>NC_092770.1:17766598-18428764 GCF_047496795.1 Chiloscyllium punctatum | reverse complement strand
CCTCTCTCGCCTTCCTCCCCCCTCTCTCTCCTTTCTTTCCCCCCCCCCCACCCTTTCTTTTTCCCTCCTCTCTTTCCCCCTCCCCCCCCCCCCCCCCAGTTCAGGGAACTAAGTTACTCCCATCCACTCTATCCTGGCCCCTCATGACCTTGTGCACCTCAATCAAGTCTCCCCTCCTCAGGCAAAAAGATTCTGTACTAGTGAATCAGAGGTATAATAGTTTGCATAGTTTTCTCTTTTACATTTTACAAACACAGTTGGATTTATCTCTGTATGATATTGCCATGTGAAAAACAATTCTTCCTTCTGCATTCCTGGGAGGTGACTGATTTTTTTTTTAATTAGAATTAGTAAGATTGCTTTACACTACCCCATTTAATGCATGTGGTTTGAGGTTGTTTTGTCTTTTTAGGTGTCATTATTGCAAGTCATCGTGTCATGTCTCCTCTCTGCGGATCCCGTATGCCTGTAAACTCCTATTTCAGGAACTACAGTCCATGAACATTGTGCCCAGACTGAAGCTGGCCAGGTACAACGAATGATCTGTTCTGGAACACGAGGAAAGTGTTTGAGCAGAAAAGCAAGAATTCTTGCGGCACAGACTTTCTCCTGAGTATCAACTGGCTGTAGAGGAGTGATTGAAAACTGCGATATATCTGTTTTATGCTCCCTGTTCAGCTCACGTTGGCAAGGAGAGGAATTAATTTGCTGGTGATTGATGGGCTGAGACAATACAGCAAAACTGACTGTAGCTGCCTTCATAAAGGTCTGGCCGGTTCTCGAACCGAGGGAGCAGAGTTAATGCAGAGCCTTGTGTTTGTTCACTAAACCACCCGACATCATTCACTTATAACCGCCACAGCTGGGAGTAGCTGAGTGGCAGACATAGCCTTGAAGAAGAATTGGTTTATTTGATTTAATTTAAGTTTTGAAAATGTTGGAAGGTGGCTACTCATCATATTTTATTCTGTAAGCTATTCGTGCATCAATTAAAAATTTTATTTTGAAAATGAGGGTGAGACTTGAGTTGGCCTTGCACTAACGTTGAAACTGTGAACCTGTTGTCTGTACTTTTAAAAAGAAAGGATTTTGAGGGAAGCCTTTCAGTGCTAATCAGCAAGATAATGGTGATCTTTTACCTCAACTTTACCTTCCTGCATTATCCCAATATTCATCAATTGCCTTAGTGACCAATAATCCCACAATTTCTGCACTGAAAAGAATCGATAACCGAGTCCCAGTGGTCCTCCGAGATAGAGGATTTTGGATATTTCTGTGGTGACATCCAGTGAGGACCTTTTGATCAAACAGCTGTGGGAAAATTCCATGCTCATCATACAGAATCTGTCAAGGCTGAGGTGCCCTCTCACTGTACAGAACTTTTAAAATCCTGTCAACCAGGAGAAAGCAGGCAAGGAAGAAATGTTCACTTCACTTCCTGGCCTGTCAGGAGGTTAATCTGCCCAGTAATTTGTGCACTATTTTGTGCAGGCAAGGAGGTGACAACTAGTGGGATTGATTGTGGCTGAATTTATGACCATCTTATTTCCATGAGTGATAAGTTATATTATTGGTCCAATTTACTAATTACTTCTGCCCTGAATAGGCTAAATATTGGAGCCATGATCTGCACTAAAGTACTCTCCATGTCAGCTGCTGATTAAGTTGGCTCGCCTTGCAAGGATCAGAGAGAGATTTTTGCATGTTTATTTTCCAAAGTTAGCCAGGCTTTTCAACTGACATATTGCCTCTTATAAACAAGCATATGGCTTCTCATACAAAAGGCTCATTTCAATTAGTTATTGTGACCCTGTCACCAGTCGACAAGTCTGATGACTGCCCCAGCTTGACTAACATCACTAAAAGCATTTGTCCACATCTGTGCAGGTATGAGCAGTTACAGGCTTTAGCTGAGCATGTCCTTCATCAAGACCAACTGGGCTCTTGACCATTCCAAAACCACAAAACAGCATGAGTCTTTAAAGATGGAAACATAAAATCCAACAAGCAAGGCTCTGTTGGAACCCACACTGCTAATGGTTTGTTTGTAGAAAGAGAGGACTGCAGATGCTAGAGATCAGGGTCAAGAGTGTGGTGCTGGAAAAGCACAGCAGGTCAGGCAACGTCTGAGGAGCAGGAGAATAGACGTTTTGGGCATAAGCCCTTATCAGGAATTCCTCCTCAAATGCTGCCTGACCTGCTGTGCTTTTCCAGCACCACAATCGACTCTGATCTCCAGCATTTGCAGTCCTTGCTTTATCCTAACTGATTCTTAAACACTGACTCCTTATATCTTGAGATTGTCCCATTTGAGGAAACATCATCTTTTCTCTATTTACCTTGTCAAGGCCCCTCAAGGTTGTTCAAGTCAAGTTGTCTTTTAATCTTCTGAACTCCAATGGATACAAACTTTGTCTGTTCAACCTCTTCTCATAAAACAACCTTCTCATTCTGGGTATTCCTAATAAACCTCTAAGTTGGTGTGAAATTGAAAGGGTTCAGAAAAGATTTACAAGGATGTTGCCAGGGTTGGAGGATTTGAGCTACAGGGAGATGCTGAATAGGCTGGGGCTATTTTCCCGGGAGTGTCGGAGGCTGAGGGGTGACCTTATAAAGGTTTATAAAATCATGAGGAGCATGGATAGGGTAAATAGACAAGGTCTTTTCCCTGGGCTGAGGGAGTCCAGAACTAGAGGGCATAGGTTTATGGTGAGAGGGGAAAGATTTAAGAGAACTAAGGGGCAGCTTGTTCATGCAGAAGGTGGTGCATGTATGGAATGAGCTGCCAGAGGATGTGGTGGAGGCTGGTACAATTACAACATTTAAACAGCATCTGGATGGGTATATGAATAGGAAGGGTTTAGAGAGATATGGGCCGAGTGCTGGCAAATGGGACTAGATTAGATTAGACTATCTGGTCGGCATGAATGAGTTGGACCGAAGGGTCTGTTTCCCTGTTGTACATCTCTATGACTAAGTTGCTTCTAATTTGTTTACATCTTCCTTAAATAAGGGGACCAATATGGTATACAATATATATGCAGTCTCTGGTAGTGACCTGTATGACTGAAGCATTCCACCCTCCTTTTGTGGTTAATTCCTCTTTTGAGATCTGATTTAAAAAAAAAATCTACTAGCTTTCCTTATGACTTGCTTTACCTGCATTCTAACCTTTTGTGATTCATGCACAAGGACACCCAGATCCCTATGCATCTCAAAGCTCTGCAATCTCTTACCGATTTTGATTTTTAAAAAAATGGATAATCAGGGAGAGTACTAGAGGAAACAATCTCAGTCATAGAGTCACACAGCACGGAAACCAACCTTTCAGTCCAACCAGTCCATGCCAACCAATCCCAAACTAAACTAGTCCCACCTGCCTGCGCTAGGCCCATATCCCTCCAAACCTTTCTTATTCATGTAATTATCCAAATGTCTTTTAAAAATTGTAACTGTATCCACATCCACCACTTCTGCATTTGACATGCAAACCACTTGGTTTAAAAAAAGAAGTTGGCCCTAATGTCCTTTTTAAATCTTTCCCCTCTTATCCTTAAAAATATACCCCCTAATCTTGAAATCCCACACCACAGAGAAAAGGTGCCATTCATCTAACCTATACCCTTCATGATTTTAACAACCTTTAAAAGGTCACCCTCTCAAAAAAAAAGTCCCAGCGTCGCCTTTATAACTCAAACCCTCCTTTCCCGGCAACGTCCTAGTAAATCTTTTCTGAGCCCTCTCCAGCTAAATAATATCCTTCTAATAAGAGAGCGACCAATACTGGACGCAATATTCCAGAAGAGGCCTCACCAACATCCTGTTCAATCTCAACATGACATCCCAACTCCTATACTCAAAGGTCTGAGCAATGAAGGTAAATTAACTCCTTTATAAGCTGTCCACAAAATTCTCGAAGGATCACAAAAACAAAGCTCTCTGTGGTGTGTCTCATCTACTGAGTGCTTCCAGCAGGAAGCTCCCATACAAATTGCATTTTATTCAATTTCTTCTTATACTTTATTTATTCTGGTATTTCAAAATTGGATTACTCCAAATATTGTATCTGTAACAGGAACAATCTCTTCCTCTATAAAAGTTTTACATCTTTCCCCATCATTACAACATCACACTACCTCCTTTAATTTAATGTCTAATAATTCCAAGGCCCAGCTATATTTTGGGGAACGTCGGTTCAAATCCACCACAGCAATACGTATCTGAAGTTAAATCTAGTCTGATGATGAGGGAAGTGTGCTATCCTTATCTAATCTGGCTCTAGGTGTGACTCTAGGTCCATAACAATGTGGTTGACTCTCAACTGCCCTTTGAACTGGCCCAGAGACCTGATTGGTTCAAGGACCATTAGGCAACAAAATGCTGGTCTCAATAGTGGTACTGTCATCCCATAAAGCAATAAAAGTAATCCTGTATTGAAATTGAGAGCTGGAGTTTTTTTTTGTAAAAATTGATTGATCGAATGAGGGTATCACTGGCTAGGCCAACCTGTCCTGAGCTGCTCTGCGGGTAGTGAATACTCAACCACATTGCTGTTGGTCCAGAGTCATGTCTAGGCAAGGAGGGCAGACTTTAAGGGGCATTAGTGAATCAGTGTACAACAATTGACAGTGTTAACACGGTCACCATTAAGCTACCTTTGAAAATCCAGAATACATTTAATTCCGATTTCACCATTTGCCATGGTGGGTATTGCCGCTACATCAGCACTTGCCCAGTGGGGCATGGTCATGTGCTAATTGCAATTGGTTCACTATAGATATAGAGGTTCAAAATCTGCCATTCCTGAGGTACTGTGAGCCTTCAACAATTGTATGTAGCCTCTTTGGTATGTTGCTTACTTTAACAATCTCAGCAGTGTGTGGGGAGTGAAGGAACGTCTGCTAGGAGCAGAATTAAGCACATAGGTGTATTCAATATAGGTGCCAACCTGCTGCAACTACAATAGAGGGCTTAAAGCAAACCAGACAGCAGGAGCAGCTTTCTATAGAAATAACTTAGCAAGTTTTGAGACCATCTACCATCCCCTGAGAAAAGGAACCGGAAGTGACTTCATCACAGGAAATAACATCACCACAGGAAATGACATCACCAACTCAAAGAAACCCAAACATATAAATAGAAAGCAGGAATTTTCAATATTACTTCGCATGAGGTCCACTGGAGATGTTTCCTGGTAAGGTAATGAAATATCTGGAAATGAACCTTTCAGCTCAGCGAGCAAATCTACATCCAATAGAAATAAGTAAATGATCCCACAGCTATCAGATCAGAGTCCTGCCATGTCCAGTTGAGAATTGTGATGGATAATAAAATACCTTTTCAGAAGGAGGGCATTTCACAAACAATTCCCCATCCTCAATAATGAGGGAAACTCTCTCATTAGTTAGAGAAGTTACAAGCAAGAGTAGGCCACTCAGCCCTTCTAGGCTGTGCCCCATTCACTAAATCATTGCTGAATAAAGTTTAAGCAGTGCATACTGGAAAACTGGTCACCAGCACGTTGTATATTGAGCTCCATGAGTGGAGGTATTGAGTACAAATGCAGGGAGGTTCCGCCGAATTTCATGAAACTTTGCTTAGGCCACAACTGGAACATTTTGTACAGTTCTGGTTCCTGTACTTTAGGAAGAATGTGGTCCTTGAGAAAGTGCAGCGGAGACTTACTGGATGAGAGATCCCAGCTACAAGGTTAGGATGGAGAAGCTGGGAATGTTTCTCCTTGAGAAAGGTGTACAAGAACATAGTTTTAGATAAAGCAAAGAAAAACTTGCTGATAGCTAATGTTACAGGGACTGGGAGAAAACAGACTTGAAGGGCTTTGGCAAGGGATGCAAAGGGGAAGTGAGGAAGAACAGTTTTACATCATGAGCGGCAGTGAACTGGAACTTGCTGTCTATGAGGGTGTTAAAGACAATAAATTATTTCAAAAAGTAATTGGATTGCGAACTTGAAGGAAATAGCTTGTACAGTAATTGAGTTTCTGTACAGAGAATTAACAAGGACCAAGTTTGCTGATTGCAGCACTGTTATGGCACAGAAGGCTGCCAGAGTGTTTGTCACCCTCTTGTCAAAGGTGCCATGATCCATCTTGGCCTTTGCCTGAGGTTCCCAGCATCACAGATAGCAGTCTTCAAAATAATATGCATCACTCTGCATGCCGTCAAGGAATGGATAAAGGCACTCGATATTGCATAGGTTCTAGTCCTAAAAGCATCTCAATTGTAGGAATGAAGACTTGTGCTCAAGAACACACTGTGCTCCTACCCAAGTTGTTCCATTACAGCTACAATGCTGTCACCTACCTGGCAATGTGGAAAATTGTCCAGTATTGTCCTGTTCACAACAAGTAGGACAAATCCAACCTGGCTAATTACAACCCCATCAGTCCACTCTTGATCATCAGCAATGTGATTTAAGAGGTTGTCGACAGTCAAGTGGCACTTATTCATCAATGACCTACTCACTGACTCTCAGTTTCTGTTCTGCCAGAACCACTCAACTTCCGATATCATTACAGCCTTTGTTCAAACAACGAGTAAAGAGCTAATTTCAAGAGGTAAGATGAGAGTGACTGCCCTTGACATGAAACAGTATCTGACCAAGCAGAGCATTGAGGAACCTGGCAAAATTGAAATCAGTGAGAGTCTAGGGAAAACTCTGTACTGGCTGGAGTCATATGTGGCACAAAGGAAGATGGTTGTTGTTGTTGGAGGGCACTAGAAGAGTTCCCTGTGATAGTGTTATAGATTGAGATCTCTTCAGATGTTCTGCCCTCCATCGTAAGATCAGAAGTGGGATGTTCATTAATGAATGGACAACGTTCAGCATCATTCATGTCTCCTCAGATATTGAAATAGTTTGTGACAATGAGTAGCAAAGTCTGGACAACATTCAGGCTTGGCTGAAAGAGACCAGGCAATGACCATCCTTCAGCAAGAAAATCTTACAATCTGCCTTTGACATTCAGTGATATTTTCAGTGCTTTCAGAGTTATGTGAACATAGAACAAAGCAATGGAATGCAATAATTTAGCCCCTAGAGTATAGTCTATTGTTCAATGAGATAGTGGCCAACCTGCAACCTAAATCCATTTTGCCTCCTATCCCTTTGAATAACAAACAATTGTCAATAATTAAACATTAACATTTGATGTAACGTCAATCGTCATTTGCAGAAGAGTTCTAAATTTCAATCAAGTATTTGTGGAGAAAAGATTTCTAATTTCGCACCTGAAAGATTTGACTCTAAAATATAGATTATGCCACCTTATTCCAGATTCTCCAAGCAGCAGAAAGCATCTCTCTCTACCCGAGCTATCACCGTAATATGAAAATGTTAATCAGATCTTTATTGATGTAGAGGAGCTAGTGTTGAACTGGGGTGGACAAAGTTAAAAACCACACAACTCCAGGTTCTAGTCCAACTGGTTTATTTGGAAGCACGAGCTTTCAGAGCACCACTCCTTCATCAGGTAGCTGTGGGACAGGATCATAAGATGCAATTTACAACAAAAGATTAATGATATATTGAGAAAACCTAGATTGCTGTTAAGTCTTTCATCTTATAGAATGTGTTGCAGGTTTTGGTTCATTAATATATAAATCCTCGCCAAGACCTTCCCTACACCTCCACTTCTCACCTCTAAACAACCGCCAAACCTTAAACAGACCATTGTTTGCAGCAAACAGCCCAGCCTTCAGGACAACATGGACCACAACACCATACAACACTGTCATGGCAACCACTACCAGACGTGTCAGAGTATTGACGTGGATACTACCGTTACACATGGGGACACCACCCTCCATGTACGTGGCATGTACTCATGTGACTCGGCCAACATTGTTTATCTCATATGCTGTAGGCAAGGATACTCCAAAGCATGGTACATTGGCAAGACCATGTAGGCGCTACGACAACGGATGAATGGACACTGCACAACAATCGTCAAATAGGGGTGTTCCCTCCCATTTCAGCGGGCAGGGACATTTGGCCTCGGATCTTCAGGTGACCGTCCTCCAGGGTGGAAGGCAACAACGAAAAGTGGCCAAGCAGAGGCTGATAGCGAAGTTTGGTACCCATGAGGATGGCCTCAACTGGGTCCTTGGGTTCATGTCACACTACAGGTGACCCCATTGCACTGTAAACTCTCTCATACTCGCACTCTTACATACTCACACACTCACGCAGGCCCTCTCTCATACACGCTTTTTCTCATACACACACACACACACACAGCCCCCAAATTCTCACCCACGCGCACACCTTCTCACAGGCTTATACTCCATCACACTCACACACACACTTTACCAAGCATACACACACACAAACACTCACACTCACATGCACGCATTCGCTCACTCTCTCTGTCATGAATGCACACACACATATAAGTCCAATGGGTGAGTTTGCGTTTGCAAACACATTCTATTTTGCTCAAAAAGTGCACAACCTGCAGGCAGGCAGTCAATCCATGTAATATTTTATAAATTCTTACTTTGGAAATAGAACCAATTTGACTCATGATTGAGATACAGATAGACTCTAACTTCACACCTTTTATACATTGCTTGAGCAGAGATAGAATCATAGAGTCATCGAGACATACAGCAGGGACACAGGCCCTTCACTCCAACTCAACCATTGCTGACCAGATATCCCAAACCAATCTATTCCGACGACCTGCCAGCACTTGGCCCATGTCTCTCTAAACCCTTCCTATTCATATACCGATCCAGATGCCTTTTAAATGTTGCAATTGTACCAGCCTCCACCACTTCCTCTGGCAGCTCATTCCATACAATTACCACCCGCTGCGTGAAAAAAGTTGCCCCTTAGGTCTATTTTATTCCCCTCTCACCCTAAACCTATGTCCTCTAGTTCTGGACTCCACCCCAGGGAAGAAAGTTTGTCTATTTATCCTATCCATACCCCTCATGATTTATAAACCTGTATAAGGTCACCACTCACAGAAGCTCCAGCGAAAATAGCCCCAGCCTATTCAACCTCTCCCTATAGCTCAAATCTTCCAACCCTGGCAACATCCTTGCCAATCTTTTCTGAACCCTTTCAATTTTCACAACATCCTTCTGATAGGAGGGAGACCAGAATTGCGCGCAATATTCCAAAAGTGGTCTTACCAATGTCCTGTACAGCCGCAACATGATCTCCCGACTCCTGTACTCAATACTCTGACCAATAAAGGAAAACATACCAAATGCCTTCTTCACTATCGTATCTACCTGCGACTCCACTTTCAAGGAGCTATGAACCTGCGCTCTAAGGTTTCTTTGTTCAGCAATACTCCGTAGGACCTTACCATTAAGTGTGAAGTCCTGCTAAGATTTGCTTTCCCAAAATGCAGCACCTCGCATTTATCTGAATTGAACTCCATCTGCCACTCCTCAGCCCATTGGCCCATCTGATCAAGATCCCATAGTAATCTGAGGTAACCTTCTTTGCTATCCACTACACCTTCAATTTTGGTGTCATCTGCAAACTTACTAACTATACCTCTTATGCTCACATCCAAATCATTTATATAAATGACGAAAAGTAGACGACCCAGCACCAATCCTTGTGGCACTCCACTGGTCACAGGCCTCCAGAGATGTCACCTTTTTTTTAATAAAACCTGAAGTTATCTCAAGAATCTCACTTAAAGTTCTGGGATTTACATGTTAATGAACCAAAACCTGCAACCCATTCTAAAAGATGAAAGACTTAACAATAATCCAGGTTTGTTCAAAATATCATTTCAGTTGCGTGACACTGTGATCTTTTGCTATAAATTCTGTGTCTTATGATCCTATACCACCTGATGAAGGAGCAGTGCTCTGAAATCTAGCGCTTCCGAATAAACCTTTTGGACTAGAACCTGGTGTGGGATTTTTAGCCAGATGTTTATTAGTCTCCTTAATTCCATGGAATGCAACCCTAAGTTGCTTAACTTCTCCTAACTTCACGTAGCATCTAAGCAGAATTCTGGTAAATCTTCACTGCCTTTTCTCTAGGCTTGATATATCCTGTCGAGGGAAGGGTCTTGTGATACAATGGTTGTGCCCTGTCTCTGAGCCAGAAGGTCTGTGTTCAAGTGCAACCCATCCTAGGAGAAGTATGTCATTGTTGTCCAAACAGGTGGATTAAAAATAATTGCCCTTCCTAGGTTGGGGTGCTGGAACTACAACTATTTTATCCTTTTCCTTTAACATTTTGTTCTTATGTTTCCCATTTCTCTCTCCTGGTTGAATCTCTACATATTTTATATTCCCTGTTCTGTACAGTGTCTAAGCTATTATTTCTCACTGGTGCTCAACATTTTTCTTGTGCTTATATCTGAATACAGTAAATACCTTTTCCACCTGAACTCTTTCCCCACCTGCCAGCCTTGACTAGTTTAAGCTCCTTATGACTATCCTATTTCTCCTTTTCACACGACCCTGGTGGAGACTGCCATTATGGTACATTTCCCTCCTTTCCCAGTACCCGCACCCATGTCCTACACCAGTATTTCAGCTGTGCATTTACCTCTGCCCTCTGCTTCTCACCACAGCACTTTGCACGTAGCTCAGGTAATAATCTAGAGATTATAACTCTTGAGGTTCTGTTCTTTAGCTCCTTGTTCAGGATATGCTCACCAAGACAGATCTTCCTGCCTTTGTTACTCCTAAAATGGATCATAAAACTGGATACCTCCCCCATTTTAGTTTGTTTGAAATGTTTCTCAACCTACCAACTGCAGATAACATATTGCAATTAGGGATGGGCCATTAATGCTGTCCTTGCTTGTGACACCTAGATTTCATTAAGTAAATGAGTTGAGTCTGCCTAAAATTCTGGAAATAGAAACATACATTTGTATGTTGTTATTCATTCAAGGGATATGCATAATGTTGGCTGCTCCAGTAATAATACTCTATCTAGCTGCCCTGGTGAAAGTGGTGCTGAGCCACTGCCTTGAATCACTGCAGTCCATGTGGAAAGGGACATCCACAGTTCTGTTAGGAAAGAAGTTCCAGGATTTTGCCCCAGGGGCAGTGAAGGAACTATGATGTTTTCCAGATTGCGATGGTATGTGATTTGGAGGGGATTTGCAGATTATGGCGCACCATCCATCTGCTGCTCTTGTCCCGGTCAGTGTTAGAGCTCTTGTGTTTGGAAAGTGCTCTTGGAAGGGCTTTGGTGAGTTGCTGCAATGCATCTTGTGGATGGTACACTATGCTGCCACTTTGTGACAGTAGTGAGAGAGAGTGAATGTTGCAGGTGGTGGATGTGGTGCCAATCAAGCAGGCTGCTTTGTTCTGGATGGTTTCAAACTTAAAATGTTGATGGAGCTGCACTTGTCCAGGCAGATGACTCTTAGAGATCGCCAGCACAGAGAAAAAAACAACCACCTAACTTTTGTAATTGTATTTTCAAGAACTTGACCCAAAACCTTGTATTCTGCCACATTCCTGACTTGTAACTTATAGATGGTGGGCAGAATTTGAGGAGTCAGAAGATGAGTTACTCCAGTATTCCTTCCTCTGAGTATTTATATGACTAGTTAAAAACAGAAAACACATGAGAAACTCAGCAGATCTGACAGCATCTGTAGAGAAGGAAACAGAATTAACCTTTTGAGTCCAATGACATTTTGGTTTCATAACCTGAGGAACGTTGAGCTCTGAAGAAGAATAATTGGAGTTAAAACATTAACACCATTTTTCTCTCTCCACACATGTTCTTAGACCTGCTGAGTTTCTTCAACACTTTCAATTTTTATTTCAGATTTTGGTATTCACGGTATTTTGCTTTAATTTATACAGCTACTGCTGTTCAGTTTCTGTTCAATGGCAAACCCCGAGATCAAGATAGTTCAGTACTCAAAAAGACAATGCCATTGAATGTTATGAAGAGATCAAGTCATACAGCATGGAAGCAGACCCTTCAATCTAACCAGTGCATACCAACCATAATCCCAACCATAGTCCAACCTTCCATGTGCTTGGTCCATATCCTTCCAACCATTTCTTCTTCATGTACTTATCCAAATTCATTAAAATGCTGTAACTGTAACCACATCCATCACTTCCTCTGGAAGTTCATTCCACATACAAACCACTCTGTGTAAAAAAAATTTCCTGTCATGTCATTTTTAAAAATCTTTCCCCCCTCACCTGAAAACTGTGCTCCCTAATCTTGAAATCTTGCAATCTCCAACCCTAGTGAAAAGACCGCTACCATTCACCTTATCTGTGCCCCTCATGATTTTATAAATCTCTATAAGGTCATTCCTCAACCTTTTATGCTCCAGTGAAAACTTTCCCAGCCTATCCAACTCTCCTTATAAATTAAACCCTCCAGTCCTGGCAACATCCTGGTAAATCTTTTCTGAACCCACTCCAGTTTAATAATATCCTTCATATAACAAGGTGACCAAAACTGGACGCAGTACTCCACAAGATGTATCACCATTGTCCTGTACAATTCAAACCCAACTCCTATACTTAAAGTCTGAGCAATGAAGGCAAGCATGCTAAAAGCCCTCTCAACCACCCTGTCTACATGTGACACAAACTTCAAAGAAATATGTACATTAACCCCTGTGTCTCTCTCTTCTACAGTGCTACCTAAGGCCCTACTTTTAACTGAATAAGTTCTGCCCTTGTTTGTTTTGCCAAAATGCAATACCTTGCATTTAACCAAATTAAACTCCATCTGCCGCTGTCAGCCCATTGACCCAATTGATCAATATCTGCTACATCACCAGTTTTGGTTTCATCTGCAAGCTTAATAACCATGCCTTCTATACTATTATGTAAATTGTTTATATAAATGACAAATGAAACAGTTAGTTGTTAGAGATAGTTATTGCTGGACACCTGTATGGTGTGAATATAACATTCCACACATTGTCTTGCAGCATATGGAAAAGGACTGTTCCTGCTTCCAGTAGTTGGAGGGTTGATAACCAGGCAATGCAGGGTTAAGATCCATGGGGAACATTTTGTCTTTGTGGATAATGCTCATGCTTTTGAGAGAGAAGGTTTGTGCCTGAGTTATTCTTACTTATTACTGTTAAGCTCAGCTGGCATTTCCAATGCAATGCTGAGGGAGGGAGGCCCTGTTGGAGGAATTCTTTCACATTAAAACCTATAACCACGACTCTCGCCTTCTCAGATAAAGTTAAAAATCACACAGCACCAGGTTACAGTCCAACAGGTTTATTTGGAAGCACTAGCTTTCTGACCACTGCTCCTTCATCAGGTGGTTGTGCCAGAAAGCTAGTGCTTCTAAATAAAAACCTGTTGGACTGTAACCTGGTGTTGTGTGATTTTGAACTTTGTCCACCCCAGTCCAACACTGGCACCTCCACATCATGACTCCGCAGATTAAAAATAACCCATTCTGTTTGAATGAGAAAAGATGTCTCAATCAGTCTCAGGTCAGTCTGATCCCTATCATCATGCTCTTAGTGGGATCATGCAGTGCCCCTACCAGTGACACTGAAAGTCGCTATATCAATGCAGATCTCTGAGGGGCCAGAGGGATCGAACACTGCATAACGTTGTGACTGAGGTGACTAGAAATGGCCTCCAGGCTCTGATTGGTTTGAGCCCAGAGAGATGGATTATTTGTGTAAAGTGTAATGTTGGATACAGATTAAACCTGTCAATACTAATCTCGTTTTAATGAGGTGGACGGCCTGTAGAATCAGCAGCTCATTTAACCATCCAATTAGAATGAAAGTGATAGGACCCAGGCTACAGGAAGACAATGCAATTTAGCCAAAGAAAACAAAAATCCAGCTCGGTACACAGGGGGAGCTAACCCTGGGCATCTTTCACATGTGTGTGGATGTTTAAGACAAAAAGAGAGACTCCGACGTGGAGTAAGAATAAAATTCTGTCTAAATGCACAGCCCCAGAGTTACATTTAACGGTGTGAATTGATTCTGCACTGCCTTTTCCTCACTTTGTACATCTTGGGGATGTCAGAACTCTCTCAGAAGCGAGAATCCTGTCTTGGCTCTGTGCAATATCTGGACATGAAACCGCTAGCTCGTGTGTTATTTGAAGAAGCCGAGTTCCTGTGACTGGGGGTTTCACTCTGAGTAGTGGCACAACTTTGCAGCTGGTACCCAAGAATCTCAGTCTCTCTCTCTCTCTCTCCCGTGTGTAGAAAATGCATAAAATGTGACAATATCAGACGGGGTTTTGCTGTCAGACACTCATTCCTAATTGCTGTTTAAACTTCAGGAGGATTCTGGCCCATCTCACTCTCACTCTCACTCTCTCTCTCTCTCTAAGCTTCATTCATATTCTAATCACTGCCAGCTCCTGGTGAACACGCTGTGCATTAAGCGTTTTCCAGCAACACTTCGGGACTTGCCAAAGGGGAACAGTCCGGAGAGTTAACGGCCTCTTTCTGTGACAGTTCCCTGCCAACGATACAACAAGCAAGTGCAGCGAATGTTCACCCTGCGTTTTGGGGAGAGGGGTTAAGATAAGATTGAAAACAACCAGACACAAAAAACAGGATACAAAGGAAACACACAAAATCTGGTCAAACAAGTGGCAAGGGAACAGACTCTGCTTGCGGACAGAGAGAGAGAGAGAGGGGGGAATAACTGGCTAGTGCACTGCCAATAAGCACAGTGGCATTAAACTGCATTCAGAGGCCAGCCAGTTTTCATTAAGACCCCATAATGAGAAGCGAGAGCAGCTCCTGGGAGTTTAAATCAAGAAGGAAGAAAGGCACTTTCTCGGATATAATGGAAAGGGAGGATGAAATGCGAGACTTGCGTATATCTAAGCCCACCCCCCACCCCCCACCCCCCACCCCCCCCAACCCTCTTTTTTTCTCCCAAAAAAATCTTTTCTTATTCAAACTACCATCACAATGGACCACAGTAACGCCTGGTCACATTGGCCCATAGAGGCAAGCTGCCAGTCATCACGTTCCCGGCCTATCAATGACACCGCTCTGATCGGCCCTTCTCTCTTCATTGCAACATCAGCAAACATTCTGACGGATCACACACACACACACAGAGATACAGACACACACCCCGAATTATCCCAGAGAGAGAGAGAGATCTATCTGCAGCCGGCCGACTCCACCAGATGAGCATGCATTGTGAATTATTGGAAGATTCAGACATGGATTCAACAGGTTGGTGTTTTCTTGAAGATGAAGGGGGGGGGGGGGGGGGTGGTTGGGGTATGTGTATCCGCCTCGACAGAATCCAAATCTCCATCGGAAAGGAGGGACAGAGTCAGTGTGGAATGAGTTCTTCTGGAGGGTAAAGTTCCCACACCCCCACTCCCTCCCTGTTTGCAATGGGTTGAAGTTGTTTGCAGTTTTGCCGGTACCTCTGCCTTTGTTAAACTTTCTTTTTGATGCACACAATCTCCCCCGGCTGGTTTCTTTTTCAGAAACAACATCCCAGGATCCCCCTCCTCTCTCCTGAACAGTTGGGCTGCGGAGGGGTGGGGAGTGTTGTGGAGGTAAGGGGTATACCCTCCCACACACACCCTCACACACATACTCTCACACACACGTACACTCACACAGACACACACATGGACACAGACACACACTCACACAGACACACTAACACACACAGACACACACACACAGACACACAGGCACACTAACACACACACACACAGACACACGAACACACACAGACATACACACCCTCTCTCACACACAGACACACAGAGGCACACACAGAGACACACTCTTACACATACAGACACACACACACAGACACACACACACACTGTCTCACACTCTCTCCCACACACACTCAGACGCAGTCTCTCTCTCACTCTCTCCCAGCCACACAGCCTCCAGTCCCTACAGGCTCTGCTGGGGTACTGGTGCGGCTGCTGGGCTTTGTCGGCCTTGGGGGCGCGGGTTAGGGGGTGAGACTTGGGGAGTTCGGGTGAGGGAATTGAGAGATGGAACTCTCCGGCTCCAGCCTGCTCATTGCCCTTGCCCCCATCCCCCTGTCCAATTACCCCTAACGCCCAGCGGGATGCTGCTGCTGCCCCTCACTTCCCCTCCTTCCCCTTCTCCCCGTCCCTTCTTTCCCCTCCCCCATTCTTCCGCTCCCCTCCCCCTCTTCCCCTCCACGTCTCCCTCCCCTCTTCCCCTCCCCGTCTCCCTCCCCCTCTTCCCCTCCCCGTCTCCCTCCCCCTCTTCCCCTCCCCCTCCCCGCCTCCCTCCCCCTCTTCCCCTTCCCCCTCCCACTCCCCCTCCCCCTCTTCCCCCTTTCCCCTCCTCCTCCCCTCCCCCTCCCACTCCCCCTCCCCATCTTCCCCTCCCCCTCCCCATCTTCCCCCCTCCCCATCTTCCCCCTCCCCCTCCCCATCTTCCCCCCTACCCATCTTCCCCCCTCCCCATCTTCCCCCTTCCTCTTCCCCTCTTCCCCTTCCCCTCTTCCCCTCTTCCCCTCCCCATCTTCCCCCTCCCCCTCCCCATCTTCCCCCCTACCCATCTTCCCCCCTCCCCATCTTCCCCCTTCCTCTTCCCCTCTTCCCCTTCCCCCCTTCCCCTCTTCCCCATTCCCATCTTCCCCCCTCCCCCTCCCCATCCCCATCTTCCCCTCCCCCTCCCCATCCCCATCTTCCCCCCTCCCCATCTTCCCCCTCCCCATCTTCCCCCTTCCTCTTCCCCCTTCCTCTTCCCCTTCCCCTCCCCTCTTCCCCTTCCCCCTCCCCTCTTCCCCCTTCCCCCTCCCCCTTCCCCATCTCCCCTCCCCCTTCCCCCTCCCCTCTCCTCTCCCCCTTCCCCCTCCCCCTTCCCCCTGCCCCCTCCCCCTCCCCCTTCCCCCTCCCCCTCCCCTTCCCCCTCCCCCTTCCCCTTCCCCTTCCCCTTCCCCTCTTCCCCCTTCCCCTTCCCCTTCCCCCTCCCCTTCCCCTCTTCCCGCTCCCCTTCCCCCTTCCTCTTCCCCTTCCCCTTCCCCTCTTCCCCCTTCCCCTCTTCCCCCTTCCCCCTTCCCCTCTTCACCCTTCCTCTCTTCCCCCTTCCCCTACCCCTCCCCTCTTCCGTCTTCCTCTCCCCTCTTCACCCTTCCCCTACCCCTCCCCTCTTCCCCCTTCCCCTCCCCTCTTCCCCTACCCCTCCCCTCTTCCCCTTCCCCTCCCCTTTTCCCCTTCCCCTCCCCTCTTCCCCTCCCCCTTCCCCTCTCCCTCTCCCCCCTCCCCCTCCCCCTCTCCCCCCTCCCTCTCCCCCTCCCCCTCTCCCCCCTCCCTCTCCCTCCCCCCTCCCTCTCCCCCTCCCTCTCCCCCCTCCCTCTCCCCCTCCCCCACCCTCTCCCCCTCCCCCACCCCTCCCTCCTCTCCCCCTCCCCCACCCCTCCCTCCTCTCCCCCTCCCTTCCCCTTCCCCTCCCCCTCCCTTCCCCTTCCCCTCCCCCTCCCCTTCCCCTCCCCTTCCCCCTTCCCCTCCCCTTCCCCTTTCCCCCCCTTCCCCTTTCCCCCTTCCCCTTTCCCTCCCCTTCCCCTTCCCTTCCCCTTTCCCCTTCCCATCCCCTTTCCCCTTCCCCTCCCCTTTCCCCTTCCCCTCTTCCCCCTCCCCCCCTTCCCCTCCCCCCCCTTCCCCTCCCCCCTTCCCCCTCTCCTCCCCCTCCCCCTCACCCCTTCCCCTCACCCCTTCCCCCTCACCCTCCCCCTCACCCCTTACCCCCTCCCCCTCACCCCTTCCCCCTCCCCCTCACCCCTTCCCCCTCCCCCTCCCCCTCACCCCTTCCCCCCCTTCCCCCTCCCCCTCCCCCTCACCCCTTCCCCCTCCCCCTCCCCCTCACCCCTTCCCCCTCCCCCTCACTCCTTCCCCCTCCCCCTCACCCCTTCTCCATCTCCCTCACCCCTTCTCCATCTCCCTCACCCCTTCTCCATCTCCCTCACCCCTTCTCCATCTCCCTCACCCCTTCTCCATCCTTCCACTTCACCCTCTCCTCCCTGTTTTCCACCTGTTAAATCTCCCACTGTCCCCTTCCCCTTCCTCTCTTGCTTTCTCTCTCCTCTCTTCCACCTCATCCTCCCCCTCCCCCCCCCCCAGCCCCGTGTCCGTCCTCCTCTCTTCCCCTCCTCCACCCGTCTCCCCTCATCCCCGTTCTTCCCTCCGCTCCTTGTATGATTTTGTTCAGAACTTTGGTTGTAATTCCTTTTTGAAAGTTGCTGCCAAGTCTGCTAGCACCACCCTTTCAGGCAGAGTATTGCAGATCATAGGAACTGGCTGTGTATTTTAAGAACACGAATTTCTTCCCTATCCCCAACTACTTTTTTGTGACGATCTACAATGTGTCAGCCCTCCGGTTCCTAACCCTCCTGCCTGGGTGGTAAACGATTGCACTGATTTATTCTATCTCTCTGGTTAATACACCTCTCTCCAGCGTTTCCTCTGTTCTACGGAGAACAATTCTAGTGGTGAACTGCAGCGGGAAAACAGAGCAACTGTTGGGGAAAAGGTTTCCCAGTAAAACCCAGTGTCCCCAACCAGTTGCCCCGTTGTTGGAGTCTGGTTCTCAGGAACAATGTGGAATTCCACCTTCCCACTGGTTCCTCAAATATTACAGAATCTCCCTGAAGCCATGGTTGCTTTACTCTCCCAGAATATCTTTGAGAATGGATGTAACAGACTTGCTGTAACTGGTGATTGTGCAAAAGTCTTTCTCTGTTTCTACATTTCTCTCAGCTTCAAGAGCCAGTGACAGGGACTGAGCTGCAGGTCTGACAGGCAATTGTCTATCGGTCCGTGTGTAACCCGCAGCTCCAAACAGCCTTCACACAAATATTGTCTCTTTTGTTTTGAGAAGTATCCGTGTTTTGTGTGTGGCTGTGTGTGTGCCTGTGTGTGTCTGCGTGTATGTCTGTGTTGGTGTGTGTGTGTATGTGTCTGTGTGTGCGTGTGTGTCTGTGTGTGTTTGTGTGTGTGTGTGAGTTGGTTTGTGTTGGTCTGTGTGTTTGTGTGTGTTGGTGTGTGTCTGTGTCTGTGTCTGTCTGTGTGTGTGTCTGTGTTTGTGTGTGTTGGTGTGTCTGTGTGTGTGTCTGTGTGTGTGTTGGTCTGTGTGTCTGTGTTTGTGTGTGTTGGTGAGTGTCTGTGTCTCTGTGTGTGTGTGTGTTGGTCTGTGTGTTTGTGTGTGTTGGTGTGTGTCTGTGTCTGTCTGTGTGTTTGTGTGTGTGTGTGTGTTGGGAGAATGGTGCAGTGACTGTCCAAGGTTCCAACATGTGATTTGCCGTAAAACCGACGCGATTCCTAAACGGGGTAGAAGCTGCTCGCTTCCGGGAACCTGCCAGTCTGGAGTCAATAGAGAGTTGTACACAATTATTTGTGCATTTTTTGAGGTATTGGTTGAGGACTAAATTCAGCAAGAGTGCCCCAAAATGAATGCGTTAGCGTCCGAACTAATACTTCAGTAAATACATCTTCCAGGCCAATATACTCATAACTTACTCTTCCAAAACTAATACATTCTAAGTCGTTTCAGGAGTAACACACCAAACAAATTCTTCAATTTCAGGAGTATCAGACTAAACAAATACTTCAATTTCAGGAGTAACGCATTAAATAATTTCAATTTCATGAACGATAAACAAAATAGATATTCAATTTCGGGAGTAATACAACGATCAAATATTTTAATTTCAGGAGCAAAACTGCAAATGAATACAGTAAGGAACAATGATAGATCGATAAGTGCATTTGCCTCAAGAGTAATAAACTAAACATTATAATTAATTGTAATATGTAAATCCATGAGCTATTTGCAAACGATCAACTAATTTAGTTTAGGTTTATTTCGCTAAATGAATAAACCCCTTCATGGCTGATTAAAACTCTGGGATATTATCGAAACAGTTATTTGAAGAAGATTTTAAGTTATCTGGATCAGCCTGAGGTGTTACCTTATCGCGGTGCAATGATATATCGGCACACTTTTGACTTCTGCACAGGGCAGAAATGAATTGCCTGCGAACAGTCACTCAGGGGAGTGCTACAATGTGGGGAGGTGGGGGAAGATTGCTCGAATTGGTTGTTTTGTGATTGAAACGGCGTAAATAGTAAACTGGATTTAAAAAAAAACTTTAAACTTCTCCCAAGTTCGACGAAATGAATTTCCAAGTCTTCCTGTGGTCTGAGGTTCGAATTTAGTGTTTATTTTGAACACCCCCCCCCCCCTTACGGATTCTGTCTGCAATTTTGATTTCTCCTGATAATTGTTCCGAAATGGACTTTTCATCAAATCTTGTAGCGTGTCAGCGCTAAATACCGAAACAAAGTAAGGCAGAGAGGAAAGCAATATTCCAGAGGGATTAGAAACTGCTGAACTGGTCGAACCCACCCCCCAATTAATAATTAAAGTTTAATTCTGACAGACCATTCAGGATCTGTCGTTTTTTCTCCCCCCCCTAACTGTCTCCCAGATTTTCTTTCCTCTAATTAACAAATGATTATAGTTGCAGCGAGATTTGGGAAACTTAACTCTGATTTAATTTTATAGATTTTATGTTTATTTGGGTTATCTGCTTGCTCGATGTTGAATTTAGACCAACTTTAAACATTTCTCATTTAAATCTACCCCGGTGCTTGTGAATTGCAACAAACCATTTTTTTTTACAACTGGGACAAATCATTCCGAACTGGAATAAATCATTCCGAACTCTCAGCCATCCTAACTCACTGTCAAACGAATTGGTCAATAATTTCGTGTTTTTTTTTGAAAAAGCAAAGTAGAAATTAAACATTCATTAGTTTCCCGACCGTGTTTGAATTTGTTAATCTTTTCTCCTGCTGTTGAGTACCGCTGACAAAGTGCAGCTTGCTTTCGCTTCTTAGAACTCTTTCAGGCTCGCCCTTGAACTTAAAAGTTCGGCAAATATTGTCCCAAACCCTGGCCAGCGAGGGGAGACTGACCCAAGAGTGATCATTTCAGTCTGTTAAGCCACTAAGAAGTTGAGAAAGATCCCGCCGTATCCAGGGTCTCTCTCTGGCTGGGATCACCAGTATAAGATTCCCTCTGCCTTGGTTACTGTTCGGTCTGGAAACCAAACAGATTTCAGAGGCGTTTCCATTGTGGGCTGCAGAAAAGGGCTGAGTCTTGGGGACATGTTCATGAGGGTGTGCGGGTCAGATCTTTGGGGACACTCGAGCAGTCCCGGAGCTGGGGTTGAGACAGAGAACGGGGAGTTTCACGCTCCAGCACACACCGCTGCAGCTCCGTGTTAACTCAGGGGGAGATGTTGGGGTCATAGCAATGTGCACTGGAAATCCAGACACCCAGGGTTAAACTCACCTCCTCCCGATTCCACCCCACCCCCCACCGCCACAGTCCCGATCCATGTGGAGTTTAAGTCAGTGAATATATAAATCTGCACTGGAATGCCAGCCCCAGAGAACATGAACGGTAAACTATAATCTATTCTCGTAAAAGTACATCTGATTCAACCATGTTCTTTAGGCAGGGGCATCTGCCATCTTTGCTGCAAAAGTGAGGACTGCAGATGCTGGAAGTCAGAGTCTAGATTAGAGTAGTGCTGGAAAAGCACAGCAGGTCACAGCATCCATCTTTACCCAGCTGATCTACATGTGACTCCAGTCCAACAGCACCTGGGGTGTCTCATAACTGCCTTCTGAAATGGTCCTGGGGAGAGAGGGAAGGAGACAGAGAAAGTGACAGATCGAAGTAGGAAAAGAAAACCAGGACAAAGGGGAAACTAGAGAAAGGGACAAGGGGAGAGAGATGGGGATGGGGGAAGAGACTGGTGGAGAGAGAGAGAGAGAGAGGTGGGGAGTGACAGAGAGAGATGGAAGGAGAGAAAGAGGCAGAGAAACTGAATGAGACACAGGAGCTGAGACAGAAACAGTACTATGCAGAGAGAGAGAGAGACTGCACAAGACAGAGGGACAGGGAAAATTACCAGTAAGACAGGGAGGGAGAGGAACAGATGGTAGTGGAGGAAATGAGAGAATACTTAGAGAGAGAGAAAGAGAGAGAGAGAATGACACAGGGATTGAAAGATGCAGGAAGAGAGGAGTGAGGATACAGGGTCAGTGAAAGAGAGAGAGAGAGAGAGAGATAGGTAGAGAGAGTTGCTTGATCTTGTACTTTTGAGCCAATACTGCTACCTGGTCCATACTGGTCCAGAGTAGGTCAGGATGTTGGTGTCCACACAAGGGCACCGAGGGATGGACAATAAATTCTGGCCAGCCAGTGACACCTGCATCCCACAAAAAATGAATTAAAAAATTAACTATCCTCGAAGCTATATGCTCCTTAGCTCTCTGAAGCAGTCATCAATTTAGATCCATGGCCACTTGATGAGACAGAAACAAAAACAATTGATTAACTGTTCAGTTTTACAGCACTTTCTATAAACCAGTCCCACCTTTTCTCCCTTTATATTTGTGTTTTTTCTTAATCCAAAAATTCTCATCCACTCAACTGCATACTTTTATTCCCATTATCAAATCACCTTTGTTTTTTTTTGATCTATTAACCACAACCAGAAAATGACCTGTGTTTACCAATTGAATAATTTACATGCAAATGCCATAATGGGTAATGCAAACTACAGTTCCTTGTTTTTCTATATATCTGAAATGCTATCACACACTACTGAAAATTTTTTACCCTTCTTCAAATCACCAGGACCTTTTTTGTTTTTAACTATTAACCCCCAATAAAACACCCGTGTGGCCAATTGAATATTTACATGCAAAGCCTGTTAAAAGCAATGTAAACCATAATTCTTTGTTATCATATTTTCCTAATCATTTCTTCAGAGATGTTATGACATACCGCTGGAGTAGATGGGATTTGAACGAGGGCCTCTGGCTTATCATCATGGGACACAATCACTGTTCCACAAGAGTCCTTAGTTCTTTGGTTTTTTTTTGTTTTAGTTCTTTGTTTTAAATTAATCAGGAGTCACCCTCTTAGCACAGAGATGAAAATAATGTTTTTTTATATTCCGGGAAGTCGTATAATTTTGGGACTTTTTGCCCCAGAAGGCAATGGAGGAAGGGGTCACTGAATATTTTTAAGATGGAGGCAGATAGCTCCTTATTGGGCAGGGAATCAAAGATTATTGGGAGTAGATGGAAATGTGGGGTTTGGAACTCAGACAGATTAAGTATGACCTTATTGAAAGGTGGAGCAGGTTTGATGGGCCAAATGGCCTACTTCAGCTTTTAATACTTGATCTTAAGGGCTTCTACTTTTTGTGATATTCCTAGCCTGTTCCATTATCATTGTTATTTGTTCAACTTCAACCCAACAAAAATATCAAAGAACTGTGGATGCTGGAAATCAGAAACAAAAGCAGAAATTGCTAGAGAAACTCAGCAGATCTTGACATATCTGTGGAGAGAAAACAGAATTAATGTTGAAGGTGCAGTGACCTTTCTTCAGAATCTCTACCCATCTTTCCATCATGTTCTGGATGCTACTACCAGGTCTCTCTCTCTCTGCTATGATTGGAATTCCTTTCATAATTTTCTTTTCTGAGGGTCATGTTTACTTTCAGGTCCACTTTCAGAACTTCTAGTGCAGATTCTGGCGTTCCATAGTTTTATCAGATTTTGTCAATCCCGCGATCTTACCTTCTGTCCCTGGTCTTCTGTATTTGGAGCATATATGTATTTGTCGGTAGCTTTCTCTGCTGTTCTTACAAAGCTGGTACCTTTCCATTCACTAGCCCCTTCAGGAAATTGTTAGCTTTTATATCGACTTTCAGTTGTTCTTCTCTAGGACAAAGTTAAAAGTCACACAACACCAGGTTATAGTCCAACAGGTTTAAATGGAAGCACTAGCTTTCGGAGGGCTGCTCCTTCAGGTGGCTGTGGAGTACACAATTGTAAGACACAGAATTTATAGCAAAAGTTTACAGTGTGATGTAACTGAAATGATACATTATTTATACAATCAAGGTATTTTTCAATGTATCATTTCAGTTACATCACACTGTAAACTTTTGCTATAAATTCTGTGTCTTACAATTGTGTACTCCACAGCCACCTGAAGGAGCAGCCCTCCGAAAGCTAGTGCTTCTAACTAAACCTGTTGGACTATAACCTGGTGTTGTGTGACTTTTAATTTTGTAACCCCAGTCCAACACCAGCATCTCCAAATCATGACTCCTCTGGGACAAGTAGCCTTGTCCTGAGTCTCTGTGAAACTTTGTCCATGTTCCATCAGTTCTTCATCTGCTACAATCTGGTTCTCACAATTGTTCACGAGAAGAGAATGGTGCCACACCACTTTCTATCACTTGATCAGATTCCGTCAGTGTGTAATCAGGAACATTTTACCTTGGGGATTGTGTCCATGCTGTTGCTGCCAGCTATAAAATTACTATTGCAGCATTACTATTGATATAACCTCCTTGTTGTTCCCTTCTGTAATACACCATTTTCTCTAGACTAAAATTTATTTCTGATGGCCTCATACAATGCTACAAGGCTTGGCAAATTTTCTGTCAAATATCAGCCTTTAATGAATGCCCTTTTCCCTGTTTGCAAGCTGTTTGAGTGCTTAAAAATGTCCAAGTTTGGAGATGATCACTCACTACAAAGGAATTTTTGAATTTATCCTGAAAACTAATTGGCTATAGCCCCCAACCATTTGCAGTGAGCTCTCCTCTGGACTGCCCATTGGCAGATATTAATTTACGTTTCCAGTAAGATTTTATGAAGCATCTTATCTATTAGCAGTCAATTACTTTCACACACTCCAAATTATGAAGCTTTCTAAGTCTTTAGAACTACTACTTTTCTCATTCCCACAATGTCCTTAGTTTCATTTGTTTTTAAGTTCATCATTGGCAAATTTAGCTGGCCTGCTTTGTACATTTTTTAACCTTAACCTGTCTGAAGATGGGTGGGCAGGTTGCTGATGCAGTTTTAGGATAATTAACATCTTTTTCCTTTCAGCCCATATCCCCTGATGCCAATAACACCACATTAATATTTTGTTGAGAGAACTATACAAACATAGAAAAGTTAATGCACATAAAAAGCCATTCAGTCCATTAAATTTGCACTAACAGAATATACTAGCTACCACTCTAATCCTTTCTTCCCACACCTACTCTGTAGCCTTGCAGGTTCAGTTCCAGGTTCCTATTAAAATGAGTTAAGGGTTTCCATCTCGCCCACGAAACAGGACAATGAATTTCAGACACTCGCCATCCTCTGGACGAGAATATTTTTTTACTCAAGTCCCCATTTAAATAAACCATCTGCCACTAACTTTAAATTTGTGCCCTTGATAACCTCTTCACTCTATCCAACCCCCTCATTATTTGCACACCTCAATAATTCACCCTTGATCTTCCTCTCTCCTATGTTAACCAACCTAGCCTATCCAATCACTGCTCATAGCTACAAAAACAGAAATTGCTGTAAAAGCTCAGCAGGTCTGGCAGCATCTGTGGAGAGGAATCAAAGTTAACGTTTTGGGTCCAGTGACTCTTCCTCAGAACCCTGATGCTGCCTGATTGCTTTTTCCAGAAATTTCTATTTTTGTTTCTGATTTTCAGCATTTGCACTTCTTTCAGTTTTCATTCCTCATAGCTGCTATTTTCAAGCCCTGCTACATTCTTAAAAATCTCCTCTATTTTCTATCCAGAGACATAGACACCCTTCCTCTACTGTGGTGATCAGACTATACACAAAACCTCTGCAATGGCTTAATCTAGTGTATTGTACGGTTCTAGTATTACATCTTGCTTGTGTATTCAATACCTCGCACTATGAAGGAAGCTATCTCAAATGCCTTCTTTATCAATTTATCTAGTTGCTTTGCCACCTTCAGGAACCTTTTGGCATACACTGCAAAGGTTTACTCTCTACCCCTCTCAATATTTGGGTGGTCTCATAAAGCATTTGACTGTTCCATTCTTTGTGGAACTGCTGAATATCCGAGTTTGGGCTATGAATGTTTCTCCAAGGATATGTTAAGGCGCCTGACCTTTGTTCCAAAATCCTTTGGCTTTCTGAAAACCCAAACCTGGTTAATACTAGAAGTCTATCATACTTAACACCTTAGCGCAGTGCAACAATTTAAAGGCAAGCACTGAATTAGGAATCTCATCGTAGAAATCTTGCACATAATCTGTTAAATTCCACTACACGCACAATGATGGAGAAACTCAGCAGGTCTGGCATCATCTGTGCAGTAAGAAACAGAGTTAACATCTCGAGTCTGGTAGGACTCTTCATCAGTTCTGATTCAAGTTGTTTACTCTGTCTCTCTCCATTGATGCTGCCAGACCTGTAGTGTTTCTCCAGCATTTTCTGTGTTTATTTCATTCTTCCAGCTCTGACATATTTTGCTTTGAAATTTCATCATTTATCAAGTTTTCTAGATGTATCAAACTCTGACCATATTTTATGTGTATTTAATATTTTCTTATAAATTTAGTCCACAACTATTTAATGGAATTTCCAAACTTTGTTCAGTATTGAATTGCTGAGATTCGAGCTCTTATAGTATTTTCTGTTTGGCCTTTCTCTGATAGGGATAGTGCTAAGGACAAACTTTGGGTTTTTTTCTTTGTTAAAGGTGGGACCATGTTCACATGTCCTCTGCATTTACCATTCATTGTAGGGTTCAGCTTCACCAAATGTTGCTAGGAAATCATATACGGAACAAAACATTTCCTATTTGCGCTTGGTTCATCCATTCTTCTCAGAAGTACTTGAATTACACCCTCTGTCTCAAAAGAATTCTCGGTTTCAATCTTCACCTTTAGACATCCATCCTCTGTGACCAGTGTTTTCTTGGATCTGACCAGTTGTCGAGGTAGAATACCAAGACAGCTTTCTTTGTGGATAGAGTTAATTAATTTCTCAGTCCTACAGCTTTTTTTGCACACCAGTCCCACCCCTTCCCTCTTTACATCGACCAACACAATGAGTTAATCAACTAATTTCCAGGTAGCTGGTTAGCTCCTTGTTATCTTAACCTAAGGCTGACTCTCACTTTTTTTTGGATAACTAACAGTTATTTGAGTTTTTTGGAGGGTTTCTCTCCATGAGACCGAGCAAGATCTCTCACCACTTGCCTCGTTATCTACCCACCCCACTTCATGACACTCTTCTTGTCTGATTCTAGCCCCACTCGTTGTACCCTGAACAACTTGCTACTGTTGCCATGCAATTGGATGTGCTCCGTCAGTCTGGAGCTGTTCTGTATGGGTTCCTGACATTTTTCCTGGACATGCTAGAGCAGAGAAAGTTAATGCCCTACTTTGCTAGCAGGTGGAGTGTAATGGGGCTTCCTGTTCCCTCAGGACCAGCAGTGGAGGCCACAACACCAGACTGGGCCAGGCTGGTTGGAAATTACCACCTGGGTCACTGCAGTCTCAGTTGTCTATAGGGATGCCCACCCTTAGGAAGAAGGTCAATGTCCTTCTAAATTCTGCCAACATGAGTGCACTCTCTTCTCTCTGAGACCATACACTCACTGTATCTCTGTAACTGTACCAGCCTCCCACACTCCCTACATTGCCTGCAATATCTTCCTTCACTTCTGTCACCCACCCAAACCCCCAATACCACTAACCCTGCATACCCTCTGCTGCCTACTGACTCGCTTGGGACACCTTCCAACCTGCACCAAAAGTAAGTGCTGTGCCGCCCAATTTCATCGCCCTTAACGCATTCCTCTTTCTCATGCCCGAAGGAATACAGCCCCACAATAAGGCAGAGTCAATACAGCTGTGGCTGACTGACTGTGTCTAAGCCCCTGGACCGATGTCAGAGGCTATCTCCCTTGGCCTGACTGAGGATTGCTGATAACTATGACAAAATGGATCTAAAGGGCAATGTTTTCATGCAGAGGGTGATGTGTGTATGGAATGAGTTGCCAGAGGACATTGTGAATTGAAAATGCATCTGGGTGGGTACATGAATAGGAAGGGTTTAGAGGGGTACGTGCTGGCAAATGGGACTAGATTGACTTAGGATATCTGATCGACATGGACAAGTTGGACCGAAGGGTCTGTTTCCATGCTGTACATCTCTATGATTCTGTGACTGTGCTTGCGATACAGTAATCCTGGGAGCCTGGTATCTCCGTCTGAGGGGCAAGGTGTAAGAGACAAGGCAGGGACACTGTGAGCATCGAGATAGTTCAAACTCAGCGAGCCATTCTGACTTTTGCTATGAATTATCGATATCTAGTTTTCTTATGGCAGTTACTAGGATAGAAAGCTGCATATTAGTAGAGTGAGCTTTGCAGTTAATAAGGTCATTAGCAAGCAACAGTTCCTCATATTAGACAACTCACCCCTTCCTAGTGAGATTCTCGTCCCAATGTCCAGAACCGAGTTTAACAGAAAATGTAACCAGTTGCTCCTGATGTTGAGAAAGGCCTCACTGAACTTCTCAAATGATTCTCCCTGACTCCCCACCACAGGCCATGTCATCAGGCCTTTATAACATACGCACACAGTGTTCTAAGGGTTAGAGTTACAGCATTTTCTCTCAGCAGCAGTGAATGGATGCTGATATACTTCCAGGTTAGAATGGTGTGTGACTTACAGGGGAACTCACAGGCGATGGCATTCCCACTTGCCCTTGTCCTTCTAGATGACCAACATTGCAGGTTTGGAAGGTGCTGTCCGAGGACACTTAGTGGGTTATTTCAATGCATCTTGCAATTGGTACACACTGCTGCTACTATGTGTCAAGGGTGTGAATGCAGAAGGTGGTAGATGGGGTTGCTAGTGAAGTTGTCCTAGATGCTGTTGAGCTCCTTGAGTGTTGTTGGAGCTGCACCCATCAAGGCAAACGGAGAGTATTCCATCACACTCCTGCTTTCTAGCTGGTGGATAGACTTTGGAGAGTCAGGAGGTGAGTAACTTGCTGCAGGATTCCTAGCCTCTGATCATCTCTTGTTGACACTATTTATACGGCTGGTCCAGTTAATTTTCTTGTTAATAGTAACCCCCACGATCTTGATATTTGGGAATGTGCTATAGGGATGATTGTCCCATATGGACTCAAGTAAAATGAATGCCTTACTGTTCCTTCTGAGAACCTAAGATTCAACTGCTTTGTTTTTCTGATTTCCCAGTTTCTGACTGCCTATCTCTTGACTTGACTTTCTGTCCTGTTGAAAGAATGTTTGCATTGAGTCCAGACTTTTATCACCTCTGTCGCATTTTGATATGGTTTTTCTCCAGTTGTATCACCTTTCCATGTCCTAGGGAGGTGATGATTAGTTGGAGGTTGTGTTGTAAAACTGGTACACCCATTTATAACCTCCTCCCCATTAATAATTCTGCTGGCGAGTGGTTATTATTCAATGGTGTTGTTCTGGAGCTCAGGACAGCTAATTCTCAGACCGGATACCTCTTTGTCAGTGACTTTGCAGATTTGACTGCACTTTGTATCTCTTTGTCAACTGAGGAATGGAGAATTGAGAATGTGTCACCTGATTGATCCCTAGATCAAAGTGAGGTTACTCAAATCCTCATTCATAAACTGACACCTATTGTTTGATACTAATTCATTCATGTTAATCCAGAGACCTATGTAATATGCTCAGGACCCGGGTCATGGCAGATATTGGAATTTGACTTCAATAAATATCTGGAGTCAAGGGTCTAATGATGACCATGAAACCATTGTCAGTTGTCAGGAAAAAACCCACCTGGTTTATTAATGTCCTAAGAGAAGGAACTCTGCCATCCTTACTTGGTCTGGCCTCGATGTGACTGCAGACCCACAGCAATTAGCTGCCCGCTGGGCAATTAGGGATGGGGTAATAAATGCTGGCCTAACCAGTAAAGTCCACATCCTGTGAATTGATTAAAAAAAAGGAAGCAGTGTATTGTAAAGCTCCTTTACAGTATTCTGCTGTAGTTACATGACATCTTGATACATCAATCCATCCTGAATAAATATCGATAAAGAATAAATACATCTTTCCTCTAAAATGAAACAAATCCATTGTTTGCCTTGCCCATGGCTTCTGTGGAAATCTTGAGGATATCATTGACTCGGGAGACACTGGACATGTACGGCACATTTTGGTATGTCAAAATGTAATCCTTTATACCTTTCAAATCGTCTAGCCCTCACACTGATTGTGCTCTGCACTTCCTGATACCTACGTGTTCCCTGTGTCGTTTCTGTAGGATTTCTCTTCACACCAACATTGGTTTGTCCATTCTTTATTCACACCAATAAACCTTCTCCTTTTGTCAAATACTGTTTCAGCTTGGGGTACTTTATCAGCACAAATCCACCTGTGACTCGTCACTCCCAGATGAGAACCTGGCTTGATACGTTTCATTTTTGCACTTGCTTTGTCACTGAATCATATTCACATGAGCCTGCAGATGCTCTTTAACAACTGGATGTAAGTTTGACACAAAAATCAAACAAAGCTATGCATACAAAACACAGTTGAGAATATCTTAATCTAAACAGCAAAACAGTGTCTCAATCTGTTCTTCAACTCTATGCTTTTACAGATACACCATTCCAGAGACATTTCACTCCTTTCTCAATGCTTTACCTGGGTCTTCCCAGTTCCTTTTCCATGGACTGTGGAGACAGATTTACAAATCTTTTTTGAGACTGTTTGCACTAGCCTTTCACAATTCTGATGGCCTAAACTTTTCCAGTTCTAATAAACTTCAGCATTTACGACCAAACTCTCCGATCTTAGAAGCTCTACCAACTGAACCACTTTGACTCGGGTGACTCATTTCTCTGAACCAAACTCTGCGCCGAGAGATTGCGCTCCCTTCTGCCCTGAGACCTTGAACCTACTGTATTGAAGTCCAAACTAAATTGTTGTTTTATCTGGTTTGTTACAAACACAGCAATGCTGGTATCCCAACCACTAATGCCACAGAGATTCTTCCAAGCACTTGATTGAACTCACATATCTTTTTGGAATTGATGCATTTAGATCACTGTTCCAAGTGATTATCTGACCTCTATAAGAAAAGTTACTATCACAAAGCAAACCCACAGCTATCTGCCTCTACTTTAAGTGTTCAAACTTTAATATATATAATACAAACTTCATATCACATCTCCCCCAGTAATATAAAATCCTTAATAGGCATGTTGATTTTCTGTCAACATTTACTATTGCTATTTCTATGCTGCATTACAAGTGGTAACATATTTACATTAAGCACATACTGATCACTGCATTCAGTTTTCTTCACGTTTGCTGTTGATAAAACATACTTATAGCATTGTCCTTGCCAGATACACAAATTTTTAAATTGTATGGTTGTATCATTAAATGCAACAATACAGTCTTTGTTTTAAAAAAACTAACAGATTGTAGACTGTATAAATAGTAGTCTCTTCAGAGTTATTGGATTTGTATGTTACATATTGATATAGAATCTATCCCAGCGAATATTTCTATTGACAGGCAATAGTTTTTGGGAAAAGTAGCTGATAGAACTGTTTTAACCCCACCTTGTCTTTTTGGGGTAGAATCACAACAATGCTGATGCTATTGGTATCGACAGCCAGTTTGAATGGCTCCTCATAAATCAATGCTGACAAAACCCAGTATAGTTGTTAGAACAGCTTTAAAATTGTCAAACACATTCTAAAAGTCTCCATCCATTCAATTCTTCTGTTTTATTTCAATAAATTTGACAAGGTGTCATTACAATACTGCAGTTCAGAATAAACTTCCAATAAATCCACTACATGCCAATATATCAGAGCATTTCATATTTTGTCTTAGGTGTGGGAAAATCCAAAATAAACCTTTTTGCTTCTCTATGTAAAAATTGACCTGTCTCACAGTGTGGCTCAAGTATGTTACTTTAGCTTTGGCAAATGTGCTTTTAGCTAAATTTATGATCACGCGGTTCTTTGTAACTGATCAAATAGGTGAACTAAGTAATGTTAATGTTTGTCCCAGGTTTGGCTGATCACAATCAAATTGATGATCAAGACAGGTTCATAGCTCCTTGAAAGTGGAGTCGTAGGTAGATAGGATAGTGAAGAAGGCGTTTGGTATGCTTTCCTTTATTGGTCAGAGTACTGAGTACAGGAGTTGGGAGGTCATGTTGCAGCTGTACAGGACATTGGTTAGACCAATGTTGGAATATTGCATGCAATTCTGGTCTCCTGGTTTCATGCAGAGGATGGTACGTGTATGGAATGAGCTGCCAGAGGAAGTGGTGGGAGCTGGTACAATTGCAACATTTAAGAGGCATTTGGATGGGTATATGAATAGGAAGGGTTTAGAGGGATATGAGCCAGGTGCTGGCAGGTTGGACTAGATTGGGTTGGGATATCTGGTCGTCATGGGTGAATTGGACCGAAGGGTCTATTTCCATGCTGTACACCTCTATGACTCTATGATGACATACAATATATAAATTATATAGAGATTAGACATTAGATTAGATATAGGTTATATAATCCTCCAATAACTTGTTGGTTAATGGTTAGAAAGTAGTTGATGTCTTTTTGATCCCAAATTGTATGACTTTACAATAATAAAGTCTATCCAGTGTTACAAAAGCTGCAATTTCTTTGGCTCTATCAGTCAATGGAACTTGCCAATATCCTTTAAGCAAGTCAATCTTAGCGACAAATTCTGCTTACCTAATTCTTACTTCTTCTTATGGATTTGAATGTTCATTGTTTTGTGATAATCAATGCAAAATCTTTATGACCGACAGTTTCAGAACCATCAGAGGTGAGCACTAGATGCTATGAGTCTGTTCAATCGTGTTATTGTTCATCATGATCTTAATGTCTTCCCTCATTTGAACTAATTTATCAGATTGAATCTAGAAGGATGTTGTCTTATACAAAATGTCATGTATTGCCAAAGATGCTTTTCATGTGGCACTGCCCCCAGTAATGGGAAAAAAGAGAATTGTTCAGCTGGGATGAACTTCTTGTGAGTCATGCAGGGATTTGTATATAACAATAATTGTAGATAAAGTTTGAAATGAATTAGGTGGGGAGGGGGTTCAATTAAAGGGAAGTTAAAGAGATTAACAAAAAATGAGAGAGCAGAAGTCTAGGGTAGTGAAGAGGCAAATAATAATTAAACGTGACAGGCAAGTGGAGAAAATATAAGCAGAAGAGTGCAACAGAAATTATAACCACGGTAAGTAATAATGATAAAAAAGTCAAAGCTTTATCTGAATGTGTGACGCAGTAGGTGAATTGAAGGCACAAATGAAATAAGTGAATATAACTTGATACCTATTATAGAGATGTGGTTGCAAGGTGACCAGCACTGGAATCTCAGTATTCAAGGCCATTTGAAGTTCTGGAAAAGGAAGGGGAATGGGGTAGTAGCATTAATATAGGAAGATATCAGTGTGGTGATAAGTAGTGATAGAGGAACAATAGGTCGTGATGTGAAACCACAACAGGTCTGGCCGCATCTGTTTAGAGAAAAATAGAGTAAATCTTTTAAGTCCAATGTTCTGAGAAAGGGTTACTGGAAACGTTAACTCCATTTCTCTCTCAACAGATGCTGCCAGATCTGGTGTGTTTGTCAAGCACTCTGTTATTGTTTCAGATTTTCAGCATCTGCAGTTCTTTGTGTTTATACTGTGGTGTAGAACTGGTTTGGGTGGAAATAAGGAATAGGGAGGGAACAAAGTCACAGTTAGGAGTCATCTATGGGCCCCTAAAGATTAGTCAACTACAGGATAAATTATAAATCAGGAAATAATGGAGGTGTGTAAGAAGGGTACCACAATGGTCATGTGTGATTTTAATGTGCTTATCAACTGGACAACCAAGGGTAAAATGGAAGACAAATTTGTAGAGTGCATCAGGGATTATTTCTTAGAGCAGTGCATTGCAGAATGTACTCGAGATCAGATCTATTAAGGTTATAAAGAAGTAGGATTAACAAGAGATATCCTAGTCAAGGGTTCTGTAGAGGGTAGCAATCATAACATGGTAGAATTTCAAATTTAGTCTGAGAGAGATCAACGCAGGTCTCAAACCAGTTTCATCAACTTAAATTAGAGCAACCACAGAGATTTGAAGAAAGAGTTGACTGAAGAGGATCGGGATTATTAAGGAATAAGTGGAGTGTCAGTGGCTGAGCAGTCCCAGATATTTCATAACATTCTGTAAAAATTCCAAAGTCTTGTTTTCAGAGTCTTCCTTTTTTAGCCGTGTCCCTGTTTTAATTTCAGATCCTGGCTCAGAAAGTTTTTTTCTTAACTACTATGGTTATTCATCTTGTGCTTTAAGCCAATACTTCTACCTTCAGATTCACATCCCAGTCTGGAGCATCTCGGGCTCCAGGGCTCCACATCTACATTGTCCCTAAGGCTGCTAGCTCCTTATCACTGAATAAAATTCTTCAAGTCCTTATGTAGCATTCCTTTATTCACATCTGAACACACGTGATTCTGAGACACAGTTGTCTGGTGTAGTGTCTAAGACCTCTCTATACACATGCTCATTCCAGACTGTTGCCTTTCCGTTATGGATGTTAGTGTTATATGAGCAGTTAGATTGCTCATGATTTCATGTGTCACATTTTACCACAAGGTGAGACTGAAAGACAGGATGAGAGAAAGAGAAAGGGAGGGAGGAGGGGGGAAGACAGTGACAGAGAGAGGCAGGAAAGGTGAAAGTGTAGGAGACAGAAAGAGAGAGAGTGTGGTAAAAGGAGAAAAGGAGACTGAGACAGGGAAAGAGGGATAGAAAGACAAGGAGAGAGTAAGTGAGACAACAACAAAAAGATGATGCATTAGTTGTAATGACCTGATACCAATCAGGGATTGATTAACTCTGTGGGTTAGTTTATTTTAAACAGTAAAGCATATCATAAGTTATGAAGCAGAAATTACAGCAAACTAACAGATTTTTGAGTGTGCAGCTTGCAGAATAATGACAGGCAAAGTCACAGCATTGCATATACACAGCACATGGAGTTCTTACAGTGAACTCTCTTAAAGGCAAAATATATATGCAACAGCCCCTCCTTTCCAAACATTAAGTTTAAGCACTTGCAAAAAAGCATTTGCAATAATAACCATCAATCTCTATTATGTATAGGTAATTTGCTAATATGGCCTGATCAGGCAATGATGATTTGGCTGGAGTCAGCAGTCATCAGTGGTGTGGTCTGTTCATCTAATTTGTGTCATCTAGTTTTTCTTTCTTGGACTACTGCTCCAGTTGCAGTTCCAGAATTTCCTTATCCTGATGGAGTACAGCCAGGTTTTATATTAGATTAGCAATGAGTGTTGGACCAAAGGTCTTGTTTCCATGCTATATGACTCAATGAGTTGGAGGTTTTGAGCTATAGGGAGAGGCTGAACAGGCTGGGGCTGTTTTCCCTGGAACATTGGAGGCTGAGGGGTGACCTTATAGAGGTTTATAAAATCATGAGGGGTATGGATAGGATAGACAGACAAGATCTTTTCCCTTGGGTGGGGAGTCCAGAATTAGAGGGCATAGGTTGAGTGAAAGGGGAAAAATATAAAAGAGACCTAAGGGACAACTTTTCCACACAGAGGGTGGTGCATTTATGGAATGAGCTGCCAGAGGAAGTGATGGAGGCTGGTACAATATAACATTTAAAAGGCATTTAGATGGGTATATGATTAGGAAGGATTTAGTGGAAATTCCTGATGAAGAGCTCTGGCCTGAAACGTCGATTCTCCTGCTCTTGGATGCTGCCTGACCTGCTGTGCTTTTCCAGCAACACACTCTCGACTTTGATCTCCAACATCTGCAGACCTCACTTTCTCCAAATTGGACCGAAGGGTGTGTTTTCGTGTTGTATATTTCTATGACTCTATGACTCTATAATTGAAATGTATCTCAGCCATTTCAAGAACTTATTGTTTTCTTCCTTAAGAGCTTCAAATTTGTTTTGAAGTTTTTAAGAGTCATAGAGACATAGAGATGTATAGCATGGAAACAGACCCTTTGGTCCATGCCAACCAGATATCCCAACCCAATCTAATCCCACCTGCCAGCACCCGGCCCATATCCCTCCAAACCCTTCCTATTCATATACCCCTCCAGATGTCTTTTAAATGCTGCAATTGTACCAGCCTCCACCACATCCTCTGGCAGCTCATTCCATACACGTACCACCCTCTGTGTGAAAAAGTTGCCCCGAAGGTCTCTTTTATATCTTTCCCCTCTCACCCTAAACCTATGCCCTAAAGTTCTGGACTCCCCGACCCCAGGGAAAAGACTTTGTCTATTTATCCTATCCATACCCCTCATGATTTTATAAACTTCTATAAGGTCACCCCTCAGCCTCCGACGCTCCAGGGAAAACAGTCCCCAGCCTGTTCAGCCTCTCCCTATAGCTCAAATCCTCCAACCCTGACAACATCCTTGTAAATCCTTTCTGAACCCTTTCAAGGTTCACAACATCTTTCCAATAGGAAGGAGACCAGAATTGCATGCAATATTCCCATGGATCCTTCTAATTCTATCAAAGTTTTATCCTTCTGTTGGTGCAGTATATTTTATTTTGTTGATAACCTGCTCCATTAGCTGTCCAGCCTCCTCAATGTTTCTTTCTGTTTGGTTTTCTTTAACACCAATATTTTTTTCACAAACTGCTTCAGAGATTGTTTGGTATCCTTGATGTTTTGCATTAGTTCTTCCATGACAGCATTTTTGCTGGCACTTATTTTCAAAAAGACTGTCATTAATGATTTGCAGCTCCTTATTGGATGTGTTGTGCACTTCCACCTGTTCTGTCAGTTACACCTCCTGATGCTGCCTGGCTTGCTGTGTTCTTCCAGCCTCCTGCTTGTCTACCTTGGATTTAAGCATCTGCAGTTTTTTTTGTCTCTGTCATTTTCTTTAGCAGTGCTTTGAGCTCAAGCTGATGTTTCTGTAGCTGGATCTGCTGAGACTGATCTATTTTACTGAATTTTTCCAGCTGTAAGAGGGCCATATTTTCATTGGATTGATGGTCATGAGATTGTAGTTCATCCTGCTTCCTTCCTTTTTCAGCTGTTAACTCGTCCTAGTGAGGTACCTCCTAAAGATTTTGTAACCTCAGAGACGGTAACTTCTGCTCTGAATTTATGCTGAACTAGTTGGTCAACCATTCCCTCTTGTGCTTCATATTTTTCTCTGCACCTCAGACAGCTGAGATTTTAACTCCACTAATTTGGAGGAAAGTGATGTGTCTCCATTCTTTTTTCATATTCATGTGTTTCTTGAATAATTTCCGAACGTTTCTGCTGGCTCTCTGATGTTTGACTCATTCTATGGATTGTGAATAGTGCAAGGGCATAGCACACAGGTACATCTGCAATTGTTGAACTAGCAGTGTCTACAATGCAAAACATCTGCAACATCCAGGCTGATTGTTTGTACTTGCACTTCAGCATAATTGATCCTGCATGTGCAATTGGTAAAACATTGTATGTTAGCTGTTTTACATTGATAGATTTCACCATTTCTTCTGGTGTCTGTGGGTACAGGTTTTTAGAATTCATGAGATAGTATATTGATACCTTTTCCTTTGTCAATCTTAGCAAATAACAAATTATCATCTCTTTTCCGAGGATTGATAATCTGAATGTTTGCAAGCACTTTAGACAACTTGACGTCATTGATGTTTTCCACAAGTTTGACAGTGTGGTCGAAGTCTGTGTAGACTACACTAACTTGACTACCCTTGCTTATAAATGCTGGAAAAGCACAGCAGGTCAGGCAGCTCCAAGGAGCAGGAAAATCAATGTTTTGGACATTCCTGATGAAGGGATTTTTCCTGAAACGTCGATTTTCCTGTTCCATGCATGATGTTTTGCCCTGCTCCTCACCGTGTCATGTTAATGTTAATGGCCTAATGATCAATCATGTATCAGGGATTGATTAACTCCGCAGGTTAGTTATTTTAAGCCATTAAGTTTTGACGTCATGCAAAGAGATCGATCATCCCATCATGTCCATGCTGGTCGTTAAACATCTATCTACTCTAATCCTGTTTTCTAACACTTGGCCCTTAGCCTTGTTTGCAATTCAAATACTCATCTAAATTCTTCACAAACGGTCTTGAAGATTCCTGCTTCGGCCACCTCTTTAGACAGTGAGTTCTAGATACCCACCACCCTCTGGGTGAAAATAAATCCACAAATCCCATCTAAACCTTCGGCTTCTTATTTTAAAACTGTGCCACCTGTTTATTGATCCTTCTACCAACAGCACAAGTTTCTCCCCACCTACCCTATGTATGTCCCTCAGAACTTTGTACATCTCAATCAGATTCCACCTTCAGCTTTCTATGCTCTTAGAAAAACAACCCTCCCAACCCATCCAGTCTCTTTTCATAACCGAGGCAATACTCTGGCGAATCTCCTGTCACTCTGTAGTGCAATCACATCCTCCCTATAGTGTAGCAATAAGCACTGCACACAGTCCTCTCGCTATGGCTTAACTAGTGTTATGTACAGTTCCAACATAACCACCTAACTCTTACATTCACTGTCTTGCCTAACCCAGGCAAGTATCTCATATGCCTTCTTAACCATCTGTTAGAACACAGGACATAGAACATAGAAAAGTACAGCATAGAACAGGCCCTTTGGCCCACGATGTTGTGCCGAGGTTTAATCCTAATGTAAGATACAGTAACTTAGCCTATGCACTCCTCAACTCACTGCTATCCATGTACATGTCCAGCAGTCGCTTAAATGTCCCCAATGACCCTGCTTCCACCACCACAGCTGGCAATGCATTCCATGCATTCACAACTCTCTGTGTAAAGAACCTACCTCTGACGTTTCCTTTATACCTTCCTCCTAATATCTTCAAACTATGACTCCTCATATCAGTCAGTCCTGCCCTGGGGAAAAGTCTCTGGATATTGACTCTATCTATTTCACTCATTATTTTGTACACCTCGATCAGGTCTCCTCTCTTCCTCCTCCTCTCCAGAGAGAAAAGTCCGAGCTTATTCAACCTTTCTTCATAAGGCAAGCCATTCAGTCCAGGCAGCATCCTGGTAAACCTTCTTTGCACCCTCTCCAAAGCCTCTGTATCTTTCCTATAGTAGGGCGACCAGAACTGGACACAATATTCCAAGTGTGGTCTCACCAGGGACTTGTAGAGCTGCAGCAAAACTTTGCGGCTCTTAAACCCGATCCCCCTGTTAATGAAAGCCAAAACACCATATGCTTTCTTAGCAATCCTCATCCTCTTGGGTGCAACTTTGAGGGATCTAGGTACTTGTACACCCAGATCCCTTTTGTTTTTAGCTGTCCTTCAAGCATCTATGGACATGCACACAAAGGTCCTTCTGATTCTCTGAACTTCCTCAGGTTCTACTATTCATTAAGCACTCCCTTGTCTTGTTAGCCTTCCCAAACATCACCTCACACCATTCAGGATCAAATTCTAATTGCTACTGTTCAGCCAATCTGACCAGCCCGTTTATATCATTTTGTCTTCCACAGCTTTCCCCCTCACTATTTCCCACATCACCAATTCTTGTATCATCTGCAAACTTCCTGATCATACCTCCTACACTCATGTCTAGATTATTAATGTACACAACCAACAACAAGGAATGAATCCAGCATCAACCCACTGAACACAGGCTTCCAATCACAAAAATGTCCTTGGACCATTATCCTTGGCTTCCTTCCACTAAGCAAATTTTGGATCCAATTTGCCAAACTGCACTGGATCCCATGGACTCTTAGCATCTTAACTAGTCTGTCATATGAGACCTCATCAGAAACTTTACTAAGTTTGTGTAGACTAAACTAACTTGTCTACTACTTATATATGCCTGTTCACCTCCTCAAAAAATTCGACTTGTTCGACATGATCTCCCCCTTATAAAACCACGTTATCCTAATTAATCAATCCTTGCCTGTCCATTTGGAGATTAATTCTGTCCCTCAGACTTTCAAGCTGACTAAAACTATTAATATCTCTTCTATCTCAATGCTAAATCATTCAAACATAACGCCGTGATTTCTATGCCTATATTGTCCTGCTCTACGACACATACAGATGCAAAATACATTTAAAACTTCAGTTGTTTCTTCCAGCTCCACATATACATTGTACCCTGCTTTTTTCCTGGTTATTCTTTTGCCCCTATTATACTTAAAAAATGCCTTGGGATTTTCCTTAATGTTACACACCAATGCTTTTTCGTGTTTCCCTTTATTGTCCTAACCTTTTTTAAATTACCCCCTGCACGTTCTTTATTCCTCTAGGACATGGGCTGTTTTGAGCCTTCAGTAATTATCATCAGCTTGTTTTTTTCTTTTCTTATCCAATCCTGCACATCCCTTGATATCCAAGATTCCATGGAAATTTTGGTCCCACTCTTCCCCTTGCTGGGAACATGTTGCCCCTCTCACTATCACCTGTTGTAATATCTCCCACTGCTTTGATGTAGATTTTCCTTTGAATGGCTGCTCCCAGTCCACTGTTGCCAAATCGTGTCCTATCTTCTCCAATTCAGAACCTTTTTATTCTGTCAATCTCTGTCCTTATCCATATCCATAAACACCTTAAATCTTACTGAAATATGGTTGCTATCACCAAAAATGTGTGTGCGTGTGTGTGTGTGTGAGAGAGAGAGAGTATGTGTGAGAGAGATAGTGTGTGTGTATGAGAGTGCGTGAGAGTGAGAGAGAGTGTGTGTGAGAGAATGTCACAGTGGTAGAAAATGAGAGCGAGTGAGTGAAAGTGTGACTGGGAGCAAGAGAGAGGGAGAGAGTGAGGTAGAGAAAGTAGGAGATAGAGGGACAGAGAGAAAGTGTGAGCCTGTTCTTCATTAAAGGGCTCACTTGAAACCAGGGACCTCTCTGATCTTGCTCAGACTTATGCACTGAATGGTGATGGGATGAAGTCTTCTCTCTCTCCTATTCACACCAGTCCATATTTAAATGATGAATTTCCCATGAAGTCTTAAGAACTTTTAAATGATGATTTGACTTTCATTATGCTCAATGTCAAGTCTTTGAGGGGGGAGGTCAGGATTGGGAGATCACTGTCGTTATACAGCCCATGCTAATACAGAACTGAAGTCATTTCTACACTATGTGACCACATTGGAGATGTAGAGATAGCTGACTCTTCCAGGAGCTTATGGCCCTACTGATATCTTGATCCCAAAAATGTTGGGTTCTGGGGAAGTACCAGAGGATTGGAAAATTGCTAATGTTATATTCCTATTCAAAAGGGGAGGAAGGCTAACAGCATGTGACTACAGGCCGATTAGCTTAACATCTATTGCTGGAGAAGTATTAGAATCAATTATTAAGGAAACAATAGCACAACCTTTGGAAAATCATAATTAAATCGAGCAGAGTCAGCAGGGCTTCATGAAAGGGAAATGAATGTCTAACTGATTCATTTGAGTTACTCAAGGAATGGATAGAGGGGAACCAGCAGATGTGTTGTATTTGCAATTCCAGATAAGCTCCTCACAATAGGTTAACTAATAAGATCAGAGCCCACGGTGTTGGAGATTGTATCGTAATATAGACAGAGAATTGGCTCATGGGCAGGAAACAGCAAGAGGGGTTAAGGTGTTCTTTTTCAGGTTGGTGACCCGTTTACCAGTGGGGTTCCACAGGGATCAGAGCTGGGACCACTACTGTATACAATCGATATTAATGACAGGTAGGAAGGACATGAATGTACTGTAGCCAAATTTGGAGACAACACCAAAACAGGCAAACTGTGAGAGGGGTACAAATGGTTTACAGAGAGATATTGATCGGTTAAATAAGTGGGCAAAAAGTTGGCAAATGGAGCATTGCATGGGAAAGTGGGAAGTTGTTCATGTTGGAAAGGAGAACAAAAGAACAGAATATTATTTACTTGAAGAAAATACTGCAACACTGAAACACTTGGGAGTACTTGAGCAAGAAATACAGAAAGCTAGCACACAGGTGCAGTAGGTAATCAGGAAGGCTAATGGAATGTTGGCCTTTAGCTCAAGGGGTATAAGAGTAGGGAAGTATTATTGCAACTGTACAAGGTGCTGGTGAGACCACATCTGGAATACTGTGAACAGTTTTGGTTCCCTTATTTAATGAAATATGTAATTTCTTTGGAGGCTTATTTGGATGATCTCTGGTTTAGAGGGATTGTCTTGTGACCAAGAGCTAAACAGCTTGGAACTCTGGAGTTTAGAAGAATGAGAGAGGATTTCATTGAAACATAGAGAATTCTTAAGGGGCTGGACAGGGTAAATGCTGAGAGAAGATCCCCCTCATGGAAGAGTCTAGGACCAGAGGGCACAGTCTCAGAATAAAGGGATACCAATTTAAGCCTAGATGAGGTGGCATTTCATTTCTCAAAGGGTTGTGAGTCTTTAGAACTCCTTGCCGCAGAAAGCTATGGGGGCAGAGTCCTTGTGTGTACATTTAAGGCTGACATAGAAAGATTCTGGATCAGTCAAGGAACCAAGAATTATGGGGAAAGGGCAGGAGAGTGAGGAACGGTGGATCAGCCACGATCCTATTGAATGGTGGAGCAGGTATGAGGGGCTGAATGGCCTCCTCCTGTTTCTATTTCTTTTGGCTTTATGGTCTTATCCCAAGCCAGTTAGGGGAAGTATGAAATTAGACATTAACACTGCATGATAATAGGTTTATTAACAGATTGCAGCATTACATATTCAAAAGCAAAATGCTACATTGCTGGAAATCTGAAATGAGAACAAAGTGCTGGAAATAATCCAGAGATTTGGCAGCAACCTGTGGAGAGAGAAACCAATGTTTCAGTTTGATGACATATCATAAGAGAGTATGAGATACGTTAGCCCCCACTATTAAACCTTTCTGCTTCCTTGCAGTCTGGCCTTGCAAACTTTTGAAAAACCAAATGAACTGACTTACTCAATAACCACCCCTTAAAGGGTGGACTGCAGCAAAACCAGATTTTGAAAGGAAACATTGAACATTTGGATTGGACCTTAGAAGGTGGTGTTGCATTCCAGCCCCAAATGGTAACTCAAGCCTTAAGTATAAACTGACCCTGGATAACGCGAAAGGGAGAAATGTTCACAATTGGAAGTCTAAACCCCTGTCTTCCTGATAACAGGAGATGCTACCAGCCGAGAGTTCACTGTACATTAGTCTCTTTATAAGTGCTCTAGGTACTTAATTAAGCAATGACTTTCACAAGTGTACCTTTGCAATATAAATGGCAAACCCATTGACACTCAACTCCTCTCTCCTAGGAGTAGAGAGGTGTAGGGACTGTGCCTTCTGTAAATCTGGATGTAAATTCAAGAATTGACTAGAAGGTTAAGCAAGATTGTAGATTGCATAAAAACACATGAAATAGGAGCTGGAGCAAATTATAGGGTGGGCGCATTGAGTTTCGCCATCCAAATCTGTCCAGACTGGTGTGACCCAGAGAGTCAGTACTACTGAGGTCTGTGCATGTTGATAATTACACTGACTTAGAAAAGAGCCATTTCAATTGGTGAAGACTGAACGTTGGTGGATTTATTTTCTGTTACAGAGAGTTGGATTGAAAGGTGCCTCAGCGAGAGTGAAAGCAAAAGGTTTCCAAACCACACCTCATTGGGGAACGTGTCCATTGGTGAGGAACGTGAGTACTGGGTGGGTGCTTTGACTGGGAACAGGACTTCGATAACAAACAAGCCTGGAAAGAGAACAGTCCAAGGGCATTATGAAATATCATTAGCACACAGTAGCCACAGTGTGTACCATCTACAAGATGCACTACCGCAATTTGCTAAGGTTCTTCCAAAAGCACCTTCCAAAACAACAATCACTACAATCTAGAAGGACAGGGCCAGCAGATACATGGGAACACCACCACCTTCAAGTTCCCCTTCAAGTTACTCACCACCCTGACTTGGATATATATCACTGTTCCTTCATTGTCACTTGGTCAAAATCATGGAATTCCCTCCCTTCATGTCACTGGGTCAAAATCCTGGAATGCTCTCCTTTGTGACATCGTGGGTCAACTGCCCTACATGTTCTGCAGTGGTTCATAAACATAGCTCACCACTATCTTCTCAAGTGCAATTAGGGTTGGACCATGAATACTGGCCGAGCCAGTGATGCTCACATCACACCGATGATGAGAGAAGCATACGAACACGAATAATGTGGCGTCGTACTCACTCTCAAAAAAGTAATTCCCTAAATCAGTGCAAACATGACATGATAAGCATTGTGAATGCTATAACATGATGCAAATGAAAGGCATTCTTGCAGAACTCAGAGAATGGGATTGTGTATTGGTGTGTGAGGATGGGTGTATTAGTTTGAGAGGGTGGGTGTGCGATGGTGTGAGAGGGTGGGTGTGTGATGGTGTGAGAGGGTGGGTATGTGTTGGTGTGAGACAGTGGGTGTGTGTTGGAGTATAAAGGCGGGGGTGTGATGGTGTGAGAGAGTGGGTGTGCAATGTTGTGAGAGGGTGGGTGTGTGATGGTGTGAGAGGGTGGGTATATGTTGGTGTGAGGGGGTGGGTGTGTGATGGTGTGAGAGGGTGGGTATGTGTTGGTGTGAGAGGGTGGGTGTGTGATGGTGTGAGAGGGTGGGTGTGCAATGTTGTGAGAGGGTGGGTATGTGTTGGTGTGAGAGGGTGGGTGTGTGATGGTGTGAGAGGGTGGGTGTGTGTTGGAGTATAAAGGTGTGGGTGCGATGGTGTGAGAGGGTGGGTGTGCAATGTTGTGAGAGGGTGGGTATGTGCTGGAGTATAAAGGTGGGTGTGCAATGTTGTGAGAGGGTGTGTGTGTGAGATGGTGTGAGAGGGTGGGTGTGTTTTGGTGTGAGAGGGTGGGTGTGTGATGTTGGGAGAGGGTGGGTGTGTGTTAGTATATAAAGGTAGGTGTATGATGTTGGGAGAGGGTAAGTATGTGTTGGTGTGAGAGGGTGGATGTGTTTTAGTGTGAGAAGGTGGGTGTGTGATGTTGGGAGAGGGTGGGTATGTGTTGGTGTGAGAGGGTGAGTGTGCAATGGTGTGAGAGGGTGGGTGGGTGTTGGTGTACAAAGGTGGGTGTGCAATGGTGTGAGAGGGTGGGTGTGTGTTGGTGTATAAAGGTGGGTGGGTGATGTTGGGAGAAGGTGTGTGTGTGATGGTGTGAGACGTGGGTGTGTGTTGGTGTATAAAGGTGGGTGTGTGATGGTGTGAGAGCGTGGGTGTGTGTTGGTGCATAAAGGTGGGTGTGTGATGGTGTGAGAAAATGGGTGTGTGATGTTGTGAGAGGGTGTGTGTGTGATGGTGTGAGAGGGTGGGTGTGTGTTGGTGTATAAAGGTGGGTGTGTGATGTTGTGAGAGGGTGTGTGTGTGATGGTGTGAGAGGGTGGGTGTGTGTTGGTGTATAAAGGTGGGTGTGTGATGTTGTGAGAGGGTGTGTGTGTGATGATGTGAGAGGGTGAGTGTGTGTTGGAGTATAAAGGTGGGTGTGCGATGGTGTGAGAGGGCGGGTGTGTGATGGTGTGAGAGGGTGGGTGTGTGATGGTGCATAAAGGTGGGTGTGTGAGAAGGTGGGTGTGTAATGATGTGAGAGGATGGGTGTGTGTTGGAGTATAAAGGTGGGTGTGTGATGATGTGAGAGGATGGGTGTGTGTTGGAGTATAAAGGTGGGTGTGTGATGGTGTGAGAGGGTGGACGTGTGATGGTGTGAGAGGGTGGGTGTGTGATGGTGTGAGAGGGTGGGTGTGTGTTAGTGTATAAGGGTGGATATTTGATAGTGTGAAAGTGGGCTGCATGTTTGTGTGAGAGTCTAGGTGGGTGTTGATGAGAGGCATTGTGTAGAGTTCATCACTGAAAAGTTGGGACGACTCAGTTCTATTTGTTTCTGAATTAACAGATGAAGAGAAGGAAAACAACCGAGCCTCGAAACCACACTCAACCCCGGCCACCCTGCAATGGTGAGTTCATAAGTGAACGAGGCCAATCTGCCCCTCATTTTTTACCCACCCCTCTCTCTTTTCACCCTCTACTTCCTCCTATCTGCCTTTGTCTTTCTTCAATCTCTTTCTCTGCACACTCCCTCCTTCCACCATTAACAGAACATCAGTTATACAAGTGGTATGGTAATTATCAGTAATATTTTGTGGTTTTAATATAAACACTGCTGACCTTTCCTTGGATCCTGAACAATCTGAGATTTGCTGTTTGTTCAGAGCAGTGCGTTTTAATTTACTCTGTCTGTAATGATATAGAGGAAGCAATTCCTTAAAATAGCATAATCAACAGTTTAATAACAGAATTTCTATCATATAGAAAATCATTGATGTTCCCGCTCTGAAGGAAGGCTACACTGGATAAATGATTAACCTCATTTCTGTTCCATTCAGGCTTGAGGAGAACTATGAGATTGCAGAAGGAGTCTGTATACCTCGCAGTGCTCTGTACATGCACTACCTGGACTTCTGTGAGAAGAATGACACACAGCCAGTTAATGCAGCAAGCTTTGGCAAGGTGAGCAGTTGGCTCAGTAACCTGGGCAGGGCACATTTGGTAACCAGAGGTGAACCAGCTTGGTAGCCTGTAAGGTTGGACGTGCACTGGCATAGTGACTGGGAGTGAGTTCGCTCAGTGGCTGTGGAGTAGTAGAGTTGGCGGTTCCTGGCGCAGTGTGGAAAGAGCAAGGGTTGAAGAATGAGCTTGCTTGGTAGCCAAGAGTTAACCGGCCTTGGGAAGCCGGGTGGAGAGTGAGTCCGGCTTTGGAACTGGGAGCGAGCCATCTTTTGAAAGCTTCTGCTTGTGACATTCTGAAATTTAAGAAACAATTTTCTAAGCTGCAATGTTTCATGTCAAAATGTTGAAAGTGCACCAGGAAATATCTAAAAGGAACAACCTTTTGTTGAAATCCTTGCAGTATTTTCAAATAATTATCACAAAATCCTCTCCAAAGTTAGGTTAATAAACTGTAAAGCATTTAAATGGATCAGTGAATTCTGTCTCATCTTCCAGCCAAGGGGTATTTAGCCAGATTACCAACATTACAAGACGCTCCCACTGCTTCAAACCAGGCTTTCTCAATCTCTGTGTGTGTCTGTGGGTGTCTCTGTGCGTGTCTCTGTCTTGATCTCTGTGCGTCTGTGTGCGCCTCTGTGTGTGTCTGTATCTCTATGCGTGTCTCTGTCTCAATCTCAATGTTTCTCTCTTTCCGTATCCATATCTGTGCGTATCTCTGTCTCACTTTGTCTGTCTGACTTTCTTTTCCTATGTCTTTAGCTCTATGTGTCTCTCTGTCTCAATCTCTCTCTCTCTCTGTCCCTGTGTGTGACTCTGTCTCACTTTACCTGTCTGTCTGCCTGTGTCTCTTTCCTTGTGTCTTTAGCTCTGTGTGTCTCTGTCTCAATCCCGCTCTCTCTTCCCAGTGTCTTTACCTCTGTGTGTCTATGTCTCACTCTCTTTTCCTGTGTCTTTATCAATATTTGTGTTTCTTTTCTCCTTGAAACATGTCTCCCAGTGCTTCTTTCTCTCTCACATTCCAAACTGTTTATTTCTTCCCCTGTGTGGTTCTGTGTGTGCATGCGTGTGAGAGCATGTGTCTATGTGAGTGTGTGATTGTGTGTTTGTGCTACCTGCACAGTCTCAATATTTCTCAGGCTCTGTAATACTGTATATTTGTCTCTCAAATGCACATGCTTTGATTCTCTGCATGTCTCTTTCTGTGATGCTGTCTCTCTTTGTGACGTGGATTCAGGTTCAAACCCAATTGTTATGGTAACCACAACTCGTGTACAAAACAGAATCACAGCCTGCTTTATTAATGTGACTTTTGACAGTTTTCTTGGACAAACCAAATCAACTAAAGATAGCTCCATCTCTTCGGTGTTTTAGAGTTTAGATTACATTCAAATCAGAACCACACAACTTTCTATTCTTTAAACCAAAGTAGAATGCCAGGACATAAAGAGGAATTGATGTAGCAGGGTCAAGTCTTTGGAGTAGCTTTAAGTCATCAATATGGTGAACCTGTCTCACCCACCTGCCCACAAATCCCAGACAGATCCTTGTAGATTGCCATCCTTAAATTGCTACTACTCCCTACACACTTCAAGAACTGAAACACCAGATCTAGGCTCATTTCTAACCTGAAAATGCTTTCAAGAGAAGGCATTGTGGTGGCACACTGACTCAGTGAAATTGTGAAGTCAGCTGCAGAACAGAATTTTCAGTTTCAGTCCCTCCCGTTGAAGCAAAACCCAGGGATGCGGGATGTGAGAGAAAGTTCTTTGTCTGCAAAGTTGGCCAGAGTAGGTTGTGTTTTCCCACAGCTTTGGGCAGTTCACTAAGACCGTACATGTGGATCTTAAAGGATAGGGGGAGGGATTAATGTGCAATTAAAGAGGCAGCAGAAGGCAGTGATGTTCTGGAATGTTAGATCAGTAGCTGGAACAGCAGGGGTGTCCTTTAGCCAAGCTTCATTGAATTCATACAAAAAGCAAGGGCTGTGTCTGTGTCTGCTCATTTATCACACAGCCAGGCAAACTGCAGCAACTTTCAAACTCCCATCTTCTATTTGCGAAACTTTCAGCGATGAAATTAAAACTAGCTGCTCTGCCAGTTCAGAGCAAACCTGGTTTTCACTAGGGAACATTTCCACGCACACACAGTTTCCCAGAGAAAACACTTTCATTGCCTGCCCATAGATTTTATTGCAAGCCAAGTAAACGGGGCTTCTCTCTCTTTCTGTCTCTCACGCAATATAATTTCCAGCCTTTGTTACTCCAGCAAGGCAGTGCATTTACATAAATTTACATAAGTGAAATTATTCCTGGAATAAGTTTACTTGTGGAAGATATGCAAATAAGCAATATCCCTTTTAATCTCTCAGCATGTATTTACTGGAAGGTTTCAGGTCTTGACTCTAGCTTTTCCATTGTTTGAATCGGAAACTTTCTCACACTTAATAATATGTCAAGAGCAACAGAGAAATGTAAAGGTGGATGGAGTATTCTTTTTGTAAAAATAATTGACAGACGCTTGAAAATTGAAATCAAAAAGGGAAATACTGGACATAGCCAGGCAGTATATGTGGGGGAAACTGGACACATTAACGTATCCGGTGCAGATCCTTTGTTCAGTCAAAGTGTTTCACCCTGACAGACTCACTCAGAGTGGACCACTCCACTGATCTGGGCTGCATTGAATACTTGCAGCAACTTACATTAATTAGTGCTTTTAATATATTGCTACATGCCAAGGTACCCCATAGGAGTGTTATAAAGCGTGATTTGACTCAAGCAGATGTCCGTTAAAGGAGGTATTGATTGAGAACATGTATATTTACAAATTAGGAGTAGGCCATTTGGCCCCAATCCCTGCTGCAACATTCGATAAGATTGTGGTTGATCTGATTGTTTTTCATTCATTCACGGGATGTGTGCATTGCTGGCTAATACAACATTTATTGCCCATCCCTAACTCTCAGAAGACAGTTAAAGGTTAACCACATTGCTGTAGGTTTGGAGTCACATGTAGGCTAGGGACGGGCAGCAGGTTTCATTTCCTTAAGGACACTAAGGAGCCAGATGAGTTTTCACAACAAACAACAGCAGCTTACATGGTCACCATTAGGTCAGTTCCTTATTCCAGATTTTACAGAATTAAAATGTCACCATTTGCCATGTTGTGACTTGAGTCCATGTCTCCCCGAATATAAACTGGATTACCGTAACAGACGCACTGCAACGTTGCCTCCCAAACCTGTAGCCTCAACTCCACATTCCCATCTATCCCTGGTAACCATTAACTCTCTTGTTAGTCACAAATGTATTTATTGCTGCTTTAAAAATATTCAGGGCTGCACAGTGACTCAGTGGTTGGCACTGCTGCCTCACAGCACCGGGGACCTGGGTTTGATTCCAGTCTTGGGTGACTGTCTGTGTCAGTTTCCTTTCGGTGCTCCGGTTTCCTCCCAAAGATGAGCAGGTTACATGGATTGGCCACGCTCACTTTCCCTGTAGTGTCCAGGGACATGCAGGTGGATTGACCATGGTTAATGCAAGGATAGGGTAGGACACTCTTCAGAGGTTCAGTACAGATGGGCTGAACAACCTCCATCTGTGCTGTAGGGACTCTATGACTCTGCTTCCACCAATTTCTGGGGAAAAAAAATTCACAAATTTGCAACCCTCTCAGAGAAAGAGAATTCTCATCGCCTCTGTCTTAAATGACAGGTCCTCTACATTTAAACTGTGCTCTCTAGTTGTAATCTGCTCTACAATGCAATTTTTTTTATGATCTATCCTGTCAAATCCACTCAAGATCATGAATGTTTCAGTGAGATGGAAACACTCCCAAACTGTTCATATGTGAAAATGTCAACCCCTGGGTCTTAGGACTGCTGCTAATGTAATGATGTCCTTTTTTGAATAAGGAAACCAAAACTGAACACAGTAGTCCATGTGGATGACCTTTTAGAATGGAGATGATGAGGAACTTCTTCAGCCAGAGAGTGGCGAATCTATGGAATTCATTGCCACGGAGGGCTGTGGAGGCCAGGTCATTGAGTATATTTAAGACAGAGATAGATAGGTTCTTGAGTATCAAGGGTTACGGGGAGAAAGCAGGAGAATGGGGTTGAGGAAGTTACCAGCCATGATTGAATGGAGGTGCAGACTCGATAAGCTGAATGGCCTAATTTCTGCTCCTATGTCTTATGGTCTTATGTGATCTTATCAGTGTCCTGTATTAAAGATAACTTTTAAAAAGTTTGTTAAAGGAAGAAAGAGAGATCAGGTAATGGAGAGAGGTTCAAGGAAAGTAAGTACAGAGCTTAGTGCCTTGGTAGCTGAATGCGAATGGTTAATCAGATAAAATTGAGATTGCTGAAGAAGTCAGAATTGGAGGAATTTGGAAATTTTGGAGGGTTGTAGGGTGGATGGAGATTACAGATCTGGTTATGTACGAGGCTATGAAGGGATTGGAAAACAATCATGGGCAGGTTGAAATGGAAGCCAGTGTAGGTCAGCGATCACAACATGACGGGTGAATGGAACTTGGTGCAAGTAAGGACATGGGCAGCACCTTTTTGGGCCTCAGGTTTCCGAAGAGTAAAATACAAGGCTGGCATGGGGTAGACTGGAATATTCAAGCTTAGAAGTCACAAAGACAAATCTGTCAAAATGGATGGTCTGAGTGATGCTGCAGTTATGCGACCAGGGTAAATTATGTCTGTGTGTGTCCCTTTGGGTGCTCCGGTTTCCTCCCACAATCCAAAGATGTGCAGGTTAGGTGAATTGGCCATGCAAAATTGCCCATAATGTTCAGGGATGTGTAGGTTAGGTGCATTACTCAGGGATAAATATAAAATAATAGGATGGGGAATGGGTTACTCTTTGGAGAGTCGGTGTGGATTTGTTGGGCCGAATGGCCTGTTTCCACACTGTAGGGATTCTATGAAGCAAGGTTTGCGAATAGTCCGGTTTCATCCTTAGGCTGTGTCCAGTGAGGCTGTGTGTTGGTGGGTGGGCAGGTTGGGTAGAAAGGGAATGGAGTTTGTGACAGGGGCTAAAGAGGTTTCAGCTTTCCCATAATGTAGCTTGGAGGAAATTTCTGCTGGATGTCAAATAAGCAATCTGCAAACTATAGAGAGAGGGAAAACGAGAGACAGATGGGTGTGAGGGAAAGCTGGATAGAGGGAAAACTAATACTGTACTTTCTCATGCTGTCGCTGGGATACAGTATGCAGATTAAAAAAACAAGAGGAGTCCAAATATATGTCAATCTCCCTGGGAACTGAATCTAGAAAATCAAGGTAAAATATAACCGAGAGGAAAGCAGGTTTAGAGAGTCAAGAATAGTCGATCCTTACCTTAGTCACTATTTTCAAGCCAGAAATTCTGACCTGTCTTTTATATTTTCAATGAGAATTCTCCAATCTATGATTGTAACAGAAACAGTCTAATTTAAACATGTTGTGGAGGTGCCAGTGTTGGACTGGGGTGGACAAAGTGAAAAATCATACAACATCAGGTTATGGTCCAACAGGTTTATTTGGAAGTACAAGCTACCTGACAAAGGAGCAGAGTTCTGAAACCTTGCACTTCCAAATAAACTTGTTGAACTATAACCTGGTGTTGTAGGATTTTTAATTTTAACATGTTACACTGCAGTGACCTCTCCTTCCAGTAAAGACATTGCTGTACCACTGCTGATGGGAGACTGTAATTACAATGTGACTTATTGTTATCTTATGAGGAAAGGTTGGAGAGACTGGGCTTGTTTCCATTGGTACTTAGAAGAGTGAGGACTGACTTGATTGAAGTATACAAGATCCTGAATGGTTTTGACAAAGTGGACATGGAAAGGATGTGTCCTCTTGTGAGTCGGTCCAGAATTAGAGTGCACTGTTCTAAAATTAGTTGTTGCCTTTTTAAGACAGAGATCAGAAGAATTTTATTTTCTGTCAGAGTGGTGGTGTGACTTTCAAACTCTGTCTCAGAAGGGGAATGAAAAGTTATCAGATGTAAATGGGAATGTGGAATTCAGAGAACAAACAGATTGACCATAGTCTTATTGAATGGTGGAGTAGGCTCGAAGGGCTGAATACTTCTGCTCCTAATTCTTAAATTTGTGAGATGTGTTTATGTAGGTAAGGAGGCAGTGGGGCCTTATCTACCAGCTGGAAAGCCAGCAATAGCCCACAGTTGCCTCTTATAAGGCCTGTCAAGCAAAGGGCAGTCATGGCCCTTTCCCAGAATTGAGGACCCTGGAGCCAGATGTCCCTCCCTCCAAGAGCTTCTGACCAATCAGAAGTTAGCAGCTCTTCATTGTACCCAACTGAGGCCTAGTATTGTTGATGGAGACCTGCAAAGGTGTGTGATCGGAGGAAGTGTTCCCAGCTTGGGATTTGCAGAGGAGGGAATTCATCAGCAAGAGCTGGGGATGGAAAGCTCTCAACAACCCCCAACCAAGATGCCAGGAGCTTAAATCAGGCCAGAAACCACTTCTGCTGAAGTGACTGTTTCCCCTGGATTGACTTGATTCTCCAGTTGGGAGAAAAGTGTTCCACTCAGAAATGAATGCTAAGGTCTTCTCAACTAAAACTTAAAACAATCTGTTCTGAAATTAAATTAATGACCTTTATCCATTGACACTACAGCAGTTCTCCCAGGCATTTGACTGTGATCACACACCTTTTTAGAACTGATACACTTAGGTCACTGCTCCAAATTGATTTTCTGGCTTTTGAAAAAAATATTCACAGAACTGACTCACATCCATTTGTACATTTCATCACAAAATCTTACAAGGGATGGTGAATTAAAACCATTCTGATGGGCTTTTCTGACTTTTATTTAGATAATTCGACAGCAATTTCCACAATTAACAACGAGAAGATTGGGAACAAGAGGCCAGTCAAAGTGAGTAACCAACTTTGCATTTGCATTTAACTGGAATTTTACTTGTGGCTGCACGCAGTACGGAATCTTTAGAGATATACAGGATATATCGTGGTGCAACGGGTTGTGTCACTACCTCTGGGCAAGAAAATCTGGACTCATGTCCCACTCCAGGACTTGTCAGTAAAGGGAGATGTATTTGTGCTGTGGCTGTATGGCTTGATTAACCTTTGTAAAAATCTTTCCAATACATTGTGATGGTGGGCTACAAGAAGAGGAGTTTCCTGGTCAGCTATCCTCTAAGAGCCAATGGAAAACCACAGCATGGAGCCATTCATTGGAAACCCAGGGCCCAATCCTCACAAATAAGGGTAGGAGAAAAGACGGGCAGGCATCTATCTCTCTGGTCACCATTATATTGTTTCTTTTTGTAGCAGCGATTTGATCATGGAAGCAGATTTAAAAATTTCGATCTAAATGAAGCATCTGCCGCTGCAGCAAATTCAGTCTATTTTGGCAAAAACCAATCAAATTGCAAGGTAGCAGAATAAATAACCAGAGTTTGGTGCCTGGGAGTATGACGTTATTGCAATCAAGAGACTTGGTTGAAGGAAGGGCATGATGGTTGGCAACTAAATGTTCCAGGATATAGACGCTTCAGAAGGAGAGGGAGGGAAGTAAAAGAGGGGGTGAAGTTGCATTGCTGGTCAGGGACGATATCACGGCTGGGCTAAAGGAGGACACTATAGAGAAGTTGAGTAGTGAGGCATTATGGGTGGAGCTGAGAAATAAGAAGGGTGCAATTACATTGTTGGGGCTGTATTACAGGCCTCCCAACAGTGAACGTGAGGTAGAAGGACAAATAGGTAAACAGATTATAGAAAGATGTAGAGGCAATATGGTAGTGGTGATGGGAGATTTTAATTTTCCCAACATTGACTGGGATACACTTAGCGTCAGAGGTCTGGATGGAGTAGAATTTGTAAGAAGGGTCCAGGAGAGTTTTCTAGAGCAGTATGTCAATAGCCTGACGAGGGAAGGGGCCATTTTGGACCTGGTACTGGGGAACGAGCCAGGACAGGTGGTGGAAGTTGCAGTTGGGGATTTCTTTGGGAACAGTGACCACAATTCTGTAAGTTTTAGAATACTCGTAGATAAAGAAGACAGTGGTCCTAAGGGAAGAGTACCCAAACTGGGCCAAGGCCAATTATATCAAAATTAGGCAGGAGCTCAGAAATATGGATTGGACACAGCTATTTGAAGGGAAGTCCACATTTAAGATGTGGGAGGCTTTCAAAGATAGGTTAAAGATAGTGCAGGATAGGCATGTCATGTTGAAAGGCGAAGGATAGATTTGTGAACTGTGGATGACAGGAGAAATTGTACGAGGTAAAAAAGGAGAAATTGTACGACTAGCCAAGAGGAAAAGGGAAGCGTACATAAGGTCCAGGCAGCTAAGAACAGAACGGGCCCTGGAAGAATATCAGAAGAGTAGGACAAGTTTTAAATGAGTAATCAAGTGGGCTAGAAGGGGTCATGAAATAGCTTTAGTGAGCAGAATTAAGGAAAATCCCAAAGCATTTTATTCTTATATAAGAAGCAAGTGGGTAACTAGAGAAAGGATTGGTCCACTAAAGGATAACGAAGGAAGGCTGTGTGGTGAACTTGAGCGAACGGGTGAGAGTCTGAACGAGGTGAGAGAGGAAATAGCTGGGGCCCTGACAGATATCTTTGTGGCATCCTTAAACACAGGTGAGGTGCCGGAGGACTGGAGAATTTCTCATGTTGTCCCCCTGTACAAGAAGGGTAGTAGGGATATTCCGGGTAACTACAAACCAGTGAGCCTGATGTTAGTGGTGGGAAAGTTGCTTGAGAAGGTACTGAAGGATAGGATCTATTTATATTTAAAAAAGAATGGGCTTATCAGTGATAGGCAACATGGTTTTGTGCGGGAGAGATCGTGCCTTACCAACTTAATAGAGTTCTTCGAGGAAGTGACCAAGTTGATAGATGAAGGAAGGGCTGTTGATGCCACATACATGGACTTTAGTAAGGCATTTGATAAGGTTCCCTGTGGTAGACTAATGGAGAAAGTGAAGTCATATAGTGCGCAGTGTGTTCTAGCTAGGTGGACAAAGAACTGGTTGAGCATCAGGAGACAGAGAGTAGTAGTTGAAGGGAGTTTCTCGAAATGGAGAAAGGTGACCAGTGGTGTTCCACAGGGTCAGTACTGGGGCCACTGTTGTTTGTAATATACATAAATGATCTGGAAGAGGGCACTGTTGGTTTGATCAGCAAGTTTGCAGATGACATGAAGATTGGTGGAGTAGCAGAAAGCATAAGGGACTGTCAGAGAATACAGGAAGATATAGGTAGACTGGAGAGTTGGGTGGAAAAGTGGCAGTTGGTTTTCAATCCAGACAAATGTGAGGTGATGCATTTAGGCAAGACTAATTCTGAAGCGAATTATACAATGAATGGAAGAGCCTTGGGAAAAGTTGATGGGCAGAGAGATTTGGGAGTGCAGGTCCATTGTACCCTGAAGGTTGCTGCACAGGTGGATAGAGTGATCAAGAAGGCATATAGAATGCTTGCCTTCATTGGACAGGGTATTGAGTATAAGAGCTGGCAAGTCATATTAAAATTGTACAAGACATTGGTTCAGCCGCATTTAGATTACTGTGTACAGTTCTGGTCGCCACATTACCAAAAGGATGTGGACGCTATGGAGAGGGTGCTGAGAAGATTTACGAGGCTGTTGTCTGGTATGGAAGGTGCTAGCTATGAAGAGAGGTTGGGTAGGTTAGGTTTATTTTCATTAGAAAAAAGGAGATTGATGGGGAACCTGATTGAGATCTACAAAATCATGAAGGGTATAGACCGGGTGGATAGAGACAAACATTTTCCCAGGGTGAAGGATTCCATAACGAGAGGTCACGCTTTCAAGGTGAGAGGTGGAAAGTTTAAGGGGATACACATAGCAAGTACTTCACACAGAGGGTGGTAGGTGCTTGGAACGCGTTGCCAGCAGAGGTGGTAGAGGCAGGCATGGTCGATTCATTTAAGGTGCGTCTGGGACAGATGCATGAGAAGGTGGTGAACAGAGGGATATAGATGTTTAGGAATTGAACTACAGGTTTAGACAGTACATTTCGATAGACTCAGACTTGGAGGGCCGAAGGGCCTGTTTCTGGGCTGTAAGCTTTCTTTGTTCTTTGTTCTATAATAGGAAGAACTTGAATAAAATATAATTTGAATGAAATGATTTTGGAAACTGCAATTTCCTTCTCCTCGGCTCTTCTACTGAAAGGTCGGTCCTACATGACCTTATAGAGGTTTATAACATCATGAGGAGCATGGATAGGGTAAATAGACAATGTCTTTTCCCTGGGGTGGTGGAGTCCAAAACAAGACGGTCTAAGTTTAAGGTGAGAGGGAAAGATTTCTAAAGGGCCTTTTTCATGCAGACAACGGTGGGTATATGGAACGAGCTGCCAGAGAAATTGGTGGAGGCCGGTACAATAACAGCGTTTAAAAGGCATGTGGACGGGTATATGAATAGGAAGGGTTTAGAGAAATATGGGCCAAATGCTGGCAAATGGAACTAGATTAATTTTGGATACCTGATCAGCATGGGTGAATTGGACCAAAGCGTCTGTTTCCGTGCTGTAGCAATTCTTTGACTCTAATAACCTATGACTTTACCCACAGATAGGTATGGTACCCAGCGTCAGCTGGAACAGGGGTCAAACTGTATATGTCTGATCCACACTAGTCATTCAAGCCAACTGACCCCTCCACGGGTGTGAGTTGCTGTCACAACATGCACTTTTACAGGTATGTTGTTACTTAGAACTTGTGATGGTGCAGGCTCTAATTTCTATCCATTACACAGTTGTCCAGGAATCTCTCCCGATCTCACTAGCTTTGTGTGTGTATGTGTCGGAAGGGTTGTCAAATTGATCCTGTGTGGCTGAGATATAAATACGTCTTCCTTAGCCATCAAATCCAGGGTTGGGATTTAAACCTGGAGTTTCTGACTCAGAAGTGAAGGCACTACATGCTGAAACAGAGGGCCTCCTCAGTTTAAATACAAAAAGTACATAAAACAGGAAATATTTTACAGAAATAAGTGACTGCATGTCAACCAGATCCCACAGAGAATGGCATTTCAGGTCATAACAAAGATTTAAGCAGCAGTTCTATTCAGCAGATTGTGAACAACAGATACATTTACTCATGTAAGGGTGGGAGTCTACATCTTGATAATTTACGTTCTGAAAACACTAAAGTGTTCCTCATTTTGCTTGTGCCTATGGAACTTGGGTGACAATTTAACTCTATGTGGAAACAAGATTTCTATCAAACTTGTGACAAAGATGGGGGAATCCTGGGAAGAGATACCCTGAGGTAAAATCAGAATGCTGCTCAAAACTGTCCTCTAAATGAATGAAGATACTTATTAAAATTAATTTGCTACAAGTTGAAACTTCTAAAAAGCTAGCAATAGAATAGGTATCATTCTGTAGGGTCAATTAACAATCTCTATTTATGACTTTGGCTTTTGTGTATTATTTTTATTAGTGGAGATATATTACATGCTGTGAACTGTGATTTATGCTGTCCATGTTGGATCACTGTACTTTTGCTCAGTCATTTGTGGACCTGTATCTCAAAATGCTATAACTGCTCTGTGTTTCAAGTCTCTTAGCAGTCAGCAAATATTGCTTAACATGGGCTTGAAACCCCTTTTATTTGCCTACATGTAAATCCTATGTCCACTCCTTAAAGTTTATCCATGTTCTTTTCCAACTTCCTATTCACAAAATGCTGCATCTTCTAACTTAGCATCGTCTGCAAGACCCTCTATCTCTTCATTCAAAGCATTAAAAAAACTTGCTGAAAAGATAGACATATTGTCAAAGATTTTCATTGTGCACTTGTCAGGATAAACACAAGAATGCCAAATTTCAAACAATTATGACCATTTATAGCACACAAAACAAAGAAGCTGACTGGTGGGCAAGTTGACTGTGATTGGTTGAGGCATTATTGTGGAGAAAGCAACAGCTAATCAGAGTTGATTTGTCAGCCAATTAACTCCCTTATACTAATTAAACTAATTATAAATTATACTAATTTAGTATAAATTAGTGTGATCATTTGAAATTTGGCATTCATGCATTTGTCCTGAAGATGAAAAGTTTTGACAACATGTCCCTCTTTTCAATCTTCAAGTTCAATATTACCGAGTGATTCATTAATAAAAACAGAAAAGCTGAGATTCGAGGACGGGTTTCAGTTCGGAACATCATTCATGAGGAGGCAGTGGCATAATGTTAATGTCCATGAACTGGTAATCGAGAAATCCAGAGGAATCCTCTGGGGACATTGCTTTGAATCCCCCAGGGCAGATGGTGAAATGTGAATCCAATAGGGAAAAAAACAATCTGGAATTAAAAACTAGCCTAATGGTGACCATGTAACCATTATTGTAAAAACCCATCTGCTTCACTAATGTCCCTTAGGGAAGGAAATTTGTTGTGGCTACATGTGATTCTAGGCCCATGGCAACGTGTTTGACTCTTAACTGTCCTGAATGGCCCTTACAGACCTCTTGGATCGAGGCAATTGGGAATAGGCGATAAATCTTGGCCCAGCAAACAACACTCACACACCATGATACATTTTTAAAAAGTACATTCTGCAGCCAAAGCCCATTCCCCCAGCCCTCATGATTGAAGCATGATGTGAAATTATACCCAATTTTGGGCACTTTTATTTCCGAGAGTTGATTAGCTAGATTGTTTCCTCAGGAAGTCTAATGAACAGCAATCAATAAGCTGAGGGCAGCTGCATTGGCATTTCATTTCCTCTCAAGGTGTGGGCACCCCTGGCAAGGTGACATTTATTGATGTTGCCCTAACCATGTTGGTGGAGAGGTTGGGGTTGATTTTAACCGACCCTGCTGACAAAGTTTGAAGGCTAGGGGTGGGGCTACAGGTGGGGTTTGTGGTGAGCAAAGTGCATAAAGTCCAGTGTGTGACCTTCCGCCTACCACCAAGCCCAGCAACGTTAGATACACAGGTTGGTGTTGAGCAAGGAAGAGGGTGTAGGGAATCCACTTCCTCAAAGACCACCTCCACCACTCCCCACTTGAATACTTAACTTGCTCAAATCATACTCCTGATTCTCCCCTGTATTAGCTGTAAAATCCCTCCCTGCTGCCTAATGGCACTAACCACAATACTCCTTAAGCCACATCCTATCCCTTAGATTGATGTCTATAAGGGCCTTTCCACCTTTCACTTTTATCACTGCCCTTAGAATCACTCATCTGTTCGTTCTTTAAAAGAGGGTGCTGTTTCTCAAGAGCCATCACTACTCCAGATTTCCAGGGAATCCCATATGATCCCATCCACCAGCTCTCTTTTTCCATCTTGCCTGTCCTCTTTATTTCTTCCCTGCAGAGTTCTGTCATTGACTGTGTCTTGACCTTGACCAGGTTGTTCTGCTACAACGCGTGTTTCGTTAACACAAATTTACTGGAACATGATTTGATGAATCGGGGACAAAGTTTCTATCGTGCAAACTTTTAAAATGTGTGTTGGCTGTAACATGGTTACATTGCCAACACCTTAAATGACGTTTCTAAAGCACGGTTCTTGTATAAATGCGGGGGTCACACAAGAACACAATCATTGCGTTAAAGAAGAACTACCTGTAGTCTTGGTGGGTGCCATTGGTGACTAACGGCTGTTATGCAAAAGGGTGCGACAGTGAATAGATTCCCCCACTCCAGAGTCACTGCCTGGCCCATTTTGACAGGTACTTAGTTCAGGAGTTGCGTGAGGACATTGAGTCTGGCTTTGGTAATTCATTCGGATAAGTTACTACAAATCCGAGTCCCATTAATTTATTTGTTGAGCACTCATACCCAAAGGTAAGTTTAACTTTACCCCACCTGTCTCTCAGGATCATGGATCCCATTGCCATCTTTCTCTCACTGTAACCTGCTTAGCTTGATCGTCAATATAAATGTCCACACAGTGGGGTGTATCCCCACTTGGAAATCCCCCAGTTGCAGTTTCTGACTCTGTCTACAGTACAATGTGCTGTTGCCCAAATTTGCTACCAGTTTAGGTTCTAAGTTAAAAATCACACGACACCAGGTTATAGTCCAATAGGTTTAATTGGAAGCACTCTAACTTTCGGAGCGACACTCCTTTATCCGGTGGTACCCTCAGAGAGAAGAAATTTCTCCTCATCTCTGTCTTAATATACAACCCTTTATTCTGGTGCTAGACTCTCCCACAAGGGGAGACAACCTTTTTGACCTGTCAAGTCTTCCAAGAATCTTGTATGTTTCAATAAAGTCTCCTCTTGTTCTGAATTCCAATGAGTGCAGGCCCAACCCACTTAACCTCTCCTCATAACTATCTGTCTCCATTCTTGATAGCAAACTAGTGAACCTTCTCTGGACTGTCTCCATGGCCAGTATATCTTTCATTTGATAAGGGACCCAAAATGTTCCCGGTATTGCAGCTATGGTTGACAAATGCCTTATATAGTTTGTTGCAAACTCCTTGGTCCCATTAGAGATCCTCCAGCAAAGATTATCCATCCCCAACTCAGTCACTTGAACAAAGCCCCTTCCTCCTCACTACATACAACCCTCACCCTCCCCTGCTGGGACCCCTGACTTATTTGGACTCTCCTGGGTGAAAGGACCACCCATAATCCCAGCAATGGCCCATGGTGGGGCTGGTGGGTTTACAGCACTTCTGACTGGCTGATAGCTGCTGAAGGACAGGTTCTCCATCCAGGACTTCAGGTAATACTGTACCCAGCTATTCCTGTCAACATTTTAGCCCTAGAGGTATGGAGAACATAGCATCCTGTAAAAGCCAGCTCAATGCTTCCACTTGTGAGAAAACAGAAATGATAACTAGAGGCCATCAATATCAAAAGGTACCCAAGAAATCCAATAAGGAATTCAGAAGAAACATTTTTACTGGAGAATGATTGGGATGTGGAATTTGTTACGACAGAAAGTGGTTGAATCAAGGGGTATAACTGCATTTAGAGGAAGCCAGACAAGCAGATGAGGGAGAAAGGACTAGAGTTATAATTATAGATTTAGATCAGGGAAGATGGGAGGAGGATTGATTGAAGCATGGATTGGTTGGGCTGAATGGCCTGTTTCCGTGATGTATCTTCCAAGTAATTCCAAGTAAGTGACTAGAGTGGACATGACGAAGCTGATCCTACAATGTCACCAAATCAGGAGTTCCAAGATTTTGATCCAGTGATGTTGGAAATACATTGATACCTTAAGTATATTTCGAAGTCAGGATAAGGTACAACTTGGAGGAGAATTTGGAATTGACGTGTTCCGAGCCCATCACTGTTCCCATGTATCTCTATACTGAAGATGTCCTCAGAGAAGAGAAGATTGAGACGGAGATTTGATTGAAATGTTAAAAACCATGAGGGGTCTGGACAGGTTGGATGCGGAGAAATTGTGTCAGTGGTGGTAGGATGGAGAAACAAAGGACACTTATTTAAGGTGATCAATAAAAGAACTAAAAGTGACATGAGGAAAAACAATATTCCACAAAGAGTGGCTGGGATTTAAAATGTATCTCCTGAATGTGTGCTGGACATAGCTTTCAAACGTAATTCAGGGAAAGAAAGGGGACCAAGTCTCGATAAAATGTTCTCATGGAGACCTGAAACAAATATATTTAGCCTTTCTTTTGAGGCATTCATGGGATGTGGGCATACTTACAGAAGGCAGGTAAAAGTCAACCACATTTCTCCCAGGGTCATATATGGGCCAGACCAGGTAAGGGGAACAGATTTCTTTCCCTAAAAGACATTAGTGAAACAGATGTGTCTTGTTTTTGCAATAATTGACAATAGTCACCATTACTGAGGCTAGATTTAAATTCTAGATTTATAAATTGAATTCAAAATGTACTGGCTGTAATAGTGGGACATGAACCCATTTGAATCCAAATTGCCTGAGACACGAGATTATCAATCCAGTGACATTTCCATTATGTACCACCTTCCCCGATGCATCAGAGGTCTGAGGTTTTAAATGAGTACTTGTATCAGTTTTCACCATAAAAAAGGACAATGTATAGAAGGTGTAGAAATCAGGGAGGGGAACTGTAGCATGTTTGAATAAATTAACATTAAAGCAGAGGAGGTATGAATAGTGTCATAGAGTCATACAGCATGGAAACAGACCCCAGACCAACTCATCCATGTTAATCAGGTTTCCCAAACTAAACCAGTCCCATTTGTCTGCATTTGGCCCATATCCCCCTAAACCTTTCCTATTCATGTACCTGTCCAAATGTCTTTCAAATGTTGTAAATGTACCTGCATTTACTACTTCCTTTGGCAGTTCATTCCACATACAAACTACCCTCTGCGTGAAAAAGTTGCTGCTCAGGTCTCTTTTAAATCTTTCTTCTCTCACCTTAAAATTACGCCCTAAAGTTTTGAACTTGCCTATCCTAGGGAAACGACCTTTGCTATTTACCTTATCTATACCCCTCATGATTTTATAAACCTCTATAAGGTCACTCCCCAACCTTCTACGCACCAGTGAAAAAAGGTCTCAGCCTATCCAGCCTCTCCTTATAACTCAAAAACCCTCCAGTCCCAGTAACGTCCTTGTAAATCTTGTCCTTACCCTTTCCAGTTTAATAAGATCCTTCCTGTAGCTGGGCAATCAGAACAGTACACAGTTCTTCAAAAATGGCCTCACCAACATCCTGTACAACCTCAACATGACGTCCCAACTCCTATACTTAACGGATTCAGTAACGAAGGCAAGCATGCCAAACACCTTCCTTACCACCCTGTCGACCTGTGATGCAGCTTTCAGGGAACTACATTCCTGAACACATAGTTCTAGCAGACTTGAAAATAGAAAACTCCCCAGGACCAGACGAGATGTATCCAAGGCTGCTGTCATAGGCAACAGAGGAGATTGCAGAAGTTTTGACATTCATTTTGAAATCCTTTCTGGAGAAAGGAAGGCTGCTAGAGGTCACCTAAAGTAGGGATAAACAAGGAAACTAAAGGCCAGAGAGTTTAACATTAACAAAAGAGAAATCATTGGAAACATTCTGGGGAACAGAATTAATCTCCATTTGGAGAGGCAAGGATTTATCAAGGATAATCAAAGCATGCCATTGTGAAGGGGAGATCATATCCAACAAATTTGATTGCATTTTTGAAGGAGATGACAAGATGTGTAGATGAGGGTGGTGTGTTGATGTAATCTCCATGGACTTCAGTGAGGCCTTTGACACACTGGATAAGAATATAAAAGCCTATGGGATCCAGATCAGCTTGGCAAATTGGACTGAAAATTGGCCTGATGGCAGAAGCAGAAGCTAATGGTTGAGGAATATTTTTGCGACTGGAAGCCTGTGTCTAGTGACATGCCATAGGAGATTCTGATGGAGCTGTACATAACATCACTCAGGCCACAGCTGGAGTCGTGTGTGCAGGCCTGGGCACCACACTATCGGAGGGATGTGATTACCCTGGAGAGGGTGCAGAAGAACTTCACTCGGATGTTGCTTGGGCTGGAGTGATTTAGCTATGAAGAGAGACAAGATACATTGGGGTTGTTTTCCTTAGAGCAGAGAATGCTGAGGGAGGGATCTGATTGAAGTGTACAATATTCTGAGGGGGATTGATAAGGAGAAACCTTTCCCCTTAGTAGACGGGTCAATAACCAGAGAACATGAGGGTTTCATGTTGGAACAGGAGGTTTTCAGGGGATCTGGGGAGAAACCTTTGTAACCCAGAGGGTTGTGCGTATTTGTAACTCACTGCCTAAAAGCATTGTAAAGACAGTTCCCTCAAAACATTTAACACCTATTTATATGAATGCTTGAAAGGCCTAAGCATGCAAAACTATGGGCCAAGAGCTTGAAGGTGAATGGAATAAATGGATGTTTGATGAATGGCATAGACAAGATGGGCTAAAGGGCCAATCACCACGTTATTAAATGACTCTGTTTCTTCATTGTAATCAATCTAGTAATGTCAGGATGATGTAACCAATTGCATATTATTGGCGTTTGAAACAAACTAGATGGCCAGTGTATAGGTCGGGGCACACTGGTCAAATGTACTGTTTCTGTCCTGGCTGTTGTTGAACTTCTTGACTGTTGTTCTGGCTCGACCCATCTATCGAATGAGGAGTCTGTATCATGTTCCTGACTTGAGTTTTACAGCTGGTGGAGAGGGCGTTTTGAATACCCAAGAGATGAACCATTTTCACAGTGTAAACGTCGCAGCTGCACTATTTGAAAAGCCATATTCTGTAGGGTTTGATCAATAGTTACACCCAGATGCTGATGAGAGGGGTGAATGTGAGGGAAGACACTTAATGTAAAATATTTAAATTTGCAAACAATTTTGTCAAATTACATGTCAGCGATTGGTGATGTTTGGTATAATCCAGTTGGTGATCGAGACATCTCTAACAGAAATAGACAACAAACAGGTTTACTTTCAAGGGAGACCTCAGTCACCAAAAATCTTGTGATTTTGGTGTCTCTCTTTAAAGATCTTTGAGGGGAAATATCAAACATAATAAAAAGCCCTGAATGCTGAGTGTTAAAAGTTATGAATTAGAATCATGGTGAAACTGATTAAAATATACAATTGTGTACAAATAGAGTCCATCTTGTCTTTGCTTGAGTTGATTCAAGTGACACAGAATGAACAAAGAACTTGAAGCTTCATAGTCACAATGTCCTGATGCTGCTTTGAGCAAGCCTCTAGCTTGGCATAACTTTGAAGTGATGCTAATGTAGGTCCACATAGGCATGGTAACTAATCTAGTGACCTTGGCATGATGTAATCAATCTAACAATCTTGGTGTACAACCAGTCTGGGGGTGATATCTCTGTGGTCTATCATATCATTAGAATGTAAGAAATTGTAGCTGGGTGAGGCCATTCAGCCCTGCTGATGAGATCATTGCTGACCTTCTCCTTCAACACCATTTCCCTGCACTATCCCAGTATAGAGTCATAGAATCAGACAGCACAGAAACAGAGCCTTCGGTCCAACCAGTCCATGCTATCCCTTGATGTTTTCAATATGTAGCAATCTACCTGTCCAGGGCTCGGACATACTGAATAACTCCATAGCCCTTTAATAGAGAATTCCAAAGGTTCACTATCCTCTAAGTGAAGGAATTCCACCTCATGCCAATCATAAAGAGTCATAAACCCTTTATTCTGAGGTTGTGTCCCCCTACTCCCACCCCCTCAAGCCAGGGAAATGTCCTTCCTGTATCTACCCTGTAAAGCATTTTGTATTCAAATGAGATCACCTTTCATTCTTTGAAACTCTAGAGAATACTGAGCTATTTTCCTGAATATCTCCTCAAAAGACAATCCCTCTGTCCCAGGAGTTAGTTGACAAATGTTCATTGCACTCCCTTTATGTGAAGTAGGTAAAATGACCAAAACTGCACACATTACTCCAAGTCTAGGCTCAGCAGGGCTCTATAAAATTGCAGTAAGCCACCTCCACCCCTGCATTAAAATCCTCTGGTAAGAAAAGTCATTTGCCAGTATCAGGGTCAGTTTGGATGTTCTTGCTGTTACACAGGTAGTAAAACTATAATGTCAACACAGATCATAGAATCCCTACAATGTGGAAACAGACCATTTGGCCCAACAAGTCTACACTGACCCTCCAAAGAGCAACTCACCCAGACCCATTCCCCTACCCTATTATTTAATATTTACCCCTGACTAATGCACCTAAATAGACAAAGTCTTTTCCCTGGGTTGGGGGAGTCCAGAACTAGAGGGCATAGGTTTAGGGTGAGAGGGGAAAGATATAAAAGAGACCTAAGGGGCAACTTTTTCACGCAGAGGGTGGTACGTGTATGGAATGAGCTGCCAGAGGAAGTGGTGGAGGCTGGTACAATTGCAGCATTTAAGAGGCATTTGGATGGGTATATGAATAGGAAGGGTTTGGAGGGTTATGGGCCGGGTGCTGGCAGGTGGGTCTAGATTGGGTTGGGATATCTGGTCAGCATGGATTGGACTGAAGGGTCTGTTTCCATGCTGTACATCTCTATGACTCTATAACCAACACATTCCTGGACACTATAAGCATGACCAATTCACCTAACCTGCATATCGTTGGACTGTGGGAGGAAACCAGAGCACACTCACATAGACATGGGGAGAATGGGCAAATTCTACACAGTTACCCAAGGCTGGGATTGAACCCGGGTCCCTGGCACTATGAGGTAGCAGTGCTAACTGCTGTGCCACCTCAACCACTGTGGCTTGAGAATTTATGATGCACGTTTACTACTAGAGGCAAGCAATAAGCTGAACTGCGCCTGAGTGAGATTTGTTGATACAATCTCAAAGGAGGAGGATCAGTTTAGAATGTCAATCCAGTGCAGAGTCATCAGGTCTGGCAGCATCTGCGGAGTGAAATCAGAGTTAACATTTGAGCCTGAACTCTATTTTCTCTTCACAGATGCTGCCAGACCTGCTGAACTTTTCCAGCAGTTTCTGCTTTTGTTTCTGATTTTCAGCATCTGCAGTTCTTTTGGGTTTCGTTGCAGAGTTGTACCTGGTTTATAAAGTCCTCTGAGCTTGTGTCCTCATTCAGGTTAAACAGTTAGAGAGTATCTTCACTTCTTCACTTCCAGTAAGACTTAAAGATCCCAAGTGTTGGAAGAGGACGATGTGTGTGCCCATTCTTTGTCGGACCAGGTCAGAGCATCTAATGGGACAGTGATGTTCAAATTCTCAAACACCTTTTGACAGCAAGGTTCCTCAAGAGAACCAGTGACAGTAAATGGATTTCAGCCATGTGGTGTAAATAGGCCGAAATATAGTCAGTGACCCCTTAACCACCTGAGTTCAATTGGTGATTGGAAATACATGCAGCAACACATCAATGGTACCTTTCGTCCAGTGTTTTTAAACTTTTAGAGGATATGGGTGTTGCTGGCTAGGCCAACATTTGCTCCCCCAACCCCCAAGCCCATATGGGAAAAGTGATAAGCTCCAGTATCCAAAAGGTGCAGCCACCTCTCTAGCTGTGTTGGGCTTGAAGAGTTCTCTTTGTGTTTGGACAAACATTTTGGACAAAGGAGAAGTGAATTCTGGGAACAGGATGACCCAACTCATACAGTGTTGGTCTGTATGTTTAGAAGATGAGGATACAAAGGGATAGAAATCATCTCCTAGCTCTATAAAATCCTAATTAGACCACAACTAGAGTCACTATGTGCAGTTCTAGACCCCACATCTCATATAAATAATATTGCCCTTGGAGGGAGTACATTGTAGATAGATAGATAGATTAGATAGATTCCTTACAGTGTAGAAACAGGCCCTTCGGCCCAACAAGTCCACTCCGACCCTCCGAAGAGTAACCCACCCAGACTCACTTCCCTCTGACTAATGCATCTAACACTACGGGCAATTTAGCTTGGCCAATTCACCTAACCTGCACATCTTTGGATTGTGGGAGGAAACCAGAGCACCCGGAGGAAAGCCATGCAGACACGGGGAGACAGTGTAAACTCCACACAGATAGTCACCCCCAATGGTTATATTACTTTAAACTAAACAGTGGGGTGAGGCATCAAGTGAGGGAGGGTGTGATCAATTAAGGGAAGAGGATAAAGCAAGAGAGCAAAGTAGAAATAAGGGAAATGTTAATCAGAACATGGCAGGAAGGAATAAAGTATAAAAACTTCACGGTACAACTGAAGATAAACGTAGAGGTGGAAAAAAATAGTGAAAAGTCTGAACAAAAGACTCTGCACTTGAACACATATAGCATTCATAGTGTGGAGATCAGAGTTGAGAGTGTGATGCTGGAAAAACACAGCAGGTCAGGCAGCATCCAAGGAGCAGGAGAATCGACATATCAGGTATCCTGATGAAAGACATATGGCTGAAACATCAATTCTCCTGCTTCTCAGATGCTGCCCGACCTGCAGTGCTTTTCCAGCATCACACTCTTGACTACTGTCACTGTTAGACAGGGTATAAATGAGGAAATAATGCAAGTCATGATGATATGGTAATTTTAATAAAATATAGATTGCCAAAGGTACATGGGTTTGCCACATGCGTTCAGGACAGTTTATCAGAGCAGCAACAACCAGACCCAATTAGAGAACAGGCTGTTCTAGACCTGACAATGTACAACAAGACAGGATAAAGTTGCCATAGTCCCAGAGGACTGCTCTCTCATTACAGACAGATGACTGGTGGTGAGTTCAATCTGATGGTGACCAAACCTCAGGTGAGGGATAGGGATCAGAAGGTAGGACCATCATGGTGACCTCAGCTGGTGGAGGGATTGAACCTGCACTGTTGGTGTCACTCTGCACCACAAGCCAGCTGGCCAGCCAACCAGAGAACACAGGGACAAGCAGACATACACACATAAGTGGATAGGCAGGTACAAACATACAGACATAGAAAATAGGAGCCGAAATAGACAATTCAGCCTGCTCCATCGTTTAGTATATTCATAGCTGATCATCCAACTCAGTACCCTGATGCCCCATCTCTCCCCATTTGATCCCTTTAGCCTAAGAGCTGTACCTTACTCCTTCTTGAAAACGTTCAAAATTTTGGTCTCAACTACTTTCTGTGGCAAAGAATTCCACAGGCTCATCTCTGTCACAGGGAAGGAGTTTCTCCTCATTTCAATCCTAAATGCTCGACCCTGTATCCTTAAACTGTGTCCCTCAGATATAGACTGTTACAGGCAAACTTATTTTTCAAACAAATGGCAAATTGGTTAGAAACTAATATGTGAATGAAACTACGTTCCCCTCGATCCCAAACATGCACAGATGCATGAGCAGACAGGACAAAGGCAAACTTGGCAAAGCTAAAATGAATCGGGCAAAGACTGTGGATCCAGATTTCAAGCTGAAATAGGAGAATGAATGAACTTACAGACCCTTTGGTTTCTTGCTAATGAGCTCACTTGCTTGCGAATCACAAAATGATAGGAAATCTCCAAATTAGGTTTCAGATTTAGATTTTATTGTCAGCTTTTATTTTCAAATTACTTCATAGATGTATTGAGATACGTAAAGAGTGCTGCCTTCAGCTCCAAGCTCTACCTTTTACAGGCTGAAATAGTTAATATTACTCTCTTGCAAACTTCTCCTGCAATAGTCCGTAGCTTCTAGGTATCTCAGGCCAAATCCAACCCGACCAGTTACCACGGCATCAGTCTACTCTCAACCATCAGTAAAGGGATGGAAGGCATCAACAACAGTGCTGTTGGGCAGCACCTGCTCAGCAATAACCCTGCTCAGTGATGCCCAGTTTGGGTTCCACCAATACCACTCAGTCCTTAAGGTTCTGCATGGTAGACTGATCAGTAAGGTTAGATCACATGGAGTACACGTGGAGCTAGCCAATTGGATACAAAGGTAGCTTGAAGGTAGGAGATAGAGGGTGGTAGTAGAGGATTGTTTTTCGGAATGGAGGGCTATGGCCAGGGGTGTGCCACACAAGGATTGGTGCTGGGTCCGCTGCTTTTCATCAGTTATATAAATGAGTTGGATGTGAATATGGGAGGTTTGGTTTATAAGTTTGCAGATGACACCAAAATTAGAGGTGTAGTGGACAGTGAAGCAGATTACCTCAGGGTATAACAGGACTTGATCAGGTGGGCCATTGGGCCGAGGAATGGCATATGGCCATAGAGACATACAGCACGGAAACAGATCTATCAGTTCAACTCATCCATGATGATCAGCTATCCCATATTAATCTAGTCCCATTTGCTAACATTTGGCTCATATCCCTCTAAACCCTTCCTATTCACATATCCATCCACCAGCTTTTTAAATGTTGTAATTGTATCAGTCTCCACCAGTTCCTCTGGCAGCTCATTCCATACACGTACCACTCTCTGCATGAAAAAGTTGCCCCTTAGGTCCCTTTTAATTCTTTCCCCACACACCTTAATGCTATGCCCTCTAGTTTTGGACTCCCTTACTCTGGCAGATGTTGTTGCATTTTGGTAAGGCAAGTCAGGGCAAGACTTATACAGTTAATGAAAGTGTTGCTAAAAAAGATACTTAGAGGAGCAGGTTCACAAATCCTTGAAAGTAGTGTCACAGGTAGACAGGGTAGTGAAGAAGGCATTTGGCATGGTTGTCTCATTGGTGAGTGCATTGAGTATATGAGTTAGGACATCATATTGTGGCTGTACAGGACATTGGTGAAGCCACTTTTAGAATATTCCATTCAATTCTGGTCTCCCTCCTATACGAAAGATGTTGTTCAACTTGAAAGGGTTCAGAAAAGATTTACAAGGATGTTGCTGGGATTGGAGAGTTTGAGCTATAGGGAGTGGCTGAACAGGCTAGGGCTATTTTGCCTGGAGCGTCGGAGGCTGAGGGGTGACCTTATGGAGCTTTATAAAATCATGAGGGGCATGAATAGGGTGACTAGCTAAGGTCATTTTCCCAGGGTCGTGGAGTCCAAAACTGGAGGGCATAGGTTTAAGATGAAAGGGTAAAAGGTCCTAAGGGGCAACTTTTTCACACAGAGTTACTGAATCCCCCACGATCAACATCCTGGGGGGTTACCATTGACCAGAAGCCTAATTGAACATGCTACATAAAATCAATGGCTGCAAGATCAGGCCAGAAGTTAGTAACTGACCTCTTGACTCACCAAAGCTTATCCATCATATACAAGAGCCATACCAGAAATGTGATGGAATACTTCCCATTTGCCTGGATGGGTACAGCTCCAACAACTCTGGCTAAGCGTGACACCATCCAGTTCAAAGCAGCTTGCTTGACTGGCATCACGTTCACAAGGGTCCACTTCCTCCGGCAGCAGTGCTCAGTAGCACCAGTGTGAAAAATCTCCAAGGCATTCTGCAAAAATTCACCAAAGATCCTTAGACAGCACCTTCCAAATCCATGACTACTTCCATTTGAAGGACAAATACTGCAGATACATGGAAACACCACTACCCGCAAGTTGCCCTCCAAGCCCCTCACCATCCAGGATTTTGCTGAGTCAAAATCCTGGAATTCTCTCCCCAAGGGCATTGTGGTCAATCTTCAGCAAGTGGACAGCAGCGGTTCTAGAAGGCAGGTCGCCACCACTTTCTCAAGGGCAGTTAGCGATGGGCAAACTGGGTGCCATGGTGACAGAGTGAGCACAGGCCAAGTCCTGCAGCAGCGGAGTGAAGGGGTCGATTCCCAGAGCGGCAGCCGAGTGACTTCCTGAATGGAGGTCAGCATATGGAGGCCTTGTACTCTAGAGTCGGCAGGCACAGACTGGAATTTAAGTACCTAGGGTCACTTATGTTCATTCTGGACTTTTTCAACAACTCCATTCTAATCTTTTTTTTTGCTCTGTAACTATACTTAGAAGTATCTGTACATAGGTACTCTGTCCCTAAGATGGCACTGAAAGGTGACATTACAAACTTTTCACTGCACTCATTCGAGTGCATGTCACAATAAACGCTGATTCTGATTATGGCCAGTGACACTCCCAGCCCACAAATGAATATAAACAATTAAAGCAATAAAATTTCGCCCTTATTTCTCTGTCAAACTTTGGTGGGCATTCTTTTCCAAAGTCCCTTGTTTCTTTGTTTCCTTTAATCTTTTTATTGTGCAGCTCCAAACAATAAATGCGTTGCAACATAGTAATATCCAAATGTCCATTTTGCATAATCCATAAATATGTGTATTCCCAACAATACAGATAGGCTAAACGAGTTCTCCACTTCCTGATGCTGCCTGGCTTGCTGTGCTCTTCCAGCCTCCTGCTTGTCCACCTTGGATTCCAGCATCTGCAGTTTTTTTTTGTCTCTTACTCTTGTTAAATGAGTGGATGAAACTTTGTCAGATGGAGCATAATATGGAAAATGTGAACTTGCCCATTTTGTTGGAAGGATATAAAGGAAGCATTGTTTAGATGGAGAGAGGTTGCAGAAGTTTACCAAGAGATCTGAGTTCTGTTACATGAATCTTGAAATATTAGCATACAGGTACAGCAAGTGATCATGTGGATGAATAGAATATTGTTTATCACAAGCTGAATGGAATATAAAAGTTGCGAGTTTTGCTACGGTTAGTAAAACCACATCCAGAATAAGAATAGTAAGCTCTTCTGTACTTCAGCCGTAGCATCTGTGGGGCACAAGTAACAGAATTAACAAGTCCAATATGCCTTTTCTTCAGAACTGAAGAGAGGAAAAACTGTGATGGGCTTAATGTTAAAAAATGAGGAGAGGCAAGGGGCAAAGGGCAAGGAAGGATAAAGATCAACATTGTTGGGGAGCAAAAAGCAAAGAGACTGGTAATGGTTGCAGTGAAGAAACTAAACGTTGGTCCACAATAAGTGTTAATAGCAGAATAAAGGACAGTTCTCTCTGAAAACAAAAACATGAAAACAAGAGACAGACACCAAGGATCCAGAAATAACAAAATAAAGGACAATGTTCATGCTCTTTAATTGTTGAACGCAATGTTAAATCCAGGAGTTGGTAAAATACATAAAGTGAAAATGAGGTACTGTTCCTCCAATTTGCACTGGGTTTGGCTGGATCACTGCAGTGAGCCTCGGACAGAAACTAAATGTGAGCATGAGAACAAGATGGTAATCTGAGATGACCAATGACCAGACTCATGATTGTGGGCTGAGAGAAGGTGTTCTGCAAATTGGTCTCCCAGTCTGTATTTCATCTTCAGTGTAGAAGGGACCCAACCGTGAGCAGCAATTACAGTGGACTAAAGTGAAAGAAATACAAGTCGGTCTCTGCTATATCTGAAAAGAATATGTGGGGCCTTGGACAGTGAGGAAGGAAGATAAAAAAAGGTGTTATACCTCCTGAAATTGCATGGGAAAATGTCATAAAAACCAAAAGAACTGTGGATGCTGTAAATCAGAAACAAAAACAGAAATTGCAGGAAAAACTCAGCAGGTCTGGCAGCATCTGTGGAGAGAAATTAGAGTTAACATTTCAGATAGAGTGACATTTCCTCAGGTTGATGTCATGGTTAGATAAGTGGACAGGGTGTTGCAGAGGGAACAGTTGCTGTGGAATATTGACAGGTATGGAGAGGGCAAGAGACGTTTGGTGATCACATCGTGCTGGAAATAGTGGAAATGGCAGAGGAAGATCCTTTCAGTACTGAGGATGTTAGGGTGGAAATTGAGGAAAAAGATTAACCCTATCATGGTGCTGGGAGGGACAGGAGTAGATAAGTGCAGAAATACAGGAAAATAAGATTTGACATGATTGAGGGACTGGACAGCCTCATCTGGAGAATGGTGCACAGTTTTGGAGTGTTTATTTAAGAAAAGATACAACTGCATTTGAACTAATTGGAGTTTGAAAAATGATAAGCCATAATCTCATTGAGTGATAGAACGGGTTCAAGAGACTAAATGGACTCCTGCTGTTCCCGTATTCTTATGTTGTTAGGTTCCTATTTGCCAATCGTGGGGTTTTGCACTGAGGAGAGAAGGTCAGAAGTTGATTAATCCTTCATTCCAGACTGTAATTAGATATGGACAGTGTTTAGATGTGGTTGGCATTTAGATGTGGGTTGTGTTTAGGTGTGGATGGTGTTAGATTAGATTCCTTACAGTATGGAAACAGGCCCTTCGGCCCAACAAGTCCACACCGCACCGCCGAAGCGCAACCCACCCATACCCCTACATCTACCCCTTACCTAACACTACGGGGAATTTAGCATGGCCAATTCACCTGACCTGCACATCTTTGGACTGTGGGAGGAAACCGGAGCACCCGGAGGAAACCCACGCAGACACGGGGAGAATGTGCAAACTCCACACAGTTAGTCGCCTGAGGCGGGAATTGAACCCGGATCTCTGGCGCTGTGAGGCAGCAGTGCTAACCACTGTGCCACCGTGCCGCCCACCGTTTAGGTGTGGATGGCATTTAGATGTGGACAGCATTTGGATGTGGACGGTGTTTAGGTGTGGATGGCATTTAGATGTGAATGGTGTTTAGATGTGAACGGTGTTTAGATGTGGGCTGTGTTTAGGTGTGGATGGTGTTTAGGTGTGGACGGCATTTAGATATGGATGATGTTTGGTTATGGATTGTATATAGATGTGGGTGATGTAGATGTAGACAGTGTTTAGATATGGACAGTATTTAGCTGTAGACGGTGTTTAGCTGTGGACAGTATTTAGTTGTGGGCGGTGTTTAGATGTGGATGGCGTTTAGATGTGGATGGTGTCTAGATGTGGGCGGTGTTTGGATGTGGACGGTGTTTAGATGTGGATGGCATTTAGATGTGGATGGTCTTTAGATGTGGATGGCGTTTAGATGTGGAAGGTGTTTAGATGTGGGCAGCGTTTAGGTGTAGAAGGTGTTTAGATGTGGAAGGTGTTTAGATGTGGATGGCGTTTAGATGTGGACGGTGTTTGGATGTGGACGGTGTTTAGATGTGGATGGCGTTTAGATGTGGATGGTGTTTGGATGTGGACGGTGTTTGGATGTGGACGGTGTTTAGATGTGGATGGTGTTTGGATGTGGACGGTGTTTGGATGTGGACGGTGTTTAGATGTGGATGGCGTTTAGATGTGGAAGTTGTTTAGATGTGGAAGGTGTTTAGATGTGGGCGGTGTTTAGATGTGGATGGTGTTTAGATGTGGAAATTGTTTAGATGTGGCAGTTGTTAGATGTGGATGGCGTTTAGATGTGAACGGTGTTTGGATGTGGACGGTGTTTAGATGTGGATGGCATTTAGATGTGGAAGTTGTTTAGATGTGGAAGGTGTTTAGATGTGGATGCATTTAGATGTGGAAGGTGTTTAGATGTGGAAGGTGTTTAGATGTGGATGCATTTAGATGTGGAAGGTGTTTAGATGTGGACGGTGTTTGGATGTGGATGGCGTTTAGATGTGGAAATTGTTTAGATGTGGAAGGTGTTTAGATGTGGAAGGTGTTTAGATGTGGATGCGTTTAGATGTGGACGGTGTTTGGATGTGGATGGTGTTTAGATGTGGAAGGTGTTTAGATGTGGAAGTTGTTTAGATGTGGACGGTGTTTGGATGTGGAAGGTGTTTAGATGTGGAAGGTGTTTAGATGTGGAAGTTGTTTGGATGTGGATGGTGTTTGGATGTGGATGGTGTTTAGATGTGGATGGCGTTTAGATTTGGATGGCGTTTAGATGTGAACGGTGTTTGGATGTGGATGGCGTTTAGATGTGGAAATTGTTTAGATGTGGAAGGTGTTTAGATGTGGAAGGTGTTTAGATGTGGATGCGTTTAGATGTGGACGGTGTTTGGATGTGGATGGTGTTTAGATGTGGAAGGTGTTTAGATGTGGAAGTTGTTTAGATGTGGACGGTGTTTGGATGTGGATGGTGTTTAGATGTGGATGGCGTTTAGATGTGGACAGTGTTTAGATGTGGATGGCGTTTAGATGTGGAAGGTGTTTAGATGTGGAAGTTGTTTGGATGTGGATGGTGTTTGGATGTGGATGGTGTTTAGATATGGATGGCGTTTAGATGTGGATGGCGTTTAGATGTGGATGGCATTTAGATGTGGACGGTGTTTGGATGTGGACGGTGTTTAGATGTAGATGGCTTTTAGATGTGGAAGGTGTTTAGATGTAGACAGTGTTTAGATGTGGAACGTGTTTAGATGTGGATAGCGTTTAGATGTGGATGGCATTTAGATGTGGATGGTGTTTGGATGTGGATGGCGTTTAGATGTGGATGGCGTTTAGTTGTGGACGGTGTTTGGATGTGGACGGTGTTTAGATGTGGATGGTGTTTAGATGTGGACGTTGTTTGGATGTGGACGGTGTTTAGATGTGGATGGCATTTAGATGTGGATGGTGTTTGGATGTGGATGGCGTTTAGATGTGGAAGTTGTTTAGATGTGGAAAGTGTTTAGATGTGGATGACGTTTAGATGTGGAAGGTGTTTGGATTTGGATGGTGTTTAGATGTGGATGGCGTTTAGATATGGATGGTGTTTAGATGTGGACGTTGTTTGGATGTGGACGGTGTTTAGATGTGGATGGCATTAAGATGTAGATGGTGTTTAGATGTGGATGGCGTTTAGATGTAGATGGTGTTTGGATGTGGACGGTGTTTAGATGTGGATGGCGTTTAGATGTGGACGGTGTTTGGATGTGGACGGTGTTTAGATGTGGATGGCGTTTAGATGTGGACGGTGTTTGGATGTGGAAGTTGTTTAGATGTGGAAGGTGTTTAGATGTAGGTGGTGTTTGGATGTGGACGGTGTTTAGATGTGGAAGTTGTTTAGATGTGGATGGCGTTTAGATGTGGACGGTGTTTGGATGTGGACGGTGTTTAGATGTGGAAGTTGTTTAGATGTGGATGGCGTTTAGATGTGGACGGTGTTTGGATGTGGACGGTGTTTAGATGTGGAAGTTGTTTAGATGTGGATGGCATTTAGATGTGGAAGGTGTTTAGATGTGGAAGGTGTTTAGATGTGGAAGTTGTTTAGATGTGGAAGGTGTTTAGATGTGGATGGCGTTTAGATGTAGACGGTGTTTAGATGTGGATGGTGTTTGGATGTGGACGGTGTTTGGATGTGGATGGCGTTTAGATGTGGACAGTGTTTAGATGTGGACAGTGTTTAGATGTGGACAGTATTTAGCTGTGGACAATACTGATCCTTGGATACTGCCTGATCTGCTGTGCTTTTCCAGCACCACTCTAACCTTGACTCCAATCTCCTGCATCTACAGTCCTCACTTCCGCCTAGTATTTAGGTGTGGACAGTATTTATATGTGGACAGCCTTTAGCTATGCACGGTGTTTGGATATGGATAGTATTTAGATCTGGATTATAGATGTGAATGGTATGTAGATGTGAACAGTGTTTAGATATGGACTGTATTTATATATGGATGGTATGTAGCTGTGGACGGTGTTTAGAAACGGACTGTATTTAGATGTGGACTGTATTTAGATGTGGACACCGTTTAGATGTGGACGGTGTTTGGATATGAATTATATTTAGATGTGGATGGTACGAAAGTGTGGACGGTTTTTAGATATAGACTGTGTGTCGATATGAATTGTATTTAGATCTGAACACTGTACTTAGATGGTACAGTGTAAGGCTGTCAAAGGTGGCATCATGACTGCAAACCTGCCTAATGCAATGGTGAAAACTGGAAAAAAAGGCGATGCTAGAATTCGGATACAAAAACTGAAATTGCTGGAAAAGCTCAGCAGGTCCGGCAGCATCTGTGCAGGGAAATCAGAGTTAATGTTTTGGGTCCAGTGATCCTTCCTCAGAATAATATAGATGCTGCCAGACCTGCTGAGCTTTAATGCAATGATGATCTGTGTCATGTCAATTCAAAACTTAGACTGTTAATCCTGAGTTAAAGCCCAAGCATTGCAGTTAGCCTGGAATTTGCTGCATCTTCATTCATTTCAGTCTCACTGTTAATGGACAGTTCTATTAAGGGAGCTCTTCTCAAGTAAGACAGCAAATTCCAGTTCAGTGCAATACAGCATTCCATGTGGAGATTGTGCAAGGATTTCTCTGGCAATATATTTATCCAGTCCCAACCTAGCACTGTCCAAAGCAAAGGCCAGGAATTTCACAAATAGAGGGCTGCAGAGTTAGAGTGTTTAATATCAGCCATTATTTTGCCAAGTGACTAAACACATGGTGTGGGTATTTTGTCAATGCTTGAACTGGATTCTGTCCAGGGTCATCCCTGGTTCCAGATTGATGCTGTACCTTAAATTGTAACTGCAGCATCGATGCACCGCTAAACTGCTTGGCAGGGAAATGTGTAATGGTGGACATCTCAGAGACTTTCATTTATAAATTTGCAAAATACTGATGAATAACTTCTGCTTTCCTCATCTTGCATACATTCAGTCCCTCTCACCGAGTTCCGTGCAAATAAAGTCAGAAGAAGGCCATTCAGCCCATGGTGTTTTGTCCTGGCTCTTTGGTAGAGCCTTCCATCCAGCTGACTGATTCATTTATTCTGAGTTTTTTTCAAATATATTCGTTGTTCGATTGTGTAACTGTAACCCGGTGAATTTGCCGCCAATAGATACCATTATTATGGGATAGCAGTGAAGGAGAGCTCACCTTATTACGATGTGATGTATTCCAAAAAAGGAGCAGCTTGGGTAAACGAAACAGGGAAGAAAGAAGTGGCGAAGCAGACGGTGGCGTATTCACCACGATCCAAGCTGGGCACCTTGCTGCCAGAGTTTCCAAATGTCAAAGATCTAAATCTGCCAGCAAGCCTCTCGGAGGAGAAGGTAAACACACAATGAGTGACTGATCCATTATCTGTGCTGTTTCACGCCAGTGCACAAATTAAATGTAGATCATCCTGTCTCCCGGATAAAATGAAGGGATAATAAAAACCATGTAGCCTCTTTACAAACAGTGCAGTTTAGCTTTTAATGAGAATTCAGCATCTGCCCACTGCCAGCTATCCAAAACAAAGATTGGAAGAAGTGGAAATATTAAATGTAGACACTGAATGGGTACAGGCCTTTCGGCCACACTCCTGTTTGTTGCTGTAAGTGAGCCACCTCTCACTGCACTTCATCCCACATTACAGCATATCTTCAATTCCTTTGCTCCCACCATCTGTTTTTTTAAAATCTTCCCCTAAACACATCTGCGCTATTCACCCCAAACAACTCCATGTGGCAGCAAGTTTCACATGCTAACCATGTCGCTGTTTACATCAGTGCAGAGATGCCACTAATTTCTATGTGTGTAACAGGTTTTATTTGCAATGTTTTTAAATATCTGCTTCATATGTTAGTTCTGACTTTCTGTTTCTTCATCGTCTTGGTTTACTCTTCCTTGAATCCATAATCCAGCTTCACCAATGGAGCAAAGTGAACATCAATTGTAAAGAGGGTCCCCTAATCAAACACAGAACAACTAACACTAGACGACCTTTTACTTATTGCTCTTAATTTAGTACAACAATAATCATTATTTTGCATTAATGCTTTATGTTCTGTCAAAGTGCTGATGAACCAGAGCGATTAGATAAGGTGCAGTATAGTTCTGATATTAAAAAAGTCTAAGAAAAGAAACCAAGATTTTATATTGAGATCTTGGAAAGGTGGACCAGGTTTGGCCATTTCTGAAGAATGCAAATCACTCAATTACCTTTCAATGACCCACCACATAGAGCTACATGGATGGGATTGGTTTAGCTCAATTGACTGGATAGTTAGTTTGTAATACAGAGTGATACTAATAGTATGGGTTCAATCCCCACACTAGCTAAGGTTATCATGAAGGATTCTTCTTCTAGAGCTACATGGACGGAGATGCAATTAGTAGAGACTGTGTCAAAGTGACTTGTTACAGAAAGTCATGCAGAATGGTCTGACTGGTTCTGAACCATCAAGAATGGAGGGACTTCCTTCTTTGTCACTGCTGAGTTGGTGGTTGGGGATTTAGATCTTGTGAGGGATGTGATTCCTACTTCCTGAAGAATTCCTTTCTGCATGCTCTCATGAAGCAAACAGGGCATTCCTAGTTCCCAACTCCACTCTGTAGTTCATCTCCTTTCAGATTCCCAACACTTGTGTAACTCTTATTTCTGTGCTGGTCAATGAGAAGAAGGCTTCAGAATGAGCTTACCTTATTGATCATGAAGAATAGTGTCAGGAGGTCACTTGAGTTTTGAACTCAATAGCAAAGGTTTTAATAGAGCAGTTTGCAGGTTGCAAACTAACAATTAAAAATTGGGCATGGATTTTTAGAATGAATATTGGTGGGGGTGGGGGGGGGGGGGTTTATCCGTGGAGAGGTACCTAAACAAAGTATTTATCTCTGGGCAATGTATAAGACCCCAGGCAAGGTCCCTCAAATGATCATGGGTGCAGGTGAGATGGTCCAAATTGTCAGGCTCCCAGAAGAAGAGGGATGGACTGGCTCTGCCTCTTTGTGAAAAAGTGTGGTGCTGGAAAAGCACAGCAGGTCAGGCAGCATCCGATGAGCAGGAGAATCGACGCTTCAAGCATAAGCCTTTCATCAGGAAAGCTCTGCCTCTTTAATCATCCACCCACTTGGTTAATTTCAACAGTGTTAATTTAAGTAGGATCCCTTCCTTTGTGGATTGCTTGCCTCCAGATCCTAATGAACTTATGTTTTAAAGCCAATTTAACCAGGTTTTCATGAGCTAACAAGCAGTGATTTTATTCATTACTGAACATGTAAAGTAATAAAAGGACACACATGGGAAGCGAGTCCAAAAGAAGATTAAAGTTAAAAGATATGGATTAGTCACTGGGTCTCTCATGAAGAGAAAATAGTTTAACATTGAGAGATGAGCAGTATTACGACACATAGGCAAATCCCTCTGTTAATAAAACCAAATACTCAGAAAAGCTCACCTTACCTCGTAACGTGTTAAAATGAGTGACAGACTACTCCCAAATTCCACTATTTAAAGAAAATAACATCAATTTTTTTTCATACTCTGACAGTGAACATTAAACAGCAACTATTCACAGATTGAAGTCCCCTTTCTCTTAACTGCTTATTATCTGCCTCCAACTCTATAACAATATGCTGTTCCAATAAGACACTTATTAAAATTACATCAATTTAATTTCAAAACCACACAGTCTCTGTCTTCTTCTGTGTCTTTGTTCTTCCTGCTGTGGATCTCCCTGCATCGTCTTCTTTCTTTTAATTGCGAGTATGTTTCACATAAAAGGGTTCATTTGGGAGAAAGTGTTTTATAATTACTTGGAGAGCAAGGTATTAGATGGGCAGTTAGCTCTCTGGCTCTACGGCAGTTGCTCTCTGACCAATTCTCAAAATGTCTGCGTTTTTATTCCCAGAGAAAGTGGGAACTGCAGATGCTGGAGATCAGCATCAAAAAGTATGGTGTTGGAAAAGCACAGCAGGTCAGCATCTGAGAAGCAGGAGAGTCGGTGTATCACATAAGCCCTTCATCAGGAGTGTGATTCTTATACCCCCAAAATCAGATTGTCTCATTGGTTTGATAGTGACAAAATAATAAATTCAAACTCGATTGGGTTTTAGTATCCTGGGGCATAATTTAAACTGATTGGTTAGATTCAAATTGCTGTCAAAACAGCAAACAAAACTCAGTTATCCATTTCACAGCCAAATGTTACATATTTTCAATTTTCCAGTACACTCTGGGATTGCCATCTAGTCATATACACAGGCGCTTGTATTCTCTCAGTTTAGAACAGCATTCTCCCTCTCTTAAAGGTACAGTAGATTAGATTAGATTAGATTAGATTACTTACAGTGTGGAAATAGGCCCTTCGGCCCAACAAGTCCACACCGCCCCGCCGAAGCACAACCCACCCATACCCCTACATCTACCCCTTACCTACACTACGGGCAATTTAGGATAGCCAATTCACCTGACCTGCACATCTTTGGACTGTGGGAGGAAACCGGAGCACCCGGAGGAAACCCACGCAGACACGGGGAGAATGTGCAAACTCCACACAGTCAGTCGCCTGAGGCGGGAATTGAACCCGGGTCTCTGGTGCTGTGAGGCAGCAGTGCTAACCACTGTACCACCGTGCCGCCCCCTGTACCACCGTGCCTTCAACTTCGTAACAGCAATTATTCCAAACTTCTTAGCTTTGAGGGCCAGCTGATAGTTTTCTTTCTTATTTCCTTTTGACTGTCATGCCTCAGTGTGGCAAATGTTTTACCTGCAATGTAGGGGTGACTCGTGAATGGTTCTTTGACTTTGCATTTTATAGCACACTAACACTAGAATGCAAGCTAGCACATGAGTACCTCTGCGCTGGCACACAGAAGTACTTCAGCTCACTAGTGCACACAAGATGAGGGTTGAGCTTATGTATACTTAATGGGATAAAATATGTCCCTCACAATACTCTCAGTCTAAGATAGCTTACAGGAGATTACAGATCAGTTTGTATTGTATTTCTCCATTTGAAACGTACTTGACACCTTCAGGTGTGGCAGTCTAGGCTTCCTCTCCAGAAATCTATTGAATTAACATCTGCAATTTTTTTGGTTACATCTCCTTCTTTTAGGAAAAAAATCATTTGTTGCAATTAAAAGTTCAATATGTCCATAGGTGATCTGGGATTATGATCTGTGGTCATGGTATAGGCACTTAATTAATATATTACAGTTATTAATATATATTTCAATATATTTAAATACTTTACATATTAGAAAACATGGGAATCAACAACAGAACAGTCCCCTCAGTCCTTCTACAGGTTAGTTTGAATTTCCCACCTTCAAGTGTAGGCTGTATCCTCTGAATCCATTCTCTGAACAAGGTAAACCAGCTCGTCAAGCCAAGTCCTTTACAACTAAAAGCAGTAGTTGAATCACATCATAATCTGCTATTTTCCAGTAAGAATATGCTTAGTTTATTTGTTTGCACCTCATCACCTAATTCTTCCGTCCCCTCAATCATTTGGTTATTCTCTATATCCTTTTTGTACTGCAGTGAGCAGAACTGTACATGGACTGGGTTGCACCAGTGATTATAAAGTGGCAGATTTGCCCCACCATTTCGGCTTAATGTTAACTGTTTCAATACAATCTAATATCTGATTTGCTTCACTCACTGCAAAGTTATTTAGCGATAGCCAGTCAGAATGACTAGATTCCCTCTCTTATTCGCAATCCACATTCTTTTCCCTCCAGTTAAGTAACTGTGTCTTCTTGGACATTTTGTTTCCATGTAAAATATTTTGCAACATTGAATGTTATCTGTATCCACCTGTCTAATTCCTAAATATAATCATCTCCTGTCCTTTGCCCTTGTTCAACTTTAAGGTTCATTGTACTCTCATGGATATAGGGAGAAACCAGATTGGTTGAGAAAATGGAAGACTAGATTATGAGGAGAAAATATAAAATCTTCACACTGGAAAGGTGAATGTTGAGCAGTGATTTGATTGTTGTTTTTAGGTTCGTAAAAGGACTGGATAATGTTGACTATAACGAGCTGTTTCACTTTCTGCAAAACAACAGAACCATGGGACATGGTCTCAACTTGAAGGGAAAATATTCACAACTAACCTGTAGAAAGACCCAGATGTACTGATGAAACATAGATTCTTTGTGCAGTGTCACTCAGAGATATTTTTGTTGGTATCACATAATGTGGTATGTGTGATCTGCCCCCAAGATAGGTCCTTGACTCATTGTCTGCTGATACTTGATCTTGAGCCATTTTCTTGGCAATTTTTGCCAGTGGCTTTTCCACCCCTTGACTTCCACTGTCCCATATTAAGCGTGTTGTGTTCATTCCACATATGTGTGCTAATCCACCTCCTGTACTAAAGAGACTGAAACATGCAAACTTCATTTTTAATTTCTCCTAAACTCCCCTACTGCTGTCAGTCATTGCAAAGATTAGAATGAGACAGATGATGCTCTCGTGAGCAGAAACAATAGTCGAAGTTCCACTAACCATCCATATGTAGGGCTATTGAAGTAGGAGAGTTGGCTAGGGCCCTCATTTCATTTCCAGCTCTTTAAATATGCCATGGATGTTTGGAGATGGTATGACATGTCTTTGAATTTACATGGAGCATAGAAGAGTCCAGGCTCTTTGGCCCATGATGTTGTGCAGAGCATGATGCCAAATTAAACTAATCTCTTCCGCCTGCCTTTGGTCTATACCCGTCCATTTCTTGCATATTCATGTGCTTATCTAAAGGTCTCTTAAACACCCCTATCATATCTGGCTCCATCACCACCCCTAGCAGCACACTCCTGATTCCTACCACTCTCTGTAAAAAACTTGCCCCTCTCATCTCCTGTATATTTTCCTCCTCTAACCTTAAATACATGCCACCTAGAATTAGCCTTTTCAATTCTGGGAAAAAGATTCTGATTGTCAACCCTATCTATGCATCTCATAATTTTATAGACTTCTATCAAGTCTCCCCTCAGCCTCTGCTGCGTTTTTCTAGTTTCTCTCACAGCTCATACCCTCTAATCCAGGCAGCATCCTGGTAAACCTCTTCTGCACACTCTTCAAAGTCTCCAAAATTGAACCCAAGACTTCATGGCCGACATGTAGGGAGACTGTTGCTGTGCTGCAAGACTCTTTAATGCCAAAGGGCTATCTACATCGATTTAAACAAACCAAGAGCACTTCCTTCAATTCTACACAAGCACTGTTAAACCTGGATTATGGGCTTGAATCTTTGGATTGGGACTTGATAGTGTACTTCCTCTGATGTGAGGGTGCTGTCTAATGATCCATGAGATGATGATCCATGATGATCTTCAATATCCACAAGGTTTTGATGTAAAATTATTCCTTAGAACTGGAAAAAGACCATCACACTATGAGGTTATGTCAATATAAGTTTGGTGTTTGTTATGACCAGATTTTTCTGCCCTTTTGTTCCTAGGTTTCCACCTTCATTATGATGTATAGAACTCACTGTCAGAGAATCCTAGACACAGTGATCAGGGCAAATTTCGATGAGGTAAGCACTTCTGTTTGAGCCAAGCCAATTTCCAGTAACTTGCGGCTAAAGCCACATTTTTAAGCTGCTGTCTTTTTCTTCCTCGTGTGAACCAGGTTCAAAGCTTCCTTCTACACTTTTGGCAAGGAATGCCCCCCCACATGCTCCCGGTGCTGGGCTCCTCCACTGTTGTGAACATTGTCGGTGTTTGTGACTCCATATTGTACAAGGCAATCTCCGGAGTTTTGATGCCCACTGTGCTGCAGGCATTACCAGACAGGTTGGTCAAACCATCGTCCATACCTCCAACAGCATTGGATCCCCAGTTCCAGACTCCAATGGGAAAGGTCCAATACCAGCCAGGGTACTCAATCGATATAGGATCAGTGACTCTTTGCACACTCCACCAGTCAGATTGAGCACCAACCCATTAAATAACTATCCCTTATTAGCTTCCATTGAAATTGGTTGGCAGAAAAATCATGACAAGCATCTAATCACTGTGACTGTAATGTGGTTGGGTCAAAGTCCTGGCATTCAATTCCTAATAGTATTGTGGATGACTCTGCACCCTATGGACTGCAGCAGTTCAAGGAGGACATCTCAGTACTACCTCAGGGTAACTAGGGTTAGGGCAATAAATCCTGGCCTTGTAAAATGATGCTCACATCCTACGAAATCATAAAGCCAAATCCATTGCCCAGAAGTTATACACTTGAAAAAAAAGTTATTTTTGTCCCAATATGTATGACCAGAATTGGGAACAACTTTGGGTAAACTGAAATGGACCTCCAGTATGTGGTAATGCTTTGAAATTTGTTAATTCCTTAAATCACAATTGGGCAGGAATACATACACACTTCAATGATTTAACAAACCCTTTTCTACATACTGCAATGTTATTGTCTGGAGTGTCCAGTCCCTCCAACAGACTGACCTGGTCCCATTGAAGGTCCCATTCAATTATCTACTGAATCTAAACAAGTGAAGAATGTGCCTCCAGATCAGTTTGTGATAATGCTTCATGACCAATCCAATCTGGAAATAATTGTTTACAAATTAAATGCTTTTGTATACCAGTGATTGCTCTAATACTCTCCAGTTCTCACATTTTGCTAAAGATGCAAATTAATTTGCTTAATATTAATTAAATTAATCAATGATTGAATCTACAAGATGTACTGCCACAGCTCCCCAAAGCTCCTTAGAAAGCATCTTCCAAATCCATGACCTCTCCCATATAGAAGGACAAGAGCAGCAGATAAATGGGAACTCCACCACCTGCAGGGTTGACCATCCTGACTTGGAAATATATCGCCGTTCCTTTGTATCACTAAGTCAAAGTCCTGAAACTTCCTCCCGCACAGCACTGTGAGTCTACTACAGTAAATAGGCTGCAGTGGTTCAAGAAAGCAACTCGCCACTACCTTCTCCGGGGCTATTCATCTCTTGAAACAAATAGTATAAGTTAATCTATGCCCCCTGTTCTTTAAAATAGTGCCTCTTGAATCCACCTGAGAAGAAAGATAGAGTCTCAATTTAATGTCTCATTGAAGAGAAGGCATTGTGAACAGAACACCACTCCATTGGTACTGCTTGTTTAACAGTGCACTCCACCCTTTGCACTGACCCTTTGACAGAGCAGTGCTCCCTTGATGCTGCCCTTCAACCTGTGGTGCTCCCTTGATACTATTCCTTTGACATATCGGCACTCCCTTCATGCCACCCCTCTAACAGTTCAGTACTTGCTCTTTACTTCTCTAAGTGCGGCACTCTCTCAGTACTGTCTCTCTGAGAGCTCCCTCTTGGTGATTCCCCTCCAACAGTGAATATTCCCTCAGTTCTGATCCTATGATAGTACTCCCTCCGTACAACATTGGCAGTATCAACTTAGAATTTGAGTCCAGATCTCTGGAGCAGAACTTGAGCCTACAATATTCTGGATTCAGAGGTGTTGTTCAACAGTTGACTCCCCTACAATGGTACCTAATTTTAATTGTCCTTTGCCATTAGCACAGTCTAATTTATTGAGTAAGGAGTGCATAAAATGTAGGAAACACTCTATAGGTCAGTCAGCAACTGAAAAGAGAAGAGGTAGGTGAACAATTCACCAAGTGCAATAATTTGCAATATTGGGGGAAGATGTGAATAATTGGGGTTGTGTAAAGTTCCCAGTTGCAGAAAGCCAGATCTTTCTGTCTGTGATGTTTCAGAACAGGGATTGAATTACTTCCACCTTTGCAAAGAGAAGATAATTGTTCATTCATAGGAAAGTGTGACATCTAGAGTGTGCTGCATTGTCCCAGTACACTACAACTGCTATAGTATGCGAGTTGTTGTTTTTCTGAGGCAATATCCAACAACATGTGTTTCATTCATTTCCTTTATCTGTCATTTCAGCCTGACACAGGTGATTCGTAAATTCGCGAAACAGCTGGATGAGTGGCTCAAAGTTGCACTTCATGAGCTTCCTGAAAATTTAAGAAATATCAAATTTGAATGTAAGTTGTGGATTAGTATAAATATATCACCTCAGATGTGCATGTATATGCACCTGAGAAATGAAGTCCATGTTATTTACCTGTGTATCACCTTCACTAGAGTGGAATTTGACTGCAGCAAACAGAATACTCAATAATTTTATTCTGTCTTGAATGGCAAGAGCTACACCATTTACAAGCATATAAAGTTTTACATACTCTTGCACTTTGACCAACCAACTCACTGTGTGGGGACAAACAAGTGCTCTAAGAAATAAATGATGAATTGTCTGGTACTGTCTAGTCTCTGATACAGGTATAGCAGGGGAACCTGAGTTATACTGTTGGCTATATGTAGCTGTCTCCTCATTAACAAGGGAGCTCTGTTGCTAGTCGTGGCTCACTGAGTACAGTCCTTGGTTAGCCACTCCATGACTTCACCCTAAAAGTCAAGGCAGAGATTGTGGTGCATTGCTGAGGAAACATTGCCTCTATTTTGGGTCAATAAAGATTGGCAGTACTCTGGCCAATCGATGTTGACTTGCCAACAAATAATTCTCCCTTTTCTCCTGTGGTAAAGATCTGATATCCTTACCCAATTTGGTGTATTTGTCACTCCAGACCCGTAGAAGTTTTAACTCTTAATGTTTATTGCAAGGTGACGGCCTGATGGTATTGGTTATTAATCCAGTGATCTAGGTAATGTTCTGGGTTTGAATCTCACCATGGCAGTTCCCTCAGTGGGTTTTGAACCCAGGCTCACACAGAATTCACCTGGTTCACTAGGCAAATGATATTACAGCTTCATCATCATCACCCCAGTAATAACAGTAAGCACTTCCTTTGGAATACAGGGGAAAAAAGCTTGAAGAATGATTAAAGGCTATGTAGACTAGGACAAGTTGCTGAAAGAGGGAGGAGAGAGTGAAAGTGGTGCTGTAGGGATGTTGATACTAGACAGATCAATTCCTGATGAAAGGCTTTTGCCCAAAACGTCGATTTTCCTGCTCCTCGGATGCTGCCTGACCTGCTGTGCTTTTCCAGTGCCACATTTTATCGACTCTGACCCTCCAGCATCTGCAGTCCTCACTATCTCCTGATCCTCCCAATTGGACAAACAGCAATTTAATCAAATTGAAATATAGCTGCATGGCTTAAAGGTGATAAATCCATCTTGTCATAATTAGAATGTTCCACAGATTTCTGCCAGTGCTGGCATTGAGTGAACAGGGTGATATTTTTAATTGGCAAGTGATGTTGCTTCAAGAGTGTAAATATTCCAGCAGGCAGCAAGAAAAGTGATTGTTCACCTGAAGTAGGAGAGTGACACTCTCAGTTCAATCCCCGCTGTAGCAAATAATTCAGACTCTGATAACTGCAGTGTAGTACTGAAAGAGAGCAGTGTGGTTAGAAGCGCTGATATTCAGACCCAGACCCTCTTGCTCTAATGAAGATGTGCTAAGCTTTGTGGTAACAAGCTCTTCCCTCACACCCTGACTGAATATTCAATCCACAATCTAGTGTGCATTAACTGGTTGCTCATTAATTTGCCGATCATAGGAAATCACTGGGTGGAAAATTAGATTCCCGATCTTTTTTTACTTGTAGGTGTGCAGACTTTTCCGAGATCCGTGCTCGGTGGTTTCCATAACTGGAGATCAATGAATCTCTCACTGTCCAGCATGAGTGGAACGTTGGAGTGACACAGGCCAGCACAGCTTCGAGGAAATATTATACACCGTCACTGTCTCAGAGAATGGTCATACTCTACTTGAAATGTTAACTCTGTTTCTGTCTCTACAGATGCTGCCAAACCTGCTTAGTTTCTCCGAGCATTTATATTTCAGATCTAATGGATTTTCTGAATTTTGCTTTAATATCACTGTCATGCTTTCCATGATCTGGGGCCTATTTCTGAGAGATGTTGGTCAGGTCCCATGTAAAAACTGGTCTTCACTGTACTTAAGGGAACTTTGATAGGCTGGATGCTGAAAAAATCATGGAGTTTTCATTTAAAGAAGTGATTAAGATAGTGAACAGGGGAATGTTTATCAATGTTGTTTGTGTAGAAATCCAAAAGGCCTTTGACAGATAAGCAGTTAGCTAAGGTGGAAGCCTATGGAATTGAGGGCAAATTACTGACATGGCTGGGAGATTGGTTGAGCAGCAGGTGACAGAAAGTAGGAAATTTGGGTAGGTACTTTAATTGACAGGATGTGACCGGAGTGGTGTCCCCCAGAACTTGTGTTAAGGCTTCAGTTATTCAAGTCAGTTATTAACGACTTGGATAATGGCATAGAGAGTCATATATCTAAATTTGATAATGGCACAAAGCTAGGCAGCATTATAGATAGTGTAGATGATAGCCTAAAATTACAAAGAGATATTGATAGATTAGGTGAATGGGCTAAACTGTAGCAGACGGAGTTCACTGTAAGCAAGTGCTGAGGTTATCAATTTTGGACCAATGAAAGTTAGATCAGGGAACTTTCTAGATAGTATGAAGTTAAGTACAGTGGATGCCCAAAGAAAATTGGTTCTTCAGGTGCATAGCTCTTTAATGTCATGAACAGGTACAGAAAATAGTCAAGAAAGCTAATGAAATGCTGGCCTTTATACCTAGAGGACTTGAATACAAGGACGCAGAAGTTCTGCTGCAAAATTCTAGTTAGACACCACTTGGAGTACTGTGAGCAGATCAGGGCACCACATCTGAGGAAGGATATATTGGCCTTGGAGGGAGTTCACAAGGCTTTGGGTTTAAATTATGAGGAGAAATTTTACAAATCAGGCCTGTTTTCTCTAGAATTTAGAATGTTAAGGGGTGACCTTCAAGATATTAACAAGGTAGATAAAGATAAACTACTGCTTTGGGGTTTTACTGGTTGAGGATTCTAGAACTAGGGGGCATAGTCTGAGAATTAGGATCAGACTGTTTAGGAGAGATGTTAAGAAGCACTTCTATCCACAAAGGGTGGTAGATGCTGGATCAGTGTTTAATTTTAAATCTGAGATAGATAATTTGTTGTTAAAGCAAAACTATTAAAGATTTTAGGCCAAAGGCAGGAATGTAGAGTTGGGCATTGTCTTAACATCGTAGTAAATTCGCAGTGCATGAAGGCATATCATCTATGTTACATCACCCTCTGAAAAATGTACATGAAGGAAATGAAAATCTGAGAGAACCATTGCCAGCAATGACTCTGCAAATCTGACAAATTCACTGGAAGAATAGATACTCCCACTCTTGGGCCAACAGCTCCAGTACCAAGGCATTGGTCACAATCAATCAGCTCCTTTGGGAAGCTACATAGTCCACAGGCGAAATAAAATACCCTAAGCTCTCTACTGCAACCTTTGTCATGGCAAACAGTTACCAGGAGTGCAGAGAAAATGCTTCAAGAATGTTCTTAGAGCCTCACTGAAAAAATGCGATCCTCATACCAACCTGTGAGCATCTGTAGCCCAAGGCTGTCTAGACTGGAGAAGCAGCACTGAGTATCTCACCCACTAACCCACCTAATTCTTCAAACATCATCTGTCCCACTGATGGGACGGTGTGTGGATCCAATGGTTGGGCTGTTTAGTCACCTCAGGATCCCAAACATCAGAGTAGGAGAAAGTCAGCCTCGGTCCCAAGGGACTGTCCAAGAAAATAATATCCGCTCCAAAGACCTGTTAAACAAAACCAGACTGACAGGACAGTAAGATATCAGAAGTGAGAATAAAAATGTTACTGGAGAAATGTTACTGGTGGAAGCAAACGGCATTGCTGAAATCATCCCATTCTGTTTTAAGTTCAAAGGCAAAAGCCATACACAATAGAAGAAAGTAAAGTTCCAGTTTCGAGGCAATTGTAAAGCTCTTGAGAAGAAACTTTTGAAAGACTTTAGAGGAGAGGGTAGAACATATGATATCTACCATTTGATCAAACATTAACAGATTGGACAAACATTACACTGTAAGAGATCGTGCAGCATGTAATAACATGCACAAGGGCACCAGATAACTCACAACCTGTTCTCATCACTGGAAGAAAGAGGAATTTCCTCTGATAAGGTTTAGAAGACCAAACAGCACCTACCACTCCACATCACATCCTCATTTCCTGGAAAGGTGATTGCCCTGGGAATACCAGTGGATTATAATCAAGTTGACTCTAATTTAATGCTCTGGGGCCATGAGTTCAAATCTCTCTTGAACTAATTAATAAAAATCTGAAAGGGAATGCCAGCAAGAAACTATTGTTAATAATGTCCTTTAAAGAAGGAAATTTGCGATGCTTACCTGTTCTACGTGTGATCCACAGTAATGACTCTAACTGCTCTCTCAGTGTTAGGGGTGGTTAATAACTGCGAACATAGCCAGAGATGTCCACATCCCATAAATGAATAAAAAAAATTAACAATCTCTAATAAAACACTTAATAATAATTGAATCAATACTTGAGAAGGAAACAATTGCAAGTCTGTGGGATCAGAGGAGAGGAATGGTCAAATTGGAGCGTTCTTTTGAAGACATGTTGAGTTTTCCCTTGAGCTGTATCGCTGTCTGATAATCTTCACATTCACCTGCCATAACCATATGAGCGGATAATGCAGACTAAAATGAACTCACTTTCAATGCTTAATCTTTAATGCTTTTGTGCTGGAAAGAAAATGCCAGTTATCTAAATGAAAACAAAGCAGAGCGATGTAATTCCCTAATGAAAAGCAAGCCAGTTGGAACAAGTTTAGGGGCAAATGTTTTCTCAAAACATCGGAGATCTGCTTGTTTTGGATACAATCCACTCAGCCATCGTTTTCCCAGGAGGTGGCAATTAAGAGCTAGCTGGTGGTGTCAGGTGTCTAACTAGGGGTTTGGAGGGATTGGGGACAGGGTGGAGTTGCTGCAGGTCTACCCTGCTTCCAGCACAATCAGAGGCCTAGCAGCTCTGAAGCCTCAGTAGGAGCCACCAAAGAGAGCTGCAGGGCAATTGTGCTGAGGGCAGGAAGGGGAATACCAGGTGCCTCAGCATGGAGGCATCCTCATATGTGGGGGAGTTAGACTCTGATGTTGGTCTCGCCTGCCTGGGCCATGAAGCCTCAGGCTACAATGTTACATGCTGCCCACCCCCCCGGATACAGCAGGGAGGCTCCCTGCATATGACTGGTGACTACCCCAGCCAACAGGGAAGGGTAGCTCCTTAAATACTTGCAAAATGATGGTGATCTGGGAAAACCCCTTATTGAGCTTTTCCTTATTATTCACATTAGCTGACATTCTCCATTCCAAAGGCAGCCAATGTGACCCCATGTGGAAATGTACCCAGGGGCAGGATTGGGTCAGGGTGTTGCTCCCTGGCTCCTCCAGTTCACTACAGCAGGTAAAATTCCATTCCTATGTTCAGTGTTTGCCAATTATAACATTCAATTCAGAACTAGCTGCATGAACTCTGACAAATGAGGCTCAGAGACACCGGTCATTTGAGCTGGTTCATTAAGCACTATCTCCTCAGATGTCAGCCTGGCATTTACGGACCAATCCTGGAAAACCTGGGAAGGTGGTGACCAGTCTGAGTGACTGACTCATTTTCAATAGCCAGTTAACTATCAACACATGATGCTCAACTCGCATATCAGGCCAGACTGAGCAAAGATAACCAAATTCTTTGTCTCAGGTTAGGTTTTAATCACAGTCCAATGACGTGTGGTCATTTCCATCAGTGTCTGCTCTCTGATATCAAATCATGTTCAACTGCAGTGAGATTTGCACTCATATTCTCTGAAGCACTAAATACCCACACATTGCATCTACTCCTTGATTGGACCCACAGCTAAATATCTGTCTGTAGCAACACTGAGCAGTAGAGAATGTGCTAACTAAGTATTGGCAACTTTTCCTGGACTATATTGTAACTGATCTGAGCTCCTCAAGGGTCCAGCGTTGACTTCCACAGGTGTTTACCTACCATTAACCAGAAACTTAACCGAAGCAGTCGAATAAATACTGTGTCCAGAAGAACAGGTCAATAGTTAGGAATTCTGCACTGAGATTATTTGACCACAATCACAAGGCAGTTTATGGGATCTTGCTGTTTACTCATTGTTGCATTTGCCACATTACAGCAGTGGCAAAAGTTCAAAAATGTTTCATTGGCTGCAAGGCATTCTGAGGCTGTGAAAGGCACTATTTGAATTCAACTTATTTTTTTCTCGCTCTCTAACAATGTCCTGAAGATGCATGAAACAATATTTTACAAGTTTTCATTCGTTGATTCTTTTTGGGGCGTAGGACTCTGTGGTAAATCATCCAATTCCGAGGTACAGTTAATTTCTGTGCAAATATTTAGTTTTAACTGACTTACTTTGTCAGTGAGGTTAGTGGGGGAGTATCAATAAAGCTAATTCATTCATTCATATACATATATATATATATAAAATGGTGCAGTTGGTAGTGTCACTGCTGAAGTTTAGGGCTCAAGTCTCATTCGTGGATTTGATATCAAAGGAATGTGTGTTCATAACGTGGCCAAACAGGTTGAGGGTGAACCTGCAAATCCTTCAACAGCAGTCTCCAAAAGTGGGAGAGGTTCTTGGTCAACCACATAATGGAGTCTTTACTATCGCTGCAGTAACTCCAGTTGTGCATGGAAGTGTGTACATTCCCATAGCAACTCAGACTGCTTGACTGAACTGTAACTCCACCATGTTTTCACTAGAGTTTGGGGAGATGTCAGTTTGAAGTTTTTGTTCATAAGTTCAGTCCAGATAGAAAAATTCAAATACAGTGTTTTAACTGAAGAAGGGCTTATGCCCGAAACGTCGATTCTCCTACTCCTTTGATGCTGCCTGACCTGCTGCGCTTTTCCAGCAACACATTTTTCAGCTCTGATGTTTAGCATCTGCAGTCCCTACTTTCTCCTTTTTAACGGACAGTTTGATCTGCTCTGAGTCCCCAGCTTGTTGTTCCTGAGATTACTGAAAAATGTTTTTGCTCTGGCTGGATGATGTAAGACACGGGGCCACAGTCTGATTCGGCCTCATTTCAGACAGAGATGAGGAGAAATTACTTCACGTAGAGAGTTGTGAGCGTTTGGAATTTTTTGCAAATGTTCCACTAATTATGAGTATTTTCAAGGCAGTACTTGATAGATGTTTGGTTTCCAAGCCAATTAAGGGATATGGAAATAATGAAGGCGGGGGAGTAATAATGCTCATTTAATAAGCTGGTGCAGGCATGATGGGCTGAGTGACCTCCTTCTGCACCATAACAATTCTGTGACCTGTGGGTTGGAAATAACAATGTTGAATGATGGGGCAGGTTTGAATGATGGAGCAGGTTTGAAGGACCGAAAGCTGTTCTGACTGCTTATGTTTTTATGCTATATACCTCTGGAAAAGCATATTTTGATGAACCTTCTATCAGGATTGTGATGCACAAACATCAAAGTTTATAACATTTCAAGATTGTTTTTTCACAAATCGCTTAGAAATGGAAATTAACTTTCGCAAGTCCTTTTTAAGTAAGGGGGGCAATTATGGTGTAATGGTCAAGTCTCTGATTTATGAGTCAAAACTAAAGTTAATGTTCTTGGGATATGGGTTCAAGTTCCACCAAGGCAACTGATGGGATTGATAAATCTGTAATGTAAAAACCCATTTGGTTCACTAATGTCCTTTAGAGATGGAAATCTGCTAACCTTACCTGGTCTGGCCTACACATCACTTCCAAGCCATGATGTTGGCTCTTAACTGACCTCTGAAATGGACTAGTAAGCCACTCAGTTCAAGTGCAATTAGGGATGGACAAAAAATGCCAATCTTTCCAGCTACACCCACGGCCCATGACAGAATAATGTTAAATCGAAGAAAGTTCCCATAAGTTTGTACAACAGCTGGCATCTGTACTAAATGTGGTCAGTAGCCAAAATCACTTCTTTTGTTAATAATAGTCCACATCTACTGTATTGAAAAGCCCTTGAAGCTTGATTTTTGAAACTGGAGGCTGAGGGGGCTGTAATGACCATTAAAGGTGAAGCAGGGGTCATGGGTCAGAGTAGAAGAAAGTGAGGACTGCAGATGCTGGAGATCAGAGTCGAGAGTGTGGTGCTGGAAAAGCACAGCAGGTCAGGCAGCATCCGAGGAGCGGGAGAATTGATGTTTCGGGCAAAAGCCCTTCATCATAGGTCAGAGGTCCGAATCACTAAAGGGTAACTGGAAGAAATGTTGAGATTTTAATTCGCTCAAAATCCATTCACCTAAGCAGAGTTCAAACTGAGGCCATAATTGGGAAAGTGTGACATATATGTAATTTTATATCATCAAGCAAATAAAAATTGCTGCAATGATTGAAGTAGTTGGGGAGTATGAATGGGGTTGAAGGGATTGCCAACATTCTAGAAACCTTGATTCTCAACCCATTGAAATGAATGGGATAAATACTGGGTGTTTCTATGAATGGTAAGCGATCTATTGGTCACTTTGTTCCACTTTGTGGAATTGAAAATTACTGGTGATTCTAGTCATGACCAATGTTCACCCACATTGAAATAATACAGATTATTGATTTATAGTCATGATTTGGAGATGTCTGTGTTGGACTGGGGTGTACAAAGTTAAAAATCACACAACACCAGGTTACAGTCCAACAGGTTTAATTGGAAGCACTAGCTTTCGGAGCGCTGCTCCTTCACCAGGTAGTTGTGGAGGACACGATTGTAAGACACAGAATTTATAGCAAAAGTTTACAGTGTGATGCAACTGAAATTATACATTGAAAAATACCTTGATTGTTTGTTAAGTCTCTCATCTGTTAGAATGACCATGATAGTTTTGTTTTTTCCACATGTAAATCACAAACCTTTTTTTTAAAAGTTACATTCTCAGGTTAACTGTAACAATTGGTTTAGTGGTGCTGGAAGAGCACAGCAGTTCAGGCAGCATCCAACGAGCAGCTAAATCGACGTTTCGGGCAAAAGCCCTTCATCAGGAATATTCCTGATGAAGGGCTTTTGCCCGAAACGTCGATTTCGCTGCTCGTTGGATGCTGCCTGAACTGCTGTGCTCTTCCAGCACCACTAATCCAGTATTTGGTTTTCAGCATCTGCAGTCATTGTTTTTACCTTGTAACAATTGGTGTCAGCCAGATAATATGTTGAAGGTGTTAGTCCCCTGTGTTCCCTGTCTGTGCCATAATGTTTAGACTGATTCTAATCTAAAAAGTGAATCCATGTAAGACTCTATTAACTCACTTTTTAGATTAGAATCAGTCTAAACGTTATGGCACAGACAGGGAACACAGGGGCTAACACCTTCAACATGTTATCTGGCTGACACCAATTGTTACAGTTAACCTGAGAATGTCACTTGTTATATAAAAGATTTTGTGATTTACATATGAAAGAAGTGAAACTATCATGGTTATTCTAACAGATGAAAGACTCAACAAACAATCAAGGTATTTTTCAATGTATAATTTCAGTTACATCACACTGTAAACTTTTGCTATAAATTCTGTGTCTTACAATCGTGTCCTCCACAATCACCTGATGAAGGAGCAGCGCTCCGAAAGCTAGTGCTTCCAATTAAACCTGTTGGACTATAACCTGGTGTTATGTGATTTTTAACTTTGACTTATAGTGTGCCACTTCTAAACTAGTGAAAAACATAAGATTTGGGAGTGAAGTAAGCCATTTGGCTCCTTAAGTCCTCTCTGTTTTATTGTGCCTGATCTGATTGTGGCCTTAGATCCACTTTCTGTCTTCAGCACATCCCCTCTCCCTTCACCATACTTTCCTGTCATTTCCCTCTCCCTAACCTTTGAGACCCTCGATCATCAAAAATATATCTAACTGAACCTTTAATAAATTCAATAATTCATTCTCCCCTGCTTTTGTGGGAGGAGAATTCCACAGATTCATGATCCTCTGAGAGAAAAGATTTCTCCTCATCTTAGTTTTAAATGGGAAACTCCTAATTCTTAAACTACTTCCACTAATTCTCAACTCACTTCCCTCAAAGGGAAACATCATCTCAGCACTGATCTTTGTCAAGTCTGCTCAGGATCTTACATGTTTCAATGAGATCTCCTCTCATTCATCTAAACTCCAGTGGATATAGGCCCTAGCTGCTAATTCAATTTCGAGTAAACTAATCCTTCCATCCCAAAAGTCAGTCAAGTGAATCTTCTATGAACTGCCTCTAATTCCATTATGTTCTTAAACAAGGTGTCCAGAACTGTACACAGTACTCCGGATAAGATCTCAACATGGCCTTGCATAGTTTCATTCATAAACAGGATGAGGGCATCACTGGCTAAGCCAGTTTTTATTCCCATCAGTAATTGCCAAGAGGGCCTCGACTCACATATAGGATATTCTGGGTAAGGATCTCCTTCCCTACAGGACATTAGTGAACCAGATGGGCTTTTATGATATTAGACATGGTCATTATGTGGCTAGATATTTTATGAATTAAAATTTCATCCTTGCCCCTCAAACATTACACTGGAACTCTTGGTTATGAGTCCAGTGACATTGACACTGGGCCACCTGATTCCATTTACAACAGTCACCTACTTTTATGCTTGATTCTCTTTGCAATAAATTCCAACATTTCACTTACCTCATATGTACTAGCTTTTTGTGATTCACACACCAGAATACCCAGACATCTCCGTATCTTGGAGTTCTGCAATCTCTTTCTCCATTTTCATAATATTCTATTTAACGTTTAACATGTAAACATGGGCCAACTTTGGTGAAAAGGAAGAAATGGATATCTGAAAATGGTCAAACTGTCTGATTTTTCTTGGCGCTGGGAGACGCTGTTGGATATGTATCAGTGCTGGGTGATCGCTGGAGGCTAATTGGTCATTTTACTCTGCTGAGTATTTAGGGTCTGGCAACGAAGGAGCTATTTTGAGATGTTTCAGCAACTGTTGACCAGAGAGAATGACAAGTAGTTTAATCCATTAAAATTTTACATGCTTTAATTTGTTATTTATCTGAAAACTCTTGTTGTTCTCCTTTTAGTGGCAAGAAGATTTTCGCAGGTTCTCAGACGTCAGACCTCATTAAATCACCTCTGTCAGGTAAATCATTCAGCTAGTTATGAGTCCACCTTGATATTTCTCTGTGGCTGACTGAACTGCTGTCCTTTTCCAGCATACCTTATTTTTATGTTCTTTTAATATTTGTAACTAAGACATTTTCAAATGAATTGTTTCAATGCAGGTTGTGTAGACATTTAGGTTACATCACATGTCCTCTCCTCAACAATCCATGTCTCCCCACCCTAACCAAAGTGTCAGGTTATACATTCTAATTCTAAATTGTGAGATATTTCACATTTATTATCTGGATGTGGGCATTGCTGACAATGCTAATGCTATTGCTCATCACCAGTTGCCCTTTAGAACATGCCCTTGCAGGCCACTTGAGAAGACATTTCAGATTCGCATGGGTGTGGGTTTGACCCAAAATATATGTCCAGAGTACCATGAAGGGCACACTTTCTTCCCTGAAGGGCACTAATGAGCCCTTTTGGATTTTACAATATCAGATAGCTTCAAGATCACTCTAACTGACACCAGCTTTCTATTTCCCCATTTAAAAAAAAATACAATTCAAGCTCATGAGGGGATTGAACCAAATTATCTGGATTATTGTTCCAGGCCTCCACATTGCCTTTCAATAACACAGCCACACCACTTCCCTTTGCAACATGTTCCAGCCTATAAGTACTGCACATGCTCCACATTCCCACCCTGGACGCTTTTGTTTCCAAACCCATTCTTCACTCCATGCTTGGTTGCACAGACTTTAGCCATTTGACTCTAGACTGAAAGAATGTCCTCGCTCTCCTCTTCCACCTTTACTAACTTCCTTGCAATATTCACTTTGGTTGCAGAAACCTTACACTGAGGTCCATAGTCTGTACAGAATAGAAACAATCCATTTGGACCAATCTGTCTAGGTTGCCTTTTCCACCTTTGTCATTCTCACCTAGCAGCATATCCTCCTATACTTTCCTCACTCACATGTGTATATGTCGCTTCCCATTAAATATATTTCTCTCGTTTGCCTCTGTCACTCTTTATCTTACTGAATTCACAGGGTAAGCTGCCGTAGTGCTTCCGGGCCATAGGGATGCTCCCTCTCATTAGAGAGATGACTGGTGGTTTAATCTGAGAGTCACCTCAGGTGTGGGGAGAGATTAAGAAGGAGAGCACTTTATGGTAACCTCAGTCAGGATTTGAACCCATGCTTTTGATATCGCTCTGGGTTGCCAACCAACCATTCGTATTTTCACCAAGGAAGTTTTTCCTGATTTTCATATTTGATGTAATAGTGAGTATCTTACATTTATGGCCTTTAGTTTTGGAGACCTGCCCCCCCAAAAAGGTAGAAACATCTTCTCCATGTCAACTACGTCAGATTCTTCCATAATTTCAAAGACCTGTATTAGTTTGCCAAAGGAAAGGTAGTCAACAGGTTTAATCAGTTCCCCACCATTGTTCAAAGCCTTGGCATGGCTCTGTATATCATTTTTGAACTGTTAACATTGTTTAAAGTACTCTCAATGGGAAAGCTGCATATTATGAGTCATGGTGTGTCTCCTTGATATTTGTATCTGTTTTAGAATTTATTTTTAAAATGTGAGACGATCTTAAGTACTTAAGAAAGTCATTTGATCAAAACAAACCCAGAAGGAACTTGATATCAAGGGAATAAATAGTTATAGAGCAACGGCCTTAAAGTATGGTTTAACATAAATTAAAAGACAGCTGTATTCAAAATTAGTTAAAATATCCACACAGTAATGTGCACAATGTACTGAAACAGAGAGCTGAAGGCAGTCATTTGGGGAGGAGCCATAGAATGAACTATTGCGACATTACCACACAAAAAAAATAGTGGTGGGAGTTAAACATTGGACAATATAACATATTTAGAAAATACACAGAAGGTAAAAAGGGAGGGTATGTAGCTGTCATTATTAGGAACAGTAATGGCAGTAGAAAAAAGTGACACCGCTATCAGTAACACAACACACAATGCATACAGAATTTTGTCACAAATGTTCACATGCATTTCTTTTCCGGGGAAGTGCTGGCAGGATTAGCAGGCTGATTGCCCACCAGTTTGAATTGTGTCATGTACGTGCTTTTCATGGCCAACATGTGACAAACTAAGAGCCTCTGGTTCAGCTGTAGGGTTGTTACCTGTCGATACTGAAAACGCCCAGTCCCCAGGTTTAAAGTAATAGATTCTAGATTGCAACATTTAAAACATTTATTTGGATAGGAAGGGTTTGGAGGGATATAGGGCAGGTGCTGGCAGGTGGGACCAGATTGGGTTGGGATATCTGGTCAGCATGGAAACGTTGGACCGAAGGGTCTGTTTCCATGCTGTACATCTCTATGATTCTTATGACTCTGATATATAGAGTTTATGCCTGAAAATGTGTTGCTGGAAAAGCGCAGCAGTTCAGGCAGCATCCAAGGAGCAGGAGAATCGATGTTTCGGGCATGAGCCCTTCTTCAGGAATGAGGAAAGTGTGCCAAGCAGGCTAAGATAAAAGGTAGGGAGGAGGGACTTGGAGGAGGGGCGTTAGAAATGTGATAGGTGGAAGGAGGTTAAGGTGAGGGTGATATGCCAGAGTAGGGGTGGGGGCAGAGAGGTCAGGAAGAAGATTGCAGGTTAGGAAGGTGGTGCTGAGTTTGAGGGTTGGGACTGAGACAAGGTGGGGGGAGGGGAAATGAGGAAACTGGAGAAGTCTGAGTTCATCCCTTGTGGCTGGAGGGTTTCTAGGCGGAAGATGAGGCGCTCTTCTTCCAGCCATCGTGTTGCTATGGTCTGGCGATGGAGGAGTCCAAGGACCTGCATGTCCTTGGCGGATTGGGAGGGGGAGTTGAAGTGTTGAGCCATGGGGTGGTTGGGTTGGTTGGTCCGGTTGTCCCAGAGGTGTTCTCTGAAACGTTCCGCAAGTAGGCGGCCTGTCTCCCCAATATAGAGGAGGCAACATCGGGTGCAGCGGGTGCAGTAAATGATGTGTGTGGAGGTGCAGGTGAATTTGTGGCGGATATGTAAGGATTCCTTGGGGCCTTGGAGGGAAGTAACGGGGGAAGTGTGGGCGCGGGTTTTGCATTTCTTGCGGTTGCTGGGGAAGATGCCGGGAGTAGAGGTTGGGTTGGTGGGGGGTGTGGACCTGACAAGGGAGTCACAGAGGGAGTGGTCTTTTCGGGACGCTGATAGGGGAGGGGAGGGAAATATATCCCTGGTGGTGGGGTCCGTTTGGAGGTCACCAACCTCCATATACATCATATCATCCGTCATCATTTCCACCACCTCCAAACGGACCCTGCAATTGCAAGAAATGCAAAACTTGCGCCCACACCTCCCCCCTTACTTCCCTCCAAGGCCCCAAGGAATCCTTACATATCCGCCACAAATTCACCTGCACCTCCACACACATCATTTATTGCATCCGCTGCACCCGATGTGGCCTCCTCTATATTGGGGAGACAGGCCGCCTACTTGCGGAACGTTTCAGAGAACACCTCTGGGACACCTGGACCAACCAACCCAACCACCCCGTGGCTCAACACTTCAACTCCCCCTCCCACTCCACCAAGGACATGCAGGTCCTTGGACTCCTCCATCGCCAGACCATAGCAACACATCGGCTGGAGGAAGAGTGCCTCATCTTCCACCTAGGAACCCTCCAACCACAAGGGATGAACTCAGACTTCTCTAGTTTCCTCATTTCCCCTCCCCCCACCTTGTCTCAGTCCCAACCCTCAAACTCAGCACCACCTTCCTAACCTGCAGTCTTCTTCCTGACCTCTCCGCCCTCACCCCCACTCTGGCCTATCACCCTCCCCTTAACCTCCTTCCAACTATCGCATTTCCAACGCCCCTCCCCCAAGTCCCTCCTCCCTACCTTTTATCTTAACTCGTTTAGCACACTTTCCTCATTCCTGAAGAAGGGCTCATGCCCGAAACATCGATTCTCCTGCTCCTTGGATGCTGCCTGACCTGCTGCGCTTTTCCAGCAACACATTTTCAGCTCTGATCTCCAGCATCTGCAGTCCTCACTTTCTCCTATGTAGAGTTTACAGACTACTGAGTTGTGGAAGGTGGTGGTGATTGGGGATCGGGGGGAGGTGTTGGAGGAAGATGTAAGCAGACAGGGAATTGAGATTTAAAAAAAGAATAATAATCATGGGGGGACGTTTGGAGGAATTTCAACTATCTTCATATTATTTAGACAGGAGAGGTATGTAAAAGGGAGGAGACAATGATTTGTCTACAATGTGTACAAGACTCCCTTCCAACCCAATATATTATAAAAATTGTAAGGAATGATATGCTATTGAATCTGGTATTAGAAAATGAGACAAAGCAGGTAAGAGAACTAAACAATTTATACCATCTAGGTAGTAGTGACCATAATATTTTAAGGTGATGATAGAGAAGGACATTAGTATGACAAAAAACAGTTAATAGATTGGTAAAAATTTATTTTGAGCCCCTGAGAACAGAACTTGAGAAAAGAAAATAGGTGACAATATTGACATAAAATGATGTCGCTCAACAGTGGAAAACATTTAAAACAATGTTCAACAGAGTGAACTAAAGTATGTACTGCTAAGAAGAAAGAACAATCTAAACATGAGTAAGACTCCAGAGTCAAATAAAAAGAGATAGTAACAATCAAGGTTTAGGATCTGGTTTACACAGGCAACAGAGTCAAATAAAAAGAGAGAGTAACAATCAAGGTGTAGGATCTGGTTTACACAGGCAACAGAGTGCAGGATAAGAGAGGAGATGAAAACATAATGAGAACATTTACAAAGCAATTAGAAAGAGAAAAATGAAACATAAAACTAAATTTAAACACTAAACAAAATAGTAAAATGTTTTGCAGGAACTTAATAGAGAAAGGAAGCCTATGATGGGAATAAGACCATTCAGAGATAAACAGGATAATACTGCAAAAAAACTATAGCATGCCACAGGGATCAGTGCTGTGGGCACAATTATTTCCAATATTTATTAATACTTGGATGAGGAAACTGAATGTACTACAGCCAAGTTTGCAATTAGGTCAGAAGTCACACGACACAAGGTTTTGGTCCAGCAGGATTATTTGAAATCCTGCCTCTTTGTCACGGCACCTGATGAAGGAGCAACACTGTTGATGTGTGACTTCTGGCCTTGTCCTGCCTAGTCTAATACTGGCAGCTCCGCAACAAAATGTAGTGGAAAGGCAAGTGGGGAGGATGACACAGTCTGCAGAGGCAAATAAACAGTTCAGTGAGTGGGCAAAACGGATAGATGGAATCTAAGGTGGGGAAATATGAGGTTATAAACTTTGTTGGGAAGAATAGAGGAACTGAATATTATTTAAATGGAGAAGGACTGCAGAAAGCTATTGAACAATGGGATTTAGGAGTCCTAGTCCATGAATTACAAACAAGCTAAATTCAATGAATAAAAGGGAAGGCCCAGGATTGTTGGCATTTTTCTCACAGGGAATTGAGTTAGACCCCATCTACAACCACCTGAGAAAAAGAACTGGAAATGACATCACTACAGGAAATGACACCACCAACCCAAGAAAACCCAAACATATAAATAGAAAGCAGGAATTATCAGCAGTGCTTCACCCAGAGGCCCACTGAAGATGTTACCTAATCGGGTAACGAAACATCTAGAAATGAACCTTCCAGCTCAGCGAGCAAACCTACATCCAGAATGGAGTAGGGACTGTCTTATGAGGAGAGACTGAATATATTGGGTCAAACCTGTTGGAATGTAGAAAAATATAGAGGCAACTTTACTGAAACGTATAAGATTCTCAGGAGACCTAACAGGATAGGTGCAGGAAGGTTGTTTCCCTTGTGGGAGAGTCTATGACAGTGGGCACAGTCTCCGAATAAGGGGTCACACAGTTAAGACAGAGATGAAGAGGAATTTCTTTTTTCAGAAGATAGTGAGTTTGTGGGATTCTTTCCCACAGAGGGTTGTGTCATCAACATACTGGCACTGGAACGTGTCCAGCGGAGATTCACACGGATGATCCCTGGAATGGTAGGCCTAACATATGAGGAACGGCTGAGGATTGTATTCATTGGAATTTAGAAGATTAAGGGGAGACTTAATAGAGACGTACAAGATAATACATGGCTTGGAAAGGGTGGATGCTAGGAAATTGTTTCCGTTAGGTGAGGAGACTAGGACCCATGGACACAGCCTTAGAATTAGAGGGGGTAAATTCAGAACAGAAATGCGGAGACATTTCTTCAGCCAGAGAGTGGTGGGCCTGTGGAATTCATTGCCGCAGAGTGCAGTGGAGGCCGGGACGCTAAATGTCTTCAAGGCAGAGATTGATAGATTCTTGTTGTCTCGGGGAATTAAGGGCTACGGGGAGAATGCAGGTAAGTGGAATTGAAGTGCCCAGCAGCCATGATCGAATGGCGGAGTGGACTCGATGGGCCGAATGGCCTTACTTCCACTCCTATGTCTTATGGTCTTATGGTCTTATCAAGTACTTCCAAGACCGAAATAGACTGATTTTTAATTAGTAGGGGAATCAAGGTTTATTGTGAAAAGGCAGTAAAATGGAGTTGAGGATTATCAGGTCAGTCATGATCTCATTGAATAATGGAGCTGACTTATTTGGCTGAATGGCCAACTTGCACTCCTTTTTGTCTCATGGTCTTATAGTTAAAGACATGACAAAGATATCAACAGACGTAACAAAATCATTATTTGCTAGGGAAAGGACAGGTTGATGCAACATTGAATATGAGATGAGCAGTGAAATAAGGGTATTTAAAATAAAAGCAGAAAAGAGGAAATTAAGTAAACAAATTGGAATAGGACAAAGCCCTGGGGCCAAATGGATTGCATCCGTGTATTTTGTAAGAATCCTGAGAGGAGAGAACAGAGATTTTACTTTGCATCTTTCATAATTAATTAGTGGAAGGTGTAATGTCAACAGACTGGTGGATAGCTAATGTGGTTCCTGTATTTAAGAATGGGAAAGTACACATCCAGGGAATTATAGCTTATCATAATTGATAGGAAAAATAATGAAATTCTTAATAAATGAGAGAAGAACACCTCAAACTAAAAATATAATCATGATTAATCAATGTAGATTTTATTGAATTTATTGGTGTGATAGCAGAGACATTCAAGAATAGTGAATTAGTCAATATAATTTATTTGGATTTTCAAAAGGCCTTCAATAACACACCCCATAATATACTAATGATGAAGGTTTGGGAATGTTGATTAAGTGGATATGTGTCTGAATGGATTGCTAGCTGGCATCAATACAGAAAGCAGATAGCCAGAGTAATGGACCATTATTTGCAATGGCTGAACATGAGAAGTGATATTCCACATAATACATCTGAGACCACTCCTGCTCACAATTTACACTAACCATTTGGATTTGGAATCAAAGGTGCAATTTCTAAATTTATGAATGACATCAGGTTGGGTGGAATTGTCAATTCTAACAAACACTGCAGCAAATTACAGAGTAACACGAATGAACCTAAGGATAGGCAAGTACATGGCAGATGATGTCCAACAGATAAAGACCACGAGTTCATTTTAGTTGGAAGAATAGTGATGTCACCTATTACTTAGAAGGTGCCAATCTAGCTGGGATAGAGAAACTAATGGATCTTGGAGTGCAAATATACCAACCACTAGAAGTTAGAACAGAATCCCTACAGTTGGAAAGAGGCCATTTGGGGCCCAGCAAGTCCACACCAACCCTCTGAAGAGCATCCCGCCCAGACCCATCACCATACCCTTGCATTTCCCATGGCTAACACATCTTAACCTACACATCCCTGAACACTATGGATAATTTAGATGGCCAATCCACCTAACTTGCATATCTTTAGACTGTGGGAGAAAACCAGAGCAGCCAACAGATACCCACACAGACTTGGGGACAACATGCAAACTCCACATGGCCAGTCACCCAAGGGTGGAATCAAGCTCAGGTCTTTGGCAGTGTGAGGCAGCGGTGCTAACCATTGAGCCACCGTGCTGCCCAGTTTCTGCAGATTAACAAGGCAATAAACTAAAAAAGGAAACCTAGTCCTGGGGCTTATCTCTGGAAAGATCAAATAGGAAGGGAGGCGAGTTGCGCTCAGTCTGAAGGAAACCTTGATTAGGCAATGCTTAGAGCACAGTGCACAGTTCTGGCTTCCATATTGTAATAGGTTGGCTTATAACCTCAGGAGAAGGAGCAGTTATGATTACAAGGGTTTACACATCAGAAAAGGTTGGCAGAGTGAAAGGGGTGACCTTTTATATCTTTAAATTCTGGAAGGTTTCAATAGAGTGGAGGTAGAGAGAATAATGCCACCTGTGAGAGAAGGTATAACTAGAAATCACAATATGGGATAGTCACCAAGATATCAAATTCAGAAGAAGCTACTTTAGCCAAAGAGTGGTGAGATTGGGAAACTCACTCCCAATGGGTGTATTTGACATGAATTTTAAATATGCTTTCAAGGGGAAGGTAAACAAGCAGATGAGGGACAAGTCAACATGGTTACACTGACCAATTTCTATGAGGAAGGATGGGGTAAGCTCAAATGGAGCATAAATGTCAGCATTGACGTTATGGGCTGAATGGCCTGTTTTTTATAGAAAACAGATATTTTATATAATCCTAATGGTATGACTTTATCAAAATTATAGCTTCTTCTGGCTTGATGCAGAATTAAAAACTTTTGTTTTATAACACTCAGCATCTCTTTGATTCATTCTCTGGATGTGATTATCACTGGCACCCCAGTTACCATGAGAAAGTAGTGCTGGGTCTTTGTTCAACACTGGAGTCCATGTAGTGATAGTGTTCCGATGGTGATATGGGGTAGAGGATTTAGCAATGAGAATGATTGTGATGGCACAAGTCAAAATGGTGTTTGAGTTGGGGTGATTGGTTGTTGATGAAGGTATTAGCACCCTCAGGATTATTCAGCAACTGCTACTCAACCATGGAGTCCCATATTACGGTGAATATTGTAAATTGTTGCTTAAGCCATTTCGTGTTCTTATAATAATATGGCAACATGAGTGGTATTTCCCACTAACTGGATGCTTCTACCACACAATTGATCCAGGTATTATATGAATTTCAGTGTCAGTGCAATGCAGTGTAGATCCCAAAGGTGGCTGATTGAATCAAACAAAATATTCCTTCTGCTGTTCATAACAGGTAGAGTAAAGACCGAACTCAATCAGCCCATGCTTGCAAACCCCAAAACAAAATATCTGCTGTTAGAGTTATGATTCTCCAATTGGGTAACATTTAGCTGAACAATCCTGAATACACTAATAGCTACACAAACAACTACTTTACAATAATCAGTTTAGCCCATAACATGGCTCATGTATGCTTGCCAGAAGTGACAAGCACTCATGCACAGGAACCCATTCTCTGTGTCAAAAATATTATGTTCAAGCTGTGTGCTTTTTTTTCTAATTACCTCAGAGGCTGGACTCACGTTTTGCCTGATGATGCACGGCCAATCAGTCTTGGCTTGCCAACCAATCAGCACCCTTTTATTCTATAGTATAAATTGTTGCAGTTGTTTGAAATTTGGTATTCTTGCATTTATCCTGATGAGTGCAAGGTAAAAACTTTCAACATGTATACTTATTTCTTATGTGCACATCAATCGTGATTATTTTGCTATCACACAATGATAAATAACGGTAAATAATTAAAGAAGCCTGTTATTTGCACCCTGTAGGCATCACGGGCAGTCATTCACAGTGCAGATATAACTTTCCAAATGTTGGAGGACTGGCGAAATGTGGATCTGAACAGCATCACTAAACAGACCCTGTACACCATGGAGAATTCCCGAGAGGAGCACAGGAAACTCATTGTGAAATGTAAGAATAAAATTAGTCACAAGATAGATATTCACAGTTAGTCTCTCCACTCACTGACATCTGTCTTAAGCATTCCCTTTTAAAGACTTGTCAAAAAGAATTCCCAGAACAAATAGTCCTCGCGCGCAATCATTTCTCCCAACGCACAACAGAAAATGTCAAAAATTTTAAAGGTTTTTGAATTATTTAGCCATGCCTAGTTATTAGTAAACAAGTGTTTAACTTGGATGGATCTGGCAGACAAATGATGGAGGTTCAATGGTCTTTATGTTACCATGCTCTGTCCAGTTATCTTCCTGAAGTTGTCTTTGAAATATGGCCCCAGCTGAAATACAGAGGCAGGATTCAACTGCACACAGCAAGATATCACAATTGCACAAAGGTAGATGTTCAATTAATCTGTATCAGCGAGGTTAGCTGAGGGATAAATATTGAACCAGAGACCTAGAAAGGACTGCCCTGGTCCCTACAAACCTGTGTTGTGGGATCGGTCAGGTCTGTCAGTGACAAGAAATGCCCCATTTCTGGGCAGCCTAAAGCCTAGCTGCTATAGTGCCGTGTTATCACCATCTCCATATTGAAGACATGTCCAGGTAAGGTTCTGCCCCCTTTGTCTGCACTGAGACTAGATCTCCCCTTGCAGAAGCTAGATCTTCCCATGCAGTGACTGGATCTCCCTGCTGAGACTGGATCTCCTTCTGCAATGAGACTGGATTTTCCCCTCCCAAAGGTTGGATGTCCCCCTGCAGACTCTAGATCTCCCCCTGCAGAGACTAGATCTCCCCCTGCAGAGACTGGATTTCCATTAGCAGTCAGACTTGATCTCCCTCTGCAGCTAGACTGATCTCCCTCTGGTGTGAGGCTGGATCTCCCTCTGCAGCTAGACTGATCTCCCTCTGGTGTGAGGCTGGATCTCCCTCTGCAGCTAGACTGATCTCCCTCTGGTGTGAGGCTGGATCTCCCTCTGCAGCTAGACTGATCTCCCTCTAGTGTGAGGCTGGATCTCCCTCTGCAGCTAGATTGATCTCCCTCTGGTGTGAGGCTGGATCTCCCTCTGCAGCTAGACTGATCTCCCTCTGGTGTGAGGCTGGATCTCCCTCTGCAGCTAGACTGATCTCCCTCTGGTGTGAGGCTGGATCTCCCTCTGCAGCTAGACTGATCTCCCTCTGGTGTGAGGCTGGATCTCCCTCTGCAGCTAGACTGATCTCCCTCTAGTGTGAGGCTGGATCTCCCTCTGCAGCTAGATTGATCTCCCTCTGGTGTGAGGCTGGATCTCCCTCTGCAGCTAGACTGATCTCCCTCTGGTGTGAGGCTGGATCTCCCTCTGCAGCTAGACTGATCTCCCTCTGGTGTGAGGCTGGATCTCCCTCTGCAGCTAGACTGATCTCCCTCTGGTGTGAGGCTGGATCTCCCTCTGCAGCTAGACTGATCTCCCTCTGGTGTGAGGCTGGATCTCCCTCTGCAGCTAGACTGATCTCCCTCTGGTGTGAAGCTGGATCTCCTTCTGCAGTGTGTTTGCTGTCTGCCAATCTGTGTGATTGCAGTAATGTTCCTGTGTCTTTGTCACCACCGCAGCTCACTGGCCTTTTCTGCACCTTTCCATCTCTCTAGTGTATCAGGAATTTGATCATCTTTTAGAGGAGCAATCACCCACTGAGTCCTACATTGAATGGCTGGATTCCATGGTGGACAGATGTGTTGTCAAGGTTGGTAAGCAGAATTTGACCTCTTTTCCTAATCTGAAAGCAGAGACATGAAAGTTCCTGAATTGCTAAATACCTGGAAAGAGTAAATATCTGAATGTGTGGGATGTGGTGAGAGGTCGTGAAGAAGCAGTACAACAATCGCACTTAGGAGGACAGCATGGACATGATGGGTCAAATGGCCTACTTCTAAGCTGTAACGAATTAATAATTCCATGACACTATTTTGAATATTTCTTCACTTGTTACTGTTTTCTTGCTTCCTTTCATGAATGCACTGACTGAGTGCGTTTCTCATTGCAAAGCTTCATCTCGTGTGCCTTTCTCTTGTGCTAACCTTTTGAGTTAAACTGATTTACATAGGAAGTGGAACTCAGCGGTGAACAGCGGAGATGCATTTAAGGAAATTCTGGACAATTCCATGATGGAGAAAGGAGCAGGAGTGTATCTGGATAGGGTGACATTGGGAGGGATAGACCATGGACAAGCTGGGCCAAATGTTCTGTTTCTATGCTGAGATGTTAGATAATTTATCTGGAGGCTAAGGAGACATGTGAATCTATAATAAATGATAGCATATGGTAGCAAGTCACAAGTTAGGAGTGTGATGGAATACTCCCCACTTACCTGGAAGGCTGCATCTCCAGCAAGACTGAAGAAGCTTGGGGCATTTTTCAGGGGAAATGTGGAATAATAGGGTGGGAATAGGTATGTGGGGGATACTCTTCAGAGGGTCGATGTGGACTTGATTTGGGCCTAATCCCCACTGTAGGGATTCTATTCTTATCTATTCTATTCAAAGCGCCAACCAGCCAGGACAAAGCACTTGACTGGCAGCACATTCACAAGCATCCACTCCCTCCCCTGCCAACGCTCAGCAGCAGTAATGTGTACTATCTACAAGATGCACTGCAGAAATTCACCAAGGACTCTCAGACAGCACCTTTCAAACCCACAAACACTTCCATCTAGAAGGACAAGAGCAACAAATACAGGGAAACACCATCACCAGCACATTCCCCTCCAAGCCACTCATCATCCTGCCTTGGAAATATACCACCGTTCTTTCACTGTCACGAGGTCAAAATCCTGGAATTCCCTCCCAAAGGGCATTGTGGGATCTACCTTCAGCAGGTGGACTGCAGCGATTCAAGAAGGCAGCTTACCACCACCTCCTCAAGGGCAACTAGGGGACAGGCTATAAATGCTGGCCCAACCAGCAAAGCCTAAATCCCTTGAGTGACCAAAAACACAATGCAGATATGTAGGGGAACAGATGAACTTTGGAGTGCATATCCATGACAGTTATTGGGATTTGAATTCAGTTAATTAATCTGAAATTGAAGGCTTGTCTCAGTGATGGTGACCATGAAACAATAATCATTTGTTGCAAAAACATTGGTTGATTAAGGCCCATTTAGCGAAGTAAATTTGCTGTCCCTACCTGGCCTGGCCCATATGTGACTCCAGACCCACAGAAATGTTTTTAAATTCATCGTAGAATGTGGACATTGTTGACAGGGCATACAATTATTACCCTTCCTTAATTGCCCTGGAGAACGTGGTGCTGAGCTGCCTTCTTGAACTGCTACAGTGTTCAGGGATGTGTAGGTTAGATACATCAGTCAGGGGTAACTGTAGAGTAATAGGATAGGAGAATGGGTGGGTTACTCTTCGGAGGTCGGTGTGGACCTGTTGGGCCAAATGGCCTGTTTCCACACTCTAGGGATTCTATGATCAGTCCATTTGGGAGAGAGTTCCAGGATTTTGACTCAGTGACAGTGAAGGGATGGCAATATATTTCTAAGTCAGGATGAAGAGTGGATGGGTGGGGCATTTACAGGGGCTGGTATTCCCTTTTATTTGCTGCCCTTATCCTTCTAAACTTGAAAGTGTTTCAAAGCTATCTAAAGAGCTTTAGTGAATTTCAGCAATGCAATTGCCGATGGTACACACTGCTGCTACTGAGCGTCAATAGTGGAGGGATTGAATGTTTGTAGATGTGGTGCTAATCAAGCCTGTTGCTTTGTCCTGGATGGTGTCAAGGTTCTTGAGTGCTGTTGGAGCTGCACCCATCCATGCAAGTGGAGAGTATTTCATCACACTTGTGCCTTGTGCCATGTCGATACTGGACAGGTCTTGGGGAACCAGGAAGTGAGTTATTCGCTGCAGGATTCCTAGCTCCTGACCTGCTCTTGTAGCTACATTATTTACATGACCAGCCCATTTCAGTTTCTAATCAATGGTAATCCACAGGATGTTGACAGTGGGGCATTTGTAATGCTAACACCAATGAATATTAAAGGGAAATGGTTAGATTCCCTCTTGTTGGAGATGGTCATTTCAGGCACATGTGTGGCTTAAATGTTATTTGTTATTTGTCAGCCCAAACCTGGATATTGTCCAGGTTTTGTTGCATTTGGGCATGGACTGCTTTTATAACTGAGGAATCATGAATGGTATCGAACATTGTGCTATCATCAGTAATGAGGGGTCAAGGCCGAGTGCTTGAGGAGTCCATATCCAGTCACACCAGGTTAAGGTTAGTTGGTTTAGAGGGGAAACGTTTTCATCCAGAGACTGGTGGAACATGAAGTCACTGCCTAAAAGACTGGTGAAAACAGAAACACTTGTGCTAATTTAATAAATTACTATTCTATCGTACTGGACTGGAGGCCAAGGGCTGAGAAATAGGATTTGATTAGATAGCTCCTTGTCAGCTAGCACAGACAAAATGGGCCAAATGGCCTTCTTCCATTCTGTCAATCTCTTTACCAGCATTTGAATTAGGAACAGGAGTAAGCCAGTTAGTGCTTCAAGCTTGCTCCACCATTTGGTAAGATCATGCTACCTCAGCCTTACAAGCATCCAATAACCCAGTGTCTGCAACAAGCAAGAATTCCAGAGGCTCATGCTCTTTTGAGAAGAAAAAGAATTCCTCATCACTGTCTTAAATGGGGAATCCCTGATTTTTAAACTGTGTTTCCTTGTTCTAGTTTCAGACACAAGGCAAAACTTCCTATAATCATCTGCTCAGTCAGGTTCTCTCTATAAGTCTCAATAAGATATTAGATTAGATTCCCTACAGTATGGAAACAGGCCCTTTGGCCCAACAAGTCCACACCAACCCTCTGAAGAGTAACCCACCCAGACCCATTCCCCTACACTTACCCCTGCCTAATGCACTTAACCTACACATCCCTGAACACTATGGGCAATTAAACATGGCCAATTCACCTAACCTGCACATCTTTGGACTGTGGGAGGAAACTGGAGCACCCAGAGGAAACCGCGCAGACAGTCGCCTGAGGCTAGAATTAAACCTGGTCCCTGGCACTGTTAGGCAGCAGTGCTAACTACTGAGCCACTGTGCCACCCATAAAGATATGATTCAATCTTTCTACTACTGTAAGAACTTCAGTATTTGATAATTGGGAAAAATCCCACTCAAGCTCACTGTTCTGTTTCTCTTCGTCACTAGAGGTGGGTTTTTTTTGGTCAAGTGTCAGGGATAGTCAACTGGCAGAAGGAATCTTTCTCTTTATTGCTTCCTATTTAACTCAGGGGCTCGAGCTAAATGTAATGCCGACTGAAATTGCTTGACTCTGTGTAGATTGACTTTTCAACTCAGCAAGTGGAATTTGCAATTTGAGCCACCCATTCTGCAGGTAAAATAGGTAAATCTCACCAAAATCACACAGGTAACAGAGGATCACTTAAATAAAGTTAATATCACCCGAGGCATTGCCCTCTGGATAAGGGAACAGGATTCCAGGAGAAACCAATAAACCTTGTGAATGAGACATTTGGTCTGATTTGTATCATTTACTTCCAAATGGAGCTCCAATGTGAGCAGTGTGTTCATTTCCCAGTGTTACTGTTTTTATTAAAACTGTTCTGTCCACAATTTAATAATAAGGGGTGGGTGGGGAGATGTTGCTTGGGTCTGAGAATTCTCTACTGCAGAGGGCTGGGGAAGCTCTATGTATGATTGATCGATTTTTGATTATTGATGATAGGGATGGGATGAGTTATGGTCATTGAAATCTTTGACCAGCCATGATTGTACTGGATGGAGGGCCAGGCTCAATGAGTTGAATGGCCTACTTTTGTTCCTGTGTTCTTTCTATTTATATAGAACATAGAACATCGAACAGTACAGCACAGAACAGGCCCTTCAGCCCACGATGTTGTGCCGACCGCTAATCATTGAAAGCAGAGGACAGAATGGTCTGAAGTTGTTGAATACTATGTTGAAGCCTGAAGACTGTAAAGTGGCTAAATATAAACTGAGGTGCTCTGCCCTGCTTGCACTGAGCTTTGTAGGATGCAAATGTTAGCATCAGAGCAAGATGGTGCACTGCAAAGGCCAGCAAGTTAGCAGGGCAGCATGGTGGCTCAGTGATTAGGACTGCTGCCTAACATTGCCAGTGACCTGGGTTCGTATCCACCCTTGGGTGACTGTCTGTGTGAATGTGATATGAGTATTGGGAGATATGTGTGTTCCTTAACCCCTCATTACGTGGAAGTGCCTGTGTTGGACTACAATAGACAAAGTCAGAAGTTACATGACACCAGGTTATAGTCCAACAGCTTTATTTGACATCCCAAGCTTTTGGAGCGCTGCCCCTTTGTCAGGTGAAGTGAGGACATGACATTCAGGCACAGGATTTATAACCTGAGAGATCAAAAGGTCATACAAATGGCGTGAGTGGAGTGTTGACAGACCGAATAATACGTCTCTGCAGGTGATCAAGAGTGTCAGACAGTATGAGTAAAGTGTCAAGAGCTTCATAACAAGTGATGGGATGTTCTATAATCCGATTAATTAAGACAGAGAGGTAATTAAAAATAAGGTAGTGCTGAACACAAATCAAATGACTGGAATAACGTGCTAGGTATGAGTTGCATGCTGAGGGTCAAACCAAAAATAATAAGTAATACAAAACTGTATAAATTAATTAAGGGAGAAAGATCATAAGTTATCAAGGTGATGTCAAAACCAGAGCACTCAGAGGAAACCCACATAGACACGGGGAGAATGTGCAAACTCCACACAGACAAATTCAGAAGTCACACAACACCAGGTTATAGCCCAACATGTTTATTTGAAATCACAAGCTTTTGGAGTGCTGCACAAAGAAGATTTTACAAACACAGAACAGTGTGGTGGGGTCACATGTAGCGTGACATGAAACCAAGATCATGGTTGAGGCTGTCTTCATGGGTACGGAACTTGGCTATCAGTTTCTGCTCGGCGATTCTGCGCTGTTGTGATCGGAGGCTGAATGTCCCTGACCGCTGGACGTGTTCCCCAACTGGGAGGGAACACCCTGCTTGTTGATTGTTGTGCGGTGTCCATTCATCCGTTGCCGTAGAGTCTGCATGATCTCACCAATATACCATGCCTCAGGGTATCTTTGCCTGCAACATATGAAGTAAACAACATTTACCAAGTCACACGAGAATTTGCCGTGTATGTGGTGGGTGGTGTTCCCAAGTTGATGGTGGTATCCAGGTTGATGAACTGACATGTCTTACAGAGGTTGCTTTGGCATGGTTGTGTGGTGTTGTGGTTGAAGTTGTCCTGAAAGCTGGGTAGTTTGCTGCAAATGATGGTCTGTTTAGGGTTTGGGAGATGTTTGAAGGTGAGCAGTAGAGGCGTAGGGTTGATCTTGACAAAATGTTCTTTGTCATCGATGCCATGTTGAAGACTGTAAAGAACATGGCGTACTTTCTCTGTTCCGGGGAAATAATGGACAATGAAGGGTACTATATTGGTTGTACATGGCAGGTCCTCGCGTGACTCAGACAATGTTGTCTACCCCAGACGTTGCAGGCAAGGATGCACTGAGACATGTTATCTTGGCGAGGTCATGCAGACACTACGACAATGGATGAATGGACCCTTCACAACAATCACCAGACAGGCATGTTCTCTCCCAGACGGTGAACACTTCAGCAGACAAGGACACAACAACACAAAGTCCCCATGCAGAAGCTGATAGCCAAGTTCCATACTCATGAAAACATCCTCAACTGTGATTTTGGGTTCATGCTGTGCTATGTGTGACTCCAGCACACTGTTCTGAATATGTAAAATCCTTCTTACTGTCCTGTTATGACAACATCACCTTGATAACTTGTTATGAAGTTTCTACCTTAACTAATTTGTACAGTTTTGGATTACTTGTTATTTTGGTTAGACCCTCAGCATGCAACTCATAGCGTGTTATTCCAATCATTTGATTTTTTGTAATTATCTCTCTGCTTCAATTAATGGGATTGTAGATCATCCCGTCACTTGTTATGCAGCTGTTAAGACTTTACTCACATCATCCGACACTCTTGATCACCTGCAGAGACTTATTATTTGGTCTGTCAACGTGCCACTCACACCATTTGTATGACCTGTTGATCGCTCTGATGTTAAATTCTATGCCTGTGTATCTTCTCCTCACTTTATCTGAAGAAGCGGCAACACTCCGAAAGCTTGTGATTTCAAATAAACATGTTGGGCTATAACCTGGTGTCATGTGACTTCTGACTTTGTCTGTGTGGAGTTTGCACATTCTCCCCGTGTCTTTATGGGGTTCCTCTGAGTATTCTGGTTTCATCCCATAGTCCAAAGATGTGCAGGTTGAGTGGATTAGCCACGGCAAATGTTGGATTCCAGGGGTAGGGGATGGGTCTGGGTGCTGTATGGAGGGTCAGTGTGGATTTGATGGGCTGAATGGCCTGCTTCCACTCTGTAAGGATTGGATGAAATTAGTTGCTAATATGGACTGAACAGCCATGAGAAGAGGACATTGGCTACACAAACCAAACTGCCCTTGAGCTGATTAGTTGTCTCTAAGCCAGTTGAGGGTGCATCTGAGGTCACATGCAGGCCAGACCAGGAAAGGACAACAGATTCTTCTCCAATGGGCGTTGGTGAATCAAATGGGTAATTAAGAATGGGGAACAAATGCTGGCCTTGTCAGAGGTGCCCATATCCTGTGAAAGAATAAAGAAACAACGTTTTCATCATAACATAAGAGCAAGGAGCACTATTTAATTGTGAGATAATTCAAAGATTCACCCTCCTCTATTCCAAGTGACCAATACTTCAAGAATGTTTGTTTTGTAGGTTGCTGCACAGAGGCCTGGGAGTTTGAAGAGACTGGCTCGGCAGTTTCTATTGATGTGGTCCTGCTTTGGGACGAGAGTTATTCGGGACATGACATTGCACAGTGCGCCAAGTTTTGGTAAGTTATCACTCATTCAGTTTTGTGTGCACTCATCTTGGTGACCAAACCCTCTTGCAATCACATCACATAGAATAGACTGCATCACAGAGCAAAGCCCAATTATAATCTTACCTTCATTGTCCTGTCATTCTTTATCCCAGAGAGTAATGGTCATTGAATACATTGAAGGCTTTGTTTGGCAGCTTTTATGGGAGGACAGGCCTGAAAGTGGAAACCAGAACAGAAGGGTAGTGTTGACTGTGAGGGGAACTGGATATACACATCAGGAGGTTAGGCTTCAGTTATGTAGGGCATCAATGAGACCACGTCAACTGTGTACTGCATTAGTCCCCTTATTAAAGGAAGGGTGTAAGTGTGTTGCAAGCAGTCGGAACAGAGTCATGAGACAAAAACAAGGAATGGGTGAAAAAAACTGAAAGAACTGCAGATGCTGGAAATCTGAAACAAAAATCAGAAATTGCTGGAAAATCTCAGCAGGTCTGGCTGCATCTGTGGAGAGAAAGCAGAGTTAACATTTCAGGTCCAGTGACCCTTCTTCAGAACTGATGATAGCTTGGAAAAAGATGGTTTTTATACCGAAGATAGGATGGGGGAAGGGGGGAGAATAAACAATAGGTGGAGGTAGACCCCAAAGAGAGAGAGAAACAGTTGTCTCCATTAAAGCTATTCCTTTCCGCCAAACTGTCCTTTAACCATTCCTTTATCTGTCCAACTGTTTTTCTCACATAGAACACCAAATGCACTTCTGGCAAGGCCCAAGGCAAATATATCCTCTCACACTCCACTCTTTTTGAGTACCTTTATTAAAGTTCCTCCAGCTCTTGCTGCTCTCTGGAGAACAATGCCATCTTCTGCCATCTCTCCATGTAATTAAAGTCTCACAGCGCTAAGACAACTGTGATGGATCTCCTTAATGTGCAACTGGAACCAGGTCCATGGCACTACAAGTAACATAGCTCTACATGGGAAGAGGAGAGAGTTGAGGAACAGTGGGGGGTGAAGGGTTAGCAATCTGGGGTTCAGTAATTCAGGGAATAGATCACAGGGTGACTCTGTGATTGTCTCTGCCTCCATAGTGCCAAAGTCTTGGATGTCACTAAAATCTGCAGAATACTGTGAAGGGGGAGAATGAACAGCTAGATTCATGCTTCACGCTAGGACCATTGTAGGTGGGAAGCGGAATGAGGTTCTGCAGGCATGTTTTAGAAAGCTGGAAAAAAGATTTTACTCATACAGAAATGAGAGACCTGTTGTCAAAACTTTTAAAGTTTTTCTCATTAGGACAAATGCAAGAGTACCAAATTTCAAACAATCACGTCAATTTATATTACAGGAGACAGCAATGGAGAACCCATTAGGAGTTAATGGATGATAATCGGTCAAGCTGACAATGTGGTTCTTGTACACTTGCCAGAAGTGACATGCATTGATGTAATGGACCTGCTGTCTGCAAACAAAAGGAATATGTTCAAGCCTGGCACCTTTTTTGAATTCCCCAGGAGCATGGGAAGCCTATGGTGCTGCATTGCTTTTTCATAGCATTGCTTCAGCTAATCAGCACCCTGTTTTGGAGAAACACCTGAGACGAAAACCTTTATAGGACTATAGAGAAAGGACAGGGCGAGGGGAACTAGCTCAGCGAGGAGGCAGGGCAGGGCAGGGGAATAACCTCCTTCCTGTGCTGAAAAAATTGTCCAACTCACATTCAAAATTCCTCCCTTGTTGGTCCATTTGGCTGATACTGTTTTTGAATAATTTTACATTTTCTCCCCTTTCTGGACAATCATGTTGTGTGCACACTTTTAAAAATTGACGTTTTTCTTTTTTAAAAAAGTGCTGTTTTACACACAGGCTGGTTGAATTTTGCTGACTTGGTTCTTACAGTGAGCTGTGGCAGCTCAGACAGCAAGTTTCCAACAAAGAAACTGCTCCCCTCCCCGTCTCTGCATTTCAAAGGCACGGCTGGGGTTGGGGAATATTTTGATAAAGGTTTCCTCTCTCAGAAATGACTAATTGACAATAGCCACCCTCCATGAATCACTGCGTGTTAGCGTTTTATGGGCTGTGTGCAAGTCTCTTTGTGAACTGCCATTGGTGTTTACAGTTGGTACCCCATAATATGGAGATTGTATTATCCAGTGCAAGTTAAAAGCATGAAGTCTCTTTCAAATCCAATTCCTTGATACTGTCTGGAGAAGAACGTTTCTTGTTTAGTGTTGCTCTTGCCCTTTCTTGCTGTTCTATTCAGTCAGTCTGTCATTTTTAATACATTAGCCCATGCATTTTAATTAAAAACGACTAGTTTAATGCATCTTAACACATTCATATTTCAGTTGAAAAAAAATCCACGGGGATTCCTTTGCAACAAAAAAGTACCCAGTGGCACCAAAGAAATGGTTATGAATATTGCTGCTTTATTATGATAATGTTAGTCTGGCAAAACCAATAGGAAAGAGAATCCCCTGCATAATCCCCAAGAAACAAACAACTAAATGAAAATGTAATGGAACCAAGTGAGGTAGCTATTCACCTATTTAATCTGAACAGTGCCTGCAAAACCAGCAATGGAAGGGCTCAGCTCTGCTGTTATTCATCCCCCTTTCAACTTAGCTCATTTGTTGATGAAACTTCAATCCACAACTTTGGCACCTCTAGACTTCACTGCTCCAATCCTTTCTTCATCAGGGCGGCACAGTGGCTCAGTGGTTAGCACCGCTGCCTCACAGTGCCAGGGACCCAGGTTCGATTCCGTGCTTGGGTAACCCTCTGTGTGGAGTTTACATGCCAACCAACCTCACCCCCCCCCCCCCCCCCCCCCCCCCACAACCCCAAGCGCGGGATTCCCCTGGGTGCTCCAGTCTCCTCTGACAGTCCAAAGATGTGCAGGTTAGTTGGACTGGCTGTGTTGAATTGCCCACAGTCTTCAGGAAGGTGCAGGCTAGGTGGGTCAGTTATGGGAAATGCAGGGAGTGTGTATGGGGGTTGGTCTGTTGGGATCCTCTTCGGAGGGTTAGTGTAGACTTGATGGGCCAAATGGCCTGCTCCCATGCTATCGGGATTCTATGATTCTTCTTCTTTGGCAGTTCCTCAGGATGGCTTGCACCCATTCCAGTTGGTGTGGGTTTTGTGGTGCCTGGAGCCACAGATGGTGAGGCAGGAGGGTGAGATGCGCTGGGTTGCACGAGCTCTTCCCACTGCACAAGCTTCCTCTCCACATACACCACTTGGGAATGCCCAAAGCTGTTGGTGCCTTCACAGCTGCTTCTTCTTCAGTTTGTGCATTCCAGGCCAAGCGATTCCCGCATATTGGTGGGGTGCTGCATTTATTTACGAAGGCTTTCAGGATGGCCTCCTCGTGATCATTCACCACCGCACAGTTCAGAGTAGAGCATTTGTTTAGGGAGTGTAGCGTTGGGCATGCAGATAATATAGCCTGCCCACCGCAGCTGATCATGCATGAGCAGTGCTTCAGTATTGACCTAGGAGAGGACGTGCACGTTGTAGGCCTATCCCACTGGTGCTTTGCAGGATTTTGTGGAAGCAGTGTTATTGATAACTCTGCAGGGACTTGAGGTGTCAGTTGGACATGGTCTATGTTTCTGATGCATACGGGAGGATGGTACCATGGCTGGACCGTGAGCTTGGTGGTTTGAGGCCTTGGATTTCAAACATTCTGCATTCACGCATCCAAAGGCTGTACTGGAGTCGATGTTAGATTTCATATTCAATGTCTGCTTGCTCTGAGAGTAGGCTCCCGAGCTATAGGAAATGACTCACATTATCCAGGGTCACGGTATCGATTTTGATGGTCAAGGAAGGGCGATGCAGGGGACAGTGTTGTGCGATGGGAGTCGGCTGGTGGAGAACCTTTGTCTTCTGGATGTTTAGTCTGAGGCCCATTCTCTCATACTCCCCAATGAATGCATCAGTGATGGTTTGTAGCTTGGTCTCTGAGTGTTGGGTTGGTCTGCCTGGAGGCATCAACAGTTGAATTGTTTCCCACTCATCCTGTTAGTTAGCTCCTCTCTGGCTTGATATAGCTGGGGTGGAGTGTTGCAGTTAGGAAGATGGAGAAGCGTGTTGGTGGATTGGTGCAGTCCAGACTGCATTCCTGTTGGGTCTGCGTTGGATCCATTAGTGAGGACCACAGCTTGCAGACTACCGTGAAGTAGACAGGGAATGATGACAAGTTTCTGCAGGCAGCTGAATCAGCTCAGCGCTCTCCTGACGAGCCTTCCATTGTGCACTTTCCATGTTTCCAGTAATGTATGTTGAATAGTTCCCACAGTCTGTGCACAAAGCCAATTACAGCAGAGATAGAGAAGACATGAAAGTCTGGCAAGCCAGGCAGTACACTAAAGTTACAGTTCTCCCAACAGCTCCCGTTTCAGAATGAAATTGCATGCAGCATCACCTGCATTTATAACTTACACAAATTACCCAATATACATGTTCCCAAAGAAACTGATCATTCATTAACAATGTGTTCACTCTTGTTGATTCCACTTTGGTCAGCCTCTGCACATGTATTCTAAAGATATACTTTAAACCATGCTTACCACATAAGAGCATGGCTGTCCCTGTAGTATCTGCTCGATTTAAGATTGATGATCCCTCTCCAGGGAATATCCTTCCTGTAGTAAGTGCAATCGCCATAGTAAGCTGATCCATTTCTGTTGCTGGTGAATAGTGGAGCTCTGGAACTCTTGGTTGTTCTGTGCTCTATACAGGATTCTTCTTCCTGATCCACTGTCTGTGCATACATGGGGTGGCATGGTGGCACAGTGGTTAGCACTGCTGCCTCACAGCGCCAGAGACCTGGGTTCAATTCCCACCTCAGGTGACTGACAGTGTGGAGTTTGCACATTCTCCCCGTGTCTGCGTGGGTTTCCCCAGGTGCTCCGGTTTCCTCCCACACTCCAAAGATGTGCAGGTTAGGTGAATTGGCCATGCTAAATTGCCCGTAGTGTTAGGTAAGGGGTAGATGTAGGGGTTGGGTGGGTTGCACTTTGGCGGGGCGGTGTGGACTTGTTGGGCCGAAGGGCCTGTTTCCACACTGTAAGTAATCTAATCAATGTACCTGTTCGTTCACACTCACTGTGTATGATCAACACTATTTCCATGTTGCCACATGAGCTGTCTTTTATTGAAGTGTTGAAAATTTGTACTCTATCCCAGCTCAACTCTGGCAATAATTTGATATTTTATCAAAATGAAATTTGCCTTTTTATTGTTTGACCTTGATTTTGCCACTCATGCTTGTTACATAGAGTATAGAACATTACAGTGCAGTACAGGCCCTTTGGCCCTCGATGTTGTGCCAACCTGTGAAATTTATCTGATGCCCATCTAACCTACACTGTTCCACTATTATCCATTTGTATGTCCAATGCCCATTTAAATGCCCTTAATGTCGACGAATCTATTACTATTGCAGTTAGGCTGTTCCACGCCCCTACTACACTCTGAGTAAAGAAACTACCCCCTAATATCTGTCCTAAATCTATCACCCCTCAATTTAAAGCTATGTCCCCTCACATTAGCCTTCACCACCTGAGGTAAAAGGCTCTCACTGTTCACCCTATCTAACCCTCTGATTATCTTATAAGTCTCGATTAAGTCACCTCTCAACCTTCTTCTCTCCAACAAAAACAGCCTCAGTGCCTTTAGCCTTTCCTTATCAGACCTTCCCTCCATACCAGGAACATCCTAGTAAACCTCCTCTGAACCCTTTCCAAAGTTTCCACATCCTTCCTTTCATGGTGTGACCAGAAATGTATGCAATACTCCAGGTGCGGCCTTACGAGTATCTTGTTCCGCTGAAGCATGACTCGTGGCTCTGAAAGTCAATTCCCCTACCTATAAATGCCAACACACCATATGCTTTCTTAACAACGCTATCAACCTGGGTGGCAACTTTTAGGGATTTATGCATCTGGACACCAAGATCTCTCTGTTCATCTATGTTGCCAAGAATTTTACCATTAGCCCAATATTCTGCATTCCTATTTCTTCTTCTGAAGTAAACTACCTCACACTTTTCCACATTAAACTCCATTTGCCACTTGTCAGCCCAGCTCTGCATCTTATCTATGTCCCTTTGTAACCTACAACATTCTTCGGCACTATCCACAACTCTGCCTACCTCAGTGTCATCCGCAAATTTACTAACACATCCTTCTATGCCCACATCCAGATCATTTATAAAAATGATAAACAGCAGTGGCCCTAAAACAGATCCTTGTGGCACACCACTGGTAACTGAACTCAGGATGAACATTTCCCATCAATCACCACCTTCTGTCTTCTTTCAGCTAGCTAATTTCTGATCCAAACCACAAAATCATCTTCAATCCCCAAAACTCCTACTGTGTGGAACCTTATCAAATGCTTTACTGAAGTCCATATACATCATATCAACCGCTTTACCCTCATCCCCCTGTTTTGTACATCTGGCTTCTGTAGTGTTTTCACTTTTGGACAAGCAGTTTGGATGCAGTGTGACATTAGTCTTTGAACTGGATTACTTTCCATACCTTTAGTACATATATTTCTCCAGTCAAGGATTGCCTTGTGTAAGTCTGCACTGGATTGCTCAATTTCTTTATGATTCATTTGGCAATTTTCACTGTTGCCTCAGCATTCCCATTTGACTGGAACCAGTGTGGAGGTAATCTATTATGGAATAGCTGAATTCTTCATCATAAATGTGGGCCATTGTCACCCATACCAAAATCTGAAATAATGTAACAATTGAAGTACTTCCAGGCATTCTACAATCTCAACGGTAATCGTTAGACTAAAACCCATTAATCGGAAAAAATAGTTGATGATCACAAGATAATTTCTAGGAAAATGAAGAGTCTATTCCATATTTTCTCCATGACAAATTCTCATTTTCTCTGTCTGGGATGTCATGAGTGGCATATACCTTTCTGAGCTAGGTATTTGTTACAAACGCTGTACTGGCTACTGTGGTCCTTAATTTCATTGCTTATTAGCTAGTTTTCTTGCCTTCCTCAGACTGGTCTCAATTCTTCAATGGATGTGATTCAATGGCTCTTTTTGAATCTCTTTCGGGATAATGACTTTGTTTCCTTTGTACAAGATGCCGTCTTGGGCTCTGCCCTGCTGTGCTTTTCCAGCACCACACTTTTCAACTTCGGTCCAACCAGTCCATGCTAAACATAATCCCAAACTAAACTAGTCCCACCTGCCTGGTCCTGGCCCATATCCCTCCAAACTTTTCCTATTCATGTATTTAGCCAAATCTCTTTTAAATATTGTAATCGTACTCACATCTAGCACTTTCTCTAGCACCCTTTGTGTAAAATGTTTGCCCCTCATGTCTTTTTAAAATATTTCTCCTCTCCCCATAAAATTGTGCCTTGAAATCTCTCATCCTAGGGAAAAGCCAACTATAATTATCTATACCTCTCAGCATTTTGTAAACTTTTATCAGGTAGCCTCTCAACTTTCTCTCCTCCAGTGAAAAACACCTAGGCAGCCTTACTTTATAACTCAAACCTTCCACACTCAGCAAGCAGACTTGAGGCTTAATGGTAGTGTCACTACCTCTGAGCCAGCTGGTGTGGGTTCAAATCCCACACATTCAGCAGTGTATTATAATGTCTCTGAGCAAGTTGATTGGACTTCAGGCATCTTCAATTGCGTCTTTCTTGTTCAGCTTCATCTGGCAAGCTCTGCACTAAATTCTGGTCATGTTCTGTCATGGATTCTTCCATTGTGGGTCCACGTCCATAGACTGGCAATTTGTTTACAATGGCTTCCACTCTGAGAAGTTCACTAATTATTTTTTTTTTACTTCTTCCTTGTTTCTTTCAGTAGCTGACTCATTACAGCTCTCAAAATCCACACATTTTCAGCTACTCCACTCTGACACCATCTTTCAAATGGTGTATGGAATGCCTCCCATAGACTGAACACAAAGGTATTTACAGCAGAGATAGAGGTCACCTGACTATGGTACAATTGTATTTCTCCAAACTCTCCATAAATGTTAGCTCATCCAAAGCTCTGCCTCCCAAATACTAATTGGCACCAAGATCCATTCACCGTCACCCACTCTATTCTCTCTGACCAGCATCACCTTCCTATACTGTAACAGCCCCATGATTTCCAAGCTCTCATTCTCAAGTTCGAATCATGGTCTAGCCTCACAGTCACATGTGTCCTCTACTGCCCATTATCTCTGTCACCTCCTCCAGACCTCTAACTCTCTGCGATTTCTGCACTCTTCTGATTCAGTCATTCTGCATATTTCCAATTTTCATTGCTGTACCATCAGCATTGGCTGCCCAGTCCCTAACTTCAAGAATTCCCTCCCTAACCCTCTTCTTCTCTCTGCTCTTTTCAGACACTTCTGAAGACAAACCCCAATGACTAAACCTTTGGTCACATTTCCTAATACCTTTTTATGTGACTTGATGTATTTGATCATCGCTCATGTGAGGTGCCCTGGGGAGTCTTAAAATGTCAAAGGCACTATATAAAGTGGATGTGCGTTTCAGTGACAGAGTTGTCTCCCAACAGCCCAACAGGATTCAAGAAAATCAGAGTGACCCCATGTGGATTCCGTTTCTGGCATGCTACAACAATAACTACTCATATTTATATCGCACCTTTAACATATTGAAGCATCCCAAAATTCAAAGTATTCTAAAACAAAAATATGACAACAAATCATGCTCCATGTGCATTCTAAGGTACTCTACAACTGTAACAACAGTTTCCTACTTTTATACCCAATTCCCTTTGTGATAAACACCAGAAGTTAAATGTTGGTGCATAATAAATATTTCTGTAAATGTTTTTCATCTGTTCCAGGCTCCTTTCACCTAATCCACCTGACATTTGATGACTATGTACTTTATCTCCTGGAATCTCTGCACTGTCAGGAGAGAGCAAATGAACTAATGAGAGCAATGAAAGGAGAAGACAGCTCAGGTAAAGACTGGATGTTAGTACAAGTTTTCATGCACACTGATTCATCACTCTCCTTTAGCTGCCTGGGCACCAAGTTCTGGAATTTCCCATCTGAACTTCTCTACCTCTTGTTAATGTGCTTAACGTGAGTGTATGGGACATAAGTTGCTAAGATTGCGGATAAACCCAAACTTAACTCCCTATGGAAGAGTAGTGAACAGTGAGGAGAACCATACAGAGGGATAAAGTCAGAATGGGCAGACATGTGGGAGTAAAAATTTAATGCAGATAATGTGACATTATCCATTTTGATCAGGACCATGAGGACAGGAAATGTGAACTAAATATTGCAATATTAAGAAAAGGGAGTGCAGAAACAGAGGTGGAGATTTGAGTACACAAAGGTTTGAAGGTTGAAAGACAAGTTGAGGAAGAGGTTAAAATGTGTACAGGGGTCTCTGATTTATGAACAAGTACTCATACTTAAGAATGGGATCTTATAAAGGGATGTAATTTTAAAGAACCAACATATAAACATTTCCTGTACTTTAAAACAGTTCCTTTATATTGTATAAAAACCAAAAGAACTGTGGATGCTATAAATCAGAAACATTCAATATTCAAGAATTCTAAGGCTAGTCTTAAAACTTGCCTCTTTGACAAAGATTTCAGCCATTTATCTCTCAAATGTGGTAAGTCACATTTGAACAATAAGAAATAGGAGCAAGAATAGACCATTCAGTCCCTTCAGCCTACATCGCCAGACAGAAAATTAAAACTTATCTCATGTAGCCAGACTTTCCTGTTTGGCCATCTTGACTCCTTTATCAGTCAAAAACCTTTCCAATCTGGGCATGAATACATTCAATGATGCATCCTCCACTGCTTGCTGGAGCAGAGAATTCCAGACTATCTCCCTCTGAGCGAAGAAATCCCTTCTTATCCCCATCTTAAATGGGACACCCATTAATTTTTTAAAAGGTGACCCTGGTTCTAGATTACCAAACAAGGGGAAACATCCTCTCTGTATCACTCTGTCAAATCCCCCCAGAATCTTGTATGTTCCAAGGTCACCTTTTAGTCTTCGAAATTCCAATGTGCTTAGGCCCAACCTTTTCTGATACAAATCCCTGAACCTTCTCTGAAATAGTTCCAGTGCAATCATATTCCTCCTTAAATAAGGGGACAAAAACTGCACTGGACTCAAATGTGTTTCACCAATGCCTTAAAGGTTACAGCAAGACTTCCTTATATGTAACAAAAGAACCTTCCACTTATCTTCCTTCCCTGTTCCTGCCTGCTAACCATGGTTCACATGCAAGAACATCCAGATCCCTCTGGACTGCAACATTCTGCCATCTCCATCAATTTAAATAAGCTTCTGCTTTTCTATTCCTCCCAGAGTGGACAGTCACACATTTTCCCACATTATAACACTGTTGTGAAGCTATTTGGGATATTTTGCAAATCTAAATACAAAAGCAAGTCGTTGTTTTCATTTGTAGTTCCTGTTTACATATACTTTAGTCACTGCTGTTGTAGTTAGTGTAGCACACTGCACCATGACCATGTGATTATGGCACTAAAATTAATTGTATCGAGAGGTTAATATTGATGGGTAACCATTGGCACTGACTTATTCACTGATGGACACTTTAATCTTTACGTCAATGTGCAGGAGACAGAAGGGAAGAGGCGGGACAGACAGACCACAGCCCTCCGACGCAATCCCCTGGCCCTTTCTCTCCTACAAAATCTGTCACAGCTGAAATCCAACCAGCCTCACCTGTCAGCAGTCAGTCACCCGAATACACTGCATTAACAGCACCAGGTGAGACCTCATCTGCAACTTACTCAGGGCAACAAGCAAATGGTTTAGTGACCAGAAGAAATAATGAACTGAATACCTGATTCCTAATGGACGTAGAGATCAACTTGTGTAAGTGGAGGCAATGGTATTATTGCTGGACTGTTAATCCAGAGACCCAAGTAATGTTCTGGAGACCTGGATTCATATTCCACCAATGCAGATGGTGGAATTTGAATTCAGTAGATATCTGGATTTAAGAGTCTAATGATGACCATGTCGACTGTTGGGAACCACCCATCTGGTTCAATTATGTCCTTTAGGGAAGTAAGCTGCCATCCTCCCCTGGTCTGGTCTACATGTGACTCCAGACCCACAGCAATATGGCTGACTGTTAACCACCCTCTGGGCTATTCAGGATGGGAAACAAATACTGGCCGAGCTAGTAACATCCTCATCCTGTGAATGAATGAAAGAAAGAAACACTAAACTTTAGTTTCTTAGGTAGACAAGCAATTTTACCCACCATCTGGACTCCTATCTATTTTTGTGTGACCTTTTCACACAGTGGGAAGGTCCTGGGTGCATAAGAGGCTTGTACCTCTTCTGGATCCCCATGTGAGGACTGCAGGGAAATTGTTTTTCTTCCCACATGTACGCTCTTCATGCATTGGTCCTGGTTTTGGAAACCTTAAAAAGGGTGCATCTCCTAGGAGAGTTTCTGACCATGGGGGGGGATGCTGGGTTGTATCAGAAGAATGGAACCTTCTGAAATGTTGGTGTAATACTTTGCAAACTTCCAATATTTTTGAAAGTTGTGTCACAGGAAGACAGGGTGGTTAAGAAGATGTTGAGCACACTTGCCTTCATTGCTCAGACCATTGAGTAAAGGAGTTGGAACATCATGTTGAGGTTGTACAGGACATTGGTGAGGCTACATTTGGAATACTCTGTACCGTTTTGGTTGCCCTGCTATAGAAAGGATATTATTAAATTGGAGAGTTTTCAGAAAAGATTTACCTGAATGTTGCTAGGAATGGAAGTTTTGAATTATAAGGAGAGGCTATATAGGCTGGCTCTTTCCCTGGATCTTGAGGAGGTTGAGGGTTGACCATGTAGAAGTTTATTAAATCATGAGGGACATAGAAAGGGTCAATCAGGAAAGTCTTTTCTCTAGGTTGGGTGAGTTCAAAACCAGAGGGCGTATTTTTAAGGTGAGAGGAAAAAGATTGAATGGGGGAAACGTTTTTACACAGGTTGGTTTACATGTGGAAGTGATAGATGTAGGTACAGTTACAACATTTAAAAGGCATTTTGACAGGTACATGAATAGAGAAGGTTTAAAGGGATCTGGGCCATACGTAGGCAAGTGGGACTAGTTAGGTTTGGGAAACTTGGTCAGCATGGACTAGTTGGACTGAAGGGTCTGTTACCCCATGCTGTATGATCTATGAGAGTCCGTTAAGAAGAATATTCAATTAGAAACACAAAGATGTGTTTCTTGCAGTGATTCATCATAGGGCTCTATTTTGCAAAGATTACACTGACTACCATTTTGAAACTGCTCACATGCATTGAAGTACTTCTTTCATTGGAAGAAATGCCATCATGCATTAAAAATCAAAAATAAACCTTCTCTCAATCTCTAATGTCATGTTTTGTGCTGCAAGTTAAATTGATTGACAGCTTTAGCTGTAAAAAGGTCCCCCGGCTTTGAAATATAAAAGAAAAAACAAACCTGCTCATCTCCATCGATTCAAAGGCACTCAGCTTTGAAATAGAAATGCAACACACTATTCTGTTTTGAAAATTTCAGGAAGGATAGCTGAAAGACTTTGTCATGAAAGCTGCTGCCATTTTACTCTGGGGTTTTTTTGTATGTTCAAGTTAAACTTGAAAGGGTTCAGAAAAGATTTGTAAGGATGTTGCCAGGGTTGGAGGGTTTGAACTATAAGGAGAGACTGAATAGGCTGGGGCTGTTTTCCCTGGAGCATCAGAGGCTTATCAAAGTTTATAAAATCATGAGGGACATGGATAGGGACATGCACAATCAAGGTCTTTTCCCAACGGTAGAGGAGTCCAAATCTAGAGGGTATATGTTTAAGATGAGAAAGGAAAGATTTAAAAGGAACCTAAGGATAATATTTTCACACAGAGTATTGTGCATGTATGGAATGAGCAGGCAGAATGCAGGCTGGTACAATTACATTTAAAAGGTATTTGGATGGTTACATAAATAGTAACTTAGAGCCATATGGGCTAAATGCTGGCAAATGGGACTAGATTAATTTAGGATATCTGGTTGGCATGGACAAATTGGACCAAACAGTCTGTTTCTACAATGCTCTACAACTTGATGACTCTATGACTTTAACTGTTTGAATTTTAATTTTATTAGATTTTTATTGTTTAATTTTTCCAATAATTTTAAAATGGTTTCTATTTTAATTGCATGGATTCATGAGGACTCAAATTAGTGCAAATTGGGTGAGGATATGTTGGGGGCACATGGAGGTTGCCGACAGGGGCAATTTGAGAGAGCAAAGTGTGGCATAGATGACCAGAAGGTATACGGGATGGCATTAGAGGTGGTGTAGGAGGGTTGTGAGAGGGTGAGAAGTCAAGATTAGGGGGTTTTAAATGATGAAGAACACTGGGTTGAGAAAATGGCTTTCTAATCAGTTCACGTCTGCACCAACACTCCTCAGACGCTCCATCAATATTTGCAAAACACAGAACCAACCCAGGCGGTGTGGATAGGTGGAAATCCCTGGCAAAGTCAAACATAGGTCAGGTACCTTTTTGGAAGGTACAAGAATCCACAGGTTGGATTTTTTTTCACCCTTCATGCTTCTCTGTATGGAAGGAGTCAGTGAATGGGATTAATTAGTGGCATAGCTGTACCAAGAGCTGGTACAGTTTCAGTATGCCATATACAATCCTTCACTGCTGTGTCATTCTCTGACCCATGGTTTGCTGGCTTCCCTTGAGGAGGTGGTGGTGGGCCTTCCTGAACTGTTTAGATTAGATTAGATTAGATTACTTACAGTGTGGAAACAGGCCCTTCGGCCCAACAAGTCCACACCGACCCGCCGAAGTGCAACCCACCCATACCTCTACCCCTTACCTAACACTACGGGCAATTTAGCATGGCCAATTCACCTGACCTGCACATCTTTGGACTGTGGGAGGAAACTGGAGCACCCGGAGGAAACCCACGCAGACACGGGGAGAACGTGCAAACTCCACACAGTCAGTCGCCTGAGGCGGGAATTGAACCCAGGTCTCTGGTGCTGTGAGGTTCCTGCCGTTACATAGGGAAATCCTGGATGCAGACTTACAAACTTAATGGGTTTAAAAATAAGAATAATTCACAGGGTATGGGTAGCACCTTTCATGGCCAGTATTCATTGTCCATTCTTCATTGCCTTTGAACTGAATGGTTGGCTGGGCCATTTCAGAGTCAATCCCATTGTTGTGGATCTGGAGTTATATGTAAGCCAGATCAGGTAACGATTTTCCTTTTCTGAAGGATGTAAGTGAACCAGATCTTTATTTATGAAAATGAATAATAGTTAGACTGGCATTTTTTAATTTTGCATTTTTTATTCAAATCAAATTATACCATATACCATGGCAAGATTTGAATGCACACCCCCAGAACATTAGTATGATACTCTGGATGACTCGGTCTGGTCTGCCATTCCACAACCTCCCTAGCTTCTTCAGGTCAACTCACAGAATGGGCAGATGTTATTTAACATGGGGCAAGTGTGAAATGTGGTATTTTGGGAGAAGGGACAGGAAGGGGCATTATGCACTTAATAGCTGTTCTATAGAGTGAAAGGGATTCCTGGGGGAGCATGCACCTTTGAATGTGCCAGAACATTTTGAGACAGTGGTTAGCAAATCATATGAGATTCTGGACTTTGGGCTTTGTAAATAGAGGTGTTCAGTACCAAAGCAGTGGGGCCGTGTTGCACCTTTGTGATGCTCTAGTTAGATTCTAACCAATGTATTGTATCCAATTTTGGCCTCCACACTTTAGGAGGGATGCAAGGGTCCTTGAGAGGTGCAGAGAAGGAAGAGTAAGACACTTTAAAAGGAAAAGCTTTCCTTTTTTTTCTAATACTCTGCCATATTCTTCATCTAGCTGTTATCTTGTTATCCAGAATGCCAACCTAAGCTACAAAAATAATATTCCCTCCTTTGGCCGTTTGCAATTAAACAATCTCCAATTAAATTGCTGCAAACTATTAAATTTCCTACACTACAATTTGTTGCCAAGCAAATTCTAAATATCATAAGCAGGTTAATAAAAAAGTATTCTTTCAATATGACTATGATAATATGCCTCATTAAAATGTATTTTTCTCTTTAAGATTACATTCGATTTAAGGAAGTATATTATGGTTCAGTATGTTGTCCCGGATGTTTACATATCTTTATTTTACCAGGAGCAGTTCAGTCATACACATGGTCTCTGACATACACCGTTACGACAGGCTCCGCTCCTCCCGATAGCCCACAACAGTTACCGTGTATGAGGAGCAATAACGTGCCTACAGCGTCCTCAACTCACAGGATGCCAGTGTACCCACACAGAGAGGAACATGGGTAGGTGTTTATGTGCTGCCACTTGTTTACACAATTTAGCTCCTATGTTAGTTGGTTTACTTAACATCATGGAGCAGGTCCATAACTCAACATGAAAATGTGACTGAAAGCATATATGTAATATAACTGTTTTTTCTCCAAATATCATAGCACCCTCCCTCTCACCTGTTAAATCCATGTATCTCCCTCTCCTGTTATATCCCATTTACCTCTCTCTCCTATTTCCTTTACTTATCTCTTCTGTAACAGTCATTTACTTCCTTCTACGCAATATTTGTGTCCCTTCCTACATCTGTGGTTTCCTCTACTGACAAACCCATGTATCTGGTATCCCTGTGCACTCGCTCCTGCTACTGGTACATCTGTGTCCATTTTCACCAAATGGTTTCTGTTCTGTTGAAGCATGTACATATTCTGTCCTATCTACAGTCAGGTCATGAAATAGACAGTAGGCCTGCAGCTGAAAATTCTGAGGAATTCATAAGATTTCAAACCTGTGCTAAAGTCACAAAGAAACAGTGAAGACAGTAATTGGTGGATAAAGGACAGTTTTATCATCAGGCTTTTGACAATTTATCTCCAGCACTTTCTTTCCTCTGCGGAAGTCACAGATTCGTGTTCACACATTCAGACTAGCTCTGTTGTAGCCCTGCACTCTCCTTGTTCACCAGTAAGACAAATGACCAGATCAGGTGTTGGCAATGAGCAGTCTGTAAATTGAATGTGTTACTCTCAGGACTTGTGTTGCTCTACAGGATCAACTGCACTTTGAGAAAGGCCTCCATCATGTTGTATGCCATTATTGCCTGTTAAATAGAATAGAATGCAAACCGAACTCGCAACTGGGCATCCATGGGCTATCAGCAGCAGGTGAATTGTATTCCCATATAATCTGCAACCTCATGGCATGCCATATCTCCCACTCAGCCATTACCATCAGGCCTGGTTCAACCTGGTTCAATGGAGATTGGCAAGACAGCCTGCCAGGAGCAGCACCAGGCATTTCTAAAAATGACATGTCAACCTGGTGAGGAAACCAGACAGGACTACTTGTGTGCCAAACAATATATGCAGCAAGCGATAGACAGAGCTAAGTGATCCCACAACCAGTGGATCAGATCTAAGCTCTGTAGTCCTGCCACATTCAGTGTGAATGGTGGTGGATGATTAAACAACTCATTGCAGGAAGGGTTGGCTCCACAACTAAGCACATAAAGGCTCAAGGCATTGCAGTCATCTTCGTCCAGAAGTGTTGAGTAGGTGATCTATCTATGACCACCTCCTGAGAACCCCATCATCATACATGAGTCTTCAGCCAACTTACTTCACTCTTTATGATAACAAAAAACATTTGAAGATTATGGATACTGAAATATGTCTGGGACACTCGGTTCCTAACCTTATTACCTCCTGACCTTGGCTCAAACATGTGCAAAAGAACTGAATTCCAGAGGCAGGGAGGGAGTCACATCAAGGCCTCCACTTTAGGTCCTTTCCACTGAGAGTGATGAGGGGATATTCATCACTATGGCTATTGACTGAAGAAAATGTAGATAGATGTAGGAGGACCAGGGCTAATGGTCAGCCCAGGAATGGCAGCAGGCCAGGGCAGTGGATGAGGAGCACCCAGCTGAGGGGACAGCCACAGCCACAGAGTCCCTCAACTTGCGTGGGTGCATGAGAAGCCCAGAGGTTTCCATGTGAGTGTGAAGCCATCCTCTCCTAGTGGCTGTAAAGGACACTGCGGTGCTGAACCTCTATGCAAATGGGTCCTTCCAGACAGTGATGGGTGACCTGAGCAAGGTCGTGCGGATTCAATTTGTTCCCCCATAATGGGGTTAGTGCTGGCCTCCCCCATGTGCAGGTGCCATCAACTGCACACATTTAGTAGTGAGAGGACTATGCACCTCCAATAACAATCAAGAAGGTATACCACCATCTTTAAAATTCACTCCCTTCACAACTGAAATAACAACAGTGTGTGCCATCAATACCATGCACTGCAGTAACTCACCAAAGCTCCTTCAACAGCACCTTTGAAACCCACAACCTTTACCACCTAGCAGGATAAGTACAGCAGTTATATCTGGCACATATGAAGATGGTCATGGTTGTTGGAGGTCAGCCATCTCAGTTCCAAGACATCTCTGCAGTTCCTCAGGGCAATGTTCTCAGCCCAACCATTTTCAGCTGCTTCATCAATAACCTACCCTTCATTATAAGGTCAGAATTGTGGATGTTCGCCAATGATTGCACAATGTTCAGCACCATTCGTGACTTCACAGATGCTGAAGCAGTTCATGTTCAAAATCAACAAGACCTAGACAATATCTATGCTCAGGCTGATAAACGGCATTAATATTCATGCCACCCAAATGCCAGGCTACGATCATCACCAATAAGAAACAATCTAACCACCACCCCTTGACATTCAATGGTGTTACAATCACTGAATCCCCCACTGCTCCTTCCACTGTTCCTGGGGGTTACTATTGACCAGAAACTCAACTGGATTCTCCACATAAACATGGCGGCTACAACAGTAGGTCAGAGGTTAGGAAAGCTGCAGAGAATAACTCACCTCCTAACTCCCCAAAATCTGTCCATCATCTACAAGACACATGTCAGGAGTGGGATGGAATACTCCCCACTTGCCTGGATGGGTGCAGCTCCAATAACACTCAAGAAGCTTGACACCATCCAGTAAAAGCAGTCTGTTTGATTGGCATCACATTCATAAGCATCCACTCTCTCCACCACCTCAATAGCAGCAATGTGTGGTATCTACATGATGCATGCGGAAATTCACCAATGATCTCAGACCTTCCAAACCCACAAACACTTTGATCTAGAAGGACAAGAGCAACAAATACATGGAAACACCACCACCTGCAGGTTCCCCTGCAAGCCACTGACTTGGAAATATATTGCTTTTCCTTCAGTGTCGCTGTGTCACAATCCTGGAATTCCTTCCCTAATGGCATTGTGGGTCAACCCAGAGCAGGTGGATTGTAGGAGTTCAACAAGACAGTTCACCACCACCTCCTCGAGGGTAGCTAGGGACGGGTAATAAATACTGGCCAACCAGCGACATCCATGTCCCACAAATGAATTTTAAAAATCGATAGAACTTATCCTTTTACCTCCCCAATATTACTATTGGGGAGGGGAAAGTGAAATGGAATAGGGGTTAAAATAAGGTTGCACCCTCAATTTGCCAACATGTGAGTTTGCTCAAGAATACAACCCTGCATACAATGTGAACTTTAATGAGTAATATTTTCCTTTCTATTTGTCTTTGGTGTCTCTGGCTGAATGAAGACCCGGCACCTCAATTGATGAACTGTTGCACAATATGGGATTTTTGGTTATCATCAACAAACGATGCAATTCTTTAACTGAAGCTCTTCATACGAAGTTGTGTCAATGGTGCAGATCACTGTAGCATCCTGTTTTCTTCTAGGTACACAGGAGGGTACAACTACGGTAGTTACAGCAATCAACCCCCTCTTCCCATTCAGGGTCAGTATCCCACCCTAACACATGACAGCATTTCTTCTCCATTGCCATATCCAACTTACCACAGGAGTGGCTCACAGGTTAGTCTCTCCCAGTGCTTCGGTTTGCATGATCAAACATTGATTATACTCAGTTGAATAATGAACCTTTATGATAATTATGTGTTTATAACAAAGAACTAAAAGAAATTTCATTGTTACAAAACAAGAAGATTGAATTCAAGTAATAATTCATTAGATGGTTATGTCAATGTGCCCTTTAAATGCATGTAAATGATCCAGAACTTTGAATTGAGGTTGATTTGTGCTGAGGTCTTGCCATTAGAACAGGATGAAAATTGACCAAATTCACTTCACTTAAAGAATCCAAAACAAGGGAAAATCCAAGAAAATGATATGGAGAGAGAGAGAGGAAAAGAGAGAGAGAGAGAGAGAGAGAGTAAGAGAAAAACAGACAGGTAGTTATAAGGGAATAACTAGAAAGAGACAGAGCACAAAGATTGATAAATGGATTCCCAGAATGTAAGGGATAAAGAAACAGTTAGGAGTGGAGTGGTGTTGGGGTGGTAACAGGGTGACAATGGGGGGAGATGATGGTGGGAGGCGTGGTAGCAGGGTGTCAAGAGAGACATGAGAGAGAGGTGGAACATAAGAACATAAGAACTAGGAACAGGAGTAGGGCCATCCAGCCCTTCGAGCCTGCTCTGCCATTCAATAGGATCATGGCTAATCATTTCATAGACTCAGCTCCACTTACCCGTATTTCCATCAAATCCTTTAATTCTTTTATTGTTCAAAAGTGAATCTACCTTAGCTTTAAACGCGATAACTGAAATAGCGTGAACTACGTCCCTGGGCAAGGAATTCCATCGGTTAACAACCCTCTGGGTGAAGAAGTTCCTTCTCAGTTCAGTTCTAAACCTGCTTCCTCTAATCTTGAGGTAATGCCCTCTTGTCCTAGTCTCAACTACCAGTGGATACATCCTATCTATTTCTATTTTATTGATTCCCTTCATAATTTTATATGTTTCTATAAGATCTCCCCTCATTCTTCTGAATTCTAATGAATATAATCACAATCTACTCAGTCTCTCCTCATAAGCCAACCCCCTCCACTCCAGAATCAACCTAGTGAACCTCCTTTGCACCCCCTCCAGTGCCAGTACATCCTTTCTTAAGTAAGGAGACCAAATCTGCACACACTACTCCAGGTGTGGCCTCACCAGCACCCTGTACAGCTGCAACATAACTGCTCTGCTTTTAAACTCAATGTCTTTAGCAATTAAGGACAAAATTCCATTTGCCTTCCTAATTACTTGTTGTACCTGCAGACCAGCCTTCTGTGGTTCATGCTCAAGGACATGCAGGTCCCTCTGCAAATCAGCATGCTACACCTTTTTACCATTCAAGTAATAATCTGTTTTACTGTTACACCTACCAACATGCGTGACTTCACATTTAGTTACATTGTCTTCCATCTGTCAGACCTTTGCCCATTCACTCAATGTATCTATGTTCCTCTGCAAAATTTCACAGTCATCTGCATACTTTGCTCTGCTACTCATCTTAGTGTCAACAGCAAATTTTGACATCATACATATTGTCCCAACTCCAAAACAGCTATATAAATTGTAAATAATTGTAGTCCCAACACCGATCCCTGAGGCACACCACTAGTCACTGATTGCCAGCCAGAATAGCATTCATTTATCCCCACTCTTTGCTTCCTGTCAGTCAACCAATCCTCTGTCCACGCTAATACTCTACCCCTAACACCATGTATCCTTCTCTTATGCAGCGGCCTCATGTGTGGCATCTTGTCAAAAGGCCTTTTGGAAATCTAGGTACACCACATCTACTGGGTCCCTGTTGTCCACCTTGCTTGAAATGTCTTCATAGAATGCCAAATGATTTGCGAAACATGACCTGTTCTTCATGAACCCATGCTGCATCTGTCCAATGGGACAATTTCTTTCGCGATGTCCTGCTATTTCTTCCTTGATAATAGACTCAAGCATTTTCCCCACTACAGAAGTTAAGCTCGCTGATCTATAATTCCCCATCTTTCCTTTTTAAACAGTGGCGTCACATTTGCTATTTTTCAATATGTTGGAATTGCCCCAGAGTCCAGTGAATTTTGGAAACTTACTGCCAGTCCACCTGCTACTTCTCCCACCATCTCTTTTAGTAACCTGTGATGCAGTCCATCAGGGTCAGGAGACTTATCTATCCTTAGCTCCATTAGCTTATCCAACATAATAATAATTGTTTCCAGGTCCTCACCTACCTTCATCTCTTCGTCACTTACTGGCATGTTATTAGTGTCCTCCACTGTGAAGACCGATGGAAAATACCTGTTCAATGCCTCAGCCATTTCATCATATCCCAGAACTAACTGCCCCTTCTCATCCCCTAAAGGACCAACATTTACTTTAGCCACTCTTCTTCGTTTTATATATTTATAGAAACTTTTGCTGTCTTCATTTTCTGTGCCAGTTTTTTCTCATACTCTATCTTACTTTTCTTTATAACTCTTTTTTGTCTCTCTGTTGACCTTTAAAATTTTCCCAATCTTCTAGATTCCTGCTGTTTTTGGCCACTTTGTATGCCTTCTCTTTCACTTTGATAGCCTGCCTTATTTCCCGAGACACCCTTGGCAGATTACCCCTCCTCTAACAGTCCTTCCTTCTCACCGGAATATACTTTTGATAAGTACTTTGAAAAATGTCTTTGAGGATCCTCCACTGCTTGTCAACTGTTGCACCATAACGTCTCGCTTTCCAGTTTACTTTAGCCAGGTCCTCCCTCATTCTATCGTAGTCCCCTTATTCAAGCACAGGACTCTGGTATTGGATTTTATTTTCACACTATCCAGCTGTACTTTAAACTCAACCTACTGTGATCACTCCATCCAAGAGGATCCCAAACTATGTGGTCATTAATTATTCCTGTCTCATTACACAGGACCAGATTTAATATAGCTTGCTCCCTCGTCGCTTCCATTCCATGCTGCTCAAGAAAACTATCATGGATACACTCAACCAACTCCTCAAGGCTACCCTGACCGAGCTGGTTTGACCAATCTCCATGCAGATCAAAATCCCCCATGATAATGGCCGTACCATTTTTGCAGGCATTAGTTATTTCCTTGTTTATCGCCTGCCCCAATGTGATGTTATTATTTGGTGGCCTATAGATTACACCTATCAGTGACTTTTATTCTTGGAATTCCTAATTTCCACCCAAATGGTTCTGACCTCATGCTCCATAGAACCTATATCATCTCTCAGCACCGCCCTGATGTCATCCTTGAATATCAGAGCTACACCACCTCTCTTGCATTCCTGTCTGTCCTTCTGAAGAGTCTGGTTCCCCTGGATATTTAATTCCCAGTCATGACCATTCTACAGCCATATCTCCATGATGGCTACCAAATCAAATGCATTCATGATGACTTGTGCTATTAACTCATCAACCTTGTTACGAATGCTACGAGCAATCAGGTAAAGTGCCTTTCTACCAGCTTTCTTACCATCATGATCCACAACATCTCTAATATCTCCTGAGTTATCCTTCATTTTTGCTTCTTTCATACTCTGCCTTGAACTTAAATCCTACTGCTACTTACCTTTTAATTTATCACCACACTTCTGTTGCTTTGCCTTTCCCTTCCCCCAACTCACACGTTTAAATTCCTCGTGACCGCCCTAATTATCCTTTTCTCTAGAACACCGGTTCCAGATCGGTTCAGGTGGAGACCGACCCATCGGTACAGATTCCCCCAGTTCCAAAACTGATGCCAATGCCTTATGAAATGGAGCCCCTCTTTCCCACACTATTCCCTTAGCCACAAGTTTACTTCCCTAATTTTTTTGTCCCTAAGCCAATTTGCATGTGGCTCAAGCAGTAATCCAGCGATTATGATTCTTGAGGACCTGTTCCTTAATTTCGTTCCGAGTGCTTGAAGTTCCCCAGACTGATCCTCCATCCTTGCCTAGCCTATGTTGTTAGTCCCAATGTGGACCACAATGACTGGATCCTCCCCCTCCCGCTCCACTATCCTTTCAAGCCGGCCGGAGATGTCCTATATCCTGGCACCGGGCAGGCAACACATCATGTGGGACTCCTGATCCCGGCTTGTGGAGGATACTATCTGTCCCCCGAATTATAGAATCCCCTATAACAACTACTTGTCTTTTTGCTTCCCCCTCTTGAATGGCCTTCTGCACCATGATGCCATAGTCTGTTGGCTCATCCTGTCCACAGTCCATTCCCTCATCTGTACAGGGAGTAAGAATCCCATGCCTGTTGGATAAGGTCAAAAACTGAGGCTCCTCTACTCCTGAACAAATGATTCCCCGACCTGCCTCACTTACAGTCACACCCTGTTGTCCCTAAACACTGACTGAATTTGAATTACTTAATCTACCAGGTGTGACTGCCTCCTGAAACAAAGCGTCCAGATAACTCTCCCCCTCCCGCTGTGCTGCAGTGTTTGAAGCTCAGATTCCAGATCATCAATTCTGATCCAGAGTTCTTCCAGCAACCAGCACATGCTGCCACTTTGTGGGTGGCACGGTGGCGCAGTGGTTAGCACTGCTGCCTCACAGCGCCAGAGACCCGGGTTCAATTCCCGCCTCAGGCGACTGACTGTGTGGAGTTTGCATGTTCTCCCCGTGTCTGCACGGGTTTCCTCCAGGTGCTCGGGTTTCCTCCCACAGTCCAAAGATGTGCAAGGTCAAGTGAATTGGCCAAGTTAAATTGCCCATAGTGTTAGGTAAGGGGTAAATGTAGGGGTATGGGTGGGTTGCGCTTCGGCGGGGTGGTGTGGACTTGTTGGGCCGAAGGGCCTGTTCCCACACTGTAAGTAATCTAATCTAATGTGGTCACTGCCGTTCACAATAGGATTAGCCAGCTCCCACATCATACAACTACAATCTCTCTGGGGAAAGAGAGATTGAGTTGGATAGAGTGAAAGAAAAGATGATAGATGGACAGAAAGAAGGATGCAAAGAAGAGAAGAGAGGGACAAACATAGATATGGATATATGGAGAGAGACAGATTGGCAAACAGACAGATTGACTGACTGCAATCAAGATTCAGTGCACACAAGGGCAGATAGAGAGATGAAGGGCTGACTCTTTCAATTTTTTAGCTAAGTCTGAGTTACACTGAGTTTTTTGGAGGGTTTCTTGCCATAAGGCCTAGCAGGACTTTTTGCTGTATCTTACCAAACCCACTACATTAATTACCTACCACACCCTCCTGGCATGCCATTATCGATTCCAGCTGCATCTTCCCATGACAACTTGCCTTTCTGAGTGTATCCTGGAATACACTGACATCCTTGGCCCATACCATCTTTAAATGCCTGTTGTGCACCAGAAAACACTGCTTTCCAGTACGGTTCTTGATATGTGCCCTGGACATGGCAGATGGGGCAAATTGTTGTCCCACTGTGTGGGCAAGGGCCTCGAGGTCCTGGTAGCTGGAGTTTTTCAGAGGGTGAACTTCTTCATCCCCCACAACCAGCAATGGTGGCCCATCACACCTGACTATGCCAGCCTGGCTTTTTGAGGTCACGACCTGGGTCAGTGCAGTCTCAGTCATTCGGAGGAACACCTCGTACTAGGAAGAAGGTCAACTGCTTTCTCCATTCTGCTAGGCTAGTTCCACCGTCTTCTGTCTGGTACCTTGCACTCACCAGATCTCCACTATTGTATCCATCTCCCACCAAGGTTCATCGCTCTATCACTCTCACTACTGCCTGTGACATCTTTCCTACTTGGTCTTGCCAGCCCTAACTCTCAGTGTCTCTAACCCTGCACACCCTCTGCATTGCCAACTTGCTTCCTCAGAACACCAAATATACCAGCTGTGACAATCACTTTCATCTCCTTTAATACCTGCCTCTCTCTTGTTCCAGAAGTGATCCCCAGTGGGGCAAATAGAATCAGGATGGGCTTTGGGCTACCTTATCTGGAAGGGATCCTAACTCTGACCGTCCTGACTGGCTGACTCACCATGTCCAAACCCCTGGACTGGTGTAGCAGACTGTCCTTGACTTATTGTGCCTGGGACCTCCTGAGCAAAAGCTATCCTCCTTGACTTGACTGAGGCTTGTTGACAATCCTGACAGGTTTCCAGATCTGTGTCTGTGCTAAATCTCTGGCTGAGGGGGCAAAGTCCAAAAAGTGGATCTGAGATGTGCCATGAGGGTTCTTACCTCACCTCCATCCAAGGCCCCAAACAGTTCTTCCAGAGGTTCATCTGCCTCTCCTCCAACCTATTTTACTGTACTCGGTGCTCCTGATGCAGTCTTCTCTACGTCGGGGAAGCCAAACGTAAACTGAGGGCACGTTTCAGCGAGCATCTCAGCCAGGCCCACAGGAACCGACCTGACCTCCCAGTCACCGCCCATTTTAATTCCTCTTCCCGTATCCTTTCCAAAATGACCATCCTTGGCCTCCTCCATATCCACTGTGAATCAGATCGCAAATTGGAGGAACAACACCTCACCTTCTGCCTGTGCAGCCTGCAGCCCAGATGACTCAATATTGAGTTCTCCAATTTCAAATAGGCTCTCTTCCCATGACCCTCCCCCCCTCCTTCCATTCCTCTGACCGACCCTTCCTTCCAGCTACCAACTGGATTCATTCCTCCCATCAAAGAACCAAGTTGTACCCTGTGCCTGTGTTCACCCATCCCTACCTCACCATCCTGCCCCCCCTCCCCACACAAAACCCTCCCCCATAGACCCTTTACCTGCAGCTCCCCTAACACCCACTCCCAGTTCTGAAGAAGGGTTACACCCGAAATGTTGACTTCTCCACCTCCTGATGCTGCCTGGCTTGCTGTATTCTTCCAGCCTTCTGCTTGTCTACTTTCATAGAGGCTGGCATTTATCAGATGCCAATGTCCATGGACATGGGATCTGTGTGTGTGGTAAGTGCCCATGGAGTGTGTCCTGAGACACTGGTGCCTGGTGTCCAACATGGAGGTCAATCAAAGCAAGTGGTGAACTAAAATCACCAGGCAGCTGTTCTCGTTTCCACGTTGAGTTTTCTCAATGCATGGCTTGTTTGGCACATTTGGTAAGATAGAAAGCTGAATATTAATGAGGTGAATTGGATCATCAACAAAGCTCTTAAGAAGCAAAGACATCGCTTAATTGGCAACCTGCTGCCTTGCGGGAATTTAACTGTGCACCCTGTGACGAATGAGAGACAATCTCAATGAAACAGGTTAAATTTTTAGTGAATTTGACAAGTTAGATTCTGAGAGGATGATTCCCCCAACTGAACAAAGGGTTCCTTGTCTTAGGATAAGGTGTCGATCATTTCGGACTGAGGAGAGCACCCATACTCATATTGGTGTTCACTCCCATTGATTTCCGATTCTGGAAGTCACTACTTCAATGCAGGCCTCAGAGGTCCACACAATAACATGAAAAATGAAAGTCGGAGAGTAGACATTTAAATGAACAGAAAGTTTTGCATCTTTAGAACTTAATTACCACAGAGGGCTGAGGATTCTTAGTCATTGAGCATTTTCAAAACAGAGAATGGTGTGTTTTGGGATTTAGGGATTTGTTGGGAAATTGGAGTTGGGTTCAAAGGTCAGCCTTTGTTTTATTGAGGTTTCTCACCCTACTCCTTTTTATGTGAGGGGATTAATTTACAGCAGCACCGTAAAATCACTTGCTATCATTCAGGCTTTAGAACTTAATAGAGCTGTAGGTCTTTGGCTCTGTTTTCCCGGACCTCTGATGCTAACGCCATGAAGCATGTGGGATCTGTGGGAAATCTTTCCATTAAAGTATTAATGAACCAGTAGGAACTGCACAGTCAAGGCCGGGAGTTCCAGGCCCAGACTCCAAGGAGCAATGGCTGTAGGAAGAGGAAGCTCCTCCTGAGAACACCTCAACTCATCGGTTCATTTAGCAGGGACTGATGAATCTTCAGATCCTGAACAGATAGGGATCCAGATCACATTGTGGGAGTGGACCTTCCACAGGGGTCTCCCACATGCACTTGAGTTGAAATAGTTCCAACATATACAAATACAACCTCTGGCTGATTACATGTTGGAAGATGCAGGCGAGAGGTGCCCTTTGCTTGCATGGTGTTCATTGCTGGCACAGTTCAGTAGCATACTGGACACCCTGGTTAAGAGTTCTTTGAATGTTGTGCTATATTTATCACACATGGAATGAGTCAAATTAATAATCAGTCTTTTGATTGAAGAGGCCATCAGAATATTTATGTGGAACAAAAATAAATCTGTTTCAGGATGTGTCCAACAATTGCTAAGGGTACAGCGAACCATATCTGCAGAGGTCTCTGGCTTAGTGAAAGGGGACAAATGGGACCTTTTATTTCCTAAAACTGATTTTCCATGACCAATAATATCTGTAACAATGAAGAATGGTGTATTAAATTCCAACTTGGCACTTTGGCTATCTCTCATTCCTAAACTATTCTTGGCATGTGTTATTTAAGCAATAATGAACAAGCATGTACAGTGTCTTGCCAATTTAATGGTAGGTTCATTGACTGAAGGAAGGAATAAAATGTTGAATCAGTCAGACTCCCAGCTATTTTTAAGACACACAGAGCTCATTGGTGTTAGTCACACTCATAAACGTTGTGTTTAATTGTTGACCAATTAGAGGGGTCGCTATTTTATGCTTTGCCCATATATATCCCAATTACATGCATCTCCTTCATCAGGCCTGAAGTCATTGATAATGTTGCAAATGGAGTATGTCCAGGTGCATGCTCCAGTTGTAATTAAGAGTAACTGATAAGAAGGTTTGGTTAGAAATATCTGAACGTGTCTCAATCTGTCTAGTCATGTTTAAGGTCAGTTTCAACTGGAAGTAGATGGTGTGTAGAAAGGTGAAATAGACTAATCACATACTGTGTGGTGGGGTAGGGGTGTGGGAGGTGGAAGAAACCTATGTGAAGCCATACTGGTTCTGTTGCTTGCTTTAACAGATAGGCCAAAGATTGATTGATTGATTGATTGATTGTCACGCTTACCGAGGTACAGTGAAAAGCTTTGTTAATGAGCAGCACAAGCAGAGCACAGTAAACAGGGATGTAGAGATCAAACTGACTTAGACAGAGACATACAGGTTACATTGCACAGGGCGTGCTCTAGATGAGGTCAGCATTAGCAAGATCAGCATTATTTGAAATTAGAGAGTCCATTTGTCAGTCTAATAACAGCTGGGAAGAGGCTGTCCCTCAACCTGCTGGTGTGTGTGTTCAAGCATGATGGAAGAGGTTGTTGGAGATCATTACTGGGATGCGATGATGATATTGGTAGCCCTTCTGCAGCAGCAAACTGTGTAAATGGCCTCCATGGATGGAAGGTTGGCTTCCCTGATGGTCTGGAAGTTGATCAAGTCAACAATTGATGTGCTGTAAGACCTTAACGTTTTTGCTTCTGTTGGCCATTGCCATTCCTCTATTCAGACTTATCATTTGGAGTTTTGGTTTTGTATCATCTGTCAAAAGATCTAATCATATCAAATGGCACATACATTCTCTCAGCTAAAACAAACAAACTTTGGAAACATTGATTTTCCCTTTTTGTGGACCTTTGCCAATCGATTGAACAAATTTGACTGGATATCAGCTTCATACATGTCTACTTCACGTGACTTGTGAATCTCTCCAGGGATTAGCGCTGTCATTGGAACCACAATATGGAACAGCTTAGAAAGAGGCCATTTGTCCTATTGTGCCTGTGCCAGCCCCTTGAAAATGCTTTTCAATTATTCCCATTGCCCTGGTTCATGCCATCTTCCCTTTCTAAGAATTTATTGCAATCCTTTTTGAAAATCGCTACTGAATTTGATTCCATTGCCCGTTCATACTGCAAATTCCCAGATCACAGCAATTTTCATTGTGTAAACAACACATTACATTGTTTTGCTAATTACTTTAAATCTCTGTCCCTTTGTTACCGACAACCCAGTTTCTCCTTTAATCAACCCATTCAGAAATGTTAGCACACCACCTTTGGAGCAGATGGGACTTGAACCCAGGCTTAGAGGTGGGGACACTACCACTGCACCACAGCAGCCCACCCTCAGTTTCTGTTTTATCGAAATGGCTTTTTCTTTTGCCCAGTACCAAATCACCCATGATATATTTCATCTATTTTCCACTACCATTTAAATCACCCACGTTTACAATTAATCAAATTACGTGCAATGTACAACCACGGCACAGTTTCTCCTTTATTTGTTCTATACAACCTTAACCACTTGGATTAGATTAGATTACTTACAGTGTGGAAACAGGCCCTTCGGCCCAACAAGTTCACACTGACCCTCTGAAAAGCAACCCACCCCACCCCCCCCCCCTCATTTATTGATGTGTCTCTTCACTTTCACTCATTGTCCTGGAAAAAAAACATAAAATCTCTCGAGTAATTGGATCATTCAGCACATTTTCAGAACTACCTTGTTGTAATTTCCACCATTTCTGGTCCTTTTCCCCACCATCAGCGCAGTGAAATACCCTTGCTGGCTTCCCCATTAACAGTCAAAGACTCATTGCAAGTGATTAAATTTGGTCGCACTAAGTTCCAATTCGCTATCATCCCTATGCTCGCTGTCCTACGTTGGCTCCACATCAGGTAAAGTCTTGATTTTAACACCTTCACCCTGTCGGCCTCCCCTCTCCCTTTCTAGGTAATCTCCTCCAAGTGTCAAAACTCTCTTGGGTCTGTGCACTCTCTAATTCTGGCCTCCTGCACATGTCCAATTGCTCCATCATTGGCACCTCCTGTTGCTTAGACTTTAAACTCTGGCCTCTATCTGTCTCCTCCTTTAAGATACTTTTAAAAACCCATCTCTCACCAAGCATTTGTTCAATTGAATCTAGTACCTCTTCATGTGTCACATTTTGTTTTATAACGTTCCTGTGAAGTGCCTAAAGTAGGACATTTTGCATTCAAGGTGCTATATAAATATAAGTTGTAATTATTGCTATTCAAATGAGATGTAAATTAATGGCTTAATCAGACAATTGGTGATTGTGCAACTTTTTTGATCCAAGTTTCACCCAAATCTCTCTGCTCTGGTCACCCAGATCCTCCCTCCCAAATCAATTCTTCATCCATGACCTGGGGAATCAACATCAGCCAGCAATATGACTGTGGGAACTGCTGCAGTTCAGCACCAGGGATTATTTATTTTATGCCTATGTGACTGTGTTTTTGTGGTTTGTCGTGCCTTGGAGGGACTTATGATGGTCAGGTTTCATGGCAAGCAATGTATTGAAATTAAAACTGTGCGTCAAATTAACTTAGCATTCCCGGAAATCAACCTTAAAATAAAACAAGAAAATTGTTGGAGAGGCCATTGCTAGGAGAAAATGCCACCTGTTTGCTTTTTATTAAATTTAATTCTAACTGTACGTTAGAAGAGTGGTATTATGCTCAAACAACCAAGCTGAAAAGGTTTGGACTGTAAATCCTACTTTACGTGCTGGGTCAGTGCAGAAACACTGCTGTTCTTATCAGAGGATTGTTCTGTGTGATGGGGACAGGATTAAATGGGAAATAGTTAAATCAGGATTTAGCCAACTGAGCTAATTTTTTTCTCCCTGAAAGGACAGCCTCAGAGACTGTGAACCCAACGACGCACTCTGAAGGCAAATGTTTTGCTGCTTAAACAGAGCCCTCATTCACACTTTGCATAATGAGTGGCCTGGCAAATTTGAATGAGAGACTTTATTCTTTTCTCATGAACTTCAGTTCTGGGGAATCGCTGAAGAGAGTGTGTGTGTGTGTGTGCAGATTTACATTACACTGCATGTAGCTGTAATAATCTCTATTTGGTATTTTTTTTCCCATACACCTCCCTCAAATCACTCACGTTCTTCGCTGCGTTTTTAGACACCATCAAAGTGAACCAGCAGAGTCCGAACTTTATGCCCACATCTTGTGATGACCCGTCTAATGGTAACTTCCTGCGAAGGGTCCTCCAACAACATTGCCTTTGTGCTTGCTGAGGATAACTGGGACTCAGTGTTTTACACCCAATGTGTTCGGGAACTCTACATGGAACCGGATGCTGAGTGTGAAGGGCAATTGTAGCAATCCAGGCAGACATCCGCACAGATGGTCATCCTCTGTGCACTTCAGTGGGGTTCAATGGCTGTTTCTCCAGCTGATGGGATGGCGAGGCGGGGATGATGGAGTGTTTGGGAAATGTTTTTCAGTCATCTGATGAACAGTCGAGGTCTGCATCCAGTCAGTGTCAGTCTGCAGTGTAGTCACCAGCGTTAGGTTGAGTGAACTGGAACCGTATTTTTATTTCAAGCTTGCTTTGTCCATAATAATTTTGCCATTCCCAATAAAAAAAAGCAAAGCTGTGGGATTTTTGTTATGATCCTGACACAGCAGCAAAGATAAACACACTGCAGGCGTGTGACGAAGGTTTATCAGACTGGTTCCTGGGGTGGCAGGACTGAAGTATGAAGGGAGCTTGGATCAGTTGGAAGTAACTTCACTGGAATTTAGCAGGATGTGGGGGGATTCCATGGAAACCTATAAAATTCAAGCAGGATTAAACAGGATAATGCAGGAAGGATATTCCCAATGACTGGGGAGTCCAGAATCAGCGGTCACAGTCTATGGATACAGGGTAGGCCATTTAGGATAGAGAAGAGAAGAAACGTCTTCATCAGGGAGTGGTGAGCCGGCAGAATTCTCTGCCACAGAAAGTGGCTGCAGTCCAAACATTGGATGATATAGTTCACAGGGCTAAAAAGATCAAAGGGCATGGGGACAAAGCAGGAACACGTTACCAAGTTGCATATTCATCCATGATCATATTGAATTGCAGAGCATGCTTGAATGGCCTACTTCCTATTCCTATTTTTCTATAAACACAATAAGCAAGTTCATCTTGAATTTCAGTTGTTCGCGGGCAGGATTGTTTCTTGATCCATGTGGGAAGAAGGAGCACAGGAGGACAGGTCTGAAAGTTGGCATCAGAGAGTTGGACGCCCGGAGTTTGGCACGTTCTCACTTCTGGGCTGGTGGCAGAGGTGAGGGATGGGACATGGGATTGGGAGTGGAGGCCGCCTTTATTGGTGAGGGGTGTTCATGGTTATAGTCATAGATAGAGATGTACAGCATGGAAGGAGACCCTTCGGTCCAACCCGTCCAGATATCCCAACCCAATCTATCTGCCCTCAAAAGGCAAGTATGCAATTTTGGAAATTTTATTTTAACATATTTAGGTCCCTGACGCAAAGTAATAAACTTGCGTGTCACTGACGTTAGGGTTAGGATATTGAAGTCAAATGAAAGCCCAAACATGGTTCAGAGATGTTGGTGGCATCAATAGGGATAGGATTTAGGAATTGGTGGATAACACTCTGAAGTATGCTGTGATGTAACAGCAACCTCATTATTCACTTGAGAGAGACTCGGCTAGAAGGTTGGACTAGAAAAGCTTAAGATAGAGGTGTCTACGGCAAGATCTATATGTCTATTGAGTCAATAAATATTATTTATTGTTGAGGTATGTCCTGATCTTATCTGAATACACAAAAACCAAAACCAAACAGCCTCCAGGCAGCAGATATGAGTGTGAGGATACTTTTCTACTAATTCTTTCACAGAATGTAGGTGTCACTCAATGGGTCATACCTATCATTCAATGCCTCTCCTTAATTGCCCTTGAGAAGGTGATGGTAAACGGCCTTCTTGAACCACTTCAGTCCATGAGGTGTAATTGCACTCTATAATGCTGTTATCGAGGGAGTTTTGAGATTTTGATCCAGTGACATTTAGTGAACAGCAAAGCATTTCCAAGTCAGGATGGCGCTTGGCTTGAAGGGGAATTTGAAGGTGATGGTCCTATGCATCTGCTGCCCTTGCCCTTCTAGGTAGTAGGAATTGCAGGTTTGAAAGGTGCTGTCGGAAGAGTCTTGGTGGGTTGCAGCACTGAGGGCTTACAAATGGTACACACTGCTACTACTGAGCATTGGTGGTGGAAGGAGTGAGCATTGATGATGGTGACTGAGGTTCCAAACAAACAGCTGCTTTGTCTTGGATGGCATCAAGCGTCTTGACTGTTTTTGGAGTTTCACTCATCCAGACAGGTGGGGAGCATTCCATCCCAGTTCTGACTTATACATTGTATATAGTGGACAGGCTTTGGGGAAACAGGAGATGAGTTGCCTCTGGAATCCCCCAGAATCTTAAATGTGGAGAATTTGGCAACGTTAACACAACTGAATGCCATGGGTTAATAACTGGATTCTCTTTAATTGGAGATGTTTACTGCCTGGAATTTGACAGTCAAGGATATGACTTGCCAGTTATTAGACCACGCATGGATGATGTCTCATTCAGGCATGGACTGCTTCAACATTTGAGAAATTGTTAACATTACTGAATGTTTCAGGACAAACCAGCCACATGATTGTCACCACATCCATTACCTTCAACATCCACACCCTCCTCCACTGATACTCAGTTGCAACAGTGTGTACCATCTACAAGATGCACTGCAACAACTCGCCAAGACTCATTCAACAGCACCCTTCTGAATTCATAAACACTCCCATATCGAAGGACAGGGGAACACCACCACCCGCAACTCTCACTTCGAGGCATTCACCACCCTGACTTAGAAATATATCACTGTTCCTTCAGTGTTGCTGAGTCAAAACCCTGAAAATCCCTCCATAAGGACGTTGTGGGTCAACCCACAACAAATGGACTTCAGTGGTTCAAGAAGGATGCTCACCACTACCTTCTCATAGGAAACGAGGCACGGCAAGACACAGGAGTGACGCAGCAATACCCACGTCCATGAATGAGTAAAAAAAGCACAATGTCACCATAATGAAAAAGACAGCTGTAAAGAATGCCGTTTGTTATACCAATGTTGCCTTGCAAAACATTTTGATTCCTGATTAATGATCAAAGTGACAATGCCAGAAACTGTGATTTTGATCAAGTATTTCAAAAGGAAATTGGATTAATATTTAAGAGTGATAAATTTGTAGCAGGAGAAAAAATAAAAACTGGATTGCTATAAGGAGAGACAGAATAGACTCAATGGGATGAATGACCTCCCATAAATAACTCTGCAGGTGAAATCTTGTGCTCCACCCAGGGGTGGGAAAGCTTGATGGGTGTGGGAACTTAATTGTGCAGGAGGTCAAAAGTTAGGTCCCTGGCAGCAGAATGAATCCTGAGCAATGGTGTCTTGGGATGTGCCTGCCTATCATTAAATCCAGCTTCGCCAGAATTATACGTCCCTTTCAAATAAAGTCATTGGCAAATGTGCCTTCAGATTCACAACTGGATGTACATAGCAGGCAGCAGGTGAGGTAATCCATTTGCTGAGTTGGAGTGAGGAGCCATTGTACTTTCCTCTTTGTCTGGCATTGTTTGTGTGGCAGACCATGAGTGAGATTGAGTAGCAGCAGGCAAAAAGACAATCATTTAGGGGGCTCTGGGAGGGAGAGAGGCTGCAGACAAGGGGTTATGGGGGTTTCTGAGGCAAGGGAAGGTGGTAAAGAGGGAATAATGGATGGTGGATTTCCAAGTAAGTGAGGGACGGAGGCAGGGAGGAAATGTGATTGCGCAGTTATGTGCAGAGGATTGAGGAAGAGTCTACAAAGGAAAAGTGTCATGGATGTGGTGGTCCTGTTATTGGAGGGAAGAGAGGAAGGAGAAGAGGATCTTTCCAAATGGGAATGATTGGAGAAAGATGATCTTAAAGAGTGGGAGGGTGCTGCCCCTAGGGTGCGTTCCTAGACTTTGAACTGAGGGTACTGGTTATAGAGTGAAAGGTGACAATGAGAGGCAGGAGAAATACAATATGTTGAGGGTTCGTGTCCTAATTTGCAGTCATGTCAAAGAGTCACAGAGTCATATAGCATGGAGACAGACCCTTTGGCCCAAACTGGTCCATGCTATCAATATGACCATCCACACTCACCCTATTTCCCTTCACTTGGTCCATATCCTTCTAAACCTTTCCTATTCATGTATTTGTCCAAATGCCTTTTAAATGTTGTTAATGCACCCATCTCAACCACTCTGCAGGCAGCTCATTCCATATGCGTTCCACCTCTGTGTAAATAAAGTTACTCCTCGGGTTCCCTTTCATTCTTTCCCCCTCTAACCTTAAACTGATGCTCTCTGGTCCTTGATTCCCCAACCCTGGGAAATAGATGGACTGCATTCACTCTATCCATGCCTCCCATGATCTTATACACTTCTTTAATATCCCCCCTCAATCTCCTACACTCTAAAGAAAAAAGTTCTAGTTTGTCCAACCCCTCCTTATAACTCAGACCATTGAATCCTGGCAACATCCTTGTAAATTTTTTCAGCACTCTTTTCTAGTTTAATAATATCCTTCCTATAACAAGTTGACCAAAACTGAACACAATACTTTAGCTGTAGCCTCACCAACATTCTATACAACTACAACATAACTCCCCAACTTCTATACTCAATGACCTGACTGATGAAGGTCAGTTTGCCAAAAGCTTTCTTCACTGCCCTGTCTACCTGTAACTCCACTTTCAGAGAACCGGGCACCTGAATTCCAAGGTCCCTTTGGTCCACGACACTCCCCGACGCCCTACCATTCACCATGAAACTCTCACCTTGATTTGACTTTCCAAAATGCAAGACCTCACGCTTATCTATATTAAACTCCATTTGTCATTTCTCGGTCTGCTTCCCCAGCTGGTCACGGTCCTGCTGAAATTTCTGGTAACCTTCCTCACTGTCCACAATACCGCCTATTTTAGTATCATCTGCAAAATCTTTTATCGTGCCTGGTACATTTTCATCGAAATCATTGATATTGATAGCAAACAGCAAAGGGCCCAGCACCGACCATCAACCATGGTTAGATTGGTAGATGCTGAAATTTGAAAATAATTTAAAAAATTAAAAAGCTAGTCCAATGACCACCATGAAGCTATTGTTATAGAATCACAGAATCCCTACAGTGTGGAAAAAAACAGTTGGTCTATGCAGTCTGCATCCACCCTCTGAAGAGTATCCCACACAGACCTCTCATGCTATTCCATAACCCTCAATTTCCCATGGCTAATCCGTCTAACCTGCACATCCCTAGACACTACAATTTAGAATAGCCAATCCACCTAATCTTTGGATCGTTGTAGGAAACCCAAGCACCTGGCGGAGACCCGTGCAGACATGGGGAGAAAGTGCAAACTCCACACAGACAGTCACCCGGGTCTCTGGTGCTATGAGGTCAATTGTCATAAAACCCAACTGGTTCACTAATGTCCTTTTAATGCCATTCTTACGTGATCTGGCCCACATGTGATTTCAGACCCACAGCAGTGCTGTTGACTCTTACCTGCCCTCTAAAATGGCCTAGCAATTAACTCAGTTCAACGACAATTAATGATGGATAACCAATGCTGGCCCTATCAGTAATACCAACAGCCCATGAAAGATTTAAAAAAATGTTCTCAATCCTATATTTCTGACTGACCAATGGCTCTCATTCAATGGAGATCCCAAAAAAGCTCAGCCCAGGGCAGTATACTGACCCAGCTGTTCACTGCAATCTGTTCCCTGACTCAATGATCAGTCAAGGCACCTCTACTCTTTGGATTACTATGGTGCAGCTGGGGAGGAACTGGTAGAGGGTGTTCCAAGCATAGGCCAAGGGGCTGCTGGATATGCAACTTGGTGTGGCAGCAGAGAGTCAATCGGCATTGAATAACCAGGCACCAGGAGATTTATCTACCATCATACATTCTAATACGTCCGACACCTCCTCTACTGTGATATGGACTGTCCCCACAATGTTACCATTAACTTCCTCAAGTTCCAAGTCTTCATGTCTTTCTCCATGGTAAACACAGATGAGAAAAATTCATTGAGGTCCTTGCCCACCTCTTGCAGTTCTACACAAAAATGTCCACTTTGGTCCTTGAGGGGTCCGATTCACTCTCTTGTTGTTCTTTTCTTAAAAATATGCTTAAAGAACCTTTCTGAATTCACCCTCATCTTCTCAGCCAAGGCTGTCTTGTGCCTCCGTATCGCCCTTCTGATTTCCTTCTTCTGTAAACTCTTGTATCTCCTATATACTCCAGGGACCAGTGCCACGGTAAGCATTGGCACATAATCAAGTGTACCTAAGCACCAGATGCTGTGAATTAGCGGGTAGCCTATTCTTAATCATAAGGTTCTGGTTTCAAGACCAACTCTAGGGGCTTGAGTGTAAACTGCAAGGTCACACCCCAGTGCCATTTTGAGGAAAAATTGCAAAAGTCTACTTTAATGAGACATTGAATTGAATGCCCACCTGTCTGTTTGAATGAATGTCAAAGATCCCACAGCCAATGTTGGACAAGCTATTTATCCCTGTCCAATATTTATCTCTCGATCAAAAACACACAAAAACATGGATTACCTAATTGCTATTGCATTGCTAATTGTGGGATCTTACTGTGTAAATTGGCTGCAACGTTTCCTACATTATGACTATGCGTCAGAAAATACTCATTGCTTGCAAAGTGGTTGAAGGTATCAGGGAATCATTGAGAGGTGCTATATAAATGCAGGTCCTTTAATGCAAATAATCATCTCTGATTGTTCTTTTAATTGAATAAGTTAAACCAGTTAAAAATAATGAAAGCATCATTATTGTTGGAGTTATACAGACCACAAATGTTCATTTTTCTCCCAAGTTCCTGAATTTCTTTGTAATCAGTGTAACTGGAACTGGATTAATGGAATGCTGTGGTCCCAATCACCCCCCCTCCAGCTAAAACATAAAGGTGAGGAGCTGTCCAACAGAGAGACTGGTTACTCCACAACCACTTAGTGGTCAACTAGACATTAATAGATCAGACAGGGACAGGAAATTGCCTTGCGGAGGGCGACTGCCCAATCAGATGGAAAAAGTCCTGCAGTTACAGCAGCACCACTGTGAGCAGTGGCCACTGCTGGTACTGCACCCTGGACTTGAGGAGGTGCTCAGCACTGAATCAGGACTCGACCACTGTTTGCTGGAGGAGTGGTCTATATCAGAACTATGCTGGCAGGACCTACATATAGGCTGAGTTATTAGGGTTTGAGAGGCTGGGCACGGGGCATATCTGGAAGGGGAGGTTTGTGCTGCAATAGGGGCTGTTAAGACCCTGGAAAACCAAGCAGGTTGGCCATTTGGCATAATTCGCTCCCACTGCCAGTTAATGCTCAGCAGTGGTGGGATGGAGCCCCTAAATTGGCAGCATTTGTCCACTTAAGTGCTTGGATTGACCCATGGGCAAGTGGGCTGTGTGACGCCACCTAACCAATTCTCAAAAATCGCTGACCAATTGTCCTTTTGGAAAGGTTTTGGTAGGAGCAGGAATGGAAAGGGACATGTGAGCAGAGGAATGTCAAATCCAGCCCCTGGAGGTTGGAATATTTCTTGCAAATATTTTGAGGGAAAGTTGATCTTATAATGTATATTCTTTGAGGGTAAAATGTTTGTCAGGGTGACTCATTACTGGCTTGAATTCCTGACTGTGTCTAATTTCTCCCCTAGCCTTTCTCCATCCACTCCCAAACTGAGTACCCACTTAAACATGGCATTAAACATTTAATATGTTAATCGAGGTGTGACATTCACTCGCAGCCATTTGCACAATTGGTTAAAAGCTGGGTGCTGGGAGCAAGATACGCTCCTCGCTCTGGGTGGAGGTCAGCCTAATGACCACTTTGTGACAGGGAACACTGCACAAATAAGATTTTCCTATTTCTTTCCCTTGGTTCTGCGTCAATGCTGGAACTGTTTGGCACTGAACTAATTCAATGACATCAAGGGCTGTTTTAATACAACCTACAATTGTTGCATTGTTGAAACTTGATGAAAAACCGTGCAACTTACTTTCATTGGAGGCATGGATACAAATGTTTTCACCTCAGTCTTCAGTTAAATAGGCTCCTTTAGGAGTCAGCTTTTAAAGCTGGAATTTGTTTTTGTGCAAGTGTACACGTCTTAGATGATTGTATAAGTTCTATGTTAAATGGAAATTTAGAGTGTGATCTTATTCATTTGTCTACGCAAATGGGGAACAAAAGCCCCAAGAGGGTTTATAATGCTCTATTCAGGACAATATAATCTTCTTTAACTTAAGGCATAGACAGACGTACATAGCAATAAATTAGCAGTCAATTTAACATTCAACAAATAAGCAAGCAGGTTTCTGATTAGGACTTTTAAAAATGTTATCCCTGAATGATGCTGGCAAGGCTAATATTTATTGCCACCCCTAATTGCACTGGAGGAGATAGTGGTGAAGCACCTTCTCGAGTACAACAGGGTGGTTTGCTTGGCTATTTCAGAGGGCAATTAAGAGACAACCACATTGTCATGAGACCTGGCTCACATGTAGACCAGTTTGGATAAAGACAGCAGATTCCCTTCCTTAAAGGCCATTAGAGAACCAGCCTTTTTAAAAATATATATATGTTCTGTATACCTACATGAACACCATTATTCATAAGAACTTTTTATTCCAGATCCATTTAATTAATTGGTTTTAAATTCCCCAGCTACTGTCGTGGGATTTCAAACTATCTTTAATAGATCATGGTCTAGCCCTCTCGGCTACTAACAATATAATTACCATCCTTACACATCCTGCAGATATTCTTCTACATCTTAGCCTTACTTGCACTTGTTACTTTGAATATGTAGATACATTGGAGAAATTGGGACTGTCTCCCTTGGAGCAGAGAAGCTGAGAGATTTAGTTGAGGTGTTCAAAATAAACAAGATGTCTGGAAAAGTAGATAGGGAGACACTGATCCCAATGTTGGAAGGATTGACAACCAGAGGACACAGATTTAAGGCAATTGGCAAAAGAAGCAATGACAATATCGCTGCTAGTTAGGGATGTAGTGCCTGAACATGTGGCGGAGTCAAGTTCAATCAAAGACTTTAAGAGAGAATTGCATTACAATCTGGGAAGGGAGAAAGTGCAGCACTATGGGGGACCAAAAAGGGTGGTTGGGCTATGGGTAAATTGCTCCTTAGGATAGCCAGGACAGGCATTGTGGGCTAAATGGCCTACTTCTGTGCTGTAACCATTGTGTGATTCCCAATCGCTTTGGTTTTATTTACTCCAGTAAGTGAAGGGAGTGTTGGCTGTGTATTTTCTGAAGCAGGCTCCTAGTTGCCAGCTAACGCTGTGTTTGTGTTCCGCAGTACCCTTTCAACAGCCAGACACCGAGGATGGAGCCATGCTTGATGAGCAGCACCCCAAGGCTGCATTCGACACCGGTCACACCTCGCTGGCCTGAAGTGCCCGCGGCTAACAGCTGTTACCCCAGCCCCACCATGCATTCAGCACGGTACAGCAACTCGAGTGAGATGTACACGCCCCTGGTTCCCCGGAGGAGTGCCGAGTACGAACACGCACAGCATTTTCCTGGCTTTGCCTACATCAATGGGGAAGCGACCACTGGGTGGGCCAAATAATTCTCTCCTGCAATAATGACCGTATCTAGACAGTGGAAATACTGTCCCACAAATAATACCTGGTCAACTATGAATTGCCACTGAAAGCAACGCATGAAGAACATTTTTTGAAACATGTTCTGCCAGTAGGAATTTAAAGAAACACCTGGTGATACTAGCATCCCTGTAAAGCTGAGACTGATCAATTGGATCAGAAATGATGATCTGGGAGGGTGGGCTAATTTCTTCTTCTAAGTTGTGCAGTCTGCAATGTGGACATCTGCACATGTAAACTATTACTTATTTCTTTAACACATGGTCATGCTCTCGTTGGGATTTAACATTTTTTAGCTTGTCTAAAGTTAAAGGTACAAGTGGAGATCCATGAGATCACCTCACCAACCCTCCACCGAATGCCTCGAGGAGATGTTGACCCCAGGAAGGGAGTGTGGCTCATTGCCTGCCCACCACCAACAAACCTCAGCATCTCATTCCCAATCGTCAAGAGAGCCTTATTGCTCCCTGTACCTGCCTTTCCTCCTCGCTACTGTGATGGTGGCAACTTTTAGGAGACCTCAGTAATGCCTGATGTCCTGCAGAATGCAAGGGGCACTGCACTTTGGTGTACTTGCCTTTCCATGCTGAAGACCAGCAACATGCTGCCCACCAGATTTTACACTTGGATGTAATCCTGCTCTATCTGCACTGCACAACAAGAAGAGGTACAGTACTGTGGGCATCAGACAACATTTGCTTGTGTTTTTGCATAGCCACATAAACTCTTAAGATTGTTAAAGCTGTGCCTTAGAAACCATGTTGTGTATGTGTGAAAATATGTATCTAATTTTCTACTGTATTTTTGACAGACTATTTTGTAGAAATAATATTTCTTTAGCCTGTCTCTCTAGTATGTGTGTATACTGTTTTTGTCATGTTTAATTAACATAGTACCTGTATGTTTTGCAATTACAAAATGCGGTCAGCAGATTTTATGGACATATTACCCTATGGGTAAGGAGAATAATTGAAAGATAACACAAGAAACTCTAGGCTTTTTGTTTTGTAAATAAAAGCACTGATAGCACCAAGTGTGGTAACTATGGCTGTGGATAAATTTGAAGTACATAGTATTATTTGTACAGATGTGCAAGATATATGAAGGCAATACATTCTCAAAATGCAAATACATTTTTTAAAAATTACCCAGTCTTTACTGTTCTTAATATTGTGACTGTTCTGTAAATGCTTGTGGCCAAAAGTGTATTCCAGGGATGGATTGTTGAATGAGATATTAATTTTCTCGACCAGATGGGCTACAAAATCAGAGGTTTCTCAGTATGGTGTGCACATTGGTGATTCAGTTTCTCGCCTGTTCATTTAGTGATTACACTGCATCTGAGCTTTCCTGTAAGATTTGCACATGCATATTTTGGTGTGTTAACTCACTTCCTGATCACAACAGAGGCTCACTTCATCCCCATAGGTGAAGTGGTATTAGGAAACTTTCAAAATTATTGACACAGTTTGCAAATAGAGAAGCATTTCACTGACAACTGTGCTCTTCTTTGGATAGGGTAGAGAGCCAAGCAGAAAGCCTTGTAGGCACAGAGCAAAGTCATTCACCCCTTTTTGATTTCCCTTAGCAAATATTTTCTTCAAGCAGGACCTTTTCAAAACTCATGATGTAATATGAATTCTCCCTTCTTCTCTCAGGTTCTTCTGCCAATAATCTGCAATCTATGCCCTCTGGTCAGATACTCTCCTGTCAGTTGAGGAAAAGGTGAGGACTGCAGATGCTGGAGATCACAGTCGAGAGTGTGGTGCTGGAAAAGCACAGCAGGCCAGGCAGCATCTGAGGAGCAGGAGAATCGATGTTTTGACGTTGTTCATTCCTGATGAAGGGCTTATGCCTGAAACGTTGATTCTCCTGCTCCTCAGATGCTGCGTGACTTGCTGTGCTTTTCCAGCACCACACTCTCGACTTTCCAGTCAGTTGAACCAATTTGTCCTTATTTACTCCCTTCATAATTTTGATCACTTTTCTTAAACTTCTTATTGATCTTCTTTGTGAAAATAAAATCCCACCTTTTACAGAACCCCCACTTAACAGGAGAGCTTGGTTACTGGAGCTATTTAATAAATCTCCTCAGCACCTTCTCCAAAGGCATGCCAACCTACTCAACAGAGAATAGCAGTGTTAGAACCCCCAGGAATTCAATCTGGTTGTAACACTCCCATTAAGATAATAACTTCTCCTTAATTAAAATGGTTCAAATCCAGCCATAGATAGCTCAACAAAAATATAACAACGGAGCTTTGGTGGAATTTTTGTTAATGAATTTCCCTGTGATCAGTGTGACAATTTTCGCATTTTACAATTTTTTTTTAGTTTGTGCTTGCATATGAGAACAATTCACTACAATTTTGTATCACATAAAATCATACAGCATGGAATAAGTCCAATTGCTCTGTTGCAATTGTACTTTACTAGCTCTTTGAAGGCGTTATCTAATCAATCCTCCTTCCCTACTCTTTCCCTAGAACCCTGCTCATTTTTCCTTTCCAAGTATTCATTCAATTCCTGATTCAAGGTCATTAAATCTGCTTTCATTGCTCTTTCAGGCTGTCCATTCCTGATTATAACGACTTACTGTTCAAATCACTATTGTCCTTAAATTAGCCACCAAAATATTCAGGACTAATTTTGACAATCTTTGCAATTATCCAATGATTCATTACGCAGCTCTTTCAAATTTTCAAATGATGTATGAATAAATGGCGGGACAAAATTTCATTCCCACAATGTGGGTAACATTGGCTGTCCAAATGTGCCCTCAGAAAATATTGGTGGAATGTCCTTTTGACTCACTATTTGAGGTTGAATTCAACTGAGAGCCCTCCTCGAGGACAGGCAAGAGTCAGTCATGTTCGGTATGGGACTGGAATCACCTACAGAACAGGTACATCTAACAGGTTTCTTTCCCTTAAGGGCATAGGGAATAGAAGCAGGAACAAACCATTCAATTTCTTGAGCCCACTCTGCCATTCAATGAGATTAAGCCTGATCTTTTACTTCACTTTCCTGCACTATCCTCATATCCTTTGATATTTTAAATAAGTAGGAACATATTGATCTCGATCTTGTACATGCTCACTCACTGACCCTCCACAGCTGTCTGAGGTAGAGAATTCAAAAGATTCACTAGAGTGAAGAAATTTCTCATTGCAATTCTACATGGCCAATCCCTCATGGTCTCTGTTTCTAGATCCCCAAATCAGGGGAATGTCCTTGCTGCATTTACCTTGTCAATCCCTGTAAGTGTTTATGCATTTGAATTGATTAGTCATTCTTCTAAACTCCAGAGATTTTAGTCCATGTCTATTTAACCTTTCCTCATGGGACAGTTCCCCCATCTCAGGAATTAGTTTGATGAACCTTTGTTGCACTCCCTCTATGGTAAATGTATCTACCTATAAATAAGAAGATCAAAACAGCTCACAATACTCTAGTTGTAGCCTCACTATAACACTATATAATTGCAGTAAGACATCTTACTCTTTTATTCAATTTATCTCGTAATAAAGACCAACATACCGTTTGCCTTCTTAATTGCACATTCACTTTCAGTGACTCATGAACGAGGGCACCCAAATCCCTTTGACTTCCCAGCCTTTCACCATTAAAGAAATACCCTGCATTTCTGTTTTTCCTACTGAATGGATAACTTCACATTTCTCCTAATTTGTATTCCATCTTCCAAGTTTTGTTCACTCACTCAGCTTTCGAAACCCTTTGAAGGTCTTTGCATCATCCTCACAATTCCCATTTCCAGCTAGTTTTGTGTCATTTGCAAACTTAGAAATAATTTGTTGTATTCCCAGTCATCCAACTCATTGATATAGATTATGAATAACTGGGACCTAAGCACTGATCCTGATGTTACCCTGCTAGTCACAAACTGCCAACATGAAACTAACCTATTTATTCTTACTGTCTACTTTCTGACTATGAACCAGTTCTCAATCCATGCCATAGGTTTTAACTAATCCCATACAATCTAATTCTGATTACCAGTAAGGGCATACTTAAGGTAATTATGACAATCTGACAGCTTAATGGACACTTATACTAATCTCACCTCTTATTTCCAGAGTTTTAAAAGCTAATTTCAATTCTCTGCCTGCCACAGCGGGATTTCAATCTGTATTCTCAGAATAACTTGCCCAGTAGTAATGACTCCACTACTGTCCTTGTAAATAATGAGGAACAATTAAATCTGATTCAGTGGAATTTAACTTTATAATACAACTGAGTTAACAGGAAGCAGTTGTAGTTTAGTGTTGCTGATAGCGTGTAGTGCTAATGTAATTCATCAGTAATCTAGAGGTGAAGGCTAATACTGTGGGATGTGGGTTCAAATCTCACTGTAGCAGTGGAATTTAGCTTCAGTTAATAAATCTTGAAAAAGAAGCTAGTATCAGCAACCATGACAAGTATTATTAGTTATTTGTAAAAGAAACATCTATTTCACTAGTGTCTAATAAGCAAGGAAATCTGCTGTCCTGACTTGTTCTGACCTACATGTGACTTTAGCAATGTGGTTAACTGATATCTGAAATAGCCTGGCAAGCTGTTCTGTTCAAGGGTAGGTAGGAATGGGGAACAAATGTAGGCTTTGTTTAGGAGCACTTATATCCCACGAAATGTAAAAGTGTAAAATATGTGTTGCCCATTCCAAATTGTGGTTGAGAAGGTGATGGTGAGTTGCGTTCTTGAAGCTGAAACAACTACATATTTCCAACTCAGGATGATGTATGGCTTGATTGGAAATCTGAAGGTGGTGGTGTTCTCCTGTAGTTGCTGTCCGCGTTCTTCTAAGTGGTAGAGGTTGTGGGTTTGGAAGGTGCTATTGAAGGAGGCTTGGTGAGTTGCTGCAGTCCATTTTGTAGATGGTATATATATATATATATAAAATCTACAAAATGGTTCTAGTGTGTGTGTGACATATAATATATATGTATCGCACACACACAAGTCAGTGTTCTCAAACTACTGTTCGAATGCAAGGCAGCTGATAATGTTTATTCAGGCAAGCTATTCACCATTCTCAATGAGTTGGAGCATAAGGACAGAAGCAATAGAAGGAAAGGTATCCTTACAAGGAGAAATCATTCTATGAGCGTTTTCCCTATGGTCCTCCCTCCCCCCATAATGTGTGTTAGTAAGTTTATTTCTCATTCTTCTCAACACCAATGACTTCAAGCTGAAGTCATGGCTAATGTCATCTAGGAAAGTCGGAAGGTTATGCTAAGTCTCCCTATGTCTGACCCAGAAAGCTTAGGTTCAATTCTCACCTGCTCTGGAGGTGTGTCATAACACATCTGTAACAGGCTGCTTTAAAAACCTCTATACTGAAACAACCATTGTCTTTTTGGAGTGGTAAGCAAATGAGGGGGATATGAGAAGATGGGATTCACTTCTGAGCAATTGCTGAAGCTGATAGCTCTTCACGTGTTCCGAAACCTCCTGCTACTTTTGAAGTGCCAAGAAGGACTGACTTTATTTGAAAAGACCTGGGATGCTTGTTATCTAGGTTCCTTCATTTTAGCATTTGTAAATTACCATCAATAAAATATTCTGCTGCTTTTGATTGCAGCTTACAAATGTAAGGCTTACTTATAAAACAAAACGAAATGAAAGGACACAGAATGCTAAGGTACCAGAAGTTAGTAACCATATAAAGGCAAAATTTATTTGTTAAAGGATTTAAAAAAGAATGACAGTGTTCATTTCAGGAGTGTTAAGGGTTGGAATCTTCAATTCTGATTATGAAGTAAGGTGTTCACTCTGTCTGACATCACACAAACCACAGTAGAAAGGGGAATCAGTCACTAAACAGATCCTAACTAATGAATCTGCAACTCTTCATATTATAAGGATTGCAGATCCGAGATTCATTCCAGACTTTGAGACCCACTTCATGGACACCATTTCATTTTCAGGCCTTTGAAACAAACCAGCTTCTTTAAGCTTAATTAGTCAAAAAGCACAAAAAGTAGGACTTTTTTTTAAAAATTGTGCGTCTTCTAATTATGAGAGCCCTTTGAGGATGTGTCCAACTGACTCCGACACTGCAGTCTTGGAATTAATCGAAAGATGAGTGAATAGTTCACCCATAGAACATAGAACATAGAACATAGAACAATACAGCACAGAACAGGCCCTTCAGCCCACGATGTTGTGCCGAACTTCTATCCTAGATTAAGCACCCATCCATGTACCTATCCAAATGCCGCTTAAAGGTCGCCAATGAATCTGACTCTACCACTCCCTCGGGCAGCGCATTCCATGCCCCCACCACTCTCTGGGTAAAGAACCCACCCCTGACATCTCCCCTATACCTTCCACCCTTCACCCTAAATTTATGTCCCCTTGTAACACTCTGTTGTACCCGGGGAAAAAGTTTCTGACTGTCTACTCTATCTATTCCTCTGATCATCTTATAAACCTCTATCAAGTCACCCCTCATCCTTCGCCGTTCCAACGAGAAAAGGCCGAGAACTCTCAACCTATCCTCGTACGACCTACTCTCCATTCCAGGCAACATCCTGGTAAATCTTCTCTGCACCCTCTCCAAAGCTTCCACATCTTTCCTAAAGTGAGGCGACCAGAACTGCACACAGTACTCCAAATGTGGCCTAACCAAAGTCCTGTACAGCTGCAACATCACCTCACGACTCTTGAATTCAATCCATCTGCTAATGAACGATAATACTCCATAGGCCTTCTTACAAACTCTATCCACCTGAGTGGCAACCTTCAAAGATCTATGTACATAGACCCCAAGATCCCTCTGTTCCTCCACCTGACCAAGAACCCTACCATTAACCCTGTATTCCGCATTCTTATTTGTTCTTCCAAAATGGACAACCTCACACTTGGCAGGGTTGAACTCCATCTGCCACTCCTCAGCCCAGCTCTGCATCATATCTAAGTCCCTCTGCAGCCGACAACAGCCCTCCTCACTGTCCACAACTCCACCTATCTTTGTATCATCTGCAAATTTACTGACCCACCCTTCGACTCCCTCCTCTAAGTCATTAATAAAAATTACAAACAGCAGAGGACCCAGAACTGATCCCTGCGGAACTCCACTTGTAACTGGACTCCATGCTGAATATTTACCATCTACCACCACTCTCTGACTTCGACCAGTTAGCCAGTTTTCTATCCAATTGGCCAAATTTCCCTCTATCCCATGCGTCCTGACTTTCCACATAAGCCTACCATGGGGAACCTTATCAAATGCCTTACTAAAATCCATGTACACTACATCCACTGCTCTACCCTCATCCACATGCTTGGTCACCTCCTCGAAGATTAACATGATTAACAGCAGAATGCAGACAAATGTAAATGCAGCTAAGCCTACAAATAAGCTTTCAATTTTCCATTGCTGCATCATTACACACAACCGAACACGAAATATTGCAACTAGGCAGTATGATAAATTGCATTTCTTTAGAGAAGAGCTAAATGATTTAGAGTAAAGTCTTTTCTTGGTTCCTAAAGCATTATACTTGAAAGCTTGCATATTGTTGATAAAAGTAAACTTGTACAATTTGCTAATTACATTTTGCCCATCTAACCACGTCCCTTTGACATTCAATGACATTACCATTGCTGAATCCCTCCCACTACGAACATCCAGGGGACTGCCTTTGACCAAAAACAAAACTGGACTTTCGATATAAATAGTGTGGCTGACAGCAAACCCAAAACAAAATGCTAAATGTCAATCTGCAATTAGGGAGCACTTGATGAGATTCCTGAGTATGCTAATGGTTACTGTAACAAACAAATTAAGACGATCACTCAAGGTCTTAAATGCCCAGTTTGCAATTATAGAATTAATGTACATTCATAGCTAAGGATCCTTTCTCTGTAACCATTAAGTTCAAGCCTTGACACTTATGACCTGGAAATGGGAGGAGCCTATAGTTCCTGGGTACTTGCTCCATAGCAAAACCTTGATCCCTTTTCTCCTCTAGTATAAATTGTGATCATTTAAATTTGGTGAACTTGTATTTGCCCTGGTGAGTGCAAGATGAACTGCATTGGGAACATGTATATCACTTAGACAAGATTCATGTAAGATTTTGTTGTCGGTCCAGATTTGTTGTCCTATACTTATATTCATATTTGTAACTCCATTTGTCATTGGTAAACTATGATAAAGGAACTATACAAATTCAAAGCGGCTCTACATTGCTCGTAAAAGTCATTACCAATTTTGTCAAACCTATGTACTTCATTAGAGTTTTATTTTCTGACTGCCATACTATACCATACTATACAAGATCTAAACTCCATCCTTAAGTGCCTGAGCACCAATTCTTTTCAGAAATTGATCAATGAGGACACTGATGCTATTGAGTAAACAAGATGCGAGTTTGATGTTATGAAAAGACACAATGACCTTGGAATTTTGTTGCTTTCAGAATATTATTTTGTTTTTTTTCTCAAAGTGTGATGCAGCAAATTGAATGTGACCCTTGAGATGTGATAAATAGACGCAACATGAGGGTTTTATTGTTTGTGCAAGTTTAACTGGGATTGGGGGATAAGGGAGGAGAGATTGAAGGTTTGCACTTGATTGCTGAGAATGATTTGTGGAGGGTACAGTGCGGTGTAGATTGGTTGAGCCGAATAGCCTGTTTGCAAGCTGTGTTTCCACACTGTGTTCCATCAATCTCCACTCAATTTCTGAATAGCCATGATGTGGAGGTGCCAGTGTTGGACTGGGGTCGACAAATTAATGGCACACCCACAGGACTAAGGTGCCCAGCAGTTCCCCTACTACTTAAATCAGAGAATGTTGTAGATACAACACATGATGAATTTCAGTAATTCATTAAAAAACTTGCCACATCTTCCAGTCATGTGTCAGAAGTCACATGACAGAAAGTTATAGTCCAACAGGTTTATTCGAAATCACAAACTGTCTGAGCGCAGGTCCTTAGTCAGGTGAGGTGTCACACAGGTAATACCTGGTGTCGTGTTTCACACAGGTGTCATGTGACTTCTGACAATTTCTGAAAACTCATTGGCAAATCTGTTTGTTTAATCATTCAATTTCCATGAGGTGTTGGTGTCATGTAAAAATTGAAGCTACTTTCTCCAAACCTGGGATTAGTGTCTAAATAATGAACATATTAATTTTATTTTGGGATTTCTCTGATTTATTGTTGAAATAGCTGGTGATATTAAACAAACCCATTCTTATGAAATAATTTACCCCCATAATATTTAAATTAATCTAATTTGTCAGCAGTGTATTAAAAGTTGATGAATCCAATCTCTACCTTGCACTGTAGATAGGAATATGAACATATGAAGTAGGAGCATTGGGAAGCCATTTAGCCCTTGGGACTTGCATCACCATTCAATAAGATCATGGCCACTCTATTTGTGTTCCGAGTGCCACATTCCCTTCTATTCTCAATAGCCTTTGATTCCTTTGCCTTTCAAGAAGTTATCCTGATGAAGGGATTATGCCTGAAACATCGACTCTCCTGCCCTTCGGATGTTGCCTGACCTGCTGTGCTTTTCCAGCACCATACTTTTCGACTCTGATCTCCAGCATCTGCAGTCCTCACTTTCTTCAGGAATTTATCTATCATTGCCTTAAAAATATTCAGTATAAAAACTGCTTTAATTTATTGAGCTATGGACTTTAAGCTGTGGGAAAAAGTACTGCTTTAAACCACAGAGACTGGGGAAGATGTGGCAAGTTTTTAAATAAATTACTGAAACTCATCATGTGTTGTATCTACAACATTCTCTGATTGAAGCAGTAGGGGGAATGCTAGCCACCTCAGTCCTGTGGGTGTGTGTCCAGTGCCATCAATAAGCCCCTTCCATTTTCTTCTGAAGTAGAGTTCTAAAATCGCACAATCCTTTGTGAAAAAAGTATTCTTCACATCTCAATTCTAAAAGGGCAACCATAACACTAAAAGTGTGCCTAGTTCATCCACAAGGGGCAACACTTTTTCCATGTTCACCTTGTCATGATCATTCAAGAACTTACACTTTTCCAGTCAAGATACCTCTCACTCTTCTAAACTCCAGTGGAAACAAGCCCAGACTGCCCAACCTATCTTCATAAACAACTAACTCATAGCAGGCATCAATTGAGTAAACCTCTTTTGAACCACCTCCAATGCATTTACATCCTTCCTTAAGTAGGGAGACCAAAACTGCTCACAGTATTCAAGACATAAAATGACGTAACAATTTGAACTCATCAATTTAAACAGTGGAGTAAAACTGGGAATCGAACCCTAAGATTAAATGGTTAGATCACTTGAATTAGGACAGACTGAAGGTAATTTTATGAATATTAACTTTCAGATGTCTGTGAAGGTTCTTGTGGAGCAGAGGTGGTGCCCTCCAACACTATGACTCTGGGTCAAAATGCTTTGGTTTAGTTCCCACCTTCCCAACAGGTGTGTCATGACATATATGAACCAGTTGATTAAAAAGGATCTATGCAGGCAGTTGTAATTGATAGGTTAGTTAGTATGCACGACAGGGACCCTACCCCAAGAAATGGTCAATTGAAGCATTTTACGTGTAATTTTGAAAAAGTAAACAAATATGTGGTCAGACCACATTTGCAGTATTGTGCGCAGTTTTGGGCCCCATATCTCAGGAAGGATGTACTGGCCCTAGAGTGTGTTCAGAGGAGGTTCATGAGAATGTTCCCTGGAGTGAAAAACTTAACATATGAGGAATGTTTGAGGACTCTGGGTTTATACTCAATGGAGTTCAGAAGAATGGGGGTGGAGGGGATCTAATTGAAACATATAGAATACTGAATGGCCTGGACAAAGTAGATCTTTGGGAGATGTCTCTATTGGTAGGAGAGACTAGGACCTGAGGGCATAAACTTAGAGTAAAGGGAAGACCTTACAGAATGGAGATAAAGAGGAACTTCATCAGCTGGAGAGTGATGAATCCATGGAGTACATTACCACTGAAGGCTGTGGAGGTTGGGTCATTTAAGACCAAGATAGATAGGTTCTTGAGTATTAAGGTGATTGGGTTTCGGGGAGAAAGCGGGAGAATGGGATTCAGAAACATATTAGCCATGACTGAACGGCAGAGTAGACTCAACAGGCTGAATAGCCTAATTTCTGCTCCTATGTCTAATGGTCTTATAACTTTTTTAATGATAAAAGTTAGGAACTTGGAAAATTTTAGTCATTGTACTGTTTCAATTTAAGGGGGTTGATTTCCTCTGCTACTACTACAGAGTGCAATTGTTAAATATCAGTTCACTTAATTGTGTCTGTTTCTTTGGCTTACAGTGTGTCACATGTGCTTAGATTTTAATTTCACATTGGCCTACAACCCTGCCATTTTACCCCAGGATTTAATGACAAGGAAAGTCTCCACTGAAGCAGGAGAAGATTGTGGGAAATGTGTCCTGTTTTAGGAGTGTTCATATTTCAAATGTGAGGTGTTGCTTTTTACATTTGGTGCAGATGGGATACTCTTAATGTGGTGTGAACATCATTATTTTCAAACATCATTCAAATACGAGAGAGTTTATTAGCAAAGTGTGAAAAGGACTCAGCAAGGGGGAATGTGCAATGAAAGGTGCATGAGGCGGAATGTATTCAACCTCTTGGCAAGCTGTCTCTTTGGTGGTGGGGTCAATGACCTCCAACACTACGACCTTTGACATGAGACCTAGTATGTCTGTTATAACTGACCCACAAATCCATGAAACTCACAGCCAGACATCACTCAGAGGGGTTGAGATAAAACAACTGCACATGGGAAAAGCACACAGCGTGCACTGCACAAAATAAGCACTGTCACATTACTCACCAGAGGTAAAACTTCTTTTGCCTGTCCCCTTCAATCCAGCATTAATACAAAATTGTCTTTCTGATTTCAGCAGCTGCTGAACTGTTAAATGTGTTGCTCCAACAAAGTGGGCAACAAATCAGATTTGTTTCTGACAGGAGACTGGATGATGAGTGACCTACACTAATCCCATCAGTGTAATCAGAAACAGAGATCAATGGCAAATTTACTGTCTTAAACTTATTTAGCAGGCAATGATTTTTCGTAAGATTCACCGCTTCAATTAGTCCAGCAACACTGCATGAAACTTGTGGTTGCTTAGCTCTCACAGTGATATTTATATTACTGCCCTGACTACAGTCATTTTAGCAGCTTACCGGTGTAAATTCAGTACTGTTGTGCAAGTTCTGATCTGAAGTCAGTGCAGATCCAGTGGGAAACAGCTAAGAGAACCCAATGATAGATTATCGCACACCACTTCAGCTGTCAGCCCTGTGCTCCCAGATCCTTTTTGGCTGCTAGTGGTGGAACTCTGGTCAGGTGAGTCTATTTGTATTAAGGCACACATATTCGGAAATATTTCAGCTTGAGCAGGTGACCCATACTTATCTTTGAAAATTGTATGGAATAGAATCAAACAGAACATGCCATCTTGCCTTTGTAACAGCTATCCAATTTAATCCATTTCATTGCTTTTGTTTTTCATTTTCCAAGAATTTATTCCTTTTGAGAGTGTCTAATAAATCTGATTCCACATCCTTCAAACAATGCATTCCAGGTCACAACTACTCCTCGACATAAAATCATCCTTCCTACCCCGCCTCTAAATCTTCAACCTGGAATCTGTGTTCTTTGTGTAACTGACCCTCCTGACAGTAGGATTAGTTTTTTTTTGTTATTATCTCCATTGAGAAAGCAGTTCTCCAGCAGCCTCACAGCCAAATTCTCAAGGGCAATTAATAATGGGCAATAAATGTTTCGTTGCAACATAGTTTGATGTTGTTATTGAAGTCCATGGCCTAAGCCTAATAACCAGAGGTGTGTTATAATATCATTGCTGCATTCCAAAGAATAGAATCATGTTCATCAGTTGTTAAACAAAAATGAAGAATTAGAATTTATTGGGCCAAGGCAATTTTCAGACACTGGTTAAGGCAACTGAGTTCAGGAGTTAGGCCCTTACATATGGTGGTGCTTGCTTTAAGATCCCTTTGACCAATGGGACCAGTTTTTAAAAATTCACTTCTATGACATGGGCATTCCTAGCTGGACTAGCCTGCTTACCCCCCACCACAGTTGCCCTTGAGAGGGTGGAGGTGAATTACCTTGGGTGGAAGTGGAATGAATTCAGCAGAGCAAGAGGCCATTAGCCAAAGGATAATTACATTTTTTTGGAAGTTTCATTTTGAAGCCTGAAGGAAAAACAACATCCTCAGGATCAAAATCCCTTCCCATTGTCCTTCCTTCTACCCTTGCTTCTCCCTTACACACATAATACCGAGCTAAGACAAGGTAAATAATAAAAGTGTTTGGAATTTCCTTAGAAAATTTGCAAATTGCCAGCAAATTTGTAACAGGAAACGTTCTGAGGGTATTCTGGCTGTTATTTGCATCCACAGTAGCAATCTGTTAGTGTAGTGCTTGTTTGCCTGGTGTTTATGATGTATGTGTGTCTGTTGATTGCTTGCTACTCTCTGTCTGTGATCGGTTTGTTGAATTGAGTTGAATTGAATTAACTTTATTGTCACTGTACTCAAATGAGTACAGTGAAAAGTTTATACGTTGTCACTTACATTGGTACTTAGGTGGAATCCTTAGTTACAGGATAGAGGAAAGAAGAAAAAAAGTTACATTACAGCTATACACAATAGATCAGAAAAAAAACACTGTTTGGCAGCCTGGTGGCTCACTGGTTAGCACTTCTACCTCACAGCACCAGGGTCCCGGGTTTGATTCCAGCCTCAGGCAACTGTCTGTTTGGAGTTTGCACATTCTTCCTGTGTCTGCGTGGGTTTCCTCTGGGTGCTCTGGTTTCCTCCCACAATCCAAAGATGTGCAGGTTTGGTGAATTGGCCATGCTAAATTGCCCATAGTGTTCAGGGATGTGTAGGTTAGGTGTGTTAGTCAGTGTGTAAATGTAGAGCAATCGGGTAGGGGAATGGGTCTGGGTGGGTTACACTTCGGAGGGGTCGGTGTGGACTTCTTGGGCCGAAGGGAATCTATACTGTAGGGAATCTATAAAAAAAAGAAACAAAGTTAAAAAGACAAATATCATAGTTGCTGTCTGCAGCAGACCAGCGCAGGTCTGACCGATGGCTGCCAACCCAGTCTTCACTGGGCCGCTCTTGCACCGGGCCGCTGGTTGCTGGCCTCCCTGCTGGTGTCTCCGCTGACCATTGATGCTGCATTTAGGGCCAGGTGTTGGAGGCCGAGAGAAGAGAGGAGTGGGGAGAAGGAAAAGAATGGATGGAGTGGAGGATCTCTGGCTGGAGCATCTTACTCCGCTGTCAACTTACTGGAAGTTAAACTTCGAAAAATTCAGCAAAGTTGAAGAAAAAGCCATCAGCTATATGCATGGAGAAGACACTTTAAAGCATTGCATCACAGTCTAGATGAGCAAACAGAAGTTGGTGTACCGTATCCATATATAATTGAAACATAAGACACATAACAAACGGCACCGTTCAAATTGGAGTTCTCCCCAATGTCCTGATTAATATCTATGTTGAATTTTTAAGGTGAGAGGAGAGAGATTTTAAAAAAGACATAAGAAGCAAATTTTATTTACACATGTGAAATGAACGCCCTGACGAAGTGGTGGATGCAGGTACAATAACAATGTTTAAAAGACATTTGGATGGATACATGAATAGGGAAAGTTTGGAGGGATATGGCAGGCTGGTGGGACTAGTTTAGTTTGGGATTATATTTGGCATGGACTGGTTGGACCAAAGTGTCTGTTTCTGTGCTGTATAGCTCGATGACTCTATAAGTAAGGAGCAGCAAAAGCTGGTTAACTGGTCATTCATCCCGTTGGTCATCTTTAAATTGTAAGGCTCTGAATTGGAATCCCACTCCATGCTTGAACATAAAAATCAAAGCTGATAATCCAGTGAGTGGTACACAGTCAAAGATGTCACCTTTTAGATAAGATGTTAAATTGAGGCCCCACCCTCTTGCTCAGGTGGACATAAAAGGGGCCGTATTGCCGGACTATTAATCCAGAGACCCAGGTAATGTTCTGAGGATCCGGGTTCAAATCCTGCCACGGCAGAAGGTGGAATTTGAATTCAATAAACATCTGGAATTAAGAGTCTAATAATGACCAAGATTCCATGGTCAATTATCAAAAACCCCATCTGGTTCACTAATGTCCTTCAGGGAAGAAAACTGCCATCCTTACCTGGTCTGGCCTACATGTGACTCCAGACCCACAGCAGTGTGGTTGACTCTCAACTGCCCTCTGGGCAATAAGGGACAGGAAATAAATGCTGACCTAGCCAGCAACGCCCTCATCCAATGAATAAAAAAAAAGCCTTGACACAATATTTGAAGAACGTGACCACTCATCTAACACCATGCCTTCACCTCTGTCCCCTTACTTCATTTCCTGGGAAATATCTATCCCTTAATTGAAGTCATTAGCAAAGATTGCTATTTTTGAGCTCTTCCTATGCACAGATTGGTAGCTATGTTTTCTTCAACCAGTAATTCACTGGGGCCTGTAAAGTATGTTGAGATGTCTCATCGTCATGAAAGGTGATAATTAAATGCAAAACTTTCATCCTTTTATGTGGGGCATTGCCTTACACAGAATGGTTGCGATGTTCTCTGTAGTTTACAGTAACTTTGCTTCATCATAGTTTGTTTCATACAAAGTGTTGTGCAACTCACCAGAGAGATGTCATAAGAGCTATAAAAATACAAGCACTTGTGCAGTTGTTTTACACTATATCATGTGAAATTACATTTAATATTTCACTGGTGTATTGTATGTTTGTCCCCATTTAAGGGAAGAATGTTATTGCTCAGAAAGGAATTTTTTTTCTTTTTATCTGCCATATGTCAGCCTCAAGAACTCCTATAGAATAAGAGCAAGGGAACGGGTTTGAGGTAAGCACTCTTTCAGAGAGCTGGCATACAGGAATGGGTCGAATGGTCCTTTGCACTGTAATATTTAGTGATTCCAGATTACATTGTCGTGCCCACACAAACATTTGAAACAATGGGCAAAATCAGCAGCTTTAAAGGCCGTGGGTTTTTAGTTCCCTGTTTAAACCTGAAAGTGGTGTTTCCGGATGAATAAATGACTTCAATTTGTTTCTATGCGTGAATTGAATCAGGTTCCATCAATTAGCAGTGGCAGTGAAAACTGTTTGTGGTTTGTGCCAACTCGTCATTTTCTACTTCACCATTCCAGCCCGAATGACATATCCATTCTACCCTTGATGGAAATGACGCAAATACTCACTTTGTCAGAATATGAATAACCTGTGTTCCTTGGCATCAATGGAATCTCTGGAACACTGTGCTGATCGAAATTCTCCTTCTGAAGGATCTGTTGCAGAAACGTGTTAGCAGCACAGGAGAGGTATTCAAGATCCACATCAGCCAGATCACCACTTCCCCCTTCCACCCAACACACTTTAGCTTCATCCAAAACTTTGTGGCAGAGCAAGATCCCAGTTGGAGGAAACTTGCTTTCTATTATTTCCACAAAATGTCTGAAACATCTACACCAATTTCCCCTGTACACCATGCAACTAGTCCCAAATTCCTTTAATCAAAAACTGTTCTGGACTCTAGTGGTAATTTGTCAATGACACTCCACTTTCACTACCTGTTTTATACAGTGTTATTATTTTGAGCATATTTCATTTCAATCATTTTTGTTTGATTTTCATAAATATTCAATGTAACTTTACATTAAATCTTTAACAATTTTTTTTTTATTTGTTACAGGACATGGGTGTAGCTGGCTGGGCCAATACATATTGCCCATCTCTGAACGGTCTTGTGAGGGTGTGGTTGTTATAGATGGATCAGGAAAGGTCAGAAAGGGTTAAAACTTAATTGAGTATGACAAGTACCACCCACTGTGATGATATAATGAGAACGGTGGGAGAGTAAAGTAGGATTTTGTGCGAATCAGACTAGAGATAGCTTCTTAGTAGTCTATGTAGTAATAGAGTCTTAGTCATACAGCAAAGAAGTAAGGCCTTTGGCCTACCAGGTCCATGCTGACCAACAAACACCAAACTATACTAATCCCATTTACTTGCATTTGGTCCATAGCCTACTATGCCCTGGCACTGGAAGTGCTCATCCAGATGCTTCTTAAACATTGCGAGAATACCAGCCTCCACCACACTCTCAGGTAGCATGTTCCATAAATCTACCATTCTCTTGGTGAAACCATTACTTCTCAGATCTCCTCTAAACCACTCACTCTTCACCTTAAACGTATACTGTCTGGTCATAAACATGTCCACAATGGGGAAGAGATTCTCACAATCTACACTTTGATAACCTTTTCTTAGAATTTGAAACATTTGCAGAGAAACTACAAGTTATTTTCAGTACAAGACTATTCTCGTTATACAAGAAAGTGGCTACATTTGTATACGTAGACCACATAAGCCACTAAAGAACCCACATATTTAGAATATAAGGGTAGCAGAGCACACAACATTGTGATCAACGTGGGATCTGAGACTTAACTTCACTGCACCCATCCCAATGAGGCAAACATAGTTCTAATCCTGAGGACTTTTGTGGAAAACAGATACTGCTGATTTATGAGGACAGCAAACCCCAAAACACCTTATGGGAACTCTCAACACAAAAAATATTTCAAAAAACAACACTGAAAGCATTCCAGACCTGACAAGAGAGGTGCTGGAACAGCAGAGATCTGCAGCTCCAAGGCAGAGGTACAGGCTGTATCATGAGGAGATGGTCTGTGGGAATAATCCTGAGCCTGAGTGAATGGAAATCGCAGATTGTGTGACTGAAAGCTGAAAATTCCAGTTAGAAAAGGGGAAACTTTAAATGGTACTGTCATTCAGGCTGAAAGGGCAGGAATTTAAAAACAAATAGATTGCAACTCGCATTGAATACTGCCACCATCGTGAGTGAGTCATGTTTATAAAGAAACCAGAGCAAATAGAGCCAAGAGAAAGAACCTGCATAATCTGAGAGTGGAGAACCAAAGAAATTATATACTCAGTGTTTGTAATTCTGTACCACAAAGAGCTGTGGAAACTGAGTTTTTCAGTAAGTTTAAAGCAGAGATTAATAGATTTCTGATTATTAATGCTGAAGAGGATATGGAAATAGAATTGGTTAAAGACATTGAACTGTTTGGTCAGCTATGGTCGAATTAAGTGTTGGAGCAGGCTTGACAGACTGAATGGCCTACTTCAGTTCCTATGTTCCTAAGAGAAAGGCAATCTAAAAACGCAAACAATTCTTGTGGAACCTTCCCTCTGTCATAACGTCAGAAGTGGGATGTTCATTAATGATTGCACAATGTTTAGCATCATTTGCAACTCCGTAGATACTGGAGCAGTCCATGCCCAAATAGCAATTTCCAGGCTTGGTTGCTGACAAGTAGCAACCAATATTCGTACCACACGAGTGCCAGGCAATGATCATCACAACCAAGAGAGAATCTAACATTGTTCCCTGACCGCCAATGGCATTTCTCTTACTGAATCCCCCACTGTCAACATCTTGGGATTTCCATTGACCAGAAACTCAAATGGATTAGCCTTATAATTATAGTGGCTTCAAGAGCAGTTCTGAGACTAGGAATCTTGCAGTGAGTAACTCGTCTCCTGACTCCTCAAAGCCTGTCCACCATCTCCAAAGCTAAGGTCAGGAGTGTGCTGGAATACTTGCTCTTTACCTGGATGAGTGCAGTTCGAACAACATTCAAGATGCTTGATACCAACCAGGATGAAACAGCCTGCTTGATTGGCACCATAAATATTCTACAACATGCATTGTGGAAGTTTATCAAGAGCCCTTAGACTGTAATTTCAAACCATGACTACCTCTAACTGTAAGGACAAGGGAAGCACTATCCCTCCCACACGACTAACCCCGTATGGCCTCTACATGGCTTACTCACTCACTCGAGATCCTTACCATCTTTCACCCATCTGCACCAGCACTAACAGCTCTGCCAACAACTTCTATCTCTCTCAATCCATCCCTTTTATTTTTGAAGAAAATGGTCCATTATTGAGCAAAAAGAGCCAAAACGGGTGGTAGGAAGAGACAAACCTGACTGTGATTACCTTGAGTGGCTGACTGACTGTGTCCAAGTCCCTGGATTGGTGTCAGAGGGCTGCCCTCAACTTATTGTGTCAGGCCACCCTAACTGGAAGGGTGCCTCCCCTGACTGAGGACTACTCCCTTTCGACTTTGAGAACACAGTGTGTTTGCTTGGGCATTGCTGGCACATGGTGAAGGTATGAGGTTGAAATAGTCTGGTGCTGTACAGCAACAGATATCTGATGTCTGTTGATAACCATATCAGTTTGCCTGTGATCCATAAGTTCTGATTGAGATGGTAAAGCAGAAAAAGGCAATGCTGTGATGCTCAAAGTGATGGAGCATTAAGAGAGGATGTGAGGATTCCTGAGATGCAACTTGGTCCAATCTATAGGCTTGTCCTTGCCCCTGTATGCAGATTGTCCTTGTATCAGTGTTTCAATGACAGGTGCCAGTGCAATCCAAAATGCAGAACTATCCTGTAAGTGACCAGAGATGTGCCATGAAGGTGTGGTCAGGCTGCTTTGTATCCGATGGCAATGTTTTGTGCATGTGAGGTTTGTGTTGTCATTGCCCATGGAGTGAGCCTTGAGATGTTGGTACTGGATGGAGACCCAGAGGAACAAGCAGTGAGCTAGGGTCACCAGATACCTGTGATACCTGTGATTTTTCATGTCAGGAATTCCCAATTTTTTGTTTCTATTAAATGGGTTGGAGAATGGGAGAGTACAGATTAATGAGGTGAGATTAAGTAATAATTATGGTAATAATGAGCAACAAACCTTATTAATGGGCTTCTCGCTGCTCACTAGTGAGAATGTTATTTCAATATCTGAGTTTGTTAGGAAATCTCAGTGAATATCTAAGAGATACTAAGGAGCTGGGTGTTTTCCCAAAATTGACCATGCAGTGAACCCAAAGTGAGTTGGTCTAGAAAATCACACCATCAGTATTGTGACTCAAAGTAAAGAGGGTTTATATAACTGTCTTGATGATAATTGTACCGAGGAGAATCAAAAGTGAAAGCTTTAATTGGATAAGACTTTGGACTGACCAATTGTGGTTAAAGAACAACATTTTATAGAACTGTGTAACTGCATGGTCCAGGTTTGTGCTATTACTTGTGGGTTTTTTTAAATCTTTGTTGTGTTGACTATGTTGTGAAACCTATCTCTTTTTATTTGAAATATCTGGTTTTGATTCGTATTAGAGTAAAGGTTACAAGAAATTGAATCGTTAGTAATTTTTTCATTTAATGGTCTTTGAACAAATTTGGTGATTTTGGTTTATGGTACCCACAGGTAGGGTGATAATACCTGATATTGCTCCATTTTCAAGTCCTTTCTGGCACTGATTTAGAACTGGATTGGAATTTTAGCCCCTTTAGTTTAGGATTGTCTTTTTTGACATTTTGTCATTCAAAACTGATAAGTAAAACCTCAGTAAAGTGAAGTTATGTTAATACAATAATCAAAAATTGGCAGTATCACAGAAAAAGAACCTATTAATTGGATATAATATGTGGTTCATTTATCTGGAATTGATCTTGTTAAGATAATTAACATCTCACTTCTTCACCCATTAAATGATACAAAGAATTAACAATTGTTCCATTATACTCAATTAATAGATTCCACTATACGTCATTACTTCAGAAGATGTGGCAGGATTGATCAGCTGGGAAACTGATGCAATTCATTTGTCCATTTCACAGTATGACTGTGTACTTTGTTTTTTTTCTCAGAAAGGAACAGAATGATTGAGCAGATTGTTCAGTTGCCACTGAATAAAACACTGAACTGTACAATTAGCTTGGATGAATTGAATCCCTGAGAAGTGAACATGTCTATTTCACAAGTAAAATGTCTGTTTTAAGATTATATTTTTATTTGTGTTTAAATCCTTTATTAAAAAGGTTGTTCTGCGTGTTTGTTTTAGCAAGTTATTTAAATCTTTCTATTGCACATTATAGATGATCGAACAATTAAATTGTCGTTGCAAATTAGTGTGGATTCACGTATTTTAAACTGGAATTTTAAAATACTTGGAAGAACTTGGAATTTTGCAGCATTACTTTCTCTGGAGATGCTAAGCTGTCTTAGTCAAAACATTGAGCATTTTGAAGTGTGGTCACTGAATGCAGATTAATGTAGTGGACAAATGAAGTTTGCAAAGTTCAAGACCTCTATCAGTGCTACAGAATTGCAAAATCGCAGAATTGTTACAGTGCAGAAGGAAGCCATTTAGCCAATCATGTCTGCGCCAGCTCTTGGTGTATTATAGCTTAGTGCTAACATCTTGAATTTTCACTGCAATCCTGTACATTGTTTCTATCTAAATAACCATCTAGTGCCCTCTTGAATGCCTCAACTCAACCTGCCTCCATCACACAGTACATTCCAGACCTGAACCAGTATCCAGGTGAAAACGTTTATCTCTTCTCTCATTTTCTTCTTTAGCTAAACACTTAATAACTGTGCCCTCTGGTTCTCAATCGATTTATGAGGGTAACAGTTTCTTCCTATCCACTTATCTAGGCCCCTCATGTTTGTGTAAACTTCTTATCAAATCTCCCCTCATCCTCTCCTTTCAAGGAAAACAGCCCAACTTCTCCAATCTGTCCTCAAAACAGAAGTTTCACAAAGCTTCAACCATTCTTGAAAGCCTTATCTGCATTCACTCTAATGCATTCACCTCCTTTCAATTGTCTGGCATTCAGAACTGTACAACGGTACCTCAGCTGAGGTCTAGTCAGTGTCTTACATAAATTCATCATAACCTCTCAGCTCTTGTACTCTATGGTATCATTTATGAATTCTGGAATACGATATCCTTTATTATAGCTCCCTCTGCCTGTCTTGCTACTTTTAGTCCAGCAGAAGACTTAGAATAGTATCTTTTAGTTTATACTTATTGTCTGTGTTTGTTTGTACCAAAGTGCATCACCTAACACTTCTGTGTTTTGAATTTAATCTGCCCACTCTGCCAACTTGTCAATGTTCTTTTGAAGTTTTACACTGTTCTGTTCCCAGTTCATAATTCTTCAAAGTTTTGTGATATCTGCAAACATTGAAATAGATCCTTATGCACCAAGATCTAGAACATTTTATATATATGGGGTAAAACAAAGGTCCCAGTCCTGGAGAACTCCATGACAAATCACCTAGCCTGAATGGCGGTGGCCTAATGGTATTATCACTAGACTATTAATCCAGAAACTCAGCTAATGATCTGGGGACCTGGGTTTGAATCCTGCCACAGCAGATGGTGCAATTTGAATTCAATCTTTTTTAAAAAAAAGTCTGGCATTAAGAATCTATTGATGACTGTGAAATCATTGCCATTGGAAATTTCAATCTGGCTCACTAATGCTCTTCAGAAAAGGAAATCTGCCATCCTCACCAGTCCTACAGCATTGTGGTTGGCTTTCAATTGCCCTTGGAAATGGCTGAGCAAGCCAAGGGGTGGCTAGGGATGTACAATAAATGCTGGCCAGCTAACAATGCCATGAATGAATGAAAGAAAAGAAAAGGTACGGTATGATTTGATCCCCTGCCTCTGAATTAGTAGTGTGGGCCTCTGGATTACTAGTCCTTTCACATTATATTCTGCAGCCTTAAAAAATGTAGTTTATATATAAATGAATTCACTCAGCTGAATCTGGCTCTGAGCTCAGCTGGTCATGTCATTCATCTATGTTCCTTTCTGTGACAGGCCAACTTTGACACTGTTTGTGTTTAGGTCTCAAGTCCTTTTTGTCTCTTTTCATTAAAAACAGCTTGTTAAGTGTAAGATGTAGAAAAAAAACACCAGTGTAAAAACTAATTACAATAAAGTGAAGGATTCTTCAAGTGTAAACAGCAGGGGTACTAGAGTAATTTTGATCCAGCATTTTCTCATTCTCCACATCCTCTTGTTCCATGTACCTCTGCACACACGGCGATAAAAATGATCCACAATGAAGTATTGCTTCTTGCATCATGCAGTGCTCTCAATTTTTATTCCTGATTATTTGCATCCTGGGTATTACTAGTAATCCACTCAGCCAACTTATCTCTTCTGTTAATATAATTTTCTGGTCAACCTTTCTCATGGTCCAGCACTTGTATCCATATAATTACATACGGGATTGCATAGAAAGTGCAAGATAGACAAGAATCATTCAGTCCAACTTGTTTCTACTGACCTTTATACTCTTATTATGAAGAGACTCCAAAGTTCTTTTAAAGGATTAAGTACGAGAGCTGACAGGAGGAGAGAAGGGGTAAGGTCTGCTAAAAGTATCCCATTTCATGTGATAGTAGGCTAAGAGTGGGTGAGATTGGATTGGCTATGCTGAATGCAACCATATCATGAAAGGACAAGGGTGCCTATTGACTGCTTAAAGGAACAATATTGAATATATAGTGCATTAGTCTTTATGGGAGAAGACATTAACAGCATTCAAAAATTACTAAATAATCAAGGTGTGAAAGGGGGAGAAGAAATAAATTCAAGAACTATCTTTAGAGGAAGATATTATGGAAACTAATGAGGCTAAAGACTGATAAGCCCCCACGGACCTGATAGCTTGCATTATAGAATATCAAAGGAAGTATCTACAGAGATAATCTTGCAAGAATCCTTAGATTCTGGAAATGTTCCAAAGGAATAGAAAACTGCCAATGTAACACCCTTCCTAAAAGGAAAGAGACAAAAACAGGTGAAATCATGCCTGAGAAATTTATTAGATTTCTTTAAAGTTGAAATAAACAAGATAGATGAAGGGAATCAGTAGATGCGATATATTTAGACTTCCAAAAGGTTTTTGATAAGGTACCACACATAGGCTACTTTACTAATTAAAGCTCATGGTGCTGCATGTGGTATGCTTGCATGGATTAAGGATTGACTACCGAGTAGAATGCAGAGAGGGGGTCGGGGGAAGGGGTATTCTCAGAATAGCAACTTGTAACTAGTCCACAGCAATCAATGCTGTGGTCACAATTATTTACAGACTGCGATGAAGGAAGTGAGTATAGTATAGCTGTGTGTGTGGCTCCTACAAAAGTAGGTGGGAAGATGATTGATGAGGATGACACAGAGATATAGACAGGTTAAGTGAATGGACAGAAGTGTGGCAGAATGGGATATACTATGGGAAACTTTGAAGCACTTTGGCAGTAAGAACAGAAGAGCTGAATATTATTTAAATAAAGAAGGAATACAGAAAGCTGTAGCACAGAGGCATTGGGGGACTCCAGAGAATGAATCACAAAAAGATAATGGACAAGTTCACTGGATAATAGGGAAGGCAAATGGACTACTGAACCAAATTGAGAAGGAACGTCTTCACCCTGAGGGTTGTGAATCTGTGGAATTCCATGTCTAGTCTTCACTAGTTGAAGCTTCCTCATTGAATGTTTTTAAAGCTAAGATAGATAATTTTTTGAACAGTAAAGGAATTAAGGGTTATGATGAGAGGGCAGGTAAGTAGAGCTGAGGCCATGAAAAGATTAGCCAATATCTTGAATGGTGGTGCAAGTTCAAAGGCCAGATGGCCTACTCCTGCTCCTAGTCCTTATGTTCTTTAATTTAAAGGGAATCGAGTATAAAAATAGGGAAGTTTTGTTAAAAGGATAAAAGGACTATATATAGCCCCAGCTAGTCATGATATATATTAAACAATTTATTTGAGGAATCTAAATGTTAAATGCATATGACAAAGCTGGTAGGAGAGTGAACTGTGAGGAGGATACATTGATACTTTAGTCAGAAGTCACACAACACCAGTTTATAGTCAAACAGGTTTATCTGAAATCACAAGCTTTTGGAGTGTTGCTCCTTCATCACTTGACTGGTGTCATGTGACGTCTGACCTTGTCTGTCCTAGTCCAACACTGGCACCTCCATTTCATTTAAACAAGTTGAGTAAGTGGGCAAATACGTGGCAGATTAAATATAACTTGGATAAATGGGAGAATATCCATTTTGTTCGCAGAAACAGAATGGCAGATTATTATCTGAATGGTGATGGATTGGGGAAGAGAGGTGCAGTGAGACCTGGTCTTTGCACACCAGTTGCCGAAAGTAGGCATGCAAATGCAGCAGATGGTGAAGAAGACAAATGGTATGTTATCCTTAATAGTAAGAGGATTTGAGTACAGGAGCAAGGATGTCTTGTTGCAACTGTACAGGGCTTTGGTGAGACCACATCTGGAGTATTGTGTAAAGTTTCGGTCTCCTTATGTGAAAAAAAGGTGTTCTGGCTATAAAGGGAGTGCAATAAATGTTTACCCAACTGACTTAGCAGGACTGATGTATGAAGAGAAACTGGATCACTTGGAACTATAATTTTGGCTGAATATATTGGTTCAAGTTTAGAAGAATGAGGGGAAATTGCATAGAAACCTATAAAATTCTAACAGGACTAGGCAGGGTGAATGCAGGAAGGGAGTTCCCATTTAGCGGGGAGCCCAGAATCAAGGGGTCACAGTTGAAGGATATGGGGTAATTCATTTAAGACTGAGTGTTGAACCTGTGGAATTTTCTTACACGGAAAGTGGTTGAAACATTGAACGTTTTCAATAAGAAGCTGTAGTTCTGAAAGCTAAAAGGATCATCGAGTACTGAGTTGGATGGTTAGCCATGGTCATGTTGAATGGCAAAGTTGGCTCAAAGGACCTAATAGGTAACAGACTTCGCTTATTTTAAAATTTGCATTATAATTTCCAAAATTTACATTTACAATATTCGCTAGGCTTTATTAGGTCAAAGTGCTGTTAAGTCTAATAGGTCAAGATGCTAATAAGCATACTTGAAATGAGTTTAAAATGTAATTGCTATTCAGTTATGGAGTCTTAATCATACTATTGTACTGCATGGAAATAGACCCTTCAGTTCAACTTGTCCATGCCACTCAGATATCCCAAATTAATCTCGTCCCAGTTGCCAGTATTTGGCCCATTATGCTCTAAAGCCCTCCTATTCATGTACCTATCCAGATGCCTTTTAAATGTTGTAATTGTTCCAGCCTCCACCACTTCCTCTGGCAGCTCATTCCATACAAGCATCACACTCTGCATGAAAAAGTTGCCCCTTAGGTCCCTTTTAAATCTTTCCCCTCTCACCCTAAACCTATTTCCTGTAGTTTTGGATTCCCCTACCCTCGGAAAAAGACCTTGGCTATTATCTAAGACACTCATGATTTTATAAACCTCTATAAGGTCACTCTTTGGCCTCTGACACTCCAGAGAAAATAGCGCCAGTCTATTCAGACTCTGACAGAAATTGAAGAAATTGCCAGGAATGGATTTATCTCTGTAGTAAGTTAGACCAAAAGAAGATTGCTTTAATGCACTTTATTTAAACCGCATACAGAGCAACTTCGGTTATCCGAATTTCGATTATCAAAATTTCGGATTATCCGAACAAGATCTCAAGGTCCCGATGCTTGGGTAAAGTGTGACAATGACAAAGCCTGAGGATGTAAAAATCTCTTGCTCCATCTTCCTTTGTATCACTTGAAGTATGATACTCTATTTGAAACAAGACCCTCTGTTGTGACATAACAGCTACATATTAAATGAAAGCTTAAATAAGAGAACTTACTGAGCGAGAGAAGCTGGATCTGGGACCACAGCATGTCTGTCGCAAGGGGAACATGTGACACCACTGGCCACTGGGAGAACTGCAACCTGGTCTCACACCCACTCCCCGTGACCATCAGATCAGTTATCCGAACATTCGATTATCTGAACAAAATACTCCCTGCCCGTGTCGTTCAGATAATCGAGGCTGCCCTGTATCATGGTACCTTCACACTTTACAAACTGTAATTAGAAAAATGTAATGTGTAGTTAATGCCACAAAGTCATCAATTGAATAAAAGATTTGTTAAAGCATTATAATTTATCAACTTATCAAAGTTTATCATAGAAAATTAATTATGCTGAATTTCAGTTGCTGTTAAATGTAAAATATTAGAACTGTTTTGAGCTCCCAGCAAGAGTTATCAATAAATCTATTTTGAATGGCAACTGTTGAGTTTGCTGACACATTCAGAGAATTCTCTTCTCTCCCCTGAACAGTGACATGAGATCTTTAGTGTTCACCTGAACACCTGAACAGGGTTTTAGTTTAACATTGTAACTGATGAGCAGCACCTCCAATAATGCAACACTCTTTGTACTGAAGTGTAGGCCTGTATGAGCAAGGTGCGGAGTGGGTCTTGATCCCATGACCTTCTGACTTGGAGATGAGTGCACAGGCCCTTGCAAGGAGGTTGGGTGCTAACTCTGTACATGATATGTTTATCATGAGCCTTTTTCTCTGGCTACTCAGAGGATCTCGCCTTTGACTTAGTAATTCAGGACTGTGACTACAGTACAAGGATTCTGGGTTTATCGGGGTCAAGTGGGTCAAGTTTGAAAGCCCTGTTGTAATCTGTTGATGGAATACAAGCATTGCTCCTGAATGAGACTAACCTTTGAGTGAGGGTTATATGCATGTTGCAGGTGAAAGATTTTGATAGTATGCATTCACTTTATGCCAGTTACAGTATCAACTACTCGCAAAGCAATTCCTGGTCTTGTATTACAGCAACTATTACACTATTACAATTTATAATGCAATAGTAACCAGTTTCTACAATGTATCAAAATTACTATAGTTAATTTGGAAGAAAAAACACATGTTTACATGTTTAAAAATGAATTTGCTTAAATCACATAAATAAATCAATCTTATCCAGCCTCTTGTAAAGCTTCAAAATCCATTTGCAGACAGCATAAGTTACTTTCAGATTGAGGGTAAATCGGAAAAAATATTTCAAGGTTACAAACATAAAGGCCAATGGTAATTTGAAAAAAAAAGAACAAATTAACAACTAAGTAAATAAAGTAAAGGTACAGGGCCAGGCAATGTGTTGTACCTGCATGGTTTGGGAGATGGTGGACTCCTACATGGGTGTGACGACAGTTGAAGCAAGTATTCATTGCTGAAGGAACTCCAGCTCAGAGTTGATGAGCTGGAGTCTGACCTCTGAACATTGTGACACATCAGGAAGGGAGAGAATTAACTTTGACACAGTGTTTGACGAGGCAGTCACATTCCTTACATTAATTACCTTGAGTTCAGTGGTCAGGGATGGGAGGGTGTGACTATGAGTGAAGCAGGTAGAGGGATCCAGGAGGTAGTACTGAAGGAGCTTCAGCCCTTGAGCTTGTCTAACAAGTTTGAGATTCTTGCTGCCTGTGTGAATGAGAGCAGGGGCTGTAGGGAGAATGAGCAAATTGATCATAGCACCATGTACAGTCATTAAACAGAGGTTAGAAAAGAGAAATGTAATTACAAATGGGGATAGTATTGTCAGGGAATAGACACTGGACTCTGTGGCCAGGATCAAGAGTTCTGAAGGCTGTGTTGCCTGTTTGGTGCCTGGGTTCAGGATATCAGGATATGGGTGGCACTGTGGCTTATGGGCAGCGCGATGGCTCTGTGGTTAGCACTACTGCTGGTTTGATTCCAGCCTCAGGTGACTTTATGTGTAGATTTGCACATTCTCCCCCTGTCTGCATGGGTTCCCTTTGGGTGCTCCGGTTTCCTCTCACAATTCAAAAATGTGCAGGTTAGGTGAATTAACCATACTAATTTGCCCATAGTGTTCAGGGATATGTAGATTAGATGCATGAGTCAGGGATAAATGTAGAGTAATAGGGTAGGGGAATGGGTCTGGGTGGTTTACTCTTCAGAGGGTTGGTGTGGACTGATGGGCCAAATGGCTTGTTTCCACACTGTAGGGATTCTATGATCTCAGCTAGGCTGCAGAGGAACTTAGAGTGGGAGGGTAAAGATTGTGGTCCATGCAGGTAAAAGAAAGAAAAAGGTTTTGCTGGGAATATGAGCAGCTACAGGCTAAATTAAAAGACAAAATGAGAAAGGCAATAATCTCCAATTACTACCTGAGCCATAAGCTCATTGGCACGGGGTAGCCATGTGGCTCAAAGATTGGTGTGAGAGAAACAGGTCTGAATTCATGGGACATTGGCACCAGTAATGGGGAAGGACGGAGCAGTCCTGATAGGATGGACTGCACCTGAATCAGGCTGAGACCAGAACCCTGGTGAATTGCAATAACAAGGCTTTAAACTAAATATTTGGGAGATGAGTTCAGTTACATGGAAAACTAAAATTAAAGGAGAAGATAGAATTACTGGTTAGCGATGAGAATTGGTTGTTACCAGAAAAAATAGAAAACACAGGATATGTGAATGATTTATTGTACCAAGAAACCATAAAAGGATAGAGAAACTTGATAATGGAACTGACTTTGTATCTTATTCGGAATAAAGTCGATGAACTGATATTGCAAATCAAGATTGCAAGGACTTTAAACTGGTTAAAGGAGAGGAGGACTCAGGAGAGGTTATTAATGTTTCCAGACAAACAAGAGGACGAGAGATTATGGAAAGGCTCAGGAATCTAATTCAGGCACTCTAGGTAACAGTATGAATAGGGGGCAATGAACACAGGACTAAGGGTGCTGTACTTAAATGAGTGCAGTATATGAAACAAGCTAAATGATGAAAGAGAATAATATGAGGGTAAGCTAGTTACTAATATAAAAAAAATTGGATGACGTTTTTTAGATATATAAAAGATAAGTGAGACAAGATTGGACATTGAACCACTGGAAACTTAGGCTGGAGAAGTAGTAATGGGGACAAAAGAAACAGTGGAGGAACTGAATAGGTACTTTGCATCAGTATATCACTGTGGAAGACATCAGTATATCAGAATTTCAGGGAGCAGAGGTGAGTTTAGTGGCCGTCACTAAGGAGAAGGCACTGGGAAAGCTGAAAGGTCTGAAAGCAGATACATATCCCTGACTACACCAGTATTCTATAGGAGATAGCTGAGGAGATTGTGGAGGCATTGGAGATGATCTTTCAGGAATCACTGAAGTGAGGGTTCCAAAGGACTAGAAAATGACTAAGTTACACCCCCTTTTAAAAAGGGAGGGAGGCTAAAGACAGGAATTTATAGGCTGGTTATCCTTACCTTGGTCATTGGTAAGATTTTAAGAGTCCATTACTAAGGATGAGATTTTGGAGTACTTGGAAACGTATGGTGAAATAGGGCTGAGTTAGCATGGCTTCATCATGAGATTATACCTTACAAATCTATAAGCATTCTTTGAGGAGGTAACAAACAATTTGGACAAAAGAGAGCCAGTGAACATGATCTGTTTGGATTCCCGGGAGTCCTTTGACAAGGTGCCACTCAGGAGGCTTCTAAATAAGATAAGAGCCCATGGTGTTCAGGCAAGATACTGGCATGGTTAGAGAATTAGCTGACTGGCAGAAGGCAGAGTGGAGATAAAGGGGTCTTTTCCAGGATGGCAGTCAGTGACTAGTGTTGTTCTGCAGGGCTCCGTGTTAGGACCACATCTATTCCTGTTATACATTAACAATCCAGATGAATGGCATTGTTGCTACACTTGCAGGTGACGCAGAGATAGCTGGATGAACAGGTAGTGTTGAGGAGGCAGACAGGCTGCAGAAGGACATGGATATTTATTTATTCATGGAATGTCAGCATCACTGACTAGGCCAGAATTTATTGCCTGTCCCTAACTGCCTAGAGGGCAGTTAAGCGTCAACCATATTGCTGTGAATCTGGTGTCACATGTAGGCCAGTCCAGGTAGGGATGGTAGTTTCCTTGCCTAAAGGACATTAATGAATCAGATGAGTTTTCCTGATAATCGGCAATGGCTTCATGGTCATCATTAGACTCTTAATTCCTGACTTTTTATATTGAATTCAAGTTCCACCATCAAGTTCCCAGGCCCTAAGAACATTACCTGAATTTCTGGGTTAACAGTCTATTGATAATGTCACGAGGCCATTGCCTCCCCAGAGAGGGCAAAGAATTGGCAGATGGAATACAATGTGGCAAAGCGTGAGGTTATATACTTTCGATAGGAAGAATAGAGGCGTAGATAATTTTCTATTCGAGAAAAGGCTTCAGTAATCTGAAGCACAAAGATACTTGGGAGTCTGAGTTCAGATTTTCTTAAGGTTAACGTTCAGGAAGGCAAGTGCAGTGTTAGCATTCAGTTCAAGAGGGTTAGAATACAAGAGCAGAGATGTATTTGGAACATTATGAGCAGTTTTGGGCCTCTTATCTAAAGCTTTGGAGGGGCAATTGTCGTGAGGAGCAGTTAAGAATCCTGGGTTTCTACTTAATGTAGTTTAGAAAGGTGGGGTGGGGAAGTGGAATCTTACTGACACTTACAGAATACTGAGTCTGGATACAATGGATGTGGAGAGGGTGTATTCACGAACATGAGAGACTTGGACCCGGTGCAACATCGAGGGCCAAAGGGCCTATTCTGCACTGTATTGTTCTATGTTCTATTATTACACTTCTAATCTAACCCCATTACACCCCTAACACTACACCTTACTACAACCTAACATAACGACCACTATACATCTAACCTAACTGCCTATTGCACCCTTAATCCAGCTCCCCATTCCACTCCTCACCAGTAGACCCCTAATCCAATCTCCATTACTGCTTAAACCTATTTCCCATTTAGAACCTCAACCCAAACACCAGCACATTCCCAATCCAAGGGGGGAATGTCAGTAGTCAGGGCGACAGGTGCAGAGGGGGTGTGTGTTGGTTCATGGAGTGACAGGGGGGTCAGTTGTTGGCTTGACGGGTGCTGGGTGACAGGTGGGAGGGGTGGTGGGAGCTGATCAGTTTCAGAGGTGAGTGGTGCGGGGGGAGTGGGTTATTGCTGGGGTAACGGGTGCAGGGGTCACAGGTCAGTCGCCAGGGTGACTGGAGTGGGGGGGTGGAATGGGTAGCTTGGCAGTGCAACTGATGCAGGGATGTGTGAGTCGGTGAAAGGGTACTGGAGGGGCGCAGTTAGTTACCGGGAGGCAGGTGACGTGGGGGAGGGGCGGGGTCAGTTGTTGGGGGTGGGCACACTGGTTATCATGGTTATGGGGGCTGGGTGGTGGTGAAGGGCGCCGGCCAGGAATGACGGGTAACCGGGGGGGGGGTTTGGTTGTCAGGGTGACAGGTGCCACCCTGACGGGTGCCAGGGACAGGGTTTGGTTCAATACTCGGGATGACGGGTGCCGGGGGGGGGGTTGGGGGGATGACAGGTGTCAGGGACGGGGTTCAGGTCAGTTGTCGCAGTGATGCGTGCTGTGGGGGGGGGGGGGGGGGGGTTGTCGCAGTGATTGGTGACCAGGGGTGGGGGTGGTGGTGGATTCCGGGTTGTGACGGGTGCCAGGGGTGTCAGTTGTCAGGTGATGGGGGGGGGGGTGGCACGGGTCGGTTGCCGGGGTGACGGGTGCGAGGGGGGGTGCGGTCGGTTGCTGGGGTGACGGGTGTGGGAGGGGCGGATCGGTTGCCGGGGTGACGGGTGCGGAGGGTCGGTTGCCGGGGTGACGGGTGCGGGAGGGGGCGGGAGGGTCGGTTGCCGGGGTGACAGGTGTGGGAGGGGCGGGTCGGTTGCCGGGGTGACGGTGCGGGAGGGGGCGGGTCGGTTGCCGGGGTGACGGTGCGGGAGGGGGCGGGTCGGTTGCCGGGGTGACGGGTGCGGGAGAGGGCGGGTCGGTTGCCGGGGTGACGGGTGCGGGAGGGGCGGGTCGGTTGCCGGGGTGACGGTGCGGGAGGGGGCGGGTCGGTTGCCGGGGTGACGGTGCGGGAGAGGGCGGGTCGGTTGCCGGGGTGACGGGTGCGGGAGAGGGCGGGTCGGTTGCCGGGGTGACGGTGCGGGAGAGGGCGGGTCGGTTGCCGGGGTGACGGGTGCGGGAGAGGGCGGGTCGGTTGCCGGGGTGACGGTGCGGGAGGGGGCGGGTCGGTTGCCGGGGTGACGGTGCGGGAGGGGGCGGGTCGGTTGCCGGGGTGACGGTGCGGGAGAGGGCGGGTCGGTTGCCGGGGTGAAGGGTCAGTTGGGGCGGAGCTTTGGGTTCGGTGATCGGGCTGTATTCGAGGCCCAGGCTCTATTCCGGCGTTAACGATGGATCGTGCTCCCGCGGCGGTTCTGAAAGCGCTGGAGAGCGGTAACAAGGAAGGGATAGAGCGGGTGCTGCAGGAATATAATCGGCAGGTGAGTGGCACCGACCGGGCTGGCGGCAATGGCTCACACCCGGGACCCTCCCCCCTTCCCCAAGGTAACCAGGAACATATATCTTCTCCCTCTGCCAGGAATGTTACCTCAAACCATTCCCCTCCCCCCCCCCCCCCCGTCCTATTCCTGGGAAAATCACACACCCTCTCCTTCCCTCACCCCGAACATTTCACCCACGATTCCAACCCCACCCTCGAGAACAACATGTCCTCACTCCAAGGTATGTCTCTTCCCTCCCATCTCGAAGAATATTCCCCACCCCAAACCCGATGAACATCCCTCCCACCACCCAGCCCACCCCACTTCTGGGGGCAAACCTGCTCACATCCTGAGGAACACAACCCCCACCACAATTCCGAGTAACATCTCCTCTCCCCACCCCCCCACCCCCATTCTGAGGAACATTCCCCACTGCAACCTTCCCCATCCTGAGGAACATCACCCCTCATCCTGATGAACATCCACCCCTGTGCCCCCTCTCATCCTGAGGAACATATCCCCCCTCACCCTCCCTATCCTGAGGAACATCACCCCTCATCCTGATGAACATCTACCCTTAATGCCCCCTCTCATCCTGAGGAACATATCCCCCCTCACTCTCCCTATCCTGAGGAACATCCCCCTGCACACCCCATATCCTGAGGAACATACCATGCCCCCCTTTTCCCCACATCCCTATCCTGAGGAATATCCCCCCCCCATTCTGAGGAATATCCTTTTCCCCCTCCCATCCTGAGGAATATCACCCACCTCATCCTGAGGAACATCCCCCTGCACCCCCCCCCCCCCCCCCTGAGGAACATACCATCCCTCCCAATCACGTCTCCATTCTGAGGAACGTCCACAACCACCCCATCCTGAGGAACATCTCTTCCCCCACCCTCCCACATACACATTCCTACACCTTGCAAAGATGACCATATGATCATAAGACGTAGGAAGCGGAGTAGGCCAATTGGCCCCTCAAGCCCGCTCATTCAGTCATGTCATGGCTGATCCAACGCTCTTCACATTCTCTTTTGTGTGTTTTCCCTGCGATTCCAAAGATGTGCAGGTCAGGTAAATTGGCCATGCTAAAATTGCCTGTAGTGTTAGGTGCAGGGGAATGGGTCTGGGTGGGTTGCTCTTCGGAGGGTTGGTGTGGACTTGTTGGGCCGAAGGGCCTGTTTCCACACTGTAAGTAATCTAATCCAGAAATTAATTCTTGATACTCCTACTGATCAAGAATCTACCCCCATCTCCCCATCCCTGAGACCCCTTACCTCGCAAGAGGAAATGTCCTCTTGCATCTGTCCCATCATGCTCTCTCAGAGTCTGTGTTTCAATAAGATCTCCCTTCATTCTTCTAATTTCTGATGAATTGTAGGAATTTTCAAAGCTGAAGTACAACCCAGAGAGGCTGGTTTGGACAAACCTAAACCATAAGTGGATGACATTGTTTTTTGTTGAAATAATGAGGACGAGCATGTTTCCAATAATCTACCATGTGACAGGCCCTTTGACTGTCTATTTTGATAGATGATGCTAAGAAGTATATCCTGCATATTATAGCTGTATAACTTTATTCTCAGCAAATCCTGGATAATAATGTGTTAACAACATCTGCCCTTATTGTTAATGAGTAATACTATAATTTATTTGGGGCAAGAGAGATATACCTGATGAATTGCAAATCAGCACAAATGCCTTCATGGCTTTAACCTCACTGAGATTTTCATGGGTTTACTATTTTGTACATTAATTGCTCATTAGACTGGGAAATGACTTACATTTATATTTAATAGTGCCAATACCCTTTCTAACGTCACAATTTTTAATTACTGCCACAGTCTTTCTTCCACCAAAAATAAATACTTAAAAGTGTAGTGTCTCATTCCATCAGGAAGTACATCATGTTTAGAATTTTACTTATGTTTCATTTTAGTCGTCTTAAGTTGTTCACTTTTCTCAATGTTATTTCTTTTCCTGTTTGAGACTCAAATTAAATTTAATTCCCTCTCCATTGTTTCTCTATAAAGTTTTTAAATCTCATTATTTAAACAGACATAATGCTGGTCCCTGAAGGCCCATTGCCTTCAGCTCATGTTTTCAGCAATTTGATGGCCCTTGTTTTAATGGAGAATCCAGGAACAAGTCTGATTAATTGGGCATGGAGAAAGTGAGGACTGCAGATGCTGTACATTTCAGTCAAGAGTGTGATGCTGGAAATGCACAGCAGGTCAGACAGCATCCAAGGAGCAGGAGAATTGGCATTTCAGGCAAAATACCATCATCAGGAATTAGGGTTGTGAGGCGAGGGGGGGGGTGGGAGGTGGCGGGAGGGAGGTAGCTGAGAGTGCGATAGGTAGATTAAGATGGGGGTAATGGTGATAGGTTGGAGAGGAAGGTGGAGCGGATAGGTGAGAAAGAAGGTGGACAGGTACGACAGGTCATGGTGATGCCAAGTTGGAAGATTGAATCTGGGATAAAGTGGGTGGGGGTGGGGAATGATATGAGGAATGTGGTGAAATCCAGATTGATGCCATGTGGTTGGAGGGTCCCAAGGTAAAAGATGAGGTGTTCTTCCTCCCAGGCATCGGGTGGTTTGGGTTTGGCGATGGAGGAGGCCCAGGACCTACATATCCTTGGTGTAGTGGGAGGAGGTGTTGCCACAGAATGGTGAGGTTGGTTGTTGCGTGTTCTGGAAGTAGGCATCTTGTCTGCCCAATATAGCAGAGACTGCAGCAGGAACAATGGATACAGTAAATGACATGTGGAAGTGCAGGTAAATCTCTGATGGATGTGAAAGGCTCCTCTGGGCCTTGGACGGAGGTGAGGAGGCAAGTGTGGGCTCAGGTTTTGCAACTCCTGCAGTGGTAGGGGAAGATGCCAGGTGGAGAGGGTGGGTTGGTGGTGGTGGTGGTGGTGGTGGTGGTTGGGGGTGGGGGGTGGGGTTGGGGGTGTGGATTGGGGTGGGGGGGGAGGTGAGTGGTGGTGGGTGGACACACTACGGAATGCAGATAGGGTTCAGGAGGGAAATACATCTCTGGTGGTGGGGTCCATTTGTATAGGGTGGAAATGGCGAAGGATGATACAACATTTACAAAGCTTGGTGCAGTGGAAGGTGAGGCCTGGGGAGGTGGGTTCTGTCCTTGTTTGTGGGGGGGGGGTTGAGGGCGGAGGTGCAGGAAGTGGATGAGATGTGCTGGAGGGCATCATCAGCCAAATGGGAAGGCAGGTTGGGGTCTTTGAAGAAGGAGGTCATCTGGTGTGTTCTGTGGGGGAACTGGTCCTCCTGGGAGCAGATGCAGCGGAGGTGGAGGAATTGGGATTAAGGGGTGGCATTTTTACAGGAGGCAGGATGGGAGGAAGTGTGGTCCAGGTAACTGTGGGGGTTGGTGGGTTTGTAGATGTCTGTGTTGAGACAGTCACCGTTGATGGAGATGGAGAAGTCCGAGATGATCTTGTCGAACTTAAAGTCAGGGTGGAATGTGTGGGTGAAGTTGATGAACTGTTTAACCTCCATGTGGGAGCACCAGGTGGCACTGATATAGTCATCAATGTAGCGGAGGAAAAGGTAGGGAATGGTGTTGGTGTAACTGCGGAAGATGGACTGTTCCACGTAACTGATAGAGACAAGCAAAGCTGGGACCCATGGCTGCCCCTTTTGGTCTGGAGGAAGTGGGAGGATTCAAAGAAGAAATTATTGAGGGTGAAGACCAGTTCAGCTAAGGGGTGAGGTAACACACACGTACAGCCACACACACAACATTTTACTGCAACTTTTTGTCAGGTTCCACCTTTGCCCTGTACAGGACAATGTTGGAGAGATTATCTGGGGAAAGGGGGTTTAGGGTACACCCCTTTGTGGAACTTCAGGGAAAGTGTGGGAGGGGAGAGAGAAGGCGTGAGGTCAGTCATTTGGAGACGGTACCTGGGCTCCCATCAATGTCCAAGACTGTTCTCTGCAGCATTTCAGTAAGCCGCATTTGTTTTTAATCATTGTAAACAAAAGGTGAGATCGGTGTTAGAAACACCTCTTTGATGCAATATTTCTATTGGGACCTCGAGATCTCCTTCAGATAATCCGATATTTGAATAACTGATATTCGGATAATCAAGGTTCCCCTGTACAGGGTTACAAGGGTGGGTGGGTCTGGGTGATTCATTTAAGAGGGTTGGTGTGGACATGGTGGGCTGAATGGCCTGCTTCCATGCTGAAGGGATTCTTTGATTCTTTGAACTTTGCTCATCTGTTCAACGAGTTCATGGTTGAGCTGATTCTCCTTAACTTCAGTTTTCTGCCTTTCCCAAATAACCCGTAATTCCCTTACTAATTAAAATTATGTCTATCTCAGCCATGAAGATATTGAACAGCCCAGTCTTTACAGCCCTTTGTGGTAAAGAATTCAATGGATTCACTACCCTCCAAGAGAAGAAATTTCTCCTTATCTCTGTCTTAACTGGGTAACCTCTTACTATGAGATTATGCCTCCTTGTCCTAAATTCTCCCACAAGGGAAAACAACTTCTTAGCATCTACCCTATCGAGCCTCCCATGAATCATGTTGGGACTACATAAGGTTATGGCTCATTCTTCTAAACTTGAATATGTGTAGACCGTATGTACTCAACCCTTCTTCATGAAAATATCCCGCTGTATTGGGGATCAATTTAAACCTTTTCTGGACCGCCTCTGCTGCCAGTCTTTCTTTTGTTAGGTAAGGACCAAAACTTGACAGTACTTTTTTTAAATTACTCATTCAGGGGATGTGGACATAGCTGTCCAGGCCAACACTTCAACCCCAGGGCATCAATGTGAACTTCACCAGTTTCCTCATTTTCCCTTCCCCTCCCCCCTTACCCCAGTTCCAACCTTCCAGCTCAGCACCATCCTCATGGCCTGTCCTACCTGCCAACCTCCCTTCCCACCCATCTGCTTCACCCTCCTTTCTGACCTATCACCTCCATCCCCACCCCTATTCACCTATTGTACTCTTTACTACCTTCTCCCCAGCTCCACCCCCTCATTTATCTCTCCACCATGGAGGCTCCCCATCTGTATTCCTGATGAAGGGCTTTTGCCTGAAATGTCGATTTTCCTGCTCCTGGAATGCTGCCTGACCTGCTGTGCTTTTCCAGCACCACTCTAATCTAAACTCTGGTTTCCAGCATCTGCAGTCCTCACTTTTGCCTAGGCCAATATTTATTCCCCATCCCTAATTGCCCACAGGGAAGCTGAGAGTCAACTACATTACTATGGATCTACAGTCTTATGTGGGCCAAGCTGGGTAATGCTAATAGGTTTCCTTCTCTAATGGACATTAATGAACCATTAATTTTTCCTGATAATTGGCAACAGTTTCATGGTGATCATTAGACTCTTAATCCTATATTTTTATTGAATACATGTTTCTCCATCTGCCATGGTAGGATTTGAATCTGGGTCCCCAGTCTCTGGGTTAACAGTCTAGCAATATCACCATAAGGTCACCAACCACTCTCTTTCTCTCCCCACCCCACCCCCAACTCCCCACTCCCCATATTGCAGGTCTAGTCTGACAATAATTTGTATGGTTTTAGCTAAATCTCCCTATTGCTGTATGTCATTTCCTTTTAAAGTCAAAATAACATTCCATATTCCTCTCAAATAACCTATTGTACTTGTGCCTAAATCATTTACATACAAGGACCTCCAAGCCCCCAGCAGCTTTCTACAGTCTTTCCTCATTTTAGCTTCTCAGTTCTTCTTGCTAACGTGCTTAACTTCATGTTTTTTCAACGTTTAATTCCATCTGTCAAGTTCTGCACACTCACTTATCTGTTCTGAATCCCTCCGTAGACTTTTTGGGCCATTCTCACCACTTGTCTTCCCACCTGTTTTTATATCATCTGCAGTAGTGCATTCACTTTCCTCATCCAGCTCCATAATATATAATGTAAATAATTGTGACACCAGCACTGATCCCTGTGGCACTCCACCAGAGTTGTGGAGATGTACTGCACAGAAACAGACCCTTCGGTCCAACTCTTCCATGTGGACTAGAGATCCCATCCTAATCTAGTCCCATTTGTGAGCACTTGGCCCATATCCCTCTAAACCCTTCTTATTCATATACCTTTTAAATAATGCAATTGTACCAGCCTCTACCACTTCCTCTGGCAGCACATTGCATACATGTGCCATCCTCTGCGTGAAAAAGTTGCCCCTTCGGTCCCTTTTATATCTTTCCCCTCTCACCCTGAACTTATGTCCTCTAGTTGTGGACTCCCCCAACCCAGGGAAAAGACTTTGTCTATTTATCCTATCCATGACCCTCAGGATTTTACAAACCTCTGAGGTCACCCCTCAGCCTTCGCTCCAGAGAAAACAGCCCCACCCTGTAGCTCAAATCCTCCAACCCTGGCAACATCTTTGTAAATCCTTTCTGAACCCTTTCAAGTTTCACAACGTCCTTCCACTAGGAAGGAGACCTGAATTGCATGCAATATTCCAAAAGTGGAATAGCTACAGGTTGCCATCTGAAAAAGCCAAACTCTCCCTTCGATTAGTCAACCAATCCTCTATCTATGCAAATATACTATCCTTCACACCATGGGCTATCTTATTAGCTATGTGTGGTACCTTATCAAACACCTTTTGGAAATCCAAGTATATTACTCCTACTGGTTGCCCTTCATTTATCCTGTTGTTACTTCCTCAAAGAACTCTTAATAAATTTGCTAGGGGGCATGCTTTCTCCTTTCATGAAGCTATGCTGTCTCTTTTTGATTATATTATGTTATTCTAAATTGCTGTTGTTCCTTTTATAGTAAACTCGTGACATCTTCCCAATGACCGAACTGACCTACAGTTACCTGTTTTTTGTCTCTTCCCTTTTTTAATAAGTGTATTACATTAGTAGTTTTCCAATCATCTTTTCCAGAATGTAATAACTTTTGAAAGGTTACTGCCAATATCTCTGTAGCTACTTCCTTTAAAATCCTAAAATTCATCTCATCAGGTCCAGGGGACAGATCAGCCTTTAGCCCCATGCGTTTCATGAAAACTTTTGTTTCCTCTATTGGTAGTTATTGTAGTTATTTCTTTCCCTTTTTGCCCTTTGATAGCACTACAAAAATACTAAATAATCAATGTTGTCTATTGTGAGGACTAATGCAAAGTATTTGTTTAACTCTTCAGCCATTTCCTGGTTCTCTATTATTATTTCCCCAATGGAATATCCCCAGTAGAATGTTTTTTATTGCCTTTCATGGGATGTGGGTGCCACTGGCTGGGTCAGCACTTATTGGCTAAGCAACGATGTTGGTGAACTACTACAGTCCATGTAGTGGAGGTAGACCCATAGTATTGTTAGAAAGGGGCTTCCAAGATTTTGATCCATTGACACTGGAGGAGCGGCAATATAATTCCAAGTTAGGATAGAGAGGAACATAGGAACAGGAGTAGGCCATTCAGTCCCATTCAGCCAGATCACGGCTGATCTATGGCCTAACTCCGTGTACCATGTAACTTTGGCCCATATCCTTTAATACCTTTGCTTAACAACAATTTACCTATCTTAGATTTAAAATTAATAACTCATCCTACATCCACTGCCATTTGGGGAAGAGAGTTCCAAACCTTTACCACCTTGCATATCAAAGTGTTTCTAATATCTCTCCTGTATGACCTGGCTCTCATTCTCAGGCCAACCAGTGAGGATAGTTTATCTTTTTCTACCCTGTCTTTTCCTGTTAAAATCTTGAATACTTTAATCAGATCACCCGTTATCCTTCTAGGTTCTAGAGAAAATAGGCCTAACTTGTGTACTCTCTCCACATAACTTAACCCTTGAAGTCCAGCTATCATTTCCACAAATTTGCTGATGATAGTGTTCCCACATGTGTTTTCCTCTTGTCCTTCTAGATGACAGATGTTGAAGTAGTCTTGGTGATTTGCTGCAATGCATCTTGTAGATGGTTCACACTGCTGCCACTTGATGGTGGCAGAAATTACTTTTGGAAGGGCTGCTACTCAAGTATGCTGCTTCATTCTAGGTAAGAACATAAGAACTAGGAGCAGGAGTAGGCCATCCGGCTCTTCGAGCCTGCTCCGCCATTCAATAAGATCATGGCTGATCTTTTCATGGACTGAGATCCACTTACCCGCACTCTCACCGTATCCCTTAATTCCTTTATATCTCTAAATAGTATCTACCTTAGCTTTAAAACATTTACTGAAGTAGCGTTAACTACTTCACTGGGCAAGGAATTCCATAGATTAGCAACAATCTGGATGAAGAATTTCCTTCTAAATTCAGTTCTAAATCTGTTCCCTCTAATCTTGAGGCTATGCCCTTTTGTCAGTGGAAACATCCTCTCTACTTCTTTCTTTTCTATTCTCTTCATAATTTTCTGTGTTTCTGTAATGTCCCCCTCATTCTTCTAAATTCCATTGAATATAATCCCAGTTTACTCAGTCTCCCCTCATAAGCCAACCCCTCAACTCTGGAATCAACCTAGTGAACCTCCTTTGCATCCCCTCCAGTGCCAGTACATCCTTTCTCAAGAAAGGAGACAAAAACTGCACCCAGTACTCCAGGTGTGGCCTCACCAGCACCTTGTATAGCTGCAACATAACTGCTCCGCTTTTAAACTCAATCCCTTAGCAGTGAAGGACAAAATTCCATTTGCCTTCCTAATTACTTGTTGTACCTGCAGACCAACCCCCTGTGATTCATGCACAAGGATACCCAGGTCCCTCTGCAAACCAGCATGCTGCAACTTTTTACCATATTCTAATATTCTCTACAATCTTAACAAAACATCAAACTAAAAATGCACTTTTTTGGGGGGAGTGCTCTGCATTAAAAACACAGCAGCAAAGATGTTATATTATAATACTGTCACCTGGCTAAAACATGTTTTAAGGTTACAAGTTTGATAAGTTTAAAAAAGACAATGCTGCACAATTTCAGTATAAAAACAAAATCTGCCCCATTACATAGCCCACAAAATGAATTCTTTGAAGAGATAACAAGTAGGGTAGACCAGGGAAACCCAGCGGATGTTATCTACCTCGATTTATGAAAGACCTTTTGATAAGGTGCCTCATGGGAGGCTGCTGAGTAAGGTGAGGGCCCATGGTGTTCGAGGTGAGCTCCTGGCATGGATTGAGGATTGGCTGTCTGACAGAAGGCAGAGAGTTGGGATAAAAGGTTCTTTTCGAATGGCAGCTGGTGACAAGTGGTGTCCCACAGGGTTCAGTGTTGGGGACACAGCTGTTCACTTTATATATTAATGATCTGGATGAAGGGACTGGGGGCATTCTGGCGAAGTTTGCTGATGATACAAAGTTAGGCGGCCAGGCAGGTAGTACTGAGGAGGTGGGGATGCTGCAGAAAGATTTAGACAGTTTAGGAGAGTGGTCCAGGAAATGGCTGATGAAAATCAATGTGTGCAAGGGCCAGGTCTTGCACTTTGGAAAAAATAATACAGGCATGGACTATTTTCTAAGCAGTGAGAAAATTCATCAAGCCAAAGTGCCAAGGGGTCTGGGAGTGCTCGTCTAGGATTCTCTAAAGGTTGGCTTACTAGTTGAGTCCATGGTTAAGAAAGCAAATGTAATGCTGTCATTTGTCTCAAGAGGGTTAGAGTGTAAAAGCAGCGATGTGCTACTGAGACTTTATAAACTCTAGTTAGGCCCCATTTAGAATATTGTGTCCAGTTTTGGGCCCCACACCTCATGTAGGACATACTGGCACTGGAGTGCATCCAGCAGAGATTCACACAGATGATCCCTGAAATGCTAGGCCTAACATATGATGAACAGCTGAGGATACTGGGATTGTATTCATTAGAGTTTAGAAGGTTGTGGGGAGATCTAATAGAAACGGTGGACGCTGGGAATTTGTTTCTGTCAGGTAGGGATACTAGGACTCGTGGACACAGTCTTAGAATTAGAGGGGATCAATTTAAAACAGAAATAAGGAGACATTTCTTCAGCCAGAGAGTGGTGGGCCTGTGGAATTCATTGCAACGGAGCACAGTGGAGGCCGGGATATTAAATGTCTTCAAGGCAGAGGTTGATAAATTCTTAGTCTCACAAAGAATTAAGGGATACGGGGAGAGTTGCAGGTAAGTGGCGTTGAAATGCCCATCAGTCATGATTGAATGGCGGAGTGGACTTGATGGGCCAAACGGCCTTACTTCCACTCCTATATCTTATGATCTTACTGTTACTCCGACCAAAATGATGACTTCACATTTATTAACATTGTATTCCATCTGCCAGACCTTTGCCCACTCACTCAATGTATCTATTTTTCTCAACTGTAGTGTTGAGGTTTTTGAGTAGTTTGGAACTTCACTCATCCAAGTGGAGCATATACCATCATATTGTTGATTTGTGCCTTATGGATGGTGGACAGGCTCGAAGTAGTCATTAAGTGAGTGAGTCGCCAGGGTTTCCAATCTTTCACTTGTTCTTATAGCTGCTTGTGTTTATATGACTGACTAGAAACTGAATTGGGCCAATCATAATTTCCAGCATTTTGTTGGGAATTCAGTAATGGTAGTGATATTGAATGTTAGGAGAGATCATTAGATTTTCTCTTCTTGGTATTTGCCTGGCACTTGTGTGATGTGACTGTCACTTATCAGTCCCCAACAAACTATTGTCCAGGCCTTACTGCATATGGACACAAATTGCTTCAGTAGCCAAGGGGTTGTGAACTGTGCTGAACATTGCATAAACGTCAGCAAATAACTGTATCTGACTTTATAATGGAAAAAAGATCATTGAAGAAGCAGCTAAATAAAGATGATTGATGCTGCCCTGAGGAAGTCAACTCTTGTGTAGCGGTAGTGACCTGAGTTCAAGTCTTACCTGCTCCAGAGCTATGTAATAACATCTTTGAGCAGATGGATTCAATAATATCTATCCTGAGGAGCTCCTGCATTAATGTTCTGGGGCTAACATCATTGTCACAACTGCAACAGCAAGCTTCCTTTGTTATTAATGTGATTCCAACTCGAGAATTTTCTCCCTATTTCTGTTCATGTCTTCGGTTTAGCTCTTTTGACCAAGACATTAACGAGGTCAGGAGCTGAGTGTCCAGGTTATTGCTTTGTGCCACTTGGTAGCATTTTTTGATGACCGCTTCATTTTGTGGACAGGATGTAATGCATTAGTGGACTCCTCTCTGCATTGTTGGGTAGTATTTGATAAGTCGAATGTGCAGGTGATTAAGATTTGGATGAGACATTCAGCTGTAGTGTGCAATGTTGTGATGTTGAAGATGGGCTGTTTTGGTGTTTAAAAAAGATATAATGTTTGAAGCTGAAATCTGTTTTAAATGGAAATTAGTGAACTGATAGAATAAGGACTGTGTAGCTTTACAGTTCAAGCACTCGTAGTGTCCTAATCCAGGATCCTTATCCCGTTCAATTATGAAAAACTTTGGATAGATTAATAACTGTCATACATTAATCTGTCTGCTCATTTGCAAGATTCTACAGGTAATTGTACAAAAACAGTGCATTCTGTTATGTATGGTCAGCTGTTTTCTTCTGAAGCTGCTGCTTGGGAAATAATTGGAGGACTTTGCCATCAATTATTCATGGGGCATGGGCTTAATCAAAGACAAACAAAAATGTTCAGATAATTTAACTTAGAGGATTTATGCCAAGAGAGATGAATGCTTGCAGGGAAGTGAGGGAGTAGACATACTATGGGAAATTTTAATAGAATTGGAGAGCAGTTAAATCAGAGAAATGTTAAGAAACTGAGGTTTATCATGTTTATTTAAGAACTGGTCAGATAGATTATGAAGCCTTGTGCAGTAACGTATATTCCTAAATACTCCATACTGCAATTATTTATTGGTGTGTGTCTTATTTAACAGAACAGTCGAACTTTCACATTTGATCAAAATGAGGAAGAGGAGAGAAAGGTAAAAAAATGACAATACGTATTTTTTTGATTAAAAACAAAGATGCTTAACCGTAATTACACTACTGAGCTGTAGTGGCTTGGCATTCTCAAACACCAATATGAGGATTTGAAAATCTCTAAAATGTAATTGTCTTGGGCCATTAAATGTTTATATAATTTGTTTCATTTGGATTAAATGTTGGATAATTTTAACTGTAAAAATTGAAAATTGTCTTATGTTGCATAAAACTCATCCTGGTGCTGTTGAGTTCTGAAGCATGCCTTCAAATTGAAGATAAAAGTGCTGGAATTTTCAAAGAATCCCTGACCTACTGGACTTACCAGATTAAGCTACTCTTGCATTTGGCTTAGAACAAATTGCATGAGGTCAGTGCTGCAGGAGCCTAAAAGCAATGTTGCTTAAAGGCCATCTTCATGAAGTACTGCAAATTTGGTCAATGGATTTAATGTGGACAAATATGAGAGAGTTCGCTTAGGAAGGAGTAACAGGAATGCAGAGTACTGGCCTAATGGTAAGATTCTTGGCAGTGTAGATGAGCAGAGGGATCTCTGTGTCCAGGTACATTGATCCTTGAAAGTTGCCACCCAGGTTAGCTTTTATTGGTAGAGGGATTGAGTTTCCGAACCATGAGATCATGCTGCAGCTGTACAAAACTGTGGTGAGTTTTGAGAAGATTTGTAGCTCAGGTTGAGGTTCTGGATGTATGTTTGCTCGCTGAGCTGGAAGGTTAATTTCCAGATGTTTCGTCACCCTGCTAGGTAACATCTTCAGTTGGCTTCTGGGCGAAACATTGCTGATGATTCCTGCTTTCTATTTATATGTTTGGGTTGGTGATGTCATTTCCTGTGGTGATGTCATTTCCTGTTTTTCTCAGGGGTTGGTAGATGGGATCTAACTCGAAAAATAATAGGAAATGACGTCACCAACCCAAACATATAAATAGAAAGCAGGAATCATCAACAGTGCTCCGCCTGGAGGCCCACTGAAAATGTTACCTAGCAGGCTGACGAAATGTCTGGACATTAACCTTCCAGCTCAGCGAGTAAACCTACATCCAAAACTCTGGTGAGGCCACATTTGGAGTATTGCATACAGTTTTAGTCACCACATTATAGGAAGGATGTAGAAGCTTTGGAAAGGGTTCAGAGGAGATTTACTAGGATATTGCCTGATATGGAGGGAAGGCCTTTGAGGAAAAGCTGAGAGACTTGAGGCTGTTTTCATTAAAGAGAACAAGATTGAGAAGCAACTGAATTGAGACATACAAGATAATCAGAGTTCTTTACTCCGAGTAGTAGGGGCATGGAACACACTGCCTGCAACAGTAGTAGACTCGCCAACCTTAAGGGCATTTAAATGGTCATTGGCTAGGCACATGGATGAAAATGGAGCATTGTAGGTTGGATGGGCTTTTGATTGGCTCCACAAGTCGGTGCAACGTCAAAGGGTGAACGGCCTGTACTGCGCTGTTATGTTATATGAGGGTGGATTGTCCTTTTAATTCAGAGCTTGGTAAGCTATTTTTAAACTGTTGTATTTTAACGATATAAGCAATTTGCAATTTTCTTTAAATGTACTGAAAAGCTACTCAACTTATAGTTTGCAGTATCACTGAAACTAAAATTAAAATATTGTATTGATATAGGCCCATTCATGTCTTTGGGAGGTCCTAAAGCACTCAACAGCCAATGATTGACTTTTTTGTACCTTAAAAAAAACCTAAAGTAACTGACCAGGTTAATCTGTTCTCTTTGTTTGATATGGCTTGCAGGAGGAATATTGACCAAACACTAGAGAATAGCCTGGATTATAATAGTGCCGTCAAATATTTTACATTCATCCACATATAATACCATATGCTTACAGAATATTGAATGGCCTGGACAGAGTGGATGTTGAGAAGATGTTTTCATTGGTAAGAGAGACTAGGACCTGAAGGCACAGCCTTAGAGTAAAAGGGAAGACCTTTCGGGTGGAATTAAGGGGAAACTTCTTCAGCCACAGAATAGTGAATCTTTGGAAGTCACTGCCACAGAAGGCTGTGGAGGCCAGGTCGTGAAGTGTATTTAAGACTGAGATAGATAAGTTCTTGATTGTCAAGGAGATCAAGGCTTATGGGGAGAAGGCAGGAAAATGAGGATGAAAAATCTATCAGCCATGGTTGAATGGTGGCGCAGGCTCAATGGCTAACTGGCCTAACATCTGCTCCTATGTCTTATGGTAATGATAGGTGTGAGAAAAATTACAATAATTATTTAACATCAGTATTTACTAGAGAGATAGAGCAGATCCTCATGATGGTGAATGCTGAGATAAGCAATGTGATAAGTGCAGTTGAAATTTGTCCAACAAAAAAAAATGTATTAAATAAACTGAATAGACTCTGAGGATAAAACTGCTCATCTGATTGTATTACATCCACATAGTATTTTTTAAAAATCTAGGGAGAAGATAGCAGAGATATTACCATTTAAATCTGTCAATAGATAAATGTGTAGTGCCAGGAGACTGGAGTAATAGCTGATATAATCCCTACAATTAAGAAATAGAAATAGAAAAAGTTAAAAATCACACAACACCAGGTTATAGTCCAACAGGTTTAATTGGAAGCACGAGCTCTCGGAGTGCTGCTCCTTCATCAGGTGGTAAAACATATCCAGGGATTTATAGACTATTTGATTTAATATCAATGGTATAAAAATAGTGGATTTCAAATTAAAGAGAGTAGAAGAACATTTGGAAATGAGAATTTATAATAATGAATAGTCAACATCGATTTGAAGAAAGAAAATTTTGCTTGACCAACTTTATTAATTTTTGAGGAGGCAACAGTGAGAATAGCTAATGGTAATTCACTGGATGTAATTGAACTTGAGTTTTGATAAATGCTTCTTTATGGACTAACTAATAAGGTCAGAGAATGTAGAATAAGGGGACAAGTTTTAGAATGGATTGATGGTTCACTTCAGAATAACAAGCATTGGATGAGAGTAAAGCCTGCTCCCATTCAGAATAGTGGAAGGTTTGAAGTGGCATTTCATAAGGATCAGTGTAAGGCCCACTGCTATTTACAATTTAACGTTAATGATTTGGACTTTGGAATCACAACCACAATTTCTAAATTAGTTAATATTGAGGAAAGCTGTAACATGTTGCAGAAGGCGATAATAAGCATGCAGAATGGGCATATCATTGGCAAATGAAGCTCAATGCCAATAAATGTGAAGTTATACTTTTTGATAGGAAGAAAAGGCAAATTACTTTTTAACCCAGAAGGTGTAAGTCTAAGTGAGGGACCTTCACCTATGTAGGGGATCTTCAAGTTCAACCATATCAATCGCAAGGAGTTTCATCACAGATTAATGTAAAGACTGTATCTTCTTATTTTTCTAAATTTTTGATTTATGGACTGAAATGGGTAAGGACTGTCTTAAAAGCCAAGGATTGTTGAAAGGTTGTCGTACCTTTTTAAAGCATCTGACCCAATACTTATTGTAAGTACTATTTATATAGCCACTGGTTCAAGCACTAATGGAAGCCTACTTTGCAGACTTGCTGAAGCCAAGGGGTGTGTACGAATGGAACTCTGGGTTACAACAAGTAGTTGGCCCATGAACTACTCACCAATCATCAGCCTTTTACCTACGAACAACTGTGTGTTAGCATCCAAAGTAGCTTAACAGATTTGAGTGTAAATGTTTAGGCAGAAGCTATCATACCTCTGGAGGAGAAGAAACTATTTTTGCTCTGTCATTAAAAAATAGTTTCAAATTTGAAGATAGATATTTCCTCTTCCCCATTGATATCAACTGTGACTTTTAATTGATAAACCAAAGACCTTTGCATGTGTGAACCAGTCACTCTGTGCCTCATGCAAACAAGAAAAAGATCAAGAAGCAGTATTTTGATCAGATCAAGAATCATATCAGCCAACCAATTGGACAGGGACCACTGAACTTCTCTCCAAATTTCCCTCTGTGCATAGCAACTTTTTTTTTCTGTGTGTAGGGGGAGGGGGGTTTATAAGAGGGTTAGAGCTTTAACTAGTATAATTTCTTACCAATAACTCCTAATTGTTTACCTGAAGCAAGAGTCTAATTATTTTTCATAAATAATAACTCTTGTTAAGTATAGAAACCTGGTCTGTCTTTCTGTTGATCTGGGTATAGAAGTCAGAGGAATTATGGAAATCTGGGTACTTTTTAAAACCTTTAACTTTTGTGATGACTCTATAACAATAGAATTGAAAAGTATAGTTGAAATTATACCAAACCTACTCTGAATCTTTTCTAGACCACATTTAGGCTATTTTGTACAATTCTGGTTGTCATCTTAAACAAAGGATATAGAGGCTTTTGGCCAGAGTCAGAAAATGATACCAGAAATGACTGTGTGTATTTATCAGGAAAGGGTTAACATGTTAGGTCTTTACTCTTGGAAGAAGAAGGCAGAGCGGAGATGTGATAGAGGTGTTTAAAATGATAAGATTTTCATGGCGTGGATGCAGAAAGAATGTTTTCTGTTGTGGGGAAGAGCACAAATGGAGGAAAAGATGTAGAGTAAGTCACTAAAAATTTGAAAGAAACTTCCTTTACAAACTTCACAGAGCAGTGAGAATGTGGAACTCTCTCTCAGCGAGTGAGTAAAGTGAATAATGTTGATACATTTAAGAGGAATTTGGACATACATATGAGGGAGAAGGGAATACAAGGTTGCGACAACAGATTGAGATGTGGAACAATGAGAGGAGGCTTGAATGGAGTATAGTAACTTGTAATAACTGGTTAAGCCCAATGGCCAGTTTCTGCTGTGAGCACTTCAGACTTAACAATGATGGCAGGGACAGAAAAGAAAAGCTCTGATCTGATACAGAGTGTCATCACCCAGAGAGTGACTAAAAGATGGAAAGGACCCGGAGTATAAATCTAGAGTATCATTTAAACAGTTACGTGCTGTGACATTCTGAAGAGTAGAATGTTTTCTAGGGCTTTTCATGAAAGATGAACCAAGATTGGCATTCCTGTCCCATTTTTACCATGGAACTGTCAGGGGAAAAAAATCATTTTTTCTTCTGGCTTTTCTGTTTATTAACTGCACTGATATTTAGGTGTCAGTATCTTTTTTTCCTTCTTTTGAACTCCGTTCCTGGTATAATTTTGGATCTTCTCTCTTTTGTTATTTGTATTTTGCTGTCTTTCGCTTTTGGAAAGACAACTGAAATTGGGACGGAAAGCTGTTTCTTAGATAACTCCATGTTTGCAGGACATTAGGCAACAGAAATTCATTGCTGAATTATAGGGAAATTAAAAGGATACAACTTATATACAGTTAAAAATCACGCAACACCAGGTTGTAGTCCAACAGGTTTAATTGGAAGCACACTAGCTTTCGGAGCGACGCTCCGTCATCAGATGATTGTGGAGGGTTCAATCGTAACACAGAATTTATAGCAAAAATTTACAGTGTGATGTAACTGAAATTATACATGGAAAAATTGACTGTCTGTTAATATAAATTTTTGCTATAAATTCTGTGTTGCGATTGAGCCCTCCACTATCACCTGATGAAGGAGCGTCGCTCCGAAAGCTAGTGTGCTTCCAATTAAACCTGTTGGACTATAACCTGGTGTAGTGTGATTTTTAACTTTGTCCACCCCAGTCCAACACCAGCACCTCCAAATCATGACAACTTATATACAAATGCTTTCTACTTCTGGCACCAGAATAAAATGCATATTTTGAGTAGTGTATGTATATATGGTACTTGGAATGGCCGCGTGTGTGTGTAAATATCTATATTTTCTCTATTAAAAGCCCTATATTCTCAATGAAACACTGACAATGAGGGTTAATCTGGCTGAGCTCAAACACTCCAGGTGGTTCTGACTGCTGTGGGTTAGCAAGAGAAGTATAGACAGCAGAAAAGCCCCCAAACTTGTTGCTAGGAGACTTGACTAGATACTTTTAGCCATTTGTGTTATTTATAGATTTAGAAAAAAAAATGTCTGCCAATGGCTGTGAACATGCAAGGCTTGTAAAAATGCAAACTTCATTCAATGTGATTCTAAAGTCCCTTTTATCTTATTTCAACTCTTTGTACTTTCTTTTGTTTCCTTGTTGCACACCAGTGGCTTAGAGGATGTTTAGCTAGGCAAAGTTATGCTGCAGCGAAAAGACAAGCTAACAGTGCAGTGGATCTCCTTGGGGCCCCTGAGCTGGCCGACAGGGAAGAATCCTTTGTCTTCCCTCTAGATTTACGGTGACCTCTAAGGCACCCTGTTATTTTGGTGTAGTTTGAACGGCTTTATAAGTCAAATGAGAAGGTGATCACTGACCACACCATTTCTGATTCCCTATGCAATCTTGGACATTTGGTTTGGCTGTTGCTTTCACAGTTTAGCAACATAGATAACAATGGGAATTCAAATCCCAGTTATGAACCCTGAACCATGACACCTATATGGTCTTTCCAAATTCCTCCAACTTCTTCCCTATATCATTTAAAAGTCAGAGTGTAAGGATTTCAGCGAAGAAGCTTACTTGAAGTTAATTTGGCAGAATTAGCATTTGTATGCAAACAATGAGAAAAAGTGGCGAATAAGCAATATCTGGGTAATGTGTAGGCTTTATTTTAACCAGACAATAAAGTGAACAATAATAAAACACCAGATTGTTACTGCTAGAAATCCAAAACAAAAGCTGAAATTACTGGAGAAACTCAGCAGGTCTGACAGCATCTGTGGAGAAAAAACAGACTGGACTCAACAATAAGTCTGTTCTCTCACATTTTCAATAAAATGTGCAATGTCAGTTCCTGGAAAGGAAGCATAGATTTTCATTACTTTAAATTTTCAGTGCAACAGACAACTGAGGGCACCTGCTATCCTTTTACTGGGGGTTGGATAGAAGTTCTCTGTTGAGGAATAAAGATGATGTATCGGAAGCACTGGTGTGGAAAGTGACGTTGTCAGCAGAAGAGCTGGAAAATAGAATGGAGTTTTTTTTAAAGAGGAAACCGGGTGGAAATATAATCAAGGTAGCCGTGGCAATGAGCCTAGAGTAGTATTCAAATGAACTGTTTATGAAAAGAATATACATATTTTTTAATAGAAATCACAAATTTAGAAACATTGATACAAATCATAAGTTATAATGCAAACAAATGATTTTTAATTGATACTAGAAGTTAAGTAACTTCAAAATGCTTTAATAAAGTGCTTACAGTGAAAATCAGGCCTTTCAGCCCAACAGGTTCTTTATCAAAATGTCAACGTTATTGTGGCCTTTTTAGTTAGTTAGTTCTGAAATGCCATGTTTTACCTCTGCAGATGATTTCTAACTGTCTGTTGTTTTACGTTGACAGAAAATATGTGATGAAATATTGAAAGTGCTGCAGAAAGACCTGGGACCATCTTGCCAAGCCACCTGTTTAGAAACAATCCGTATACTCTCCAGGGACAAGAAAGCTTTGACTCCTTTGACAACCAGACCAGCAATGCTTGCCCTAATGAGGTTGGCAGGATTGGAGTATACACAAAGCTCAGCACAGGAGATGCCCAATTTTAGTGTTATAATTGAAGCTTTAAAATGCCTGTGCAATATTGTATTCAATAGTGAAAAGGCGCAGCAACTTAGTGTGGACTTCAAACTTGTCAGTGGAGCCTGTGAGCGCTTAAAGGTGCACAGAGACAAAAATGTGCCTCGTGAAATTAAGTTCTTTGACCTGCGCCTTCTTTTCCTGTTGTCTGCATTGCGAATGGATGCCAGGGCTCAGCTAAAGGAAGAACAGGGGCTACTGTTGCTTACTGATATCCTAGAGAACACATTGGATATCAAATGGTCAGATAAATATGTGGTGGCTACAGACCGCAAGGGTCCTGTCTTGTCTAATGAGCAGGCAGATTTATCCATGGAGGTTCTGAAAGCTCTCTTTAATGTTACTTATGACTGCAGCCAGCAGCAAATTGATGAAGTAAGTTTCCCTTATTTATCTACTGCATCATAACGTTTTGGGCAGATGTTTGGGAGATAATATTGTGTTATCGTGTGACATAGTTTGTTGAATTGAGCTACAAAAAAAAATACTCCGACTGTAGGAGCAAATTACTGCAGATGCTAGAATCTGTACTGAAAACAAAACATACTGGAGGTCACAGCAGTCAGGCAGCATCCATGGAGGGAGAACAAGCTAATGCTTTAAGTATAGGTAATGCTTGTGAAGGAGCATTGCTGACTCTTCATGTTCTCTGGTTCTAAACTCACCAGCCAGAGAAACCACCCCTCAGCATCTACCCCATCAGGCCATGTTTCAATGATCACCTCTCATTTTCTAAAACTGAATATAGGCATATTCTATGCACCCTCTCATCCCAGCAATTAGTGTAGTGAACCTGCTTAGTTAAGTATTTCCTATATTTGAAGACCAGAACTGTGCAAAAATATCAAATCCTAATAGAATTGCAGTAAGACTTCCTTACTTTTGTCCACCATCCTCCTCACTATGAAGACTAACCTACCATTTTTGCTACTGCTTGTTGCACGTGCATATTAACATTACATGCTCCTTGTGTAGGGACTCTCGGGTTCCTCTGAAAGTTGACATTTAACATTATTTCAGTATTTAAAGTCTGTTTTTCTTTTCCTACCAAACTTAACCAGTACTCCCACCTGTCAGTTTCCATTCTCACTCATTTAACCCACTTGTATCTCTCTTTGCAGACTCTCTATCTTCCTCAAAACTTAGACTTTTTCACTTAGTTTTGTGTCAGAAGGAGAATGTTTTGATTTGAAACTACTTCACCACTTCTTTTACTTGCATTCCTATCCTGTTGAACAAATTTATAATCATCAGAAAAAGTAACGCTTAAAACCTATAAAAATTGTCAGTGTAACTTAAAACTGTTTTCTAGCATAAATAATTAATTCCATGAAGTTCTGAATCAGTGGTACAGAGAAGGAGGATATTCCAACCCTATTCTTTCTATTTTACAACACAAGGAGCTGACTGATCATGTTTGCTTAGTGTGTGACTAATTCCATGCTGATACCATTGACTCCTAACTCTTCTGAAATGACCCAACAAGCCACTGGCTATATCAAACTGGCGTAACTATGACATTTAGGAATGGACAATTAGTGACACTGCACTGATGACACACATATCCTGAGAATGGACAATTAAAAAAGAAAGATAGCAGGCTTTAGAGTGAGAAATTGAGTAAGGTTGAAAGTAAAATTGAACTTAAAATTCAGTTGTATTCTCTTTTCTGACTTATACTGGTTATAGAACAAGAAACACTTTGCTAGGTGCCAGAGTTTTATTTTCTGGTGAAAACTTTATCTCAGTTACATTAATTTCTTTTGGGCAGGATCGTGCCCATCAGAACAGACACCTCGCTGCTATTCTGTGTCACTGTTTGCTGCTGAAGACTCAGTCTGAAGGCAAAACTGAAGAATTTCACAGGTAAGTGCACTGTTTATAACAACAGCCTTTCTGACCCCTCACAACCTCATCACCAGCTATGAGTGAGAGTGAAACCAGGACTGAAACTGGTTTGAAGAAGAATTATTTCAATTTTTGACTGAGTGTTTGTCAGCATAAAAGGTTGGCAAACTAGTATACGATTTGCATCTACAGTGACAACAACTATCTGCACTTAGTGACAATCAGAAAATAATTAAATTATTTTCTCCAAGATTTTGCGAGGCGAATGTGTGGCCTTAACCAAGATCTTTGTATCCTCGCTAACCATTGGAGGAGTCCCAGAAGACTGACGAGTAGGCTAATGTGTTTCTCTGTTCAAGAAGGGAAATAGTCATAATCCAGGAAACAATTGACCAGCAGTCTTATGCCAGATGTTGGGAAGCTATTGGAGAAAATTCTTAGGAATAGAATTTATGCGCATTCGGATAAGCATGGCCTAATTAAGGACAGTCAGCATGGCTTTGTGCAGGGCAGGTCATGTCTTACTAACTTGTTTGAATTTTTCAAGAATGTGATGAAGGTGGTCAATAAGGGTAGAGCAGTGGATGTTGTTTACATGGATTTCAGTAAGGCTTTCGACAAGGTCCCTCATGGTGGTCTCAACCAGAAGCTTAATATGGTTGGGATACGTGGTGACTTGGCTGCATGGATTCAGAATTGTGTTGCCCAAAGAAGGCAGATGATAGTGGTGAAAGCTGTTTTTCAGGCTGGAGTTGCATCGTGCTTAGTGGTGTTTTGCAGGAATCAGTACCTCTGCTGTTTGTGATATATATAAATGACTTTGATGAAAATGCAGATGGGTGAGTTAGTAAGTTTGCATGTAACACAAATATTGCTGGAGTTGTGTATATGGTAGAAGTTTGTCAAAGGAACAGTGGGGTATAGATCAGTTGCAGATATGGGTGGAGAAATGGCAGATGGAGTTTAGTCTGGGTAAGTGGGAGGTGCTGCACTTTGAGAGATCAAATGTTAAAAGTATACAGTTAATGACAGGACGCTGAACAGCATTGATGTACAGCGGGATCTTGAAGTTCAAATCCATAGTGTTACAACATGGGGTAAACCCCTCTACTGATTTAAACCTGGAACACAGAGAGGCTCACCTTGCACCGTAATCTGTTAAATTTCGAGGGGCAAAGAATGATCCCAGATCTCACTACATAAAGTAAAAATTAACAATTATATTCTTTAAGTCCAGAAAAGAACATTAAACAACAACTATTTACAACTCTTTTCTCTTAAACCTATATTTTACCTCCAACTCTACAATATTGGTCCGATTTTAAAAAAACTATTTAAGTTTTACAAAACAAAAACCACATTTCAAAAACCAGCCAGTGATGTCAATTTTCCTTTGTAGATTTTCCTCTGTATTTTCCTGGGTCATCTTTGCTTTGGTCTACTGCTGCACAAATTGCTTATAGACAGGTACCTTTCAGAGAGATATTCAGCTAGCAGTCTGTGCTTGTTGGTGCTCTTTGCTGTTGTCTCCCTAACTGTTCAAAATGCCCGATTTTATACCCCTAAACATTGGATCATTTCGTTAGTTTGATGACATCCCAAACACTGAAATTCAAATTCGATTGGATTTTGGTATCTGGGGCATAATTTAAACTGATTGATTGATTGTCCGAATTTGAATTTGTTTTTGTTCCATGGCGATGTAGAACCAGCTATTTGTTTCAACCACGTGTTACATTTTTACTTTGTTCAGCACACTCTGTGTTTTCAAGTCAGTCCTTGCCAGCTTCCTCTCTCTCTCTTAAAGGTACAGTACACACCTACACCTTCATAACAACAGCTCCGTGAAATTGGCCACACAACTGGATAGGGTGATATAGAACATGTGTGATATGCTTGCCTTTATTGTCAGGGAATTGAGTACAAGAGTCAGATTGTCATGCTACAGTTTTATAAGACTTTGGTTAGGTCACACTTGAAGTATTACATTTATTTCTAGTCACCACATTACAGGAATGGTGTGGAGGCTTTGGAGAGGGTGCAGAAGTGGTTCACCAGAGTGCTGCCTGGATTAGAGGGTATGAGGTATAAGGAGAGGCCAGAAAAACTCAGGTTGTTTTCTCTGGAGCGGCAGAGGCTGAGGGGAGACTTGATAGAAGCCTATAAAATTATGAAATGCATAAATAGGGTTGACAGTCAAGACTTTTTCCCAGAGTTGAAATGTCTAAAATTAGGAGGTTTGCATTTAAGGTGAGGTGGTGGTGAGGGGGAGGGGGAGTTCAAAGGAGATGTGAAGAGCAAGTTTTTTTACACAGACTGGTAGGAGTCTGGAGTGTGCTGCCAGGGATGGTGTGGAGGTGGATACAATAAGGGCGATTAAGGGACTTTTGGATAAGCACATCAATATGCAGGAATGGAGGGATCTGGATCAAGGGCAGGCAGAAGGGATTAGTTTAATTTGGTGTCATGTTCAGCACAACATCATGGGCCAAAAGTCCCATTCCTGTGCTGTACTATTGTATGTTCTAAGATTTCCTTTAAATTAGTTTATAGTTGACGGATGATATTGGCAGTGCCTCATTTATTGCCAACTTTCTGCAACAACTGTGGTAGAACTTTCAAAAAGGGCTAACCATGTCGTGTGCATGGTCTCCTTCTCAAGAAACTGTTTGCTGAGGCACATTGGTATCTTTCAGCCAGTTGGGTTTTTCTGACAACCTTGTAGTTTCTTGGATGGTTATCCGTTGAAGTGTTTTGTGACTTATGTGTAGTTGAGAGATGCAAAGAAAGTTCTCTACTCATTTGAGGGTTTTAGAATCTACATGCAGAAGGCTGCAATTTCAAAATTCCTGTCTTGCTAACAAAACCAAGACAGTCACCAGATTCCTCAGCAGTAAAGAACCACCGTGTTGATGCCGCTGTGGAGTGTGCAGGGCTTATATAAAACAACCCACCATCAAGTTAGAGATGTTTTCCAGTATGTTTTGGCCATAGGCTCGCTGCTGTAGTGCATAGATGTGAACTTGTTTTTAATGTATGCTGAGTGGGTGAGGGGAAAAGGAAGGAGCAAGACAGAGTAGTGAAGGCAGTCTGTAATGGAGGCAAAGATTCACTGCGGGCAGGACATCTGAAATGTTGTGAAGTTTTTTTAAGCTACAAAAATATGACATGCATATTGTTGTAAAACAAGATATTCTTTCACTTGAAACTGAATAGCAGTGGTTATGGGCTAGAATGCTAGTTATACAAGAAAACCGCTTACAGTTAAATAAGCACATCTTGTGTAGCACATTTGACAATGCAGTGATTTGGAGATTGGACCAGCAATTGTGAAGTCAAATTCCATCAAGGCAGGCTATGAAATTAAACTCGGTAAACCAGGTAACTTGTAGATCAGGAAAATAAATAAGTTGTTGTAGAAATTAAGTTGTTTTGCTCATGCCTTCATAATTCAGGGAACCTTTTGGCCTTACTGATTTTGCCTCGTGTTTTACACACTTGCAGCTCATAATACTCCATCAGTGTAAATGGAGAATAGCAGTAGTGGAAGGCAGCCCATCATCCCTAGGGGTAGGCAGTAAATAGTATCACTGCCACGTCTAATATAGTAATTGAAACTGTGCTCATTTCAATTATTTTACAACCACTCCTGGCATGCCAGGATGCACTGAGAATGCTGAATAGGAAATCCTATTGCCTGCCATTTCCCCTATCAGAAGACATCTGTGGACTACTTTTTAAAATTGACATTTAAAAGGTGAGGGAAATAAGTTGAGGCCAGGCACATCCAAAGGGGTAGAAAAATACACTTTAGTATCTGATCTGTCTGTTCACACTGTAATATGCTATAAGCATCAGCTTCAGATCAGCCTTCCAGTTTTTGCATGTGATAATGCAGCTCCCCTTGAAGTTGCTGAAGGTCTGAATGAAACCCAGAACGTATGATATTTACCTTATCCAAATTCCATAAAAGCTACTTCCTGTAAAATGCAAGCTACTTTAGTCACCGAGCAAAAAGAATTCAATCATGTACTGGCTTCAGCAGAGGTAAACTGACATTTACACGAGCATCTTGTCAACTGGTTGGACTGTTATCCACTCATGCTGCTCCTTAAATTCCACTAGTACTCAGTTCTACATCTCATGCATGCTCACAAATTATAAAGGGCAAGCCTAGTAACAAAACATTCAACACTGCTCTACTTTGCTTCTGGATGCTTGCCAACTCTCCCCTCAGTTCTCTCTAATCCTTTGCTCCCGTGAGTGCAGTAAAACCTCTGGTCCTATTGTTATCCTTTTCGTAAGCCTCAAGAACTCCACCTACAAACTTATCCCTGTACCCCTTTCTGCCAATCTTTCCTTTTTGCCGATGCAGCTATAATCTAGAGAAAGATCAGCTGCTCCCATCCTTCCAATTATTGCCATATGGAAATACAGAAATGTTCACGTGGGTGTTCTTGATGAGCTTTCTAATTTTCTGTCAGCTGTTATTCAGCTCAGCTTATTCATCAAGTACTAGCCAGAGCTATGAATGCCAATATGGCTTTGGAGTTGGGTTTAAAGCTCCTCTCTGGTGCCGAGAATCCTTTGAAGACATCTCTGTATCAAAGGAATCAAGTATTCTTTCTTCCTAGCCTTCAATGAACAGATAGCTTTCTTTGCATCTCTCAACTATACACAAGTGACCCAAGCTCTCCATCATATATGGGAGTGGAGATTATGTTCTTATCATGGAGTTCAGGTTTTGTGTTCAGACATTAGCTGTACAGTTGTTGATACAAGTATCAACCAGACTTTTACCTCTTGTATCGTGATTTCCACTTCTCTTCTGGTCCTCTATTTATCAACATTCTTGACCACACTATTATCTTTCCATGGAAGCTCATGTCAGTCTAAGAGGTGAATATTGCTGCCATATCTGGAGTAATTCCTGAAGCATCTCTGTCTTGTGCCTTTATTTGATACAGTACTTTGAATGAATTATTTCGCTTCGGCGTGAATTTTTTCTTTCATAACTGTGAACATTTCTCCTTTTAAATGTTCTAATTCATTTTGTTCAGTATTCAGTAATACAGTCTTGAAACTGGGAATTGTCATGCAGTTCTGACTTCAGTTTGTTGCCCATCAGGAGTACGGAAAGCTAAACTAGTGAAATTTGATCAATGCTCCTGGACTTGGACTTTAAAAGTCATTTCAACTGCTCTGGTTTTCTACATGATAAGCTTTTGCCCTTTAACTCTGTTTTTGTTTACATCATAAGGGAGCTGTTCTTTTCAAAACTTAGTATTTGTATTTGACTTTTATTTTTAGTAAGATTAATTTGAATATTTTGAACAGATGATATCAAGAATTGTCATGCTCGCTATCTATATATGTGACCTGTATTATGATTGGTGGGGTGGGGGCTTCATAGTGTGGGAGTTAAGCAATTTTTAAAAATCAGTTTTACTCTCCTATTTCTCTTTTAATTCAGCTCACTAGTTACTGGATTTTGAATATAATTGTGAAGAACTGTGCATCCATACAGTCTCACTTCATAATAAACTAAAAATAAATAAATTACAAATTAGGCCCTCATTTAAAACAACATGCGCAAGACAAATTCACTAGTCTGCAGTTGGCCGAGGAGAACTGCAAGTCAGAAGCTCCCTCTTTTGGAATGCGTGAAAGCTCTGATTTGTTACTGAGTTGAACGTAGCCAGCTGACTGATCTGTGTCAGTGTGCACACATTGTGGATGGGTTATGAGAAGTGACTGATCTGTCTGTGTGCACACATTGTAGACAGGTTAGGAGAAGTGACTGGAAGTGTCAAGAGCTTTATTCAGTGTATTGGTCAGGAGGGGGCTGAGAGCTGAGGGGGTGAGTGTCATCCAAGGATGATTAATGGGCTCTGTAGGGTGTAATAAGGGCTAATATATGCTCCATACCAATGTGTATTTCTACCTCCTGGGGGAAGAATGCTGATGACTTTGTATAGACCTGTTTATGGTGGCAGACTTGGTGGAAGCTGAGGAATTTCATACCCTTTTCTGTAAATAAAACTGTCAGTGGAGTGACAGAGATCAGAAAGTCAGGCATCTATTGCTGAAAAGAATAGCTGAAACACAGTGATCCATAAAATTAAGTTTAAAGGTATTGGAGAAACTTCTTTGCATACTACTGCATGAAAGGGGACCTCACAGCGGAAAAGAGTGCACACTCAGGAACTGCAAGGAGGCAGATTCTGGATCAGACACCTCAACCTCTGCTAGTTTAAAAGATCAGAAAATGAATAAAACGTTTAGAAGACCAAACAAATTCCTTCCACAGGAGTTACTGGAGGTAGCATTGGGTAAGTGCTACTGAGTACATGGATTACATTATACAACTGTTTGTGAAAGCTGAGTCAGTGCTCGTAATCAGAATAACCTTTCCTCATTTCTGTGTGTCTGACACTGTACCCTGGTGTTGGAACATATAGTTTTTCAAGAGAATCTTACTACAAATTGCCTGCATTGTAACATTTTCTGTCCAAGTAGTTCATCAGCATGTAATTCTTGGCATGTTTAAAATTGTGATGTTTTGCCATATAATGCACTTGTGACTTCTGGTTTTACCTGGGGTAAGGTTTGCAATAATCCTTTGTGATGCTGTCAAAGATGATAATACGAGTGTTACCTGCGAACCTCCAAAGTACAGTGTGGATGGATAGTGCTTTGATGGGGAATAGAATACCGTCTTAAAGAGTACAGAAGTCAGGTGTAGAATGGAACAAGAATTTGGAGTGTTTGGTTTTCACATCTTCAATAAAATAATGTTTATATGGGCTTGTAAATTTGTGTTTGTTCTCTTGATCACCAAATTTCAGTCAATTTTCTTCAGCTGTCCTTTAAATGTTGGGGATTTTCCCTGTGGCAAGTTGCAGATGCAAAACTGATGACATGTTCAAGACCCACACGTGTAAATAGTTCTTGCTGCACACTGATGTGAGAAACCAAAATCCAGCTGGTGGTGTAAAGAAGCAGATTGCTTTGCTTTGTATCTACAAACAATCAGCATCTCAATGAGCTGTATCCATTTTGTGTGATAACTTTATTTCCTTTTTCTTTATAATAACAAGGTTATGGCTACACTTGCCAGCCTCTTCCCTTTCTGTCCAAGAGCGATGTTTTCTTTGCATGGTATAAGAAAGGCTTGTGTCTAGAACCAGTGAGTGTAAGAGAATGACATGACTGTGGATCGGAGTTTAGGGGAGGGGTTTTCCATCTTGAGAAGTTAGTGCATTGCAGGTAAGAAGTACATGCACAGAGATAAATTGTGGGCAAGTCTTTTGTGGTTTTCTCACTAGTAAAAATGCAAGGACTGAAAATGTGAACTTCATAATTTTATGAAGTTAAAAGTCACAATTCTAATCTTCCTTCAGCCACACAGTCAATCTTTTGAACAACATTCCAGCATCAAGCCTTGATCTCCTCTTCAGCCCCAGCATCAAGTGTGGAACAGTTGAATACAACGGGAAGATGATGGATGCAGTTGAGGTTTTGCTGAGTTTCATGGAAAATCGAATAGACAAAGTAAGGCATGTTATTTTTTTAAAACAGCAAGTATGATGAGACAAGGAAGGTGATGTTGAGTATGGTGTTATACTGGTGCTGAGGGAGAGATTTCACACAGTCCACCTAAGCTAAGACCTGTTGCACAGTAAAGTCTTAATATCAGCTTGGGGGTCAATGATGTTGTTTGCAGCTTATATTTTGATAAAGTGACTACAACAATTAATCATACCAGTTATTTGGGGACAGTAAGGATATGATGAGCCAGTTGCATTTATCTGTAATTTTGATTTTTTTATTTAAAGCTGCACATAATATAAGATTCTGCATCTGTGAGAATTTCCCACCGGGGTTTTTAATAATGAATGTTTGAAATCCTCATTTATAATAGGAACTATGTATATGAATGTGATAAATTATAACCACAATCTCCATGCAAATGCAGTGCTATCACTGGTAGTGCAGTTTAATTAACACTGTGACAAATTTGCATTGAAGGTTTTCACTAGAAGGTACGACACCACTTAAGAAATATGAGCAGGAGTAACCATCTGATCCTAAGAAGCTGCACAGCCATTCAAATGATGATGGCTGATCCTCTGCAAACGCATTTGTCCTTCATCTTAAATGATGAGTCTGTTATTCTGAAGCTGTGCCCCTGCTTTGTCAAGGTTTCCACTGGCTGAAGAAAATCTCCCAGTCTCAGACATGGGCATTTATTTATGGAAAAGATGTGATGATGACAATTGCACTTTCTTGGCTCGATAATCCCCTAACTGTCAGCACCACTTTGCCGAAAGATTGCGCTTCATGTTGGACATGGGAAAGTGAAATTTACGTTGTGCAGTGAAGCACAACAGGAAATCTGAATCGGCAGCATGTTTTACATTTCTTTTAGCGTTCTTTTCTATGGATGTTGACTGTCAGTTGGGAAGAATCATGTGTCTCAGACTTCATAATGTCCTCGGAGAGTAATGGAACAACATCCATATCATTTTGCTGCCGATTTGCTGTGTCATGCTGCACCCAAGATCAGTGTCATCCCTAGAAAAATGAGGACTAGTATTTCATTTTAAATGTTACAGATTGCTTTGCAATCTCGCGCTGCAGATGATAGAATGTTGGTAATATTACAGATATGCACGTTCAGTTGCATCTGCTTTCTTAAAATGAAGCTGCTTCCCCTAATTAAATTTCAGGCACTTTACAGTGTGTTAGTTCTCTCACAATTGAGCAGACTTCTCTATGTAAATGAATATGCAGCTTTCTGACTACAGTCAAGATGAACCTTTCTATGGGACTGCAGTTTTGTTGGAACATTAACATTCTTTAATTTCCCACCACTCACTCGTTACCCTTCACAGTGTACTGAACTGCTTCAGCTATTGGCTTAAAATGTTGGAAACACTCAGCAGTTCAGGCAGAATCTGTGGAAGGAAAAATAAGATTTACATTTAAGTCGATGCTTTTAGTCAAAACTATTCATTGATCTGCTGATCTCTTCCTGTCACCTGGGATTACTATCCAGTCGACTTAGTTCTCACTCCACTCCTCCTCCACCTGATTTCCTAGAGCAATTCCAAGCAAGGGAATGGGGAAGGAATAGATAATCTTTTATTGATTTTCTCCAGCTGGATGCAAATTCTGGAATAGTAACTGCATAAAATGCAGTCTGTAAATTGCTTTGACTGGGGGGATGGGTTTGCCCCCTCAGTCGTACAACATCTGCAAAAACAGGCTGTAGAGAGGTACAGCTTCCAGACTGCGGATGCAATGGTAAATATGCGCCGGCTTGGAGGATTGAAATCATTGGGAGTCAAAATAGTCCTTTTCCAAACCTCCATCCAGTGAACAGTGCAGAAGAAACCCAAAGTGGAAAGTTTGGCTCCTGTGACATTAGAATGTTCATGAGTCTGGAACTTGCGTTGTGCTTACCCACCAATGGGAGATTTCCGGCAAGAGATTGTACTAACCCCAGTCCCTGTCCCTTATGATCAGTTAATTCCCTTTTCCCTCAAACACCAACAGTCTAGCACTGATGTGATAAAATTGCAAACTAATGGATTGAGGAAAGATTTTTTAATGCACCCATTTATCAGCTAGAGTCTGCTGCCTGCGAGTGTGTGAGAGAAGGTTCGGTAGTAACTTTCGAAGGAAGTTGGATAAATGTTTGGAGTCAAAAATATGTGGGGCTGCAGGGTATGGGACTTATTGAATAAAATGAGTCCTGAGTCAGGCAGAATGGTCTCTTCCTGTGCAGCATAATTCTGGAGCAAATTCTTGTTCCCTCAATGCTATTTGAGCTTATTTCCAACAAACAAATCTCTGTATAGAGTGAATTTTATGTATCTAACCTGTGCTATGTACGAGTTAAATTCAAATGTATTTGTTTTGCTGCTCCTTTTCTGAGAGTTCATCAATCTGAAGCATTAACTCTGTTTTCCTCTCTATAGATGCAGCCAGATATACTGAGTATTTCTATCATTTAAAGAGAAAAAATGAAAATTGATTTTTTTTTGACTTCTTTGATACAATATCTAGGTAACACTGCTGAGGTTTAGCGAACAACAACAACAAACTAAAATTATTGATGTTTTAATTTTGTTCCATATTTTAAGCCTGTTTATTAAAAGTTAGGTTTAGTGCTGAGACCAAGAAAGATAGAAAAAACAATCCGAGCAGTTCTTGAATATTGATATAAACATGAGGAAGGACTAAAACATACAGCTTATTCAATGATTTTTGTTTGTGATTTCGGATTTTTTTTAAATATTTAACAGGGGTCCAATTTAAAGGAAGGATTGACACCAGTTTTAAGTGTTCTTACAGAATGTTGCAGGGTGCACAGAGATATGAGAAAATATATCCGCTCACGGGTAAGGACTTGAAAACTTCATGAGGGAAAGAACGTGATTCATTCTTTTTTTTGTGGTAAAAGCTGCTAGAAATAAGTATTGAATGCCATCTTGTTGCCACCTGGATAATTTTATCTACATTGTTTATTATTTGGAAAGCTGGAAGGTGGACATGCATTTAAAATCTTCAAGAGCATCCCAGGGATGCATTTTTTTTCCCCAATTTAATGTTTGTCCATTGGATGAATGTGTCAATGTGGTGCATCCTTACTTGTCCAGGGGGTGGTCAATGGTCATATTTATGTGGAAAAAGTGAGGTCTGCAGATGCTGGAGATCAGAGTCGAGAACGTGGTGCTAGAAAAGCACAGCAGGTCAGGCAGCATCCGAGGAGCAGGAATTCCTGATGAAGGGCTTATACCCGAAACATTGATTCTCCTGCTCCTCAGATGCTGCCTGACCTGCTGTGCTTTCCCAGCAACACACTCTCAAGTCATATTTTTGTGGTCTGTATCACAAATACGTCACTTTGCCAGAATGTCAGGCTGTGCAAGGACAAGTCTGTTTCACTGCTTTGCCCCTTCTCCCTAACCTTTGAATTAACGGTCATATTTATGGGTGGCACGGTGGCACTGTGGTTAGCACTGCTCCCTCACAGCGCCTGAGACCCGGGTTCAATTCCCGCCTCAGGCGACTGACTGTGGAGTTTGCATGTTCTTCCCGTGTCTGCGTGGGTTTCTTCCGGGTGCTCCGGTTTTCTCCCACAATCCAAAAAAAATGTGCAGGTTAGGTGAATTGGCCGTGCTAAATTGCCCGTAGTGTTAGGTGCAGGGGTAAACATAGGGGAATGGGTCTGGGTGGGTGCGCTTCGGCGGGTCGGTGTGGACTTGTTGGGCCGAAGGGCCTGTTTCCACATTGTAAGTAATCTGATCTAATCTAATCTAATCTAATCTAACTCTCTCCAGATGATAATCCAATTCTGTTTTGAAAGTACTGATTTGTATTTGTCTCCAGACTACATTTATAAGTAGTGCATTCCAGATCCTGACCATTTGATACTTAGAGTCATAGAGATGTACAGCATGGAAACAGACCCTCCGGTCCAACTCGTCCATGCCGACCAGATATCCCAACCCAATCTAGTTACACCTGCCAGCACCCGGCCCTTGTCCCTCCAAACCCTTCCTATTCATATACCCATCCAAATGCCTCTTAAATGTTGTCATTGTACCAGCCTCCACCACATCCTCTGGGAGCTCATTCCATACATGTACGACTCTCTGCGTGAAAAAGTTGCCCTTTAGGTCTCTTTTATATCTTTCCCCTCTCACCCTAAACCTATCCCCTCTAGTTCTGGACTCCCCGACCCCAGAGAAAAGACTTTGTCTATTTATCCTATCCATGCCCCTCATAATTTTGTAAACCTCTATAAGATCACCCCTCAGCCTCCGATGATCCAGGGAAAACAGTCTCAGCCTGTTCAGCCTCTCCCTATAGCTCAAATCCTCCAATCCTGGCAACATCCTTGTAAATCTTTACTGAAACCTTTCAAGTTTCACAACATCTTTCCAATTGGAAGGAGACCAGAATTGCATGCAATGTTCCAACAGTGGCCTAACCAATGTCGTGAACAGCTGCAACATGACCTCCCAACTCCTGTACTCAATACTCTGACCAATAAAGGAAAGCATACCAAACGCCTTCTTCACTATCCTATCTACCTGTGACTCCACTTTCAAGGAGCTCTGAACCTGCACTCCAAGGTCTCTTTGTTCAGCAACACTCCCTAGGACCTAACCATTAAGTGTATAAGTCCTGCTAAGATTTGCTTTCCCAAAATGTACCACCTCACATTTGTATGAATTAAACTCCATCTGCCACTTCTCAGCTCATTGGCCCATCTGGTCAAGATCCTGTTGTAATCTGAGGTAACCCTCTTCGCTGCCCACTACACCTCCAATTTTGGTGTCATCTGCAAACTTACTAACTGTACCTCTTATGCTCGCATCTGAATCGTTTATGTAAATGACAAAAAGTAGAGGGCCCAGCACCGATCCTTGTGGCACTCCACTGGTCACAGGACTCCAGTCTGAAAAAGAACCCTCCACCACCTCCCTCTGTATTCTACCTTTGAGCCAGTTCTGTATCCAATGGCTAGTTCTCCCTATATTCCATGAGACCTAACATTGCTAATCAGTCTCCCATGGGGAACCTTGTCTAACGCCTTACTGAAGTCCATATAGAACACTCTGCCCTCATCAATTTTCTTTGTTACTTCTTCAAAAAACTCAATCATGATTTCCAATGCACAAAGCCACGTTGACTATCCCTAATCAGTCCTTGCCTTTCCAAATACATGTATATCCTGTCCCTCAGGATTCCCTCCAACAACTTGCCCACCACAGAGATCAGGCTCACCGGTCTATAGTTCCCTGACTTGTCTTTACCGCCCTTATTAAACAGTGGCACCACATTTGCCAACCTCCAGTCTTATGGCACCTCACCTGTGACTATCGATGATACAAATATCTCAGCAAGAGGCAGCAATCACTTCTCTAGCTTTCCACAGAGTTCTCGGGTACACCTGATCAGGTCCTGGGGATTTATCCACTTTTAACCATTTCAAGACATCCAGCACTTCCTCCTCTGTAAACTGGACATTTCGCAAGATGTCATCATCTATTTCCCTTCACTCTATATCTTCCATACCTTTTCCACAGTAAATACTGATGCAAAATATTCATTTAGTATCTCCCCCATTTTCTGCAGCTCCACACAAAGGCCATCTTGCTGATCTTTGAAGGGCCCTATTCTCTCCCTTGTTACCCTTTTGTCCTTAGTATATTTGTAAAAACCCTTTGGATTCTCCTTAATTCTGTTTGCCAAAGCTATCTCAGTCCCCTTTTTTGCCTTCCTGATTTCCCTCTTAAGTATACTCCTACTTCCTTTATACTCTTCTAAGGATTCACTCGATCTATCCTGTCTATACCTGACATAGTTTTCCTTCTTTTTCTTAACCAAACCCTCAATTTCTTTAGTCATCCAGCATTCCCTATACCTACCAGCCTTCCCTTTCACCCTAACAGGAATATACTTTCTCTAGATTCTCGTTATCTCATTTCTGAAGACTTCCCATTTTCTAGCTGTCCCTTTACCTGCGAACATCTGCCTCCAATCAGCTTTTGAAAGTTCTTGCCTAATACCATCAAAATTGGCCTTTTTTCAGTTTAGAACTCCAACTTTTAGATCTGGTCTATCCTTTTCCATCACTATTTTAAAACAAATAGAATTATAGTCACTGGTCCCAAAGTGCTCCCCGTCTGACACCTCAGTGACCTGCCCTGCCTTATTTCCCAAGAGTAGGTCAAGTTTTGAACCTTCTCTAGTAGGTACGTCCACATATGATTCAGAAAATTGTCTTTACGCACTTAAGAAATTTATGTCCATCTAAACCTTTAACACTGTGGCAGTCCCAGTCGATGTTTGGAAAGTTAAAATCCCCTACCATAACAACCCTATTTATTCTTACAGATAGCTGAGATCTCCTTACAAGTTTGTTTCTCAATTTCCCTCTGACTATTAGGGGGTCTATAATTCAATCCCAATAAGGTGATCATCCCTTTCTTATTTCTCAGTTCCACCCAAATAACTTCCTTGGATGTATTTCCGGGAATATCCTCCCTCAGCACAGCTGTAATGCTATCCCTTATCAAAAATGCCACTCCCTCTCCTCTCTTGCCTCCCTTTCTATCCTTCCTGTAGCATTTGTATCCTGGAACATTAAACTGCCAGTCCTGCCCATCCCTAATTCATGCTACTGTAATTGCTATGATATCCTAATCCCATGTTCCTAACCATGCCCTGAGTTCATCTGCCTTCCCCGTTCGGCCCCTTGCATTGAAATAAATGCAGTTTAATTTATTAGTCCTACCTTGTCCCTGACTGTTTGACTCACTTCTGTTCTCAACTGTACGAGTCTCAGATTGATCTCTTTCCTCACTATCTCCCTGGGTCCCCCCCCCCCCCCCCCCACCTTACTAGTTTAAATCCTCCCAAGCAGTTCTAGCAAATTTCCCTGCAGTATATTAGTCCACTTCCAATTTAGGTGCAATACCTCCTTCTTATACAAGTCACTTCTACCCCAAAAGAGGTTCCAATGATCCAAAAATGTGAATCCTTTTCCCATACACCAGCTCCTCAGCCATGCAGTCATCTGCTCTATCCTCCTACTCCGCCCTCACTAACTCGTAGCACTGGGAATAATCCAGATATTACTACCCTTAAGGACCTCCTTTTTAAATTTCTGTTTAACTCTCTGTAATCTCCCTTCAGAATCTCAACCTTTTCCTATATCGTTGGTTCCAGTGTGGACAATGACTTCTTGCTGGCCCCTCTCCCCCGTGAGAACATTCTGCACCCTCTCTGAGACATCTTTGATCCTGGCACCAGGGAAACAATACACCATTCTGCTTTTTCTCTGCTGGCCACAGAAATGTCTGTCTGTACCTTGGACTACGGAATCCCCTAACACAATTGATCTCTTGGAAGCCGACGTGCCCCTCGTAGCATTAGAGCCAGTCTCAATACCAGAAATTTGGCTGTTCGTTCTACGTTCCCTTGAGAATTCATCACCCCCTATATTTTCCAAAACAGCATACCTGTTTGAAATGGGTATATCCACAAAAGACTCCTGCCTTAGGTGCCTACCTCTCTTACCCTTCCTGGAGGTAGCCCATCTATGTGACTGTATCTGAGACTTTTCCCCCCCCCTTCCTATAACTGCCATCCATCACCTATTGTTGCAAATTCCTCATCGCTTCTATCTGTCTCTCCAACCGATCCACTTGATCTGATAAGATTCGCATCCAACAGCATTTATGGCAGATATAATCTGCAGTAACCCTTAAACTCTCTTTAAACTCCCAAATCTGACAAGAAGAACATATGACGGAAAGGCCATTTTTGCTCCTTTACAATCTAGACCCAGAAAATAACACTGCCTTATTCCTCTACAAAACACTGCACCAGGTTAAATTAATATCTGTGGCTTATTTTTTAAGTTTAATCAAGAGACTTAACTCCAAAAAACATATAATCAAGAAAGAACCCACTGTACTCACTAATACAGCCTTTCTCTTGGACAGACTTAAAACAACAATTAGCTTATCTGATTCTGTGTTGTGAACTTCACTCAAACCGGTTCCTCCAAGATTAGTTGTGAAATTCATTGTTTGTTAATTTTCCCAGATGCACTCCGATCTCTCTCTCTCTTTTTTTTTCCAAAGTTCCAAGACAATGCAACAGCATATAAAACAGTAATTGCTGCTCCTGGAATTCGAGGAAATCACCTCCAGCACCTAAAATACCTCAAAGAAAGGAGCAGCTCTTACAGCCAGAAATTTTTCCCATCCTCCATCTTTAAAAAGAGATTTTTTCCTTTTTTGTTCTTTTGCCAGCCCCTTTATACCTTTTTATGTTGTTCTTGATTTTTTTTCCAAGGAGAAAAATTTCTCTCTCTATCTAGAGTCTCATGGTTTTGAATCCCAACCCCCCTTCCCCCCCCCCCCCATCAAACCTCCATTCACTCTTTTCCAAGTGGATCAACCCCCAACTTGGCTCATCTGTCTACAAAGAATACAGCAATAAATGCAACCAAACTTCATATCACGCCTTTAGAATTTCTAGTTTTGAAATATTGTCCTCATGAAAATGAAATCAGTTTATTGAATCTGCAAACTATGAAATGAAAATCAAGTGAAGACAGACTAGGCAGAGAATATGGAGTCTTTATATATCAGCCATCACACATCTCCAAGTGCCCAGTTACACAACAACAGATGAGAATAATGGTGCAGAAATGCAAAGATGTTGGAACCCAGAGTTATACTTTCTGCTGTTTTAAGTAATATTAGAACTCCAAGCAGGACCTCCACTGCATGTATGAGAATTGTATTTGGTTTTTTTAAAATGTAATGAGCTATTAGTATAAATACAGATTCTTTTCTTAAAATTAATTTGTCAGTTATGCTTAATATCTGATTTAATTTAAATTGTTTGACATGCACTTAAACTGATATCACCGAGTGAGTGAGCTACCATTGATTTTAGTTGCAGTGAGTTTGTTTGTACTTTCACAGGATGGCATTGTCACTGGCTAGGCAAGCATTTGTTGCCCATTCTAATTACCATTGAGGGTTCTGACCGTGCGTGTTGAAAGTTATTCATGTACTCTAATGTGTCTCAGTATTTTCTAATCTGAAACCATTTTTACATTGGCAGGTCCTACCTCCTTTGAAAGATGTAAAGAATCGTCCGGAAATTGGCACCACTCTTCGAAATAAGCTGGTTCGCCTCATGACCCACATTGACACTGGAGTGAAACACACTTCAGCAGAGTTCCTGTTTGTACTGTGCAAAGAGAGTGGTGAGTAGTAGCCAGTCTTTTATTGTGGGAGGGGGCTCACAAATTTAGTTCCTGACCAACATGATATTGATTAGTAAATTTTATTAAACTGTGTGATGGAAGAGCAACATCTCGTCACAAACTATTTCTGAAAGTATTAAAATATACTGTGCATACTTTCAGCCAACTGCTTTCACTGAAAATATCGGATGTAAACTTATCACACTGTAATCACTCCCAGGATCACAGATTTTACATACAGGAGGCCACTTAGCCCATCCCGTCTGCACTGGCTCTTTCAATGATAAATTCAGTTACTGCCATTCCTCTGCCTTTTATCCACATTCTTCCTTTTCAGATAACAACCACTTGAACCTCTGCCTCTGCCACAATTTTAGGCAGTGAATTCCAGATCCTAGCAATTCACTCTGAAAAGTTTTATCTTCAAATCACCTTTGCTTCATTTACTGACTACTTTAAATCCATGCATTCTTGTTCTTGATCTTTCTGAATGGAAACAGTTTCTCCCAGGTGTCTTCGAATTTTTCTATACCACCAATGGTATATATGACTACAGTGCCTTGGTTTTACATAAGGTAATACAGCACCGATGGGTCATTTGGGCTATTCTGCGTGTGCCAGTTCTTTTAAAGACCTATCCATTTAAATCCCATTCACTTGCTCTTTCCCTCAGCCCTGAATCTCCTAGCTTCTCAAAATGCACTTAAGAAATGCTCTCAATTCTGTGGAGATGAGCGAGAGTTCCGAAGAAAGACCACTGGACCTGAAACGTTAACTCTGCTTTCTCTCCACAGGCGCTGTTGGACCTGCTGAGTTTTTCCAGCAATTTCTGTATTTGTTTCTGATGATCAGCTGCTGGTGGTTGATGGCTGTTCTGCTCTGCTTCAGTTTTTTGTGCCATGGAATCTTTTACATTGACTGGAGAATGATAAATGGAGCCTTAGTTAATGATTCAATAGAAAGATTGTATCACTGACTCTTGTAGCCAAGACTGACAGCTTGATTCCACCATGGAGCTTGAACACTGTTTTCTAGTTTAGTTTAAAGTGCTGCCAACTGAACCGAATTGACATTTTTAGTGATGTTGTTAAATGGCAAAACAAAAATCAATGCTTTGAGGAGAGATATTTAAACAATGGGCAATAAACCAGAACATACTTCCTGAAAGATTGATGGAAGAGGATTTTGTAGTAACTTTTGGATAAATACTTGCTGGTCTTCGGGAAAAGAACAGCAGAGTTGGACTAATTGGGTGGCTCTTTCAAGGAGACAGCACAGTCTTGTCGAGTAAAATGGTCTCCTGTAATTCATTTGATGAACAAATAAATTATTAGTTACTAATGGTATGGAAACCATATGAACTTTACCTTTCAAATGGTTTGCCTATGTGAAAGATAGTGGCAGTACAAAAACATTTCATTTACTGTCTTCATTCCAAACGATGACATCTTGTGCTAACTATTTCTTCATTTTATATTTGGAAAATGCATCTCCTGGGTGATGTATAACTTACTGGTGAATGTTGCACTCTTCCAGTTGATTGCTTATTAAAGTACACTGGCTATGGTAATGCTGCGGGGCTACTTGCTGCACACGGGCTACTGGCTGGAGGGAGAGGCGATGGTCAGTATTCTGAAGATGAGGATACTGATACCGAAGAGTACAAAAGTGTCAAATCTTTGTAAGTTTCTTCTCAAACTGGCACGATAATGTAAGTACTTTGAAGCCTTTGTGCGAGCAATATAAAAAGGACTGGTGGCTGGCACATCCATAGAGTCATAGAGATTGTAAAGCATGGAAACAGACTCTTCGGTCCAAACCGTCCATGCCGACTAGATATCCCAACCCAAACTAGTCCCACCAACCAGCACCGGGCTCGTATCCCTCCAAACCCTTCCTATTCATAAACCCATCCAAATGCCTCTTAAATGTTGCAATTGTACTAGCCTCCACCACTTCCTCTGGCAGCTCATTCCATACACGTACCACCCTCTGCATGAAAAAGTTGCCCCTTAGGTCTCTTTTATATCTTTCCCTTCTCACCTTAAACCTATGCCATCTAGTTATGGACTCCGCCACCCCAGGGGAAAGACTTTGCCTATTTACCCTATCCATGCCCCTCATAATTTTGTAAACCTCTATAAGGTCACCCCTCCGCCTCCGGTGCTCCAGGGAAAACATCCCCAGCCTGTTCAGTCTCTCCCTATAGCTCAAATCCTCCAACCCTGGCAACATCCTTGTAAATCTTTTCTGAACCCTTTCAAGTTTCACAACATCTTTCCGATAGGAAGGAGACCAGAATTGCACGCAATATTCCAACAGTGGCCTAACCAACAGCCGCAACATGACCTCCCAACTTCTGTACTCAATACTCTGACCATTAAAGGAAAGCATACCAAACACCTCCTTCACTCCTATCTACATGTGACTCCACTTTCAAGGAGCTATGAACCTGCACACCAAGGTCCCTTTGTTCAGCAACACTCCCTCGGACTTTACCATTAAGTGTATAAGTCCTGCTAAGATTTGCTTACCCAAAATGCAGCACCTCACATTTGTCTGAATTAAACTCCATCTGCCACTTCTCAGCCCATTGGCCCATCTGGTCAAGATCCTGTTGTAATCTGAAGTAACCCTCTTCGCTGTCCACTATACCTCCAATTTTGGTGTCATCTGCAAATTTACTAACTGTACCTCTTATGCTCGCATCCAAATCATTTATGTAAATGACAAAAAGTAGAGGGCCCAGCACTGATCCTTGTGGCACTCCACTGGTCACAGGCCTCCAGTCTGAAAAACAATACTTCACCACCACCCTCTGTCTTCTACCTTTGAGCCAGTTCTGTATCCAAATGGCTAGTCTCCCTGGATTCTGTGTGATCTGACCTTGCTAACCAGCCTCCCATGGGGAACCTTGTTGAACGCCTTACTGAAGTCCATATAGATCACATCTACTGCTCTGCCCTCATCAATCCTCTTTGTTACTTCTACAAAAACCTCAATCAAGTTTAGATTAGATTAGATTACTTAGTGTGGAAACAGGCCCTTCGGCCCAACAAGTCTGCACTGACCCGCCGAAGTGTAACCCACCCATAACCCTACATTTACCCCTTTACCTAACACTACGGGCAATTTAGCATGGCCAATTCACCTGACATGCACATCTTTGGACTGTGGGAGGAAACCGGAGCACCCGGAGGAAACCCACGCTGACACGGGGAGAATGTGCTGTGAGACATGATTTCCCATGTACAAAGCCATGTTGACTATCCCTAATCAGTCCTTGCCTTTCCAAATACATGTACATCCTGTCCCTCAGGATTCCCTCCAACAACTTGCCCACCACCGACATTAGGTTCACTGGTCTATAGTTCCCTGGCTTGTCCTTCCCACTCTTCTTAAACAGTGGCACCATGTTAGCCAACCTCCAGTCTTCCGGCACCTCGCGTGTGACTATCGATGACTATCCAGAAGAAAGTGGATGAAGATATCGACAGGGAAGGGAGCTGTTTTATTTCTGGTGCCATTTTAAGAAAATTAACCCTTGTGTTATTTGGAACCAAGTGCATGTAAGGTCAATTTGCTAGGTGGTGACTGTGTTTATCATTTGATTTCTAGTATCAACCCCATCACTGGTCATGTGGAAGATCCGATGCCCAATCCAATGGATGGAATGACAGAGGAACAGAAAGAGTATGAAGCGATGAAACTCGTCAATATGTTTGACAAGCTGTCCAGGTAACGTGATCATTTCTTCCTGATATTGCTGCTTAGAACACAAGGCAATATCAGGTTTTGTTCGTGGGTAAAAACCTAGTATCGGGGGACAGAGTTTAAAAATTAAGGGGTATCCCATTTAAGATGGAAACAAGAAACGTTTTTTTTTTGAGGGTCAAGTGTTTTTGGAACTCTCTTCACCAGAGAGTAGTGAAGTGGGATCATTTGAGTATTTTTAAGGTAGAGGCAGACTGGCTCCTTTGTTAATCAGGAGTCTGTTGCTATCAGGATAAGCAGGAATGTGGATTTGAAGACACAATCATGTAAGTCATATACTTATTAAACAGCACAGCAGGCTTGATAGACTGAGTGGCCTACCACTGCTGATTCATATCTTTGTATACATTATTTGATCAGCAATGTGCCTCCTATTCCAGTATTGAAAGCATATTTGTCAGACTTTACTTATTTTCCCACTAAGGTTTTGACCAGTATCATGTTCTCCTTTACCCGTTTACATTCATTGCTCATATTTGCTGACTGTATTTGGCTGTTTTCCTTGATTGTTGTGATAGTCCAATGCAGTGCTATTTTTTTCTGGTGTGACCATGTTTTCATGCTTCAGACTTAGTGTCACCATGAGATGGTGAACCTTCGGTATTTGAACAGAGTTGGTTGGGGCGTGTTGAGTAGTAGTAGCAAAGGTGAAAGAAATTAAGTATACACTTGATCTCCCGCTCCATACAAAACACCCTCCCCATTCCAAAGATGTACAAGTTGGGTGGATTGGCCATGCTAAATTGCCCATAGTGTCCAGGGACGGTAGTTTAGGTGAGTTAGCAATGGGAAGTGCAAGGTTCCAGGGATAGGGTAAAGGGGTGTGGGTCTGGGTGGGATACTCTTCGGAAGATCAGTATGGACACGATGGACCAAACAGCCTGCTTCCACATTGTAGGGATTCTATGATTCTATCTCTCTATCCATTCAGACACATCCCTCTCCATCTTGCCCTCCCTTAGCCAACCATTCTATCTCTTCCTCCTTAATCCACAACCTGTCATTTCTGTTGTGAGTCAGTTGATGGAAAGTTGCCCAGAATGAACATTTCATACTGACTTTCTCACAGCAGGAATTTGGGCATCGGTGACCAGGCAATTAGGCTACACACACCCAGTGGAAAAAACAATGAGCAATTCGAAGGCTGTCACAGCCATTAGAAATCAGTCCAAGTTCCACGGCTGCCATTGCTGTTTCGGTGCTCAGGACCCCAAAATCATATATTGCAACCCCATTGTCACAACCCACATTTTGGGCAACTATGTTTCAACACAATTAATATAGACAACAGGTTTCCCTTTTATTTGGTCAAATTGACTTCAGAACTTCTTAGCCTGCTTGGCACACCCTCCTCATTCCTGAAGAAGGGCTTATGCCCGAAACGTCAATTCTCCTGTTCCTTTGATGCTGCCTGACCTGCTGCGCTTTTCCAGCAACACGTTTTTAAGCTCTGATCTCCAGCATCTGCAGTCCTCACTTTCTCCTTCAGAAGTTCTTTACCCATTTAGTACTAATACAGCTTGACTGTGGGTGTGAGCAGGGGAGACTGAACTATTGGGCACTTTCCTTTCGCTGAACATGTGGCTGCCTGGGAACGTTGTGAAGATGGTTTTGCCTCTGCCTCTGCCTCTGCCTCTGGTGGAGCGAGACAGCAGTTTGAATGTTGCTGTCAGCGGAACCCTTAGCAGAACTTGGCTGATAGCAATAAAACTTGTGTTTATTTAGCGCCTTGAGCTGCTTAACCTTTTGATTTATCCATTTCATTCTGCCCAGTTAGTGAAGGAACACTAACTACTGGGGAACAAATTGGTATTTTGTGTGACGTGACATTAATTAGGCGTTGTGGAAAGGTAAAATTAAAGCGAGCAGAGGAGGCTCAAAGATTGCTGCAGGAATTGAGGAAATAGCAAGAACCGTCAGAGTAACTGCAAAAAGGCAGCAATGGCAGGAAAGGAGTTACATTTAGATAGCCCTTTTCCTGGCACATATCAGTTACTTGAATCCAGTGGATCACTTTCTGAAAAGCAAACACCATTTTTACATAGTATGGAGAAAATAATGACAGATATAAAAGGATTACAGACCAGGAGAGACAACGGTAGGACTTGGTGTGCAACAGAATGAGAGTTCCAGTGTGGATACTATAGCTGAAAGCCTTCTCCTCCCATTCTATGATTCCATGTGGAGAGTGGGGAGAAGAGAGTGAGATTCCACCCTCGGGTGACTGTCTCTGTGAAGTCTGCACATTCTCCCCGTGTCTGTGTGGGTTTCCTCCCATGGTCCAGAGATGGATTAGCCATGCGAAATGCAGGGTTACATGGATATGGTTCCAGGTTGGGATGCTCTTTGTGAGGTCAGTTGGACTTGATGGGCCAAGTGGCCTGCTTCCACACTGTTAAGGATTCTGTTCTATTCTATTCTAATGCTGTAGAAGGTCATCAGATGGGTGAAGTGTGTAACACTGGCTGTTGCTTCTTTTAAGAACCCAGTTGAGGAGGAGCTGGACTTCAGTAACATTGAATAATTCAAGTGAATCTTGCACTCATTCTTGGAAGGCAGTAAATCAGTTGATCTATAGAAAAGGTGAAGAGTCCAAATTGCATCATTCATAGTCAATTTTAAGGATCTTGCAAAGGGATCTGTGCCAAGAACGGCCAGGAATATACATGCTAGATTCATGCCTGGATATTGTAGCTTGAAGTACAGGAAGCCAGAGTGGGTGTAACCCCTTTTAGACAATCCCAGTAGTAGATTTTAAATGCTTCAAGTACAATTGATTTTGTGTATTCTGAATTATGGTCAGATCTATTTTAATTTTTGTCACATTGTTATCAGAGCTCAATTTAAACCCATGCCTCACAGCACCAGGGATTCAGGTTCGAGTCTAGCCTCAAGTGACTGTCTATGTGGAGTTTGCACATTTTCCCCATGTCTATGTGGGTTTTCTCTGGGTGCGCTGGTTTCCGCCCATGATCCAAAGATGTGCAGTTCAGGTGAATTGTCCATGCTAAATTGCCCATAGCGTTCAGTGATGTGCAGGTTTAGGTGCATTAGTCAGGGATAAATCTAAGGTAATAAGGTAGGATAATTGGTCTGAGTGGGTTACTCTTCAGTTGGTGTGGACTTGTTGGGCCGAAAGGCCTGTTTACACTCACACTCAAGCGATTCTATGATTGTATGATTCAAATTCAAACTGTTGGATAAATGTTTGAAAAACATTTGTGGGTGGCACGGTGGCTCAGTGGTTAGCACTGTTGCCTCACAGCGCCAGAGACCCGGGTTCGCTTCCCGCCTCAGGCAACTATCTGTGTGGAGTTTGCACATTCTCTCCGTGTCTGCGTGGGTTTCCTCCGGGTGCTCCGGTTTCCTCCCACAGTCCAAAAATGTGCAGGTCAGGTGAATTGGCCATGCTAAATTGCCCGTAGTGTTAGGTAAGGGGTAGATGTAGGGGTATGGGTGGGTTGCGCTTCGGCGGGGCGGTGTGGACTTGTTGGGCCGAAGGGCCTGTTTCGACACTGTAAGTAATCTAATCTAATCTAATCTAATACGCAGGACTATGAAGAATGTGTAGTACAGTGCATTTGGTTTTGAATTGCTCTAGTGAAGAGCTTGTACAACACGTGGGCCAAATACCTTCCTCCTGATCAGCAAACATTCCTGCTTCATTAATGCATTCTGTTAATCAGTAATGAAATTCTTGTCACCTTCCATCACCACAGTTCTCAAACATTGTGCATAAAAGTGAGCATCATTCGACTAAATTTGATTTTGAAATACTTCTGTGATCTGGCTATTTTCACCCTTCCTCTTTGTTTAAGAAGTACTTCACACTGATTACTTTGTCCAATTTCATACGATAATGCTGAATGTTCAGCTTATTTTAGATGGTGATAATGTATAGAAAGTAGGGAAGAGCCTGTCTTGAATGTGGGGAAAAAAAAGTTTTAGTAAGTGGGATAGATACTAAATCTAAGATAGTTGAGCATCTATTTGCACATAAAAATATTTAAGTTCTTTTTGTGTTTTGCCATTTTTAATAACTATTCACAAGGTAACATCTTACAGACATTAGCAGCAAATGCAAGCAACATCAATCAGCAACGATAAAATGGCAGGTTACTGTTTTGGGTGAGTCCCTTTAGTCAGAAGTCAAGCAATTTTTTTTTTCTTTTTTTCTATTGATTAAATATGACCTCTTGACATTTTGATGCAATAATGAGAGGGATGGGGCTACTTAATATCTTGAGCCTGTTCTGCGATTTAAATTAAACCCTGGCTAATATGTACACTAACTCCCTCTAACCACCTTTGCCCCATACTCCTTAATACATTTGACTAACAAAATTCTGTCGTAATTTTAAAATTAATAATAAATCAGAATGATTCCTTGCCAACCTATTCCCCAAGACTGGAATGTCTATAAATTAGTGCGGACCAATTAACTTCAGCCAGACATAGGATGGAAACCCGCACAAAGGTTAGAGCTGAGAGGATATAGCAGAACCTGTACTACTGTCGACTGCTCTCATTATGAGCACTGGTTTAATTAACAGATCATTGAGGCCGACAGTACAGCTTTGAGTTTTTCTTTCTTCAGAATCCATCTCACAGTTGATGCCTCATGAAAAGGTCGCAACTATTGTGTGGCACTCAATTAGAGAAAGATGAACAAGTCCCTCCAACACTAACCAAAGTGTTTTACTCAGGGAGAGTGGGGTTCTGCTTTGTTAAGTTGGCAAAGGTACGAATGGCATAATTAATTCCAGGTATTGGTACTGACAAACGTACAACAGACCAGAAAGATTGCGGTACAAAAGACCTAACTCATAGTCATAATCAAGCTAAATGGCAATGCGAAGATGTAACCTGCATCAGTGAAAAGGGTTCTCGGGAAACCTGAAGGCGCAGATAGGAATGCAAGCATCCAGCTCCTTAATTGAGACTCCTTTCCACAAAGCCACTCTAAAGATGATGTTTTATTTATACTGAATAATTAGCAAACTGAACTGGAATGTGATGCTGGTGGCTATATCAGAGGCAGGCTGTAGGGTGTTTGTTCTTATTTCTCAGGATGTTGGTGCCTTTTTCTATCTTCTAACAGATCAGGTTTATATGTCAGTACTATTTGAAATAATTGCATTCACATTCAGAATTACAAATCATGTAAATGTCAGTCTGATGGCTAGCTTCTGTGTTCATCCAGTTTACACACATTCCCAGAGTTTTTGACAGTGATAATTCACAACTCTGTTGACTATATTGGACTAAAATAAAATAATCAGCATAAAATAATCGCCTTAATTAAATCTCTTAATCAATTCACCTAAAAAAACATTGTATTTATACTTTCAACTATGTAAAATATTCCATGGCACTTCACAAGTTTTACTGAATAGAATTTAACCCTGAGGCACGCAAGGTGAGACTGAGACAAGTGACCCAAAGTTCCACGAAAGTGGTAATGTTTAAACAGTTTCTTTCCAGAGGTGTAGGGAGGGAATTCTGGATCTTAGGGTGCTATTTATTTGGAGAATAAATGGGGGAATCAGTACAACCAGCAGTCAGTATAGGTCATTGAGCACAGGAATAATTGATGAATGAAACTTGATATGAGCTAGTGTATGGGCAGCAAAAGTTTTAGATGACCTCAAGTTTATGGAGGGTAGAAATTAGAATGTCAGCCAGGAGTTAATTAGAATTCCTAAATCTAGAGGTAACAAAGGCATGCAAGACTACTTCCTTTACAAGTTGACTAATTTATTTGTGATGTGTAGCAGTTGCCTATCCCTGATGCCTAGGTGATGAGTTGCCTTGTTGAACTGCCTCAGTCCTCTGAGTCATTGTACACCCATGATATTTATAGTAAAGGATTTTGACTGACCACAATGAGGAATGATGGTATATTTCCATATCAAGTTGGCTTAGAGGGAATTTGCCCTTGCTAGTGTTTCCATGTGCATGCTACCCTTGACCTTCTAGTTGATAAGAGATTGTAGATTTGAAATGTGGTGTTTAGGGGCCTTAGTGAGTTACTGTCAATTACAGACCCTTCTGCCACTGTGCCTTGGTGGTAAAGCGATGAATGGAGTATCAGTCAAGTGAACTATTTTCTTTTGGACGGTGCCGAGCTTCTTGAGTGTTGTTGAAATTGCATCATTAAGGAAGTGGAGAATATATCATCAAACTCTTGACTTTTACCTTGCAGGTAATAAAACTGCATGAGGGACACAGGAAGTGAGTTACTTGCTTCAGAATTCCTGGCCTCTAACCCGCTTTTGTAGCCACAGTACTTGTATGGTTATCCAGTTGTTAACTCCCAGGGTCTTGATTATGGGATTCAGTGATCATAATACCATTAACTATCAATGATTTGGATTCTGTCTTGTTTGAGATAGTCATTGCTCAGTATTTTTGCAGTACAAATATTGCTTGCCACTTATCAGCCCAATCTTGGATGTTGTTCAGATCTTGATTCCAATGGGATGGACTTCTTCAGTATTTGGTGCTAAACATTGTGCAGTCATCGACAGAAATCCCCACTTCTGACTTGATGGAAGGAAGGTCGTTGATGAAAATTGTAGCTGTAGATGCTTGGACAGAGGAGAAGACCCTGAGGAACTCTGCAGAGATATCCTGGGGCCGTGATGACTCAATTTCACAACCACGACTACCTTTCTTTGAGCCAGGTTGGACTCCAAGCAGTGCAGAGTTTTCTCCATTTACTCCAGTTTTACAAGGAGTAGGACGTCTTGGTTCGACACTTCATCAAATGCTGCATTGATGTGAAGGATAGTCAGTGTCACATTGCTTATAGTGTTCAGCTTTATTGATCATGTTTGGAACAAGGCTGTAGTGGGGGCAGAAACCTGACGGAACCCAAACTGAATGTCAGTGAGGAGGTTACTGCTGACTAAGTGCTGTTTGTGGCACTGTTGATTACCCCTTCTGTTACTTCTCTGATGGTGAAGAGTAAGCTAATAAGGTGATAATTGACTGGGTTGGATTAATCCTTTTTTTTTGTATTGTTAAATATCCTGTCTTTTTAATTTTTCAAAATTATCTGCACTTTCAATGTCTTGCTAAGCAATGGCCTTGCAAATGGCTTAAGTAGCAGCTGTAATTGAAACTGACTTTGTGATCAAGGGCTTAAATTCACAAGCTCCCAAAATTAAGGTCAATCAGAAAGCCCAAACAAAAGTCCAGAGACCAACCTTGATTATCGTCATTCTGGTGATCAATAGACAATTAGACTTTAAGATCTGACAGTGACTAGTCAAAGCTTAGCTAGTGGTATAAAGCTCAGACCCACAGATAAGCTGGGCAGGGGATAGTGGAAGAGGGAGATTTGATTAGGAGGAGGACAGTGAAATTTTTAAAAACTGCTTAGTTGAATTGGTGTCTGAGGTCTCCAGTTACATATTTAATGACCCAGGTTTAGCTTGACTGAACTATTTCCTTTGATTTAGCAACCCACGTAAGGCTGCTGGACCAGATAAATCCCTGCTGGAGTGCTCAGAGGATGCTCTGATGTACTGGTGATGTTCTAGTGGATATCTTCAGCATCTTCCTGACTTGTGTCATAGTTCCAACATGCTTCAAGGCCGCTACCGTCATCCCCGTGCTGAAGAAGTCTTCAGCCCTGTTTCAACGGCTACCGCCCTGTTGTGCTTACACCCATCATCATGAAGTGCTTCGAGAGGCTCATGATAAGGCATATTAAGACCCTGCTGTCCCCCTCACTGGACAGCCTGCAGTTCACATATCAACCCAACTCCTCAACAGCTGATGCCATTTCCACCACCCTCCATCTGGCCCTCACCCACTTTGAAAAGAAGGGCACCTACGTCAAACTGCTGTACATAGGCTTCAGTTCTGCATTTAACACTATCATTCCTCAGCACCTGATTGAAAAGCTGAGTCTGCTGGGCCTAAATGCCTCCCTTTGTAACTGGATCCTGGATTTCCTGACTGGGAGAACTCAGTCAGTCCCAATTGGGAACAGTATCTCCAAAACCATCACACTGAGCACAGGGCCCCCCCCCCCCGCCCACAGGGCTGTGTACTCATTCCACGATGTTCACCTTGCTGACACATGACTGTGCAGCAATGCACAGGTCAAATCACATCAAGTTTGCTAAGATATGACTGTAGTGGGTCTCATCAGAATGAACGACAAGTCAGCATACAGAGAAGAGGTGCAGAGGGTAATGGACCAGTGCAGAGCCAACAACTTGTCTATGCTGGACATTGACTGCTCCCCTGTGAGATCATGAAGAGCACCAAATTGCTTGGTGTCCATTTAGTAGAGCATCTCACCTGGGCAATCAACGCCAGTTCCAGAGGCAAGAAAACCCAGCAGCATCTTTAATTCTGTGCAGACTGATGAAAGCTCACCTCCTACCCCCACATCGTCACCACATCCTACCTTGAGCTGCTGCATCACTGCCCGGTTCAGGAATCACACCATCTCAGACCGTAAGACCTTACAACGGATAGTGAGGACAGCTGAGGAGATCATCAGGGTCTCTCTTCCCTCCATTACAGATATTTACATCACACGCTGCGTCTGAAAGGCAGACCGCATTGTGGGAGACACCACACACCCCTCACTCAAACTCTTCTCCCTCCTGCCATCTGGCTGAAGATACCGGAGCATTCGGTTTCTCACTGCCAGACTGTGCAACAGTTTCTTCCCCCAGACCATCAGGCTCCTTAACACAATATGATTGGACTCTCTCCCATTTGAAATCCTTCATACAATCCTTTGAATTGCTGCTAGAAAAATATCTATTATTTGTCAATCTTTGATTACAGTGTTACTTGCATGTTTTGCAGTTTTTATGCACTTTATGCCGTGTACAAGTGTGTAGTTTGTGCTGTCCATGTAGCATTCTCTGTTGTGGAGGAACGCTGTCTCATTTTTTTGCTGTATCAGTTGTATATGGTAGAAATGTCAAAAATAAAGCTTCTCACGCTCACTCTCACTCTGTCACTGTCTGAATGTGGAGTTATGATCTGAAGTTAGAACTAGAGCCGCCTTGGGCCTTGTCAAGAAATCCTACTTTAAGCAAAGAGTAGTGGAAATATTGAAAACTACCTCCCGTAAGGTTGTAGATGCTCGGGATCATTTGAAGTCTTTAAAACAGATTGATCACTTCTATTGGTTAAACATCAAGGTTTATGGTGAAAGCTGAGAGAAACAGGGTTGATGCGTAGACAGCTAGGATCTACTTGAATGGTAGGAATAGGCTTAACGAGCCAAATGGCCTAACTGTTCCTCAATCAATGTTGTGATCAACCATTTTGTGTCTTTTGACTTAATTTAAATAGACATTCAATATGTAGTGTTCCAACCTGAACTGTGAAACCTGCACAAGCATCATTACCCTTGACGGTTTACATTTACACCCTAGTGGCAGTTTGGCCAAGTCCCAGCTTGCTATTATGGAGCACTTTTCATTTGACTTTTATACTGGTGAGTTCACAGATGTTGCAGTTGCTTCGGCTCTGAATGATTGTATCCAGGTTTTGGGCAGTTCTTGGCAATAGCCCGATGGGACGCAGATGCAGAGTAATGTGGCGCCCCTGATGTAGAGCAGAAGAAACTGCACAGAAGCTACAGGCTCAAGCAAGCATATTTCTTATTTTAAGTTCATGTAATGACCTCTGCCTCAATAGCCACTCTTTCATCTCGTTGTGTTTGTTATGGTTGGCTTGGGAAATGAAGGGATTAGAACTCATCCCAAGAAAAGTGAGATATGTAAGATCTGGTTCAGCACAGGGCGGCACGGTGGCACAGTGGTTCGCACTGCTGCCTCACAGCGCCAGAAACCCGGGTTCAATTCCTGCCTCAGGTGACTGACTGTGTGGAGTTTGCACGTTCTCCCCGTGTCTGCGTGGGTTTCCTCCCACAGTCCAAAGATGTGCAGGTCAGGTGAATTGGCCATGCTAAATTGCCCATAGTGTTAGGTAAGGGGTAAATGTAGGGGCATGAGTGGGTTACAGTTCGGTGGGGACTTGTTGGGCCAAAGGGCCTGTTTCCACACTGTAATGTAATCTAATCCAAACTATTATTTAAAGAAAAGAAACTGTGTTTAATCAATTTACTGGAGTTCTGAGGAAGTAAAGTGCTGTGAATAAAGGGGACCTGGTGGACATACCATATGGGGGATTTCTGATTTATGGGTATCTGAGATACAAATGTGAACCCATACAGGGATGTAACTTTAAACAGCTCCTGAACAGCCACTTTATGTTGTCCTGCATTGTATTTCACTTACGTACAATTTGACTTATAAATGGACGCAAGAACAGACCCAGTTGCAACCTGGGGACTGCCTGTACTTAAAATTCCAGAAGATATTTGACAAGATGTCAGATCAATGGTTATTGCAGAAGATAAGAGGTCATGGTGTAGGGGGTGACAAATTGGTAAGGGTTGAAAACATTGATTAAAAGGAAATAGTGAGTGTGTATAAATGGGTCACTCTCTGCTTGGCAGGATATGAAAGTGGTGTGCCATAGGGATCAGCACTATAAGGCCTTGACTTTTTAACAATTTATATAAATGACTTGGGTGACGGAGCAGAAAGTATAGTTGCTAAGTTTGCTGATGCCACAGGCAGGAAGCCATAAGGAGGCTACAGAGGGTATAGGTAGGTTAAGTGAGTGGCAAAGAACTGGCAAATAGACTATAAAATGGGGAAAATGTGAAAATGCCCATTTTTGGCTGAAAAAAGAAAGAAGTGTGTTATCTCAATTGTGAAAAATGTAGAACTCTGAGATGCAGAGGAATTGGGTGTCATTGCACATGAATTGCACTAGGTTAAAAAGCAGGTACAACAAGTAATTTATAAAGCTAATATAATGTTGTTTATTAAGAAGGGACTTGAAAACAAAAATAGTGATATCATATCTTAAGTGTGTCACTCATGCCCTGTTTAACTGGACTAGTATTGGTCTGCTTTCTAAAGGAAGGTTTACCAGGCTAATACCTGGAATTACTGACTTATCTTCTGAGGAGACGTTGGACAGGGTAGGTTTGTATCCACTAGGTTTTTTTGTATTCACTCATAGGATGTGGGTGTCACTGGCTAGGCCAAACTTTGTTGCCTTTACATTTACAGTATTAACAAAATACAGTTGAGAGTTAACCATATTGCTTTGGGTCTAGAGTTGCATGTAGGCCAGACCAGCTAGGTATAGCAGACTACCTTTGCTGAAGGACATTAATGAATCAGATGTGTTTTTCTAAACAAGTGATTTCATGGTCATCATTAGATCTTAATTCCTTATTTTTAATTGAATCCAAACTCCGCCATCTGCAGTGGTGGGATTCAGATTCTGGTTCCCAGATTATTACCAGAGTCTCTGGATTAACAGTAGAGCGATAATGCCACTGGGCCATTGCCTCCCCATATTTAGAAGAGTAAGAGGTGACTTAATTGAAACCCGAGGAGTCTTGGCCATGGTATATCTAGAAAGAATAGTTCCTCTTGTGGGAGGATATTATTGCTGTTTAAAAATAAGAGGTGACTATTTAAACAGAAATAATTTTTTTTCTCCCGGTGGTCATGAGTCTTTGAAACTCTCTTCCTCAAAGGGCAGTGAAAGTAGACCTTTGCCTTTTGAGGAGAGTTCTAGTGAAAGCAGCGTCTTTGGATGCTTTTAAGAAAGAGGTAGGTAGATTCTTGATAAGAAAGGGTCTGGAAGGTTTTTAGATTGATAGGAATATGGAGTAATCTGATCAGCCATGTGGTGTAAATCTACACCTTCTAACTTGTATATTTGTAAATGGGAAGTAAGGAACGGGTCGTGGATTTCCAATATCTTTCCTGCTAATGTGTGATCGGTGTGCTAAAAGGTTGGGTGGAATGAGTGTGAACTTTGCTTGCAAGTCTGGATTACGTTGAACATATAATGACCTGTTGATCATAGACACTTGATCAGCACCTCATCTATCACCTTCACCATTCAGTTCCTCCATCACAAATGCACACAAACAGCACTGTGTAGCAATATACAGAATACACCGCAGCAACTCACAATTCAACAGCATTCTCCAACTACATGAAATTTATCATTTAGAAAGATGAGGACAGCATACACATGGGAACGCCACCACTTGTAAACTCTCCTTCTAGCTACACACATTCCTGACTTGGAAATACGTCATCATTCCTTCACTGCTGCTAAGTCAAAATCCTGGAACTCCCTGTGAGAACTACGGCTGTACCTACACCCCATGATCTAAAGGAATTCAAGAAGGCAACTCACTACCTCAAAGGGAGTTTGGAATGGATAATAAATTCTGGCCTTGTCAGTGATGCTCATATGACATAAAGCAATGTGGAAAAAACTTAAATTGAGAGATGTGAGTGAACTCTGAAATTTTAAAGTTTTTAAACCATAAACTTCTAAAACTTTTAATGCACGTTATCAAACATTTTGTGTTATATTTGTGCATACTGCAGCTTATGCTTTCGATTAGAAAATCATCTTTAAGGCAGGCAGAACACAGGATAGATATAATTGGATTATCTGTGAAGAAGTACAAAAAGTTCCCTTTGAAGAGATTAAACTGACTGACAATTTTATAATTAAACTCTCCTAAACAATGACGATATGAGATGGGCTTGCCAGTCTGAATCCACTGGAAAATACTCAAAGATCACTAGAATTCACACAGGATGCATTTTGGAAGACAAGATCATTCGATTTACTCAAGTTAAATCTATTCTGAGAGAGTGTTGACCACAGAAGTTGGGTTGCGGATGCTGGGGCGACAAGTTATGTACAGCAAATACCATTGAGGAGGCCAGCGACTGAGATAGTGGTTTTAAATCTGTTTATAAGGATTTGACTTTGCATTTAGAGCCACTAAATCAATTCTGGCATAATGATTTGTTTGGAAAATATTCTGACTTACTATTGAAAGCTTTTGGTAAGCAGTAAAGTATGAACCTAACCATTCATGAAAATTATCTTTTCATTCCCCCAGGGAGCAGATAATCAAACCAATGAGGGTTAAACCAGATGGTACGATAGGTCCATTGGAGGAAGCAGCAAGTGAATACACCAATGATCACAATTCCACTTCAGATTCTGATGAAAACATCTAGCAGTGCAATTTAAATCCTGTTACCAAACTCAGCCTACTATTTTCACAGTATACATTTGTCAGATGGAGAAAAAAATGGTTTGCAGAATGAAATGCATTAAATGCATTGGGTGTCTGTAATGGTGTCTGATAGCTGTCCAGAAAGGCGGCCTTTACCAGCAGAGAAGAGGTTTTCTATTTTATTTCTTCCACACTATATTTATACCATCATTTGTAAAGCCAGAGAATGCTCAATTTTCTAATATTGTCCAGTTCCATAACTGACAGCATGAGCACACTACCCAGGAAGTCTGTTATTTCCAAGACCTGTATTGGAGTTGGAATAAAAGGAGAAATGCTGTTCAGGATCAATCTCTGCTGGAAAGCACAATGAGCAGACCAATAATCAGGGTGTCAAATCAGGTGATTTGAGAGTGTGTGAAGTGGCCGTTCCAGAAATAGGTCTATGTGAGATCTATAGAATCATGCTTTTACTTTATAAATCAAAATTATTTAGCATATTGAAATTATTTCCAAAAACTCTGCCAAAGTTTAAGGATTTGCACTTATACATTGTCTTTCAGAGTATTTCAAATCATGTCACAACCAGTTTATTACTACTAAAGTTTAGTCACTGCTGTTTTTAGGTAAATATAGTAGCGATTTTGTACACTCCAAGGTCCAACAATGAATATGAATTAATCTGTTGTTGGTGCTGTTATTGAAGGATGAATGTAAGCGAGAGCATTAGGCAAATACTCTATTCTTTAAAACATTTAGCTGTGTTCCCTTTTTGAAAAAAAATGGAAAATAAATACAGGATTCAAAATTGGTGGCAGGTAGTATGATTTGGTTTAATATTAATTAGAAAAAACTTCTAGGAAGAGCAGACGAGCAATCCAGTACAAAGTTGAGAGTACAGCTGCTTATGACCAAGATTATGGCTTTCCCCACACTGATGCAATCTGGATTTAATGTTGCTTTTGGTAAGAAAGGAATGTAATTTAAATAAATAAATTTGGATTTTGCTAAAAAGAGACATATGCAAGAATACCAAATTTTAAACAATCTCAATAATTTATACTGCATGAGTATGCAGTCAAAAATTTCAGTAAAGTGTCTCTTTTCAGCAATATTAAAGTTCTGTACTATCAAGCAGCAAACTTTAAAAAAAAAACTGAATACTAAACGTGCTTGAGAAGTAGACCATATTCTGTCAAATGTGCATCCAGTAGCATTTATTGCCTGTATTCATGATAAGTGTATGTTGTTATATTAGGTAAGCTGTCATTACATTTTAAGAGCTTGAATTGGTGATGGATTTGAGCTAGGTTCATTATAAATGTTGCAATTGTTTTTTTATAGAAAACAAAATTAGCCTAGTTTTTAATGTTTTAAAGATGGATAGACAAATCGCTTCATTTGTGATTCTGCAAAAAGAACAATGTGTAACTAAAAAGAAAGAGAAATGGCTTCTTTGACATGGCTATAGGATGAAAGATTGCCTCTGAGTGTTAAGTTTTCTTTGCAATACTCTGCTGATCAGACTTGATGCGGTACATAAGGGGGCCAGTCATGCAATCTTATCAGCACTGGGTCTCTGAACATGATGATTCTACAGCAGCCATTGCAGTTTCTGTTGTTTCGGACACAATCGGTTTTAGATAATTCTTTCAATGAGGTGTTTCTATGAGCAGAAACTGACTGCCAAATAAGTATCACGTATTCAACTTTTATCACAAGCACTTATATCCATCACTATCCAAAGTTGAACTTGGATTATAGTGGGAATTGTTAGAAAACATGAATCTGTGAAAATGTCAATCCTTTTATTGTTATTGATGATTAGAAATGAGATTTGAAAGTCAGATTTTATTCAGTAATTTGTATCTTTGCATGCTATCGTATAAACCAATATTGATCATGAAAATATTGATGAGCCCCACACTGTCTCAGCTCTAGCTAGATTGTGACTTGGTGTGATGAGCTAAATGGCAGCCACCTATATTTGCCATATTAATAATTGCATTGAATCCCTTAAAATGAAAATCATGGTCTTGTTTGATGTACAGACATTTAAATTTCTTATTCGTGTATGCGTCAAGAGAAATCAACATTATTCTGTTTTACACAACTGAATTGCTAAATGTCATAGCATTTTACAGCACAGAGAAAGGCCCTTTGGTCCACTGTATCCCTCCAATCATCAAGTGTCTATCTAATCCCATTTTCTGGCAGTTGGCCCGTAGCCTTTAAGTTCTGGTGTTAAGTGTTTATGTAAATACTATTTAAACATCTCGAGGGTTCCTGTCTCAACCACTCAAGCAGAGAGCTCCAGATACCCATAATCCTCTGGGTGAAGAGTTCCTTCTCCTCTGATCTGTCATAGCTCCCCACCCCCCCACCCCCACCCCCACCCCCCGCCACTCCTTACCATAAAACCATAACCTGCTTACTGGCCCCTCTATCTCCCTACCAGTGACCCTTATAAGCTCGTATACCTCAATCAGGACCCCTATCAACTTTCTCTGCTGTAAGGAATACAGGCCTAGCCTGTCTGGTCTCTCTTCATAGCTGAAGTCAATCCAATCCCATCTCCATTCATGACTAGATGAACGGTGTGCACTGCAAAATAGGACTGAGCCCTGTGGTACTCCACTCGACACAGACTTCCAGTCACAAAAATATCATGCAATCATTACTTCCTACTTCTCGGCATGAATCCAATTTTGGATCCCAATTGCCCTTAAGCTTTTGGACTCATGGCTTCTTAACTCTTCTGTCATGCAGGATGTCGTCAAAGCAATGTAGATGACATCAACTGCACTACCCTCATCTGTACATTTAGGCATCTCAAAATACAATCCAATTTATGAGACATTATCTGCCCATAACAAACCTATGCTCACAATCCTTGATTAATCAATCCTTGAGATTAATTCTGCCCCTCAGAATTTTTCAATCCCATCTGGTTCCAAACTCATCTTTATCAGTAATGTCCTTGAGGGAAGGAAATCTGTCATCCTTGCCTGGTCTGGCCTACATGTGACTCCAGATACACAGCAGTGTGGGTGAGTCTTAACAGTTAGGGATGGGCAATAAATGCTGGCCTAGCCAGTGTTGCCCTCACTCTATGAATGAATTTCTTTTATAATCACAGCTGTTAAGATTCACCGGCCAGTAGTCACCTGCAATTTACAGTCTTGAGGTCTCCACATTAAATTTAATAACTTCAGAAACTGACCACATTATCTCTCATTAATTTCTTACATTCACTTACCCTCCGACACACAGCCTTCTTATTTGCTTTTAGTATAGAGGACCCATTTTTCCTCTTCATACATTAATTTACAATCATTTCACATTTCATTTCTCCATCATTCACATTATCTTTTATCCTTTATGTTTTGCAGTCAGCTTCTACATCTGTCAAAAATATATATTAAAAAAAAAATCCAACATCTTTCAAATTCTAAAGAGTAATACCATACTTGAAACGTTAACTGTTTCTCTCTCTCTCTCCCTCCATGAATGCTGCCAGACTTACTAAGTTTCTCCAGCTTCTGCAGTATTTTGTCTATTATTGGCCTGTAGTTTCCTGGTTTATCCCTACCACCCTTTTGAATGACAGTACCATATTAGCTGTCCTCCAGTCCACTGCCACCCATCATGTTGCCAGTGAGGATTTGAAAACTCAGAGCACTGTAACCTTTTCCCTTACCTCCAAATGAGCCTCAGATATATCTTATCTGGGCCTGGGGATTTGTTCATTTTAAACCCAACAATTTCCTCCCCCTCATGCTAGTTGGTTTAAATATATTTGTTCACCCTCTGCCTCTGATTTCTATACCTACATTGTACTTCTCTATAGTGAATATACACGCAAAGTTCTCATTTAAAACCTGGGCTGGATCTTCTGGTTTCACAAGTACTGTTTATCCAGATTATGATAATGTGATCAAAGGATGCAATATTTGTAAAGTAATTTTATTAAGTTTTAAAGTAGATTCACAAACTGTGCAAAATTATATAAATAAACTTGTCACAAATTGTTGCAGCTTGTTCATTTCAAACTTTACACTTGTCTCATGTTAAACCTTGGTATCAACCATAGTTTTTCTCGAGTCATAGAGAATACAGCACGGAAACAGACCTTTTGGTCCGGTAGGAAATAAAATCATATTTAAATTAAAATTTAGCATTAAAACCTTTCATGTCGATAGTCCACAAATTCTGAATCTGTTGGGACATAGAGCAGGAGAGACAAGCTGAGATTTGAGCAATAATTACTGGAAACCAAATTTCAAAATGTAGTTAAAATGAATACATGGTTCTCAACCATCTTTGTGCCTAATGCAATTGGCTTTTGCTAGCAATCCAAATGGTAATGTTTAAGTCTTCATTCTGTCTGAAATTCAGAAGATTCTGATGTGGAACAGCTCTCTGCAGAGCTGCTCTCATTGTGAGACTGTTCAGTGCTGCTATGAGGAAAGCTTTTCAATCCATCGCAGTTGTGTCTCTGGGCTTTTATAGATGCTTACCTGTAGAATTCTGCTGCCACTGTTCTGTGGCAACCAGCGGCTGGTCTGGTCCACTGTGGCTGCTTGTTTATTCGAGGGTTATCTGGATTCAGGGGTCCTTGATCAGTTTTGTGTTGGCCAGCAGCGACACTAGCACACTGCAGGTGAATTCACAGAGAAATGAATCAAGGTATACTAAACTACAGAATGATCTGTGAAAGATGATCTTACTGCAGCAGTTATGTCAGCCCTTTTAAAACAAGAAGCAAACATACTATCAGACTTTTTTTTAAAAACTCCTTAACCAATATATGTGCTCAGTCACCTAGGTTTGTCTTCCCGTTGGTAAAGGCTATTTGAAAATTTCTCATCCTTGTTTTTAAATCTTGCTCTAATCCATCTCTAACCAGCTCCAGCTCCAAAACTGAAAATGTGTTGCTGGAAAAACGCAGCAGGTCAGGTAGCATCCAAGGAGCAGGAGAATCGACGTTTCGGGCATGAGCCCTTCTTCAGAAATGAGGAGAGTGTGCCAAGCAGGCCAAGATAAAATCCTTAGGGAGGGAGGAAGAGAGCTTCTTCAAGGAAGGCCTGCTTGGCACACGCTCCTCATTCCTGAAGAAGGGCTCATGCCCGAAACGTCGATTCTCCTGCTCCTTGGATGCTGCCTGACCTGCTGCGCTTTTCCAGCAACACATTTTCAGCTCTGATCTCTAGCATCTGCAGTCCTCACTTTCTCCTTGAAGATTTTAACCTACTGCGAATCCTCTTGCAAGGCTGCCTTCCTTGAAGAAGCTCTCTTCCTCCCTCCCTAAGGATATTATCTTAGCCTGCTTGGCACACTCTCCTCATGCTTGAAGAAGGGCTCATGCCTGAAACGTCGACTCTCCTGCTCCTTGGATGCTGCCTGACCTGCTGCGCTTTTCCAGCAACACATTTTCAGCTCTGATCTCCATCTGCAGTCCTCACTTTCTCCCAGCTCTAAAACTCTCAGACTCCTGCCATTATCCAATTCCAGTTTCCTGTCTGTCACCAATTTTGATTGTGCCTTTATTTGTGGCCATCATTTCAGCTGCTTTATCCCTAGAATTCCTTCCCTGAAATTCACTCTCCTCATTAAGATGCTCCTTGGGGACTGATTGTTCAGCAAAATTCTTGGTCACTTGATGGTATTGACTTATTCTTTATTAAATTTTGTTTGATTATGCTTGTACCACCTCAGGAAGTTTGATTACATTTGTTGCTGTTGAGAGTCAAGGACAAGTTATGATGATCTTATCAAGTCTGGTGCCTGCTAACAGGACAGGAATTAGGATGTAAAGTTTCAGGAACCATTAATAGAGAAGAAGACGGGTAAATGTTTAGAAACATAATTTTGTATTGTAATGGAGTAATAGAGGATTAATTTGTAGGAATATGGAGAAAGATCTGGAATGCAAGATGGGAATGAACTGTTCTTTTAAAGAAACAACAGTGCTGCAATGGGCCAAATTTCTTCCTCACTCATTGTAAAATTCTTTTCATGATTTTGTATGTGCCAAGTGCCAGATGTGTGTACTGCCTAGAGATGCACTGTTGCAACCCATCAAGACTCAACCAACTGCACCTTCGAAACCTGTGACCTCTACTACCTAAGAGGATACAGGGCAGCAGGCAATGAGAACACTAACCCTTGCAAGTTTCCTTTCAAACCACAAACCATCCCAAATTGAAAATTTATCACTGTCGCTGGATCAAAATCCTGAAGTCACTTCTAAACAACGCTGTAGGTGTATCTACCCAAATGGACTTCACAAGGGCATAAATGCTAGCCTTGCCAGGAATTCCCACAGTCTAAATTATTTTCAAACTGGAACATAGCTTATTGGTGCTGTAAAGTTTCACTCCAGGAGAAGCCTAGTCCACAGTTTTTAGATGCTCAAAACATTTTCTCAGCTAAACCTCATTCTAAACTGCTTTTGGGATGTGGAAAACACATTTCAACATCAAATAGGAAATTTGCTGTAAGATGAGACCTGCTGATGAAGCTTTTAAGCTTTGCACTCATCAGCACATGTAAGAATGCTCAATTTCAAATAATTGCAAAAATTTATACTGCAGAAAGATGGGAGGCTGATTCGGAACAATAGAGTCATAGAAATGTACAGCATAGCAACAGACCCTTCGGTCAAACTTGCCCATGCTGACAAGACATCCTAATCTAATTTAGTCCTGTTTGCCAGCACTTGGCCCATATCCCTCTCAACCCTTCCTATTCATATACCCATTCAGATGCTTTTTAAATGTTGTAATTGTTTCGGCCTCTATCACTTCCTCTGGCAGCTGATTATGCGCACACCACCCTCTGCATGGAAAAGTTGCCCCTTAGGTTCTTTTTAAGTTATTTCCCCCCTCACCCTAAACCTGTGCCCTTTAGTTCTGGACTCCCCCACCCCAGGGAAAAGATCTTGTCAATTTACCCTATCCATGCCCCTCATGATTTTATAAACTTCTATCAGGTCACCCCTCAAACTCCGCTGTTCCAGGGAAAACAGCCCCACCCTGTTCAGCCTCTCCCGGTAGCTCAAATGCTCCAACCCTAGCAACATCCTTGTAAATCTTTTCTGAACCCTTTTCAACCTTCACAACATCGTTCCAATAGGAGGGATAAATGCACGCAATATTCCAAAATTGGCCGAACGAATGTCCTGTACAGCCACAGCATAAGTTCCCAACTCCTATACTCAGTGCTCCGACCAATAAAGGAAAGCATACCAAATGCCTTCTTCACTATCCTATCTACCTGCAACTCCACTTTCAAGGAAATATGAACCTGCACTCCAAGGTCTCTTTGTTTAGCAACACACTCCAGAGCCTTACCATTAAGTGGATAGGTCCTGCTCTGATTTGTCTTTCCAAAATGCAGCACCTCGCATTTATCTAAATTAAACTCCATCTGCCACTCCTCAGCCCATTGGTCCATCTGATCAAAATCCCTTTGTACTCTGAAGTAACCTTCTTCGTTGTCTACTACACCTCCAATTTTGGTGTCATCTGCAAACTTAGTAACTTTACCTCCTATGTTCACATTTAAATCATTTATATAAATGACAAAAAGCAGTGGACCCAGCACTGATCCTTGTGGCACACCACTGGTCACAGGCCTCCAGTCTGAAAAGCAACTCTCCACCACCACCCTCTGTCTTCTACCTTCGAGCCAGTTCTGCATCCCCCTTTCTAGTCACAGGGCAAAATAATCCACATAAATATCATCTGGGAAATTGTTATTAAGAAAAGCACTAATCACAAAAATAAAAAAAGTCACAAAATATCATCTAATGCACACAGTGAGGTTGCGAGATGCAAAAAATAAATATTTGAGATGTTAAAACATGCTTTTCGCTGAGAGTGCATGGAATTGGTACAGCAATTTAATGTTTTGGGCAAAACAGACAGAGGAGAACCTTTTAGTGAGTGGTAATGAGCTGGAGCTCAATGTCCATAAGCAGCTGGGGACAGTGACAATGATTGATTCCAAAAGGAAATTATTTGGGGAACTTGTGAAATGAGCCTGCAGGGGCTTCTGGGTAGGGTAGGGGAATGGGGCTATCTGGATCGCTCAGCAGAGAGTTGTTAAGCCAAATAGGTGGGAAAATAACTGGTGAGTCTGCAGAGGGATACAAAAAGGTTAAGGGAGTGGTTAAAAAAAACTCGTAAAATGGAATATGATGTAGGAAATTGGCACTTTGGCAGAATGAAAAGAAGAGCTGAATATTATTTAAATGGGGAAAGCTGCCGTACAAAGGGATTTGGGAGACCTTAACTATTAATCACAAAAAGCTAACAACAAAGTTCATGTCAGGTAATAGGGAAATCAAATAAAATGTTGGCTTTTATTTCAAAGGCTATGGAATATAAAATGTAGGGAATTTTTGTTAAAACTATTGATGGCTCCAGTCAGACTACAGGGAATACTGTGCTCCCAATATACCGTCCAGGGATGTGCAGGATATGTGGATTAGCCTTGAGGAATGCAGGGTTACGGGGTAGCAAGGTGGGATGCTCTTTGGAGGGTCAGTGTGGACTTGATGGGCCGAATGGCCCACTTCCACACTGTAGGGGTTCTATGATAATCTAAGGAAAGATGCACTGGTGTTGGCAGTCCAGAGAAGAGTCCCTAGGGCTGAACCCTGACACGGAAAGACTGTCTTATAAGCAGTGGTCGAGTACAATGGGCCTGTACTCATTGGAGTTTAGGAAAATGTGAGGTGGTCTTATTGAAATATAAAGATTCTTCGGGGACTTCTCAGGATGGATAGAGTCCCATGGAGATGTACAGCACGGAAACAGACCCTTCGATCCAACTCGTCCATGCCAGCCAGATATCCTAAATTAGTCTAGTCTCATTTGCAAACATTTGGCCCATATCTCTCAAATCCCTTCCTTTCATAAACCCATCCAGATGCTTTTTGAAATGTTGTAATTGTAGCAGCCTCCACCACTTCTGGCAGCTCATTCCATACATGCACCACCGTCTGTGTGAGAAAGTTGTCCCTTAAGTTCCTTTTATATCTTTCCCTTCTCACCTTAAACCTAGGCCCTCTCGTTCTGGATTCCCCTACCCCAGGAAAAAGACTTTGTCTATTTATCCTATCCATGCCCCTCATGATTTTAGAAGATCACTCCTCAGCCTCTGGCGCTCCAGGGAAAACAGCACCAAACTATTCAGCCTCTCCCTTTAGCTCAAACCCACCAATCCTTTTCTGAACCCTTCCAAGTTTCCCACCTAGGACCAGAGGATATAATCTCAATAAAGGATCACACGTTTAAGACAGAAATAAGCATTATTTTTTCCCCTCTCAGAGGGTCGTGAATCTCTGGAAATATGTACTGAAGAGGCCAGTAGACACTGAGTTGTTAAGTATATTCAGTGTTGAAATGGACAGATTTTTAATCAAGACAATCAAGGGTGATGCAGAAAAGGCAAGAGAGTGGAGTTGAGAATTATTAGATTAGCTATGATCTCATTGAATGGGTGAATGGTCTACTTCTGTTCCTGAGTTTTATGGTCTTGATTAAATTTATGGCTATGATTAAATTTGATATGGAAACCATTAAGATTCTATAGCTTTACTGAAGTATTTGGAAATACACAAGACATTGATATCACATGACTTTTCCACAAACAGTGAAAACTTTACAACTCTGTACCTTGGTCAGTTCATTCAGGTCAGCCTCCCATCCCAAAAACATCACTAACAGCTGGACACTGTTGATCAGGTCGCCCGGTTACCCTTCGTCTGGGTGTTTCAAAGGTAAAGTGTTCCAGCGCCCCTCCACCAAGTCCCTCCTCCCTACCTTTTATCTTAGCCTGCTGGGCACACTTTCCTTATTCCTGAAGAAGGGCTCATGCCCGAAACGCAATTCTCCTCTTCCTTGGATGCTGTCTGACCTGCTGCGCTTTTCCAGCAACACATTTTCAGCTCTGATCTCCAGCATCTGCAGTCCTCACTTTCTCCTGTTTCAAAGGTAGCCATGATGTAGAGGTGCTGGTGTTAGACTGAGGTGGACAAAGTTATAAATTACACAACACCAGGTTATAGATCAACTAGCTAGTTACCTGATGAAGGAACAGTGCTCTGAAAGCTAATGCTTCCAAATAAACCTGTTGGTCTATAACCTGGTGTTGTGTGATATTTAACTATTTCAAATGTGTGTGTTTAAAAGGACCAACAGGAACCCAGTTCAGGAGCAGGCATGGTACATGAGGCTGCACAGAATTCACAATCCTCACAAAGCATTCAATCTGCATCCAGGAAGGAAAGATGCATAAGATTACACAAAATATGAACAGAAGCAGGCCATTCAGCCCTAACACTTCATGCTGTTGCTTACGCTTCACCCCCAATTTCCACATCTATAATCTCTATTCCCATCTTTAACCTATGCTTGCCTACACTCCCATTAAAATACATTACCCCTTTCACTTCAACTATTCCTTATGGTGGTGAATTAGACAGTATCACCACTCTCTGGCTACATTTTTGCTGAATTTCCTTGTTCAGGTCTTAGTGACTCTTATAAAATTGATGTTTTTTTTATTCATTGCTCTTTAAATTGAAATATTCTCTGTGTCTACTCTACCAAAACATATTAACACTTCAGAAGATCTCTATAGGCCATCCTTTAGTCATCTCTTTTCAAAATTTTCAGTTGGGATTCAACCCAATTGTTCAGCCTCTTCTTGAAGAGTGTTAACTCCACATTTCTGGTATCCTCATGTTAAACTTTCTCTTGCACCCTTCCCCAGTGCTTCCATATCACTTTTGAAATAATGTGGTTACAACAGATCTCTACCTCCAACGATGTTCCCATGACAATCAGGAGGTCACTCTGGATGTAAGTGTGCTCGCTGAACTCAAAGGTTCATTTTCAGATGTTTCGTCATCATACTTGGTAACGTCAACAGTGAGCCTCCAGTGAAGCGCTGGTGTTATGTCCCGCTTTCTATTTAAGTGTTTAGGCTTTGTTGGGTTAGTGATCCAAGGAAACCTAAACCATTAATAGAAAGCGGGACATAACACCAGTGCTTCACCAGAGGCTCACTGAAGATGTTACTGAGTATGGTAATGAAACGTCTGAAAACGAACCTTCCAGCTCAGTGAGCAAACATACATCCAGAACCTCAACCTGAGCTATAAATCTTCTCAAAAGGAGGTAACTCTTTCAAATCCTTTCTGTAGGACAAAAACCTTGCAGGGAGGCTTTCGCCAAAAAAAAAAACACCATCTGATTTTGTGATTCTCAAATAAGTTTTACATCTTGGAATGCCATCATTTAGAATTGCAGCCTGGAAGAGGAAGAATGTTCAGGAGAACAGGTGGTAAACAGGCATAAAGCACTCATCACAAATCAGTAACTGAGCTACAAGTATTGTATTCAATCTAATGAGGTTGGATTGGATTTTATATATTTTTACAAAATAACAATTGATAAAGTTTGGAAATGTTTTACAGAAGCTATGATGAAATAGTATAAGGACAAAATACGGGACTGCAGCCAAACAGCAGGCACTGCCAGGGATGGCGGCAGTATCCAAATTATTGTGAAATTTTAAAGCCTTCAAACACAATTAAAAATTGACATTCAGAAAGTATGAGACCTTGAAACTTACAGCTGTGACTGTAACCCAGACTGGATTTGGGCAGCCCACACACCACCCCTTCTGGCTTCAGATTAGCCTCCTTCCAACTGGATGTACAATAGGTGACCAGCGAGACTTGATTGGACACTATGAGGAGGGAGTTACAATGAGAGTCAATGGAGCCCTCCGTTCTTGTCCTGCCTCCCTTTCCCCAACAAGTATCATAAAAACACAGCCCATTGTTTATTTATAGGAAGGAATTTTTGATTTATTATTGCAACATACCTAAGTACAGTGAAATGTTTTGTTTTGCATGCAGTATAGTAGATCATAATGTACAAAGTCTCAGTGATTGAACAGAGCGAGGAATACAAAGTTACGGCTGCAAAAGTGTACAAAAAGCAAGATCAACGTTAGATTTGAAACTTGAGAGGTCCACTCAGGAGTCGAGTATCAGCAGAGAAGGACCAGTTCCTGAACCTGTTGGTACATGTTTTTAAGCTTTTGAGTCTCCTGTCCAAAGGAAGACGTTGGAAGAGATTATAACCGGGATGGGAGGGGTTTTTGATGATGTTGGCTGCCTTCCAGGGCAACAAGAAATGTAGATGGAATCAATGAATGGGAGGTTGACTTGTGTGATGGATGGGGCTGTGTTCACAACTCTCTGTAGTATCTTACAGTCCTGAGCACAGCAGTTGCCATACCATGATGCATCTGGATAGAATTCTTTCTATTGTGCATTTATAAACGTTTGCATATCCCACCATAATGGGCTGCCGACATAATTATTTCTAAAGTTATTCTGTCCTTCACGATCTTGCCTCCTCAATTAGATTGTTATGTCATCCTAGATTGGTAATGTAGTTTATTACCACAGGTTTTGGTGCACAGGTCATACAGTTGCTATGGTACTGAAGCCAGCATTGCTACCCCTGTTTTTTGAGAGAACGTGCTTGCAGGATGTTGGTCTCATTGCCTTTCCTGAAGAAGGGCTGATGCCCGAAACGTTGATTCTCCTGTTCCTCGGATGCTGCCTGACCTGCTGCGCTTTTCCAGCAGCACATTTTCAGCTCTGATCTCCAGCATCTGCAGTCCTCACTTTCTCCTCATTGCCTTTGCCAACATTTACTGCCCATGCCCAACAGCCCTGGAAATGGTAGTCGTGAGCTGCCTTCCTGAACTGCTGAGTCCTCTGTGGTTAGTTACACCCACCGTCCTGTTTGGAGGGGGTTCCAGTTTGTTGATCCAGTGACACTGAAGGAATGATGTTAATGTTTCCAAGTCAGGAAGGCAAGTGGCTTGGAGGGGAACTTGCAGGTAGTCTAAAATATACTTATGTCCGTGTTATCCACATTCTGAAAATAAACATAAAACTTTTCCCCAGCATTTTTGTTAATGGAATGGCAAAAATAACATGACAAACCATTCCTGGGAGAAAGTCACAGAAGGAGACTGAGAAATTTTCAATCATAATTAATTTCTCAGACTACAAGGCGTCCAAACACCAAACCCCCACTTTCATAAAGCAGCACGTGAGGGCTTCTTCGAATTACCATCACTCCAGATGAGAGCACCATGCGAAGAGGAGGTGGCTTTTCAGCCCCTTGAATGTATTGTACCATCTGTCAGTTCATAGCTGATCTGTACAGCAATCCCACATCCCTTAACTCCCTCACTCAACAGGAATCTATCAATCTTACTCTCAACAGCTCTGACTGCTCCAGCATTAACAGACTTTGGATGAAGGAGCTCCATTTTCCAATCTGTGTAGAAGTGTTCCCTGACATCCAAACGCATTCATCTAAGTAACCTATCCTGAAAAGTTCTATCCATCCTAACTGTATCATCCCAGTTTTTCCGACCTCTGGCTCCAAATCACAACTCCAGGTTCTAGGTCGCTGGGTGTAGAAACCTATCCAAACAACCTGGACTTTAGCAAGTGGGTTTAGAAATAGAGACTGAAGATGGAAGTTGGAACAGCATACCTTCTGTCCAATTAATTACAGCTTCTATATTTACGGCTGTGTAGGATACATCTCAGTAACTACCTTGAGAATCTGTAATCTCCTGCACTGTCTAGTTTGTTTCTCTCAGTTTTGCTGCCAATCCAGCATTGATAAGCACCTCTTTACCTCCAAAGTAAAACTTCCATTCATCCACTTTCCCTCTGAATAAAATTTGTTTTCAGTGTCTCTCTCTCTCTGTCTGTTCAAACCCCTGTGCTCTCCTACTCCAATAAGAAGTTTGAAGCAGATTTCCATTGTTTAATCTTAACCCCACACATTTCAGTACTAAACTGTAGCTGCCTTTCATGTGCCCAATTTCAAAGTGTTTGAGGTGCTACTGCGCACATCTTGGTTGATTTGCTCATCCCATTCACAGCAGAATCAAACTTCGATAAATAGATAGATACTTAGAGACAGTGTGACTGAGAGAAACAGCAGGAGTGAGACAACAAGAGAGCATGGAAGAGAAAGAGAGAAACAATCCCTCAGTACTACACTGAGAATCTCAGCCTGGATGTTATGCTGATGTCATTGGAGTTGCACTTAAATCCAGAACATTCGGGCTCCTGGGCAAGACTGCTGCAGACTAAGTGGCACCAGGCATGAAGGCATAACATTGAGGTTACCCACCTCCTGCCATTCTTTGTGTCTGAATTTATCTTTTTGCCAAGGGGTATGTTTATGGGATGTTACTATATTAGAACAGTTAATTAATAGCAGGTACAGTATCTATTATTTGGTTCAGATTTCCAATAGTTAAGCTATTCTAAATTCCTCTCTTTCTTTTGTATTTTAACCATAGTTTTAAAATAAATTGTGTTTTGCTTAATGTCGAGTAGTTGGACCGGTCACCTCATATCTGGAACACATACTTCACATCTAGCTTTAAATAAAGGAAAGAAATAGGGTCTAAGCTACTTGAGAGGGTCTGGTCTGGTCCATAACATGCTTACCAACTCCTGTTGGCACATCAGCCTCATGCTCACTAATTGGGTGAGCCATACCTCCACTTGAACATTCTCATCCTCACCTCCAACGCTCAATAGTCTCAGCCCTCTGTATCTTTGTAATCCCCTCCAGCTTTACAACTCCCCGAGATGTCTGTACTCTAATTCTGCTCATTTCAATTGCACCACTGGCAGCCATGCACTCAGCTGCTTGGACCCCAAGCTCACCCGAAAATTTCCTCCCCAAAATTCTGTTTCTCTTTCCTCCTTTAAACCTAATTTTTGACCAAGGTTTTGAGCACCTGCCTTGATGTCTTCCTGTCCAGAGAGGACTCTTCTGGATTACTGTGTCCAGTTCTGATCACCCTGTTACAGGAGAGATATTAAGCTGGAGAGGGTTCAGAAGAGATTGACCAGGATGTTGCCATGAATGGAGGGTTAGAGTGTAGGCAGTTGAGGGGTGACCATATAAGAGTTTATAAGATCATGAGGGTTACAGATAAGGTGAATGGCCGGTGTCATTCCCCTGGGGTGAGTGTTTCCAGACTAGGGGGTATAATTTGAAGGTGCGCAGAGAGGAAAAAGATTTTAAAAAGACACAAGGGGGAGATTTTATACACAAAGTGGCTTGTGTGTGGGCTGAACTTCCAGAGGAATGGTGAGTATGGGTCCAGTTACAATGTAAATACATGAATAAGAAATGTTTGGAGGGATATTGGCCAAGCACAGGCAGGTGGGACTAGTATAATTTAGGATTATGGTTGGCATGGACTGGTTGGACCGAAGGGTCTGTTTTCATGCTGTATGACTCCAGGCTGTCACACCTGCTGAGCTTTTCCAGCAATTTCTGTTTTTGTTTCTAATTTCCAGCATTTGCAGAACTTTGGGGTTTTTTTTTACCCTAATGTCTTTTCTAGCTCAGGATTAAATTTTGTTGTGTAAAGTTCCTGGGAAGAGCTTTGGGACGTTTAAATATATTAATCAGTGCTAATATAAAAAAGTTGCTATCAAAGAAAGGCCATTCAGCCCATCATGGCTGCTCAGTGAAAGAGCTGTCTGGTAATCCCAAATCCCTGCACATCGTTTTTCTTGAGTGAGTGTTATTGGAGTTGCACTCATCCAGACAAGTGGAGAGTATTCCACCACATTTCTGACTTGTATCTTATAAATTAACAAGTTCCTTGCTACAGAATTCCCAGCCTTTGTCCTACTGTTCTAGACATGACATTCGTATGGCCAGTTCAGTTCAGTTTCAGTTCAACATAATCCCCAGGATTCTGGATTAGTGGTGTTGGAAGAGCACAGCAGTTCAGGCAGCATCCAACGAGCAGCGAAATCGACGTTTCGGGCAAGAGCCCTTCATCAGGAATAATCCCCAGGATGTTGATAGTGGAGGTTTCAGTGATGGTGAAGCTACTGAACGTCAAGGGGTGATAGTTGGATTTTCTCTTGTAGGAGATGGTCATTCCCTGGTATTTGTATGGGACCATTGTTACTTGTCATGTCTGTCGAAGCCTGTATGTTGTCCAGGTCTTGCTGCGTATGGACAAGGACTGTTTCAATATCTGAGGAGTTAGGAGTTGTGCTGAACATTATGCATTTATCAGCTAACATCCTCACTTCTAACCTTAAAACTGAGGGAAGGAGATGAAGCAGCTGAAGATGAGTGGGCCAAGGACACTATCCTGAGGAACTCCTGTAGTACTGCTCTGTGCCTGAGATGATTCACCAACATTAACCACACGCATCTTCTTTTGTGTTGCTGTGACTCCAACCAGAGAACAGTTTTCTCCCTGATTCCTTTGGACTCCAATTTTGCTAGGGCTCTTTGATGCCATGAGATAGGCTTCTTAAGCTCTTAAGTATTTCAAGGAAGGCACAAGATTTGAATGTATTCCTCCTGTTTGTGGAGATTGGGTGCTTATCGAAGAGTTTATGTCTTTTCTATTAAATGTAAACATTACAAGCAGTAATGATTATCCTTAATTGGTTGTTTGCAGTTTTGGGCCCCATATCTAAGGAAGGATGTACTGGCCCTGGACTGTGTTCAGAGGAGATTCACGAGAATGGTCACTGGAATGAAAAGCTTAATTTATGAGGAACATTTGGGGACTCTGGATTTATACTCAATGGAGTTTAAAAGGATAAAGGGGGATCTAATTGAAACATACAGAATACTGAATGGCCTGGACCGAGTAGATGTTGGGACGATGCTTCATTGGCATGTGAGACTAGGACCCAATGACATAGCCTTAGGGTAAAGGGAAGACCTTTTAGAATGGAGATAAGGAGAAACGTCTTCAGCCAGAGAGCGGTGAATCTATGGAACTCATTGCCACAGAAGGCTGTGGAGACCAGTATATAATACTGAGGTAGATATGTTCTTGAGTACCAAGGGGATCAAGGGTTATAGGGAGAAAGCAGGAGAATGGGATTGAAAACCTATCAGCCATGATTGAATGGTGGAACCAACTTGATGGGCTGAATGACCTAATTTCTGTTCCTATATCTTGTGGTCTTATGGTGTAGCTATTAGCACATCTGGGATCATTGTGATCTTTTGGCATTCTTGCTTTCATCCTGATGAAGGTCAGACAAGAAGCTTCAGCAAGGTCTCTCTATCTTTCTCTCTCTTTGGAGCAAAAAGTAATTGCATTCAGGTAAGGAATGAATACATAGTAAAGTGCCACTTCCTTTATGGATTCACTTCACAATTAATTAATTAATGCCGCGGCATGATAGTTTGCACACAGCAAGATCCCACAAACAAACAGAATAAGATCAAGAATCAATTATTTTGTTTTGGCTGCTGAGTAAAGGATTAATGTTAGTTGAGACACCAGAAGGCAACATCTTTGCTGTGAAATGGGACCCTTTATAATCTTAAGGGGCAATGGTGGCCACAGAGTAATTTTTTTTAGATTAGATTCCCTACGGTATGGAAACAGGCCCTTTGGCCTAACAAGTCCACACTGACCCTCCGAAGAGTAACCCACCCAGACCCATCCCCCTACCTTATATTTACTCTTGACTAATGCACCTATCACTATGGGCAATTTAGCATGGCCAATTCACCTGGCCCACACATCTTTGGATTGTGGGTGGAAACCGAAGCACCTGGAGGAAACCCACGCAGACACAGGGAGAATGTGCAAACTCCACACAGACAGTTGCCTGAGGTGGGAATCGAACTTGGTCCCCTGGTGCTATGAGGTAGCAGTGCAAACCACTCAACCAATGTAATTGGACTAGTCACGCAGAGACCCTGCCTATGGCTCTAGGGACATGGGTTCAAATCTTACCATGACAGAATTCAATGAATAAATCTAAATTCAGTAATGGTTTCTGTGAATCAATTTATTTTTAAAAGAATCTTGTAAACCTTCCCTTTAGGGAAGGAACTCTATCATCAATCTGGCCTACATGTGACTCCAGATCCATACCCACAACAATGTGGATGACTCTTACCTACCCTCTGAAATAGTCTGGTAAGGTACAATTTGAAGAGTAAGGGTCAGTACCTGGGTCAATATTTAACTTCTGCTAGCACTGGATAACTGCTCATTTACTCAGTTGATGCTTTTGAAGCTTGCTATATTTCCTAAAATTCCCACTTCCTGGTGTATTTCATTGGTTGGATACCACTTTGGGATGTTTTCAGGATATGAAAACAAGTGCTCAGATGTATAATGCTCATCCTCATTATCAAATCCCTCCTTGATGTCCTGCTCACCCCAATCCCTGTTGTAATGTCCTCAACGTTTATTACCCTCTGGGTGGTCATTCACGAAATGTCACCAAATCCCTCCAACTGGAGGATGAGGCTTTGCCAGCCTGAACCTCAGAATTCTCTCTGTAAACACACTTTCTTCAAGATTCAGGTTGAAACCTACCTCTTTGGCCAAGTTTTTGGTCTTCATCCCAATACAGTTATTTCTTCTGTAATGCTCCATCCTTGTGCAACCCTGCCCTATATAAAAATCATGCATTAAAAATAGCACTTAAAGTGTTGGTGATGCAATCGTGTTATAGCCAACACAGGTTTAAAAAGTTTGCACTTTAGAAATGGCATCCACTATTCATCAATCCTGCTACAGCCAATTTACATTGACGAAATGCACATGATAGCAGAATATACTTCCTTACAGAGCTGGATGGTAAATTTTGTCTGGATTTCTCATTTGTATATTGCCATTCATAAACACTGGAATTCTCAAAATTAATTACAACCAATGAAGTGAGTCACTGTTGTAATCAAGGCAGCTAATTTGTGCCCCTCTTACCCATTCCAACCTCTCTCCATCCGAACTTTCGGCCCTTCGCTCCCTTAGGTACAACCCCAACCTTGTCATCAAACCTGTTGACAAAGGGGTGCTGTTGTTGTCGCTTTTATCCAACTAATTCGTGATCAGCTCCCACCATCAACAAATCAGGCACTTTCTGTGACGTTCAGTTGAGAGATAAATCGAGCCAGAACTCCCTTGCTCTTCTTTAACAAGGTGGCAGAGGTTTTTTTCAAATGTTCACAGAAGGGTAATGGGCCTCAGCTTAACTTCTCAGCTGGAAGATCTCCAACAGTGCAGCACTCCCTCAGTGTGTCACTGGAGAGTCACACTCGATTTCTAAGCTCAAGTGCTGGTGATTGGACTTTCTGAAGGGTGGTATTCATATGGTAACCCCTCCCTCCCTGAGGCATTTCACCAATGCCACAGAAGGATGATGATGCACCGAGAAATGTCTGCCCGTCAGTCGGAACACACTCTCAACGAACCCAACAGGCCAAGAGTGGGTCTCCTCAGTGGGAGGGTGGGATTGGTACTTCTAGCAGTTCCAACAACATAAGGTAGGGGGCATTGCTGGTACTGCAGGAAGGTCCACAGAGAAGCTTGGTCAATCCCTTAGCCTTGCTTTACTGGTAGGAAATTTATCAACCCCACCCACCTCCCTCCCAATGTTTAACCATGTTGGTTTAAAATAAAAGGTAATCCACTTTAATTGCCAATACCTCAGAAGACTGATGATGCACCGAGGGAGGTCAGTTTGCAGCTGTACAGGTCATGGGTTAGACCACTTTTGGAATATTGTATGCAATTCTGGTCTCCCTCCTGTATGAGGGATGTTGTGAAACTTGAAAGGGTTCAGAAAATATTTACAAGGGTGTTGCCAGGGTTGGAGGGTTTGAGCTATAGGGAAAGGCTGAATAAGCTTTTGTGATCATTTTTGATTGCGAGCAGCAGCTAAGGTAAGACTGTTTGTTTTAAAAGTACTTACCAGTAGCGGGCAGCGGTGTTTTTTTCACTCTCTTCACAGAAAGAGCGGGAGCAGCAGGGGGAAGTGACGACGACCAGAGAGGCAGCCGAGACCCGGAAGCAGGTAGAGCGTAAGCTTACCTGGGTAGGTTTGTTTCCCCTTTAAAAGCGCGCAGCTGAAGAACCCGAGGCACTACGGAGGTAGTGCCTCCCACCCGCCCTCCTCCTCTAACCTAATAATAAGATCCGTTGTGGTAAGGAGGTAAGTGCCGAATTTTGCTTGTTGTATTCTTTAGACACAGTTTTTTTTTAAAAATAAAGGTTAGCTTTAGAGGGATGGCAGTGAAGGCAGTGCAATGTTCCTCCTGCAACATGTATGAGGTGAGGGATGCCATGGACGTCCCTGCTGATTACACTTGCAGGAAGTGCACCCATTTCCAGCTCCTCCAAGACCGTGTTAGGGAACTGGAGCTGGAGTTGGATGAACTTCGGATCATTCGGGAGGCAGAGGGGGTCATAGATCGGAGCTATAGGGAAGTAGTAACTCCAAAGATGGCAGATAGATGGGTGACAGTGAGGGGGACTGGGAGGAAGCAGCCAGTGCAGGGACCCCCTGTGGTCGTTCCCCTCAAGAACAAGTATACCGTTTTGGATACTGGTGGGGGGGACGACTTAACAGGGGTAAGTAACGGGGCTCAGGCCTCTGACACGGAGCCTGTCCCCGCTACTCAGAAGGGAAGGGTGGAGAAGAGCAGAGCAATAATAATTGGGGACTCGATAGTTCGGGGCACAGATAGGCGGTTTTGTGGGAACGAGAGAGACACACGTTTGGTATGTTGCCTCCCAGGTGCAAGGGTACGTGATGTCTCTGATCGTGTTTTCCGGGTCCTTAAGGGGGAGGGGGAGCAGCCTGAAGTCATGGTCCATATTGGCACCAATGACATAGATAGGAGGAGTGCTGAGGATGTTAGACAGGCTTTTAGGGAGCTAGGTTGGAAGCTCAGAGTTAGAACGAACAGAGTTGTTGTCTCTGGTTTGTTACCCGTGCCACGTGATAGAGAGTCGAGGAATAGGGAGAGAGAAGAGTTAAATGCGTGGCTACAGGGATGGTGCAGGAGGGAGGGATTTCGGTACTTGGATAACCGGGGTTCTTTCTGGGGAAGGTGGGACCTCTATAAACAGGATGGTCTGCACCTGAACCTGAGGGGCACCAGTATCCTTGGAGGGAGGTTTGCTAGTGCTCTTGGGGGGGGGTTTAAACTAACTCTGCAGGGGCATGGGAACCCAGACTGTAGCTTTAGGGTGCAGGACCTGGAGTGTAGGGAGGTTAGGAATATGGCATCAATCTTAAAGGAGGGTGCCTGTAAACAGAAGAGTGGCTTGAAGTGTGTATACTTTAATGCCAGAAGTATACGAAATAAGGTAGGTGAACTCGCAGCGTGGGTTGGTACCTGGGACTTCGATGTTGTGGCTATTACGGAGACATGGCTAGATCAGGGACAGGATTGGCTGTTGCAGGTTCCAGGGTTTAAATGTTTTAGTAGGGTCAGAGGTGGGGGCAAAAGAGGGGGGGGTGTGGCTTTGCTTGTCAAAGATAGTATTACAGCGGTGGAAAGGAAGATGGACGAAGATTTGCCATCTGAGGTAGTTTGGGTTGAGGTTAGGAATAGGAGAGGTGAGGTCACCCTGTTAGGAGTCTTTTACAGGCCTCCTAATAGTCCTAGAATCGTCGAAGAAAGGATTGCGAAGATGATTCAGGAGAAGAGTGACAGTAATAGGGTGATTGTTATGGGAGACTTTAACTTTCCTGATATTGATTGGGAAAGCTATAGCTCAAGTTCGTTAGATGGGTCAGTGTTTGTGCAATGTGTGCAGGAGAGTTTCCTGACACAATATGTAGATAAGCCAACAAGAGGTGAGGCCATACTGGATTTGGTTCTGGGTAACGAACCAGGCCAGGTATTAGAACTAGAGGTAGGTGAGCACTTTGGGGACAGTGACCACAATTCGGTGATTTTTACTCTAGTGATGGAGAGGGATAAGTGTGTACTACAGGGCAAGAGTTATAGCTGGGGGCAGGGAAATTATGATGCGTTGAGGCATGACTTAGGATGTGTGGATTGGAAAAGTAGATTCCAAGGCAAGAGCGTAATTGATATGTGGAACTTGTTCAAGGAGCAACTATTGAGTGTCCTTGATAAGTACGTACCTATCAGGCAGGGAGGAAAGGGTCATGTGAGGGAGCCGTGGTTTAATAAGGAGTTGGAATCCCTTGTTAAATGGAAGAGGGCGGCCTTTGTAAAGATGAAGCGTGAAGGTTCAATAGGGGCAATTGAGAGTTATAAGGTAGCCCGGAAGGACCTGAAGAGAGAGCTAAGAGCAGCAAGGAGGGGACATGAAAGGTCCTTAGTTGGTAGGATTAGGGAAAACCCTAAGGCTTTCTATAGGTATGTTAGGAATAAAAGAATGACTAGGGAAGGAATAGGTCCAATCAAGGATAGTAATGGGAAGTTGCGTGTGGAGGCTGAAGAGATTGGGGAGGCGCTGAATGAATACTTTTCGTCAGTATTCACTCAGGAACAGGACATTGTTGTCGATATGAATACTGAGGCACGAATAAGTAGAATGGATGGCTTTGAGATATGTAGAGAAGAGGTGTTGGAAATTCTGGCAAGGGTGAAAATAGATAAGTCCCCTGGGCCTGATGGCATTTATCCTAGGATTCTCTGGGAAGCAAGGGAGGAGATTGCAGAGCCATTGGCCTTGATTTTTGTGTCCTCTTTGTCGACAGGAGTAGTGCCAGAGGACTGGAGGCTAGCAAACGTGGTTCCCTTGTTCAAGAAGGGGAGCAGGGATAATCCTAGTAACTATAGGCCAGTGAGTCTCACTTCTGTTGTGGGCAAAGTCTTAGAGAGAATTGTTACGGATAGGATTTATGCACATCTGGATAAGAATGATGTGATCAAGGATAGTCAGCATGGTTTTGTGAAGGGCAGGTCGTGCCTCACAAACCTTATTGAATTCTTTGAGAAGGTGACTAAGGAGGTAGATGAGGGGAAAGCGGTAGATGTGGTATATATGGATTTTAGTAAGGCGTTTGATAAGGTCCCCCATGGTAGGCTACTGCAGAAAATACAGAGATATGGCATTGAGGGTGAGTTGGAGGTTTGGATTAGGAATTGGCTCTCTGGAAGAAGACAGAGGGTAGTAGTTGATGGCAAAGGTTCATCTTGGAGTGCCGTCACTAGCAGTGTTCCGCAAGGATCTGTTTTGGGACCATTGCTGTTAGTCATTTTTATAAATGACCTGGAGGAAGGGTTAGAAGGTTGGGTGAGCAAGTTTGCGGATGATACGAAAGTCGGAGGAGTTGTAGACAGTGAGGAAGGATATGGCAGGTTACAGCGGGATATAGAGAAGCTGCAGAGCTGGGCAGAAAGGTGGCAAATGGAGTTCAATGTAGCTAAGTGTGAAGTGATTCACTTTGGTAAGAGTAATAAAAAGATGGATTACTGGGCTAATGGTAGACTACTTGGTAGTGTGGAAGAGCAGAGGGATCTTGGTGTCCATGTACACAGATCTCTGAAAGTTGCCACCCAGGTAAATAGTGCAGTGAAGAAGGCATATGGCGTACTGGCTTTTATTGGTAGAGGAATTGAGTTCCGGAGTCCTGAGGTCATGCTGCAGTTGTATAAGACTCTGGTGCGGCCGCATCTGGAATATTGTGTGCAGTTTTGGTCGCCATACTATAGGAAGGATGTGGAGGCACTGGAACGGGTGCAGAGGAAGTTTACCAGGATGTTGCCTGGTATGGTAGGAAAATCCTATGAGGAAAGGCTGAGGCACTTGGGGTTGTTTTCATTGGAGAAAAGAAGGTTTAGGGGTGATTTGATAGAGGTGTACAAGATGATTAGGGGGTTAGATAGGGTTGACAGTGAGAACCTTTTTCCACGTATGGAGTCAGCTATTACAAGGGGGCATAGCTTTAAATTAAGGGGGGGTAAATATAGGACTGATGTTAGGGGTAGGTTCTTCACTCAGCGAGTCGTAAGTTCATGGAATGCCCTGCCAGTAGCAGTAATGGACTCTCCCTCTTTATGGGTATTTAAGCGGGCATTGGATAGGTATATGGAGGATAGTGGGTTAGTGTAGGTTAGGTGGGCTTTGATCGGCGCAACATCGAGGGCTGAAGGGCCTGTACTGCGCTGTATTCTTCTATGTTCTATGTTCTAAGCTGGTGCTATATTTCCTTGAGCATTGGATGCTGAGGGGGTGACCTTATCGAGGTTTATAAAATCATGAGGGGCATGGATAGGGTAAATAGACAAGGTCTTTTCCTCACGGTAAGGGAGTCCAAAACCAGAGGGCCCAGGTTTAAGGTGAGAGAAGAAAAATTTAAAATGGACCTAAGGGGCAACCTTTTCAGACAGAGGGTGGTATGTGTATGAAATGAGCTGCCAGAGGAAGTGGTGGAGGCTAGTACAATTACAGCATTTAAAAGGCATCTGGATGGGTATATGAATAGAAAGGGTTTGGAGTGATATGGACCAAGCTGGCAAACGGGGCTAGATTTGTTTAAGATATCTGATCGGTATGGACAAGTTGGACGAAGGGTCTATTTCCATGCTGTATATCCCTATGACTCCAGGACTCTATACTTCCTCTCACCCCTTCGAAATTGAAAATATATATGGATTGGATGTAAAATCTCTCTCGATCCCTGCACTACTTAGAAGAGTATTAAGAAAGTAGGAGAATACTTAAGAGGGAAATCAGGAGGGCAAAACGGGGACATGAGATAGCTTTGGCAAATAGAATTAAGGAGAGTCCAAAGGGTTTTTACAAATATATTAAGGACAAAAGGATAACGAGGGACAGAATAGGGGCCCCTCAAAGATCAGCAAGGCGGCCTTTGTGTGGAGCCACAGAAAATGGGGGAGATACTAAATGAATATTTTGCATCAGTATTTAGTGTGGAAAAGGATATGGAAGATATAGACTGTAGGAAATAGATGATGACATCTTGTAAAATGTCCAGATTACAGAGGAGGAAGTGCTGGATGTCTTGAAACGGTGAAAGGTGGATAAATCCCCAGGACCTGGTCAGGTGTACCCTAGGACACTATGGGAAGCTAGAGAAGTGATTGCTGGGCCTCTTGCTGAGATATTTGTATCATCGATAGTCACAAATGAGGTGCCGGAAGACTGGAGATTGGCAAATGTGGTGCCACTGTTTAAGAAGAGTGGTAAGGACAAGCCAGGGAACTATAGACCAGTGAGCCTGACCTTGGTGGTGGGCAAGTTGTTGGAGGGAATCCTGAGGGACCGGATGTACATGTATTTGAAAAGGCAAGGACTGATTAGGGATAGTCAACATGGCTTTGTGCGTGGGAATAGTGTCTCACAAACTTGATTGAGTTTTTTGAAGAAGTAACAAAGAAGATTGATGAAGGCAGAGCAGTAGATGTGATCTATATGGACTTCAGTAAGGCGTTCAACAAGGTTCCCCATGGGAGACTGATTAGCAAGGTTAGATCTCATGGAATACAGGGAGAACTAGCCATTTGGATACAGAACTGGTTAGAAGACAGAGGGTGGTGGTGGAGGGTTGTTTTTCAGACTGGAGGCCTGTGACCAGTGGAGTGCCACAAGGATCGGTGCTGGGCCCTCACTTTTTGTCATTTACATAAATGATTTGGATGCAAGCATAAGAGGTACAGTTAGTAAGTTTGCAGATGACACCAAAATTGGAGGTGTAGTGGACAGCGAAGAGGGTTACCTCAGATTACAACAGGATCTGGACCAGATGGGCCAATGGGCTGAAAGGTGGCAGATGGAGTTTAATTCAGATAAATGTGAGGTGCTGCATTTTGGGAAAGCAAGTCTTAGCAAGACTTGTACACTAATGGTAAAGTCCGAGAGAGTGTTGCTGAACAAAGAGACATTGGAGTGCAGGTTCATAGCTCCTTGAAAGTGGAGTCGCAGGTAGATAGGATAGTGAAGAAGGCGTTTGGTATGCTTTCCTTTATTGGTCAGAGTATTGAGTACTGTTGGAATATTGTGTGCAATTCTGGTCTCCTTCCTATCAGAAAGACGTTGTGAAACTTGAAAGGGTTCAGAAAATATTTACAAGGATGTTGCCAGGGTTGGAGGGTCTGAGCTACAGGGAGAGGCTGAACAGGCTGGAGCTGTTTTCCCTGGAGCATCGGAGGCTGAGGGGTGAGCTTATAGAGGTTTACAAAATTATGAGGGGCATGGATAGGATAAATAGACAAAATCTTTTCCCTGGGGTCAGGGAGTCCAGAACTACAGGGCAGAGGTTTAGGGTGATAGGGGAAAGATATAAAAGAGACCTAAGAGGCAACGTTTTCACACAGAGGGTGGTACGTGTATAGAATGAACTGCCAGAGGAAGTGGTGGAGGCCAGTACAATTGCAACATTTAAAAGGCATCTAGATAGGTATATGAATAGGAAGGGTTTGGAGGGATATGGGCCAGGTGCTGGCAGGTGGGACTAGATTGGGTTGGGATATCTGGTCGGCATGGACGGGTTGGACCAAAGGGTCTGTTTCCATGCTGTACATCTCTATGACTCTCTGACTCTACTACTGAGACAAGATTAACACACTAGATATCTCTCTAAGGGAGATTTTCCTCAAACCCACTTTGTCAATGCAAATTGTTGGTATTTGTTTTTGAGAACTAGCTTACTGGGTATAGAAACTGGCTTCTTGGTGATAGTTAATTGACTGATGTTTTTCATCAAGGTCAACTTTGCTTCTTTCATTGTTGTATCAGCTGAGGGTCGGATATCAGCTCCTGAGACTTGGTTCTTCGTCCAGATCCTCCTGGATTCTGCTCTTTTCCATGTGTCTTGCCTCTTTCCCTTGACCATTGAGGAACATTGTATGGTGAGGTCATGAGGGAAACTGGAGGGGGAAGAGACAGTGGGTCAAGGTGGTACGACACGCTCTCAGAAACAACTGAGGAACCTGCATAGTATACTGTACCTCATCATTCAACCAATAAACAAAGTGTTCAGCAAAAACAGCAATAAAAACCTCCAACCACAAATCAGAGATCTTATTGAAATAAACTTCTTCAGAAAAGAAAAGGTTTCTCCACGAAGATTAGAAAACTCTAATCTTTGTAATAATCCCTGTTCACGGGCATTAATTAAATTCCTTTTTCAACAGCAAAAACAGAAATGACCTCCCAAGTGCTTTCTTTTGTTTAGAGAAGGCCAAAATATTTGAGTTTTGGAATCAATACATTTTAGATTACATTAATGGAAGCATTAATGGCATCAACTTACGCTGATGATTCAAAATAACTCTCTCTTGGATGAGGTATGAAAGGAAAGCCTTGCTCAGGTTAGTGTTAAGAACTCCAGTGGGCAGCCAGGGGCAACCTTCAATTAACCAATTAACCTTCAGTTAACGACATTGAAACTGATCACTCATCTTACTGAAGAAAAGTTCTGAAGGACGGTCACCCGACTCAAAATGTTAACTCTTCTGGTTCTGGAGCTTTACTTTAATATTAAACCACTCAGAACTTTCTTTCTCCCCCCTTGACTGTTCTGGAGACTGCAAAACTATATTGTTCTTGCAGCATCTCTCTCCCTGAGTGATGTGCCCCATCAGAAAGAAGCCTGTCCACTCACTGCTCTGCTGGATGGCCTGTATGAAAGGAAACTGTTTCTGTCTCCTTTTCATAGGACATCCTGTCAGTAGACAATCAAGGCACCTGGAAGGACACAGCAAGCCGGGTAACATCAGGAGGTGGAGAGATCAACATTTCAGGTATTAACCCTTCTTCAGGACCTGAAGAAGAGTTAGTACCCAAAGTATCGCTCTCTCCACCTCCTGATGCCACCTGGCTTGCTGTGTTCATCCAGCCCCCTGTTTGTCTACTTGGTCTCTAAAGGATGTCCTGTTGCTAGGCAGCAGCCCAATTTCTTCCTTGCTTCCAGCTTCTTTTGCTAAAACACTGAGCTATTCATCTCATTCAAACACACGAAAATAAATGTTTCCAAACTCTCTCTAACCACTCGCAGAACTCAAAAATGAAAAATATAACCCTGCCCTTCTTAACACAATAGCGAAGCAAAATTCTTTTCTTTTAAGTTTACACATGGTTCTGTCCACTTCAGAACCCAAGTTTCCCTATAATGATAGATTATGAGACTTCATCCCCCAGGTTACATGAATATAAAACAGAAAACTGGTCTGGGTACCACCAAGAGAAAAGAAGGAGCCCCAAAGCTGTACCAAAACCTCTTCTGTGCCTGAAATGGATCATGTGGAAGGGCTGGTAATGGTAATGTCACTGGACTAGCAACCCAGAACCATACAATAGAAATCATGCAACACAGAACGGGACTATTTGGCCCATCTTGTCCATGCTAACACAAAGACACTGAGATGAGGGGTGACCTTATAGAGGTTTACAAAATTATGAGGGGCATGGATAGGATAAATAGGTAAAGTCTTTTCCCTGGGGTCAGGGAGACCAGAGCTAGAGGGCATAGGTTTAGGGTGAGAGGGGAAAGATATAAAAGAGACCTATGGGGCAACTTTTTATTGCAGAGGGTGGTACGGGTATGGAATGAGCTGCCAGAGGATGTGATGGAGGCTGGTACAATTGCAACATTTAAGAGGCATTTGGATGGGTATATGAAGAGGAAGGGTTTGGCCGGGTCGGGTTGGTGGGACTAGATTGGGTTGGGATATCTGGTCGGCATAGACGGTTTGGATCGAAGGGTCTGTTTTCATGCTGTACATCTCTATGACTCTATATCCTTTCCAATCCCATCTTCCTGCACATGGCCCATAGCGCTGTGGCTTACAGCACTTAAGGTACAGAGTTTACAGTCCCTGCCTCCACCACTATCTCCGTCAGCGAACTGCAGGCACCCACCTGCCTCTTGGTAAAAAAGCTTTTCCTTATGTCCCATCTAATCCCAGGGTTCTATGATAATGAGTCCAAACTTCGAATTCAGTGAAAGGATTTAAGTCACAATTAAGATTTTACTTATGGCATTGGTACAATAAACCACTTAAGAGATATAAAACAGACTTTTCTCAATTATGGAGACACTTTTTCTGACTGAATGAATTAGATAAACTACAGCATTATATTCCCAATTATATATGCAACAACAGTGTCATAAAACACAGAGTGTGAAGGAGGGTACTTTAATTAAAGGGCTTCAAGAGAGATATGGATAATAATCTGAGGAGAAATGTATATGATCTGTAGGACTAGGTGCGTAACTTTCACAGAATCAGCATGGATACAATGGACCGAATGGCTACTTTTTGTACTGTAACCATTCTATGATTCTAACCTTGACACACTTATGTTTATGTTTATGAACATGAAAATACATCCTTTGGGAGCCACAACAATCCAAGATACAAACGGAGATTTGACAGAAGTTTCTGAACAACCTGTGTGACATCATCAGCTGGTTACCGACTGGATTCTGGGAAGGGATGACAAACAAATGACAGCAAACCCCTTAGGGATGAACAAAAGGGTCTGCAGCTTAACATCACCCTGAGATGAAGAGGAGTGCACAAAGTAAATAAAGCCTCTCTGTTGCAGTGTAAAAGGTTGATGGTCCTAATTCGTGTTGACTTTTGAGTTGGCATGACAACGCAAACAATTCAGTTCACACGCCAAAAAAATACACCTTGCATTAAAAAAAGCAGCCGATTTATGTTCAGAATGGCAGGACATCATGCAAGAGAGGGTTGCTGTTTTTAAAAATGTCAACCTAATGTGACATACCTTCACGGCGATCACAAATGGATACCAAATAGGAGCAGGAGTCGCCATTCAGCCCTGTGTCTGCTCCACCATTCAATAATGCCTTGGTCCTCAGCTGGGTCTCAAACCCCTGACCTACCCCCGCCACATCCCGATACAAGAATATAACCACTCGTCACAAAATCCATGGCAGGAGCGGGGTTAGGGTGCAAACAAAAAGTCGATCATTTCCAATGATTTATTGGAGGGGATTTGGAAGAGGCTGCTTGAGTTGTGGTCACAAGACCCAGCCCCAGGTTCACTCTCTCCGGACAACCACGATGTGGAGGAGCAGGTGTTGGACTGGGGTGGACAAAGTTAAAAATCACACAGCACCAGGTTATAGTCCAACAGGTTCATTTGGAAGCACTAGCTTTCTGAGCACTGCTCCTTCATCAGGTGGTTGGACCTGTTGGACTATAACCTGGTGTTGTGTGATTTCTAACTCTCGGGATAAGTCATTTAGTAATGAAATTTTACGTCACGACTCAAACAAAGGAAGTTATTATAGTTATATTATTAACAAACATCTTCTGCGTATAATCCTACTTTATGGCAGGAAACTGTCTAACTTTACCAGTAAAATTAAAGCAAACAGTGGACAGCATTTGAATTAATTCAGTGAAAATTTTAACAGGTTCCAACTGTATAAATGCAGCTGATTTCCAGAGACGTCTTATCTTTCTTTTATCCCCTGAAACACTACCTTCGTCCTGGTGGAGACACTGCTCTTTGAGCCTTGAACTTTTCCACCCTGCCCCTGATCTATAATTTAAAAATACTTACAATTAAATTAGTGCTTTTCACAGCTTCTCCTCGCTTGCTGTGTGAAAAGCTGAGATGTTTTATAACTGTCACCTTTTGACAAGGAGGACTGGAAGAGCGGTATATTTAAGTCCCCAAAGTGTTTTATTCAGAAAATCTCAGCCGATAATGACCACAGCTGTAGATGCTTTATGGCCCATTGGGGAGAGTGGGTGGAGGGACGGGAGGAAGAGAGAGAGAGAGGACCCAGATTGACTGTACCATCAACAAATGCAGCTGGGAAAGAAAGCAGCGGCCCTTTGAAAGCCTTCATTGCGGTGCTTAAAGAAAACAAGATAAATTATGCTCCCATTTAAAAGGATGACGTGGAATTCAATAAAGACAGACTACAGGGCATTACCAGACCCAAAGCCTTTCTTTGCTGCTAGACAGCTTATAAGAGAAATGAGCAAAATTAGCCAAAGAATAAAGGATACAGGAGCCAAGCCGAAGCACAAAGGAACCTCCCAGTAAAATGTTTGGGAATCTCACAAAACAGTGAAGTGCATTAACTCTTCCAGTCCTGGTTAACCACGTTTGGACCATCAACGCATTGTGCAAAGTTGAGAATGAAAGCTTGTAGTCTCAGGATAAAGGGGGTCAGCCATTTAAGGCCAGGACGAGAGGGACCTCTTCCTCAGAGGGTTGGGAGAAACCCAAAGAAAATATCTTGCCCCACCCCCCCTCCCATATCCCCTCTTCTTTTGACTGCAATAAACTAGTCCCATCTAAAAGGAGAGGTGATGTCCTAGTGGAATTATTGCTGGATTATTATTCCAGAGACGCGAAAGTGAGGACTGCAGATGTTGGAGATTAGAGTCGAGAGTGTGATGCTGGAAAAGCACAGCATGTCAGGCAGCATCCGAGGAACAGGAAAATCAATGTTTCAGGCAAAAGTCCTTCATCAGGAATCCAGAGACCCAGGTTCAAAACTCACTACAGCTGATGCTGGAATTTAAATGCAATAAAACTCTGGAATTAAGAGTCTAATGATGTCTGTGAATCCTTTGCTGATTGTCAGAAAAACCCATCTGGTTCACTAATGTCCTTTAGGGAAGGAAATCTGGTCTGACCTACATGTGACTCCAGACCCACATTAAGGTGACCCACATTAACTCAACTGCCCTTCTGGGACAATTAGGGATGAACTGGGCAGCCATACACTCATCCGATGAATAAATTAAAACAAACCCCTGAAAACACCAATCTCTTCTCATATTGTTGGGTCAAACCAAACCATGGTAATTTGCTTGGATGAGGGAATTGGACAAGCTACACATCGCCATATTGGGTCACAGAGCATCTACCGTCAATAAAGGAGAAGAGGCACAGGCCTGAGGAGAACATGAATAGAACTGTAATGATTTACCAGTCGCCCTACAGACACCTGCAGCCAACGCACACCAGAAGGATGGAGCAAGACTGTTATCAGCTATTCCAGTTCCTCCACCTTCCAAGAACTTCCAATGCGATAACATGCACAGTGTCTTTGCAGAGCTGATCAAGAAAGAAACGCTGTGGTTATTATGGAGGTCCATCCTGAGCAGCACTGTAACTCAGGACTCTATGCTCTGTGGTTGTTCACAGGGATACACATCAGGTACACCTGGAGAACCAATCACTCCCTCAATGTTAGCAAAATGAAGGAGCTGGTCATCAACCTCAGGAAACAGGGTGGAGGGCACACCCCTGTCTGTATCAGTGGTGCTGAGGTAGAGATGGCCAAGCATTTCAAGTTCCTAGGAGGAAATATTACCAACAATCTGTCCTGGTCCATCCACATCGATGATACAGTCAAGAAAGTACATCAACGCCTCTAATTCCTCAGAAAGCTAAGGGAATTTAACATGTCCACATTGACTCTCACCAATTTTTACAGATGCACCATAGAAAGCATTCGGATGTATCACAACCTATTATGATAACTGCTCTACCCAGGGTCACAAGGAATTACAGAGAGTTGTGAACATAGCCCCATTCATCACAAAACCCAGCCGTCCTTCCATCTGCACTTCCCACTGCCTCAGCAAAGCAGCCAACATAATCAAGGACCTCTCCCACCCCAGTTATTTTCTCTTGTACCTTCTTCCATTGGGTAGAAGACACAAAAGTTTGAAGACACATCCTAACAAGATTTAAGAACAGCTTCTTCCCTGCTATTATCAGACTTATGATTGGACCTCTCATATATTACAGTTGATCCTTCTCTGCACCTTCTCCATTGCTGTAACACTTAATTCTGCATTCTGTTCTATTACCCGGATGTACTTATGTAAGGTATGATTTGCCTGGATAGCACACCAAAACAATACTTTTCACTGTATCTCAGTACATGTGACAATACGCAAATCAAATCAAATTAGTGAAAGGCTCTCTCTTGTCTGAAATGTGTTGGTCTTCCAGTACAATGAGCCATCTATGACCATCTATGAACAATCCAAAGTCCAGGACTATGTGCTGAGGATATACAAAAGCTTGAATCAGTCTTACAAAGGGGAGAGGTCATAGTCTGTGTGATTTGGAAGAACACAGAGCTCTTCATTCTGTATACACCAGTGAATGTTTTTTTTTCATTCACAGGATGAGGGCATTGCTATCTAGGCCAGCACTTACTGCCCATCCTTAATTGCCCAGATGGCAGTTAAGAGTCAACCACATCGCTGTGGGACTGGAGTCCCATGCAGGCCTTGAACCTGGTGACTTGTCAGAGCATTGCGTAGAGCAGTTAAGAGTCTACTACATTGCTGTGGGTCTGGAGTCACATGTATGCCAGATGTGAAGGCTTGGTAGATTTACCTTGGAAGGTAAGGATGGCAGTTTCCTCCCCTGATGGACATTAGGGAACCAGATGGGATTTTCCAACAATCAGCAATGGATTCATGGTCATCATTAGACTCTTAATTTCATTTTTTTTTATTGAATTCAAATTCCACCATCTGCCGTGGCAGGATTTGAACCTGGGTCCCCAGCACATGACCTGGGTCTCTGGGTTAACAGTCCAGTGATAATAGCACGAGGTCTTTGACATAAAATGAAAACAAATATTGGAAATAGAAGATGTATAAGTGTGTTATGTATTGAAAGAAATTGAACAGCATTGCACTTTATGTCAAATCAAATTAAAAACTTATATCATGCATTTGACAATTTGAGTAAAGAATATATTTTGGAAAACTAACATGACAACATACATATGACTGGGGAGATGATGCCATCCTGCTAATGTCAGAGCCCCAGGTGAGTGCCTTGGGGATATGGGTTCAAATTCTGTCGTGGAGGAGTTTAAAATTGGATCAAACATTTCGGGAATTGAAACTAGTCTCAGTAATCGAAACCATCAAATAAAGACTGATTGTTCTGAAATCTCATTGGTTCACGACTGGCCTTTACGGAGGTAAATCTACCCAGCCTTCACATCTGGCATACATGTGACTCCAGACCCACAGCAATGTAGTAGACTCTTAACTGCTCTACGCAATGCTCTGACAAGTCACCAGGTTCAAGGTCAATTAGGGATGAGCAATAAATATTGACCCATGAAAAAGTTTATTTTTTTTAAAAATCCAAAATCATTGAGCACAAAGGGAGATCACTTAATCCATCATTGTCAGTGCCAACACTTTGAGACATTTATCCATTTGGTCCCTCTCCAATGCTCTTTCATCACAGTCTGGTAAACTTACCCTTTTCAGTGACTTACCCAAGGAGTGAACTTAAAGAAACGTTGAGTTCTTGATGGTGAAACCTGGATTGTTTTTTTTCACTCAAGAACAATTGGGTTCTTCCTCTGAAAACGCTTGGCAACAGCGGGAGCCAAAATGATCAGCAGTGCTGCACTTATACAGAAAGGAAGATTGAATACTTCAAGAACCCAAAATAAATAGATCAGAGAGCAAAAGAGGGAAGAAGAAAACAGCAGATCCTGAAAATGCCCAACACCAGCCAGAAGCCTTATGAGAACCCCATCTTGCAGTGTGTACCATCTACAAGATGCACTGCAGCAACTCAGTAAGATGGTTTAGACAGCACCTTTCAAACTGGTAACCTCCACCATCTAGGAGGACAAGGGTCGTAGGTACATGGGAGCAACACCAGGCTTCCCCCTCCAAGTCACTCACCATCCTGACTTGGAAATATATTGCTGCTCCTTCGCTGTCGCTGGGTTAAAATCCTGGAATTCCCTCTCTCAGGGCATTGTGGGTCAACCAATAGCACAAAGTCAACTCACCACCACCTTCTCGAGGGCAACTAGGAATGGGCAATTAGCGCTGGCCCAGCCAGTGACACCTATATCCCAAAATCAAACCTTAAAAACTTTTGATGTTGAGAAGTCATTTCTTTTAGGTGGGGGAAGGAGGTGTACTTAAATAGAAAAATGATCTGACAGTAGTCACTGTTGAACACCACAGATTAAAACTTGCATAGACAGAATCCAGGCAATGTACTTTCTCTAATCATCACAAAACCTGCACACATTGATTATTTGTTTCCGGTGTAGACATAAATATATTAAAAAATTACTGATGAAGAGCTTATGCTCGACACTTCAACTCTCCTGCTCCTCGGATGCTGCCTGACCTGCTGTGCTTTTCCAGCAACACACTCTTCACACTCTGATCTCCAGCATCTGCAGTCCTCACTTTCTCCCCTAAAACCTACCCAGTCATGCACCGACCCAGTTATCCCTTAACAGATAACCACCACCTGTTCTAGTTCCAAATGCTCTCTGGCGTCCCCAACTGACCCAACTTGATGATAAAACAAACTTGACCACTTAATTTATTAATATTCCTAGTTTGAAAATCAAAACCTATTTTATTATGAATCAGTTGCTCTATAAAGGACCTAAACAGTGTTGATATGGTACAGTGGTAGTGTCCTTACCTCTGAGCTGAAAGGTTCAGGTCCCGCCTGCTCTAGAGGCATGTGTCATAATTTAATGAACCCGTTTAGAAATGTTATTTGAAAGAATTAAACATTTTAAAATGCAGAACTGTGAAAGCTTGAAAAACAGGCTGTACACACTCATTGCAAAATCACCTTAATAACACTGGCAGAATTGGAGTCCATTTGTTAACTGCTTTGTCTGTAAATGCCCTGGGTACTGAGGGTTTTCACACACTGCAGTTAGCACTGCCACCAGGGAAGCTCCATTCCACGCTCAAGGTTATGAAGCGGGTGGTAAGTTTTATTGTGCTCTCTGGTTCAGGAGAAAACCCAATATATTGGGGATTGGGTAACAGAATGGGGAGAAAGTTTTAAAATAGCGGCTTTGACAGAGCAAGATATCTGCTCCATCCAATTAAATGGAAGAGGAGACGACATTTGCTGATGGATGAATGGGATTGTAACTAGAGGTCAACAAGACAGCAACAAACAGACGAGACTAAGGATGCTGTGTGCAGGATGTTAACAGAGCTCAGAGGCTGGGACCACAAGGTAATCGAGTGGATCCACACGAGAGGTGAAAATGGCCTACTCCTGACCCCATATTTGGACATTTTCTATTTCAAATCTGAAAGGAGCACAGGGGTTTACTCAAAAAGCTCTCTCAGTATTTTATATTTAACTCACACTGTCACAATTTCAGCAGACAGGGATTGCTGTCACCAATCTCCAACTTGATGACCCCGAATACCACTGTTCACACTGAAAACGGGAGATTGCCTTCTACAGGGAGTGGCTGTCCTGTGGCAAACATCACACTAATTCAACCTAGAACACTTTTCAAGATCAAGTCCAAATAGTCAACAGCCCTTTTCTGAATCCACTTTGTTCAGAGACTAAACGTTAATGTCATCACATAAAACACATTATTTCAGAATATTTCAGTAGTTCAGAACAGGCCTGAGGAGGCAAGTCAAGGCTGAAGGAAGGTGGTGGGTGGTCAGGGTGTGGTTATAGAAACAGTAGATACGGACAATGGAAGATTTTATCAGATACATGCACATTACCCCTTCCTCTTTCTCTCCTGCTCTTTGTCCGCCTTCAGTTGTAAGTCTCTCTCCCTACTCCATGGTTTCTCTCTGTTAGAAAGGGGTGCTGGGATTCTGAAGTGGACCCAGGAAAGTCAAAGAAAAAATGTTATAGAATGGCTGTTTTGTGCAGAGCATGAACTCTCTAGAGCAAGGGGAACAGGAAAACATTCATTCCCAGCCATTTGGTCCATTGTACCCATGGCAGATTGGGTTGCTCAGCTCCTGGTCTGTATCTGAACTCAGCATGAACAAAGCCATGACCAATGGGAGTATAGAGCCCTCCCCTGCATGTATCATTGCAGTGAGGAGATGGTACACATTGATGTGAGATCACACGAGGCAGCCAATGGTGACCGTGACCTCTGGCTGTTCAGAAAGACATCTCTCGCTTCCTTTCTCTAACCCAGGCTGGAGGAGGGCGATGGGAAGATGGAAGCCAGCAAACCGCACACTTCCTCTGGCCACTGTCCCCCTCTGCAGCAAATGTGGCAGAGACCCTCACATCAGAGAGGGGCTCCTGGACCAGATTGACTGTCACAGTCACACAAGATGAAAGACTGCCAAAGGTGACAGCCAATAAGCCTAGTTCCTGAACAGCACAAAGACACAGAATAAAATTGCCCAGTTCAAATTTGAGCAAGATCAAAACAGTTATGCTCCCCTGTTTATTGAATTCTTTTAAAATTAAACGAAGGACTGAAATATCTGGGGTAAAGGTGATGATTTTATGGCCTTGGTGATAACTAGCCAGTTAACGGATGGTGGAGAGATGCAATTGTGACCAGGGAGTTCCGAAACCATGGTAAAGAACTGGCAAGGGAGAGGGCAGATTGGAATGAGGAGCTAGCAGCTTTTCAATGTGTCACCATCTATGTTCACTTCGAGGTGCTTTGAGTGATTGTTAAAAGGATGTCAACTAATTGACTCAAATTAGTTTAGCACCGGCTGGGCAACGTTTAAGGTTTCAGAATCATGCAACATAGCAACAGCACAGAGAGAGAGAGAGAGAGAGAGAGCGTGTGTGAGAGAGGAGACAGAGGGAGAATTAAGGAGGAAGAGAGTAGGCGTGGGGGGGATGGGGGCTGGTGGAGAAAGGGAGTGAGGAAGGAAAAGAGAGAGAAAAGGACTGATACAGAGAGAAAGTGAAAAAGGAGACAGAGAGAAAAATAGTAAAAAAGAACAAAAAAAGGGGAACCTACCTGATGACAATAATTGAACCAAGAAATGAGATAATAGCTACAAGTGCAATATTATGACTTTGACAACACTCTGAGAGGTTAATTTCTTTCTTGCCTTGATATTGGATTCTGAAACCAGGAACTCACATTGTTGGTTTAATTATCCTGATTGATGTTGGTGAAATCTCCCTGATTGTTCCTTAATGACAAGTAAATCCCCCAAGAGAACTGCAAACTAGATTAAAAAGGATTGTCCCTTCGCATTCAGTCAGGCAGCCAGAGACCCAGAGAGTGCAATCTGTGTCCGCTCTGGGACCTCCAGACCACCAGGCTAAACTACTTATTGTGCTTACAGTAATCTCATTACAGCTACCCTTCATTCACAGGCAGCCTTCACTTGCCAGCTTTGGATTGGAGCTCCCCCCACCCAAACCTGGAGCATAGAGTAATCCCTTTAACTGAAGCACTTGCAGAAACAAAAGTGGTTTCAGTTTGACGCAGTCCAGGAAGCAGCTGAATGGGGAGATGAAAACTGTCACAGTGACTCCAACCCACACCTGTCTCCTGTTGTCTCAGGCCCCTCACACCTCCCTGAATTCCACAGCACATCCTGCGCACGTTCCTGCTTTCGGGTACCCCGGCTGGTTTTGTGATAGTATCATGTTGCTGCGCAGTGTGTCCCAGGTTTTGCTGGGAAGGGGACAGAAATTAGACAATTTGTGCCTCTGTACCTTTAGCCTGGTGAAACTAAACACTCCAGCACAGCTTCCATCAAGTTACATACACCCTCCCTGCATCGTGTCTGTCCAGCCCTATTACAATTGTATGTGTATTCAGATCCCAGCTCCTATTTCGAAAATCAGATGAATACAGGCCCAGTTGAGCCACTCTTTCTTCATAAGACAGTCTTGCCATCCCTAGTCAATTCCATAATGTTGCACTTTAATTATCCAATAAACTTGCTGCAGAAAGTTAGGGTACGTACTTATCAGTGCAAGGACTCTTTTTGCAATAACAACAAAAATTCGCATGGTACCTTTAGTATCATAAAACATTCCAAGACATTTCAATGGGAGTGTTTTAAAATAACACGTGACACAGAGTTACATAGGGAAATATTATTGTCAGGTAAGAACTAGTTTGGTCAAGGAGATAGGCTTAAAGGAGGAAAATAATGCTCAACGTGAACATCTGTGACCATGAAAACAAAAGCTCTCCAAGCTTTGGATGTTTTCCTCTTATCAAAAAGAGGGAATCTAGTCAATTCCTGATCCTTCTAACTGAAAACAGGCTAATGCTGTTCAATATTTACTCTGATCATAAAATTGGCACAATGGAGATGATTTCCCAGGAACACAGTCTCTCCCCCTTTACACACACTGGTCTCAAAGAAAATGGCTGCAGAAATACTGACAATTTAATCATTAAACCCTGTTAGACCAAAATCTACATGCCACTAGTTCAAAATCCAAACTTTAAAATAAAATGATATTATCCCCTCTCCTCTTTCAAAAATCAAATAAAAAATCAGCTGAACTACTCTCTCCTCATAGGACAAGGGAGAAAGTGAGGACTGCAGATGCTGGAGATCAGAGCTGAAAAGTGTGTTGCTGGAAAAGCGCAGCAGGTCAGGCAGCATCCAAGGAGCAGGAGAATCGACATTCCTGAAGAAGGGCTTATGCCCAAAATGTCGATTCTCCTGCTCCTTGGATGCTGCCTGGCCTGCTGCGCTTTTCCAGCAACACATTTTTCAGCTCTCCTCACAGGATAGTCTTGCAATCCCCAGTGCCAGACTAGAGACCCTCTGCTGCACTCCCTCTGTGATAAGTCTGTCCTTTCTTGGGTAGGGAGGCCAGAACCGCATGGTGTGGACTACAGAACTACAGTAAGGCATCCTTACTTCTGACCGCAAATCCTTTGTCAATGGATTTCTCTTCCTAATTGCTTGCTGCACCTGCCAGGCCACTTTCATCGACTGGTGTACAAGGTCACCCTACTGCACAACCACAGTCCCTAAAAATATCACCGTTTAAATAATACTCTGCTTTTTTGTTTTGCACACTGAAGTGTATACCTCAACATTTAGCTACGCTGTACTGCAGAGAGGAGAGCCAATATTTTGGAGACTTGTGGGTGCTGGAGCAAGTCACAGAGATGGGAGGGGATGAGGTATTGGAAAGGTTTGAAACCAAGAATGAGAACTTTAAAAGCAAAATGTTGCTCAAGTAGGAGGTAATGCAGAATAGGAATGGAAACAAGTCAAGATGCAATGGGGAATGGGATTGGGAACAAGTCAAGATGCAATGGGGAGTGGGATTGGGAACAAGTCAAGACGCAATGGGGAATGGGATTGGGAACAAGTCAAGACGCAATGGGGAATGAGACTGACAAGTCAAGATTCAATGGGGAATGGGATTGGGAACAAATTAAGATGCAATGGGGAATGGGATTGGGGACAAGTCAAGATTCAGTGGGGAATAGGACTGGGAATAAGTCAAGATTCAATGGGGAATGGGATTTGGAACAAGTCAAGATTCAGTGGAGAATAGGATTGGGAACAAATCAAGATACAATGGGGAATAGGATTGGGAATAAGTCAAGATTCAATGGGGAATGGGATTTGGAACAAGTCAAGATTCAGTGGAGAATAGGATTGGGAACAAATCAAGATACAATGGGGAATAGGATTGGGAGTAAGTCAAGATTCAATGGGGAATGGGATTGGGAACAAGTCAAGATTCAGTGGGGAATAGGATTGGGAACAAGTCAAGATGCAATGGGGAAAGGGATTGGGAACAAGTCAATATTCAAAGGGGAATGGGATTGGGAACAAGTCAAGATATAGGCAGCAGAAGTTTGAATGATGTCAAAGTTACAAAAATGAGAGGAGCCAGGAGGTTTTGGCATAACTAAGTCGAGAGGACTTTAGCAAATTGGTTGAGACAAAGTCAGACATCGTAATACGATGGAAATGGGCAGTCATAGTAATGGCATAGATACCTGAGCAACGGCTCACCTCAGGGTCAAATGTGACACCAAGGTTGCTAGCAGACTGGTTTAGAATCACAGAAGCAGAAACCGGTTACAGCACAGAAAGAGGCTATTCAGTCCATCATACCTACACTGGCTGAATTAACCTATTCCAATGCCACTCAACAGCTCTCAGTCAGTAGCCTTGTAGGATCCAGTATATCAGATGCAGAATCTCAGCCTATCTAACCTTTCCTCATTGCAGCAAATTTCAACTTCTGACAACATTCTTTTAAATTTCCTGTGTACTCTCCCTGGAGGTGTTATCTCCTTCCTGGGTAGATAGATTAGGAGGAATGACAGTAAGCAAGCAAGGGGCAGACAATTTAAGAAGGAAATTCATGACTGTCAGCAAAACTACATCCCCGTAAGGAGGCTAACCAAGGAGAGTATTAATTTGAAAACAAAAAGCATATAAAAGGAGGCAAATGTCAAAAAAAGCCCAAAAGACTGGGATAAATTCAGAACTCAGCAAAAGATGACTAAAAAGGTAATAAATGGAGAAAATAAATTACAAGGGCAAACTAGTGAGGGATATAATGATAATAAGAGTTTCTTTAAATTTATGAAAAGGAAGAGAGGTCAAAATTAACATTGGCTCCTTATAAAAGGAATCTGGGGAGACAGTCTTGGGAAACTAGGATATAGTAGAGAGTTAAACAAATATTTTGCATCAGTCTTTATGATGGCAGGTACTTCGATAATCCCATTAATACTAAAGAATATAGGATAAGAATTAAATCATCATCACTGGAAGAGTATTATCAGACAAACTAGTGGGGCTAAAGTCAGATAAGTCCCCTGGCCCTGATGGCTTGAAACCTGGGACCCTAAAAGAATTAGCTACAAAGATAATGGATGCAATGTTGGATTCTGGAGATGTACCAAAGGATTGGAAACTACTAATATGACATCCCTATTCAAAAAGGGAGGGACGGAGAAAGCAGGTAATTACAGGGCAATTAGCCTGAGATCTATTGTTGGAAAAATATTGGAATCAATTATTAAGGAAGTAATAGCTCCCACACAAACAACAATATGACAATTGATAGGAAGATCTTTTTTATCCCCCAGTGGTGATCGAGGGTTAATATAGACACCAGGGTCGCTCCGTGTCCCTTTGGGATATGACAGCATGGCATCTTTCATATGTGCCAAAGGCCTCACTTTATCATCCACCTGAAAAATGGCACCTCTGACAGTGCAGCACTCCCTCTGTATCACAATGGAATATTGACCAAGGCCTTTTCCCTAAAGATTCTGGACTCAGAGGCAAACGTGCTACTCACTGAGCTGCAGTTGTTAGAAACCTTTAATTAATGCTCAGGTTATCAGCTTTCACAGTTAACCATTCATTTTAGATAGAGAGAACAACTCACACCTAGACTTTAAAGTATTGGCAGCTCAGTGGTTAGCACTGCTGCCTCACAGCACCAGGGACTTGGGTTAGATCCCATCCTCAGGCAACTATCTGTGTGGAGTTTGCACATTCTCCCCCTGTTTGTGTGGGTTTCCTCCAGGTGATGCAGTTTCCTCCCACAGTCCAAAGATGTGTGGGTTAGGTGGACTGGCCATGCTAAATTATTCATAGTGTCCAGGTACCTGCAGGCTGGGTAAGTCAGCCATGGGAAATGCAGGGGTACAGGAGTAGGGTAAGGGGATTGGGTCTGGGTGGGATGCTCTTCGGAGGGTAGGTGTGGACCAGATCGGTCAAATGGCCTGCTGCCACGCTGTAGGGATTTTATTAAAGTAACCGGAGGCTAATTAAGGCCCATTCTACCCTTTATGTAAACATTTCACTTGATGTTATCCTCAAATGGGCTAGGTTTTCAGATAATTCTCCCTTTAAGTACGGAGGAAATGATCTCTCTCATCAACCCCTCTAGGTAAAACTTCAAGAACTTTTCAAGAAACATTTTATTTACATTTTAAAAATCTCAAGGCACTTTTATATAGCGACACAATGAGATATCTGAATGCGAAGGGCGATGCGAACCTGAGAAAGGAGCATCTTTAATCCTGGATGGATGCAATACCAGTCTTCAATTGGACTGTGGACTGGGGATTGGAGTAAAACATTTGGCTTGATATCCAGCTTTGAATCAGAAAGGTTTTGAAGCATCCTGTTGGCTTTGAGCATCCTCTAGTGCCCAGATTGAGAACTGCACCAGAAAATTGGAATGTAACAATTAAATTTAAAATTACCTTGCTTTAACTGCTAGTAGAGTTTAAGCCAACTGCTTAACATTGCCGGGAAAAGTGCAGCGAGGCCAGTGCAACAGCGTATTAAAGGACATTTGAATGAGAGGACACAAACAACTTCGTAACTGAGTCTGAGCCCATCAGCAGAATACAATATCCTACTCTCAAGGTAAGTGTGAACCAACACCGGGAGCGTGCTTAATTGGGCTAAGGTGATGCCAGGGCAAGACCTGCTGCCTTCACTCCAATTATGTCCAGAGTGCGAAGGCCTAGAACAGTCAGTTGTCTCTGGAACTGAGAAGACTCTAGGAAGATGGGTCTGGGTGGGTTACTGTTTGGGAGGTTCGGTTGGGTCGAAGGGCCTGTTTCCACACTGTAGGGATTCTATGTATGTGATAGGCCACATGTTCCACTGATTGACTCCCCTCAGAGAAGAAATCCCTCCTCACCTCCATATTAAATGTGTGATTCCTTATTCTGAGATGATGTCCTCTGCTCCGAGATTCTTGTATGAGGCGAAACAACCTTTCTGTATCTACCCAGGCAAGACTCCCAAGAATCTTGTATTTCAATAATATACCTCTCTTCCTTCCAATGAATACATTCCCAATCTATTTAACCTGCCCTTATAAGGCAGACCTTTTCTACCATGGATCAGCTGAGTAAATCTTCTCTGGACTGCCTCCAATACTGGTATGTCTTTCGTTAGATAAAGAGGCCCAAGACTCTGTTCCAGATGCAGTCTGACTTAAACCTTGTACAGTTTTAGCAAAACCTCTCCATTTTTATATTCCATTCCCTTTGATTCCATTAGCCATCTCTATTACCTGCTGAAGTCATAGAGTCATCAAGATGTACAGCACGGAAACAGACCCTTCAGTCCAACTCATCCATGCCGACCAGACATCCTAACCTAATCTAGTCCTATTTGCCAGCACTTGGCCCATATTCCTTTAAACCCTTCCTATTCATATACCCATCCGGATGCCTTTTCAATGTTGTTATTGTCCAGCCTCCACCACTTCCTCTGGCAGCTTATTCCATACATGCACTACTCTCTCTGTGAAAAAGTTGCCGTTTAGGTCCCTTCTAAATTTTTCCTCTCTCACCCAAAACCTGTGCCCTCTAGTTCTGAACTCCCCACCCCAGGAAGAAGACCTTGAATCTATGTGCTAGCTTTTTGTGATTCTTGCACAAGACTCTCTGTGCTGCAGCTTTCCACAACCTCCTTTCAAATAATCTTCAGATCCTCTACTCTTTGCGCCAAAATGTATGACCTCACATTTTCCCATATTATATTCCATCTGGTTAAAGTTTTTGCCCACTCACTTGTGCAGACTGTTATCCTTAGCACTTGCTTTCCCACCTATGTTTGTATCATTGCAAACTTGGTGACAGTACACACTTTCTTCAAGTCATTAATACATACTGTAAATAATTGTAGCCCTAGCACTGAGCTCTGTGGCATTCCATTAATTACAGGTTGCTATTCTGAAAACATCCCCCTTATTACAGCTCTCTGCCTTTTGTTAGTTAGTGAATAAATCCTTTATCCATGCTAATATACTACCCCCAACATCATGGGGTCTTATATTAAGTAGCCGAATGCGTGACATCTTATCTAATGCCTTCTGAAAGTCCAAATATATTATGTGCACTGCTTACCCTTATCTATCCTGCTTGTTACTTCTTCAAAAGAACTCTAATAAAATTTCACCTTCATGAAGCTGTATGGACTGTGCTTTATTGTATTATGAATGCCTGCTACAAGGACACCAGGAAGCAAGATATGAGGATGGCAGATGCTGACACTGAAAACTGGGAGACAGCAACTGACAAAGAGACAATAAGACAGTAACTTGCCAGGTTCCTTTGACAGCACCTTGCAAACCCGTGACCTCCACCACCGGGAGTGTGACAGATACAAGGGAACACCAGCACTCCCTGCACATTCCCCTCTATGTCACTCACCATCCCGACACAGAAACAGGAGTAGGCCACTCAGCCCTTTGAGTCTGCTCTGACATTCAACACAATCACAGCTGACCGTCCAACTCTGTACTCTGTTGCTGCTTTCTCCTGGTACAATTTGACGCCTTGAGCCCCAAGAACTACATTGATCGCTTTCTTGCAAACTTTGAAGTATATCTGCATTCCTTCACAGTCACTCAGTCAAAGTCTTGAAACTCCCTCTCTAACACCTAACCCCTGAAGGACTGCAGTCATTCAAAGAGGCAGCTTACCATCTTCTTGAGGACAATCAGAGATAGTCATACAGCCCAGAAACAGACCCTTCAGTCCAACTAATCCATACCATGTACCCAAACTGAACTAGTCCCATTTACCTGCATTTAGCCCATATCCCTCAAATTTCTCTATTTGTTTACATAGTCAAAAGTCTTTTAAGTGTTGTAACTGTACCTGCATCGATCGCTTCCTCTGGCAGCTCATTCCTCACACGAATGACTCTCAGTTTTAAAAAGGACAATGAGGGGCAACTTTTTTTTTGTTTTTTACACTTTCTCTTCTCACTTTAAAAATATTGCCCCTCGTTTTGAACTCCCCCGCCCTAGGGCAAAGACTCTTGCTATTCACCTTATCTCTGCCCCTCATTTTATAAACTTGTATAAAGATTACCCTGCGACCTCCTAAGCACCATTGAAAAAGGTCCCAGCCTATTTTTATAACTCAAACTCTCCATCCCAGCAACATCCCGCTAAATCTTTTCTGAACCCTCCTTAATTTAATAATATCCTTCCTATAACAGGACAATCTGAACTGCACACAGTACTCCACAAGAGGCCTCACCAATGTTCTGTACAACCTGAACATGACATCCCTACTCCTATACTCAATGGTCTGAACAATGAAGGCTAGTGAGCTAAGTTCCTTCTTAACCATGCTGACTACCTCAAATCTCAAAGAACCCCTAGATCTCTCTGATCAACAAAATGTCGAACGAATTGCTAGCCTGGGCTAGCAAATTGCCAAGAATGAAAGACAGAGAAAAAAAAGCTGTCTCTTTGGAAGAGTATTGAAAAAGGTGAGCAGAAGTGAGAAACTCAGCTGGTTGAGAAGACAGAACCCAGTGAATTGTGTACCTCCTTAAGGACAGTCACCCTGTGCAGCAAATACAACAGAGACTGCTGTGTCAGCATGGGGACACCCGAGCCATACCGGGTGATGCTTAACACAGTTTTCACCAAACAATTGTCTTACAAAACTGATGGGGATGATTTGGTGTTGGACTGGGGTGGGCATTGTTAAAAATCACATAACAACAAGATTATTTGGAAGCACTAGCTTTCAGAGCACTGCTCCTTCATCAGGTAACTAGTGGGATAGGATCATTAGATGCAGAATTTATAGCAAAAGATCACAGTGTCGTGCAATTAAAATGATATATTGAGCAAACCTAGATTGCTGTCAAGAGTGTGGTGCTGGAAAAGCACAGCAGGTGAGGCAGCTTCTGAGGAGCCTAGATTGCTGTTAAATCTTTCATCTCTTAGAATGGGTTTGATTTCGGTTCATTAATATGTAAATCCCAGAACTTCTTTTAAGTCACATTCTCGAGATAACTTAAGGTTTTATAAAAAAAGGTGACATCTCAGCTCTGACAATGTGTGTTAAAGGTCTGAGGTTAGAGTCTGTCTGTATCCTCACCTTGAGTCAGACTGGTTCTATTTCCAAAGTAGGAATTTATAAAATGTTATATGGATTGATTGTCTGCATTGACTGCCTGAGGGGTGTGTGTTTTGTGAGCAAAAATAGAATGTACTTGCAAATACAAATTCACTCCACAGACTTGTATGTGTGTGTGTGTGTGCGTGCGCGCATGTGAAGGAGAGAGAGGGTGAGTGTGTGCGTGAGTGTGGGTGCGCATGAGAGAGTGTGTGTTTGCATGTATGGATGTTTGGTAGAGAGTGTGTTTGAGTGTGACCTGAATATAAGCCTGTAAGAGGATGTGTGCGTGGGTGTGAGTGTTGGGGGGGGGGGTGTATGTGTAAGTGTCTGAGAGAGTGTGTGTGGATAAGAGAGAATCTACATGAGTGTGCATGTATGCTTGTGTGTATGTGTGAAAGTGAATAGTGTAGTGAGGTCACCTGTAGTGTGACATGAACACAAAGTTCCAGTTGAAGCCATCCCCATGGGTACTGAACTTGGCTATCAGCCTCTGCTCAGCCACTCTGCATTGTCGCATATCTCGAAGTCCACTTTGGAGGACTCTTACATACTCACACATTCAGACCCTCTCTCATACACATGATCTCTCAGATACACACACATCACATACAACCCCCATGCACACTCTCATAAGCTTATACTTAGCTCACACTCACATGCAGATGCAAACACACACTCTCGCGCACTCACACACACACTCATACTCTCTCTCTCCCACACACACACACACACAACTCATACTCTCTCTCCCTCACACACACACACACGCACTCACACTTTCTCTCTCCCTCACACTCACACACACACACACACACACACACCCTCTCTCTCTCCCTCACACACACACACACTCACTCTCTCTCTCTCTCCCACACACACACACACACTCACAGATATATCTATGGGTTGAATTTGCATTTGCAGAATTGTATTTGCAGATACATTCTATTTTTGCTCAAAAAGTGCACAACCTGCAGACAGTCAATCCATACAATATTTTATAAATTTCTACTTGGAAATAGAACCAGTCCAACTCAAGACTGGGATATAGAAAGGCTCTATGGGGTGACATGGTGGCTCAGTGGTTAGCATTGATACCTCACAGCACCAGGGTCCCAGGTTCAATTCCAGGTCCAGGTGACTGTCTGTGTGGAGTTTGCACATTCTCCCCCTGTCTGTGTGGGTTTCCTCTGGGTGCTCTGGTTTCCTCCCACAATCCAAAGATGTGCAGGTTAGGTGAATTGGCCATGCTAAATTTCCCATAGTGTTAGGTGCATTAGTCAGAGGGAAATGGGTCTGGGTGGGTTACTCTTCGGAGGATCGGTGTGGATTTGTTGGGCCAAAGGGCCTGTTTCCAAACTGTAGGGAATCTAATCTAATCTAACCTCAGACCTTTAACACATTAGCAGAGATGTCACCTTTTTTTAATAAAACCTTAAGTTATCTCGAGAATGTAACTTAAAGAAGTTCTGGGATTGACATATTAATGAACCGAAACCTGCAACCCATTCTAAAAGATGAAAGACTTAACAGCAATCTAGGTTTGCTCAATATATCGTTTTAATTGTATGACACTGTGATCTTTTGCTATAAATTCTGTGGCTTATGATCCTGCCCCACTAGTTACCTGATGAAGGAGCAGCACTCTGAAAGCTAGTGCTTCCAAATAAACCTGTTGGACCATAACCTGGTGTGGGATTTTTAACTTTTTACAGAACTGAAGCAAGTATAGTCGCCTCAGGCGACTCTCTGTGTGGAGTTTGCACATTCTCCCCGTGTCTGCGTGAGTTTCCTCCGGGTGCTCCGGTTTCCTCCCACAGTCTAAAAATGTGCAGGTTAGGTGAATTGGCCATGCTAAATTGCCCGTAGTGTTAGATGAAGGGGTAAATGTAGGGGAATGGGTCTGGGTGGGTTACGCTTCAGTGGGTCGGTGTGGACTTGTTGGGCCGAAGGGCCTGTTTCCACACTGTAAGTAATCTAATCTAATCTATAGTGTACAGTCCATAAGGGAAACTTTGCCTGAGTGAGACAGAGACAAAACAAACATCTTTAATTATTTCTGGAAATATGGTTCAAGCTGAGAACCTGGTGCAGAGGGTAAAGTGAACTACTGTATAAGAAGGAAAGTAAACTTTATTGCAAGAAGTAAAGTGTGCTGAGTGGGGATGCTTTTCTCTCATACTCTTTCTCAGTAAATTCTTTGGTTAATCAGAAACTGCCATTAGAGACTCTTTTTTTAAATTGTTGTAAGCGAGAGACACGTTTTACTTTTAAAGTAGTAACTATATTTGGATTTAACGGAGAAATGCCAGGAATAAGGGAAAGTCAGTACTAACAGGATAAAGTAATGCAGAGCAGAATAAAGTTAACATAAGGGACATAAATATGGCAACACAGCTCAGTGGAAGATAGACTAGGTTGTTAAGTACATTCAAGGCTTGGACGGACAGCTTTTAAGATCAGTTTGGGAATCAAGGGTTCTTGGGGAAAAAGGTCATGAAAGTATTGAGGATTATCAACCATGATCTCATTGAAGGCCACAAATGACTTGATGGGATGAATGGCCTTCTTCTGTTCCTAGATCTCATGGTCTTTAACACATTCATAATCATTGTCATATAGGAATGGATGATCAGGACATCATGGCCTTGTTGGATAAACAACTCCTCGGTTTTAAAGTTCTGATCTTTTACAAATCCCTCACATGGCGTTGTCTCTCCACTGCTCTGTAATCTTTTCCAGCTCTGCATCGTCCAACATCTGTGGTCTTCCAACTCCAGCCCCTCAAGTCTTCAGCACCCAGATCTCAGGTTCTGACAGCTACCCTCTGAACCTCTAATTCCTCCAGTAACCTATTTATTTGACCACATTTATAAGGGCTTTAGTTGCATAGTAATAATTCCCCTACCTCTGAGGTTTCAGTTCAAACCTCAACTGCACCAGAGGGAGGTTGTAACACTTCCTAATAGATTGACTCAAAACATCTATAAATCACCTATCCGAATAAACTTATGTACTTTGGGAAATTTTGTATGATACTTCTGTGGAGCACATTGGAATGTTTTCTGGATGTTAAAGGTGCTATATAGATGTAACTTATTTAATCTGTCAGAATTTGATGAATCAGTGATTCTGGGAGTCACAAACAAACCTTTACCGGTCACTAATTAATTATAGCTAGTTGGATGAATAAATTATCAATAATCTCTCAGAAATTTTAGCAATTGGAAGATAAGTGGGAATATCTCAATTAATTCTCCCACCCCCTCGAGCGGACCACGAGGGTAACTCTCCCCCTCCAGGGGACCCCAGGGGTAACTCTCCCCCCTCTCACCCTCCAGGGGACCCCAGGGGTAACTCTCCCCCCTCTCACCCTCCAGGGGACCCCAGGGGTAACTCTCCCCCCTCTCACCCTCCAGGGGACCCCAGGGGTAACTCTCCCCCTCCAGGGGAACCTGGGTATAGCTCTCCCCCTCTCCCCTCCAGGGGACCCTGGGGGTAACTCTCCCCCCTCTCACTCTCCAGGGGACCCCAGGGGTAACTCTCCCCCTCCAGGGCACTCCGGGGGTAACTCTCCCCCCTCTCCCCTCCAGGGGACCCCGGGGATTACTCCTACCACCCCCCCCCCCAGTGGATCCCCTGGGTATTGACCGGAAGTGACCTGTCCAAATGTTGACACATGAAATTGAAAGTTTGGTTTCCATGGCGACGTGATGTAGCGGCTCCGAAGTGGGACTCCCACAGATTCACTCCGAGAGGCGATGCTGAGGCTGTGCCGGGACCATGGAGGTGCCCCGAGTCTGTGTGAGTTACACCGAGAGTGAATGACCCCGTGTGTCTGTGTGTGAGTTACACTGAGAGTGAATTACCCCGTGTGTGTGTGTGTGTGTGAGTTACACCGAGAGTGAATTACCCCGTGTGTCTGTGTGTGAGTTACACCGAGAGTGAATTACCCCGTGTGTCTGTGTGTGAGTTACACTGAGAGTGAATGACCTCGTGTGTCTGTGTGTGAGTTACACTGAGAGTGAATTACCCCGTGTGTCTGTGTGTGAGTTACACCGAGAGTGAATGACCTCGTGTGTCTGTGTGTGAGTTACACCGAGAGTGAATTACCCCGTGTGTCTGTGTGTGAGTTACACCGAGAGTGAATTACCCCGTGTGTCTGTGTGTGAGTTACACCGAGAGTGAATTACCCCGTGTGTCTGTGTGTGAGTTACACCGAGAGTGAATTACCCCGTGTGTCTGTGTGTGAGTTACACTGAGAGTGAATGACCTCGTGTGTCTGTGTGTGAGTTACACTGAGAGTGAATTACCCCGTGTGTCTGTGTGTGAGTTACACCGAGAGTGAATGACCTCGTGTGTCTGTGTGTGAGTTACACCGAGAGTGAATGACCCCGTGTGTCTGTGTGTGTTACACTGAGAGTGAATTACCCCGTGTGTGAGTTACACCGAGAGTGAATTACCCCGTGTGTGAGTTACACCGAGAGTGAATTACCCCGTATGTCTGTGTGTGAGTTACACCGAGAGTGAATTACCCCGTGTGTGAGTTACACCGAGAGTGAATTACCCCGTGTGTCTGTGTGTGAGTTACACTGAGAGTGAATGACCTCGTGTGTCTGTGTGTGAGTTACACTGGGAGTGAATTACCCCATGTGTCTGTGTGTGAGTTACACCGAGAGTGAATTACCCCGTGTGTCTGTGTGTGAGTTACACCGAGAGTGAATTACCCCGTGTGTCTGTGTGTGAGTTACACCGAGAGTGAATTACCCCGTGTGTCTGTGTGTGAGTTACACCGAGAGTGAATTACCCCGTGTGTCTGTGTGTGTGTTACACCGGGAGTGAATTCCCCCGTGTGTCTATGTGAGTTACACTGAGAGTGAATTACCCTGTGTGTCTGTGTGACCCTGTGTGTCTGTATGAATTATACTGTGTGAATCAGTCAGTCAGTCAGTGACTTATACTGAATTACACTGTGGGAGATACATTTTGAGTGAGAGGGTGGGTTATACCGTGAGAGTGAATTATACTCTGTGTGATCTGCCCTCTGTGTTGGAGAGCTGGCTTTTTTGTATCCACTGCTGAGTGTACCTTGTGTGCATGCTGAATTGTGTATTACAGTCCTTCCAACACCCACCTTCCTCTCATGTTATGGCCTGGAGCTATGGATAATGACATGATAGCCTCCACTAGTGCAGTTTCCACTTTCCATCCAACATGTAGTTGACTAGGAATTCCTCCCTCCCTTAATACCTGCCACTGGTGTGCGATTGACAAATTGGCATTTGTTTCCCCATGTCATGAATGGAGTCAGGGGCTCCATCCAATGCACCACGTGACTGCTTTATAGAAAGTGTGCAGATGCTTTTAAAACAAGTTGGCAGACCTTTGAAAGGATGATCTCCCAGTTTCACGTGAGAATGACTGACGCACAGTGCAGGTGAGTCAGTGACTATATTCAGAGATTGAGAGACCGCAGTCCCTGAGATCCAGCACTAGGCAGTTAGTACACAGTGTAAAGCTTAAACTATAACAGTGAATGTGTCTCAAAAGTTAATAAGACCACATTTGAAAATTCTGTGTAGTTTGGATGTTGTCCTATAAAAAGGGCACAGGTTTTTTGGGGTGTTGCCTGATGTTAGGAAATACAGAAACAAACTCTAGCTGAGATAACTTCACTGTTGGAGTTTGTGATTCATGTAAAAACCATGCAAACAATAAAACATCATTTTACTTGTACACGCTGTAGGCATGGATGGCAAGGCCAGCATTTGCTGCATATTCCTAATTGCCCATGAATTGTTTGGCCATTTCAGAAGGCAGTTAAGGGTCTGTGGATCTGGAGTCACATAGAGTCAGGAATGTGGTGCTGGAAAAAACGCAGCAGGTCAGGCAGCATCTGAGGAGCAGGAGAGTTGATGTTTCAGGCATAAGGTCTCCATCAGGAATTCCTTGGATGCTGCCTGACCTGCTGTGCTTTTTCCAGCACCACACTTTATCGACTCTGACTCTTCAGCATCTGCAGTCCTCACTATCTCCTGGAGTCGCATAGAATCCCTACAGCATGGAAATAGATACTTTGTTCCAATTTGTCTGTGCTGACCAGACATCCCAAACTGACCTAGCCCCACTTTTGCCAGCATTTGGCCCATATCCCTCTAAACTCTTCCTCATCATATACCCATCCAGATGCCTTTTAAATGTTGTAATTGTACCAGTCTCCACCATTTCCTCTGGCAGCTTGTTCCATACATGCACCATCTTCTGCGTGAGAAAAGTTTCCCCCTCAGGTCCTTTCCCCCCCTCTCCTTAAACCTAAGCCCTCTCGGTTTGGACTTTTTCCTGCCCAGGAAAAAAAGTACCTTAACTGTTCTCCCTATCCATGCCCCTCCTGCTTTTATAAACCTCTATAAGGTCACCCCTCAGCCTCCGCCGCTCCAGGGAAAACAGCCCCAACTTATTCAGCCTCTTCCGAAAGCTCAAACCCTTGACCAGATTGGGTAAGGGCAGGAGACTTCCCTCCCTAAAGGGCATTACTGAACCAGATGGTCTTTTACAACAACTGATGACTAGCTTTCAGTTCCACCAGCTGCTGTGGTGGGATTTGAATTATGGATTACGAATCAGTGACGTTATCAGTACAACCCCAAAACTCTAAGAGAAGGTGTTTGAGGAAAGTGGTTAAATGGATATGGGGACAAAGCAGGTGCATTGGATCCAAATATTGCTCATGTTAAGGACAAACATGAACATTGAGCTGAATGGACTCTTTCAGTCTTGTGGTTTCTATATAATTAATCAAACATGCTAGCATGTATCAAATTGTTGATTCATTGTAATATGAACTAAGAACAGGAATAGGCCATTTGGCCCTTCGATCCTGCTCTGCCATTCAATAAGATCATGGCTGATCTTAATACTAACTAACTTCTGCTGCCGCCTTCAGACTTATGCACATGGACCCTCCGATCTCCCTTCCCTGCATAGTCCTTTATGCATCATCTCATAGGAGAAAGTGAGGACTGCAGATGCTGGAGATCAGAGCTGAAAATGTGTTGCTGGAAAAGCGCAGTAGGTCAGGCAGCGTCCAAGGAACAGGAGAATCGATGTTTTGGGCATGAGAAGAAGGGCTTTCTGAAGAAGGGATCATGCCCAAAACATTGATTCTCCTGCTCCTTGGATGCTGCCTGACCTGCGCTTTTTCAGCAACACATTTTCAGCTGCATCATCTCATACTCCACGTATTAAACTCCATCTGCCACTGTCTGCCCAATCTGCTAGCCTATCGGTGCCCTTGATGATTTTAGGGTCCAATAGGGTGGCACAGTGGCTCACAGCGATAGAGACCTGAGTTTGATTCCACCCTCGGGCGACTGCCTGTGCGGAGTTTGTACATTTTCCCTGTTTCAGGCTGGGTTTCCTCCCACAGTCCAAAGACTGTGCAAAGTTAGTTAGGTGGACTGGCCATGCTAAATTGCCCATTGTATTCAGGGAGGTGCAAGCTAGGCTGGTTAACAATGCGAATTGCAGGGCCACAGGGATAAAATGGAGGTTGGGGTCTAGGTGGGATGCTGTTTGGGTGTTTGTGTGGACTCAGTAGACAAAGTGCAGTAGTCTGCTTCCATATTGTAAGGGGTACTGATTCTACTTTGCAGTTGGTTTGTACAGCTTCTGTGTTTGCTCTACATTTGAAGTTGATAATTGCTGCTTAGTGTGGACCAGACCTGCTATTCCTCTCCTATCCCTGCTCCTTTGATCCCTGAGTCAGAAACAGGGAATTCCACCCCTAACGTCATCACAAACAAGTCTACAATCCATGGACTATGGCGGCTCTAACAAAGAAAGGCAGGGTATGTGTACAGCACCTTCCAGGAGCACCTGATCTCTCAATACAGTTGATGAAATATTTTGGAAATCTAGTTACTTAATGTAGGAAGAGCATCAACTAATTGATAATAAGCTTCAGTTTTATTGTTAAACCTGAACCTGCAGCATTGCATGTTTGTGTTTCAGTAAAAGACCAAAATTCTTGTTAAAAACCAAAAATTTTTTTAAAAGTACGATCTACCAAGCCAGATTTCACTCTGGGATCTGATTTGTTGAGCAATAATGCCATCTGGGAGCATAACACATGTAAAAGTAATTCTTCATTCATTCAATCTCTTTCTCTCTCTCTCTTTCACATATCTCCCTTTTGTCTTATCCCACTCATTCCATCTGTAACCTATCCCAGTTCTGATGAAAGGTCACTGACCATTAGCTCTGTCTCCACATAGGCTGCCTGACCTGATGAGTTTCTTCCCTCTTCCACCATTTCCTGTCCTCAATTCTAATTTGCCAACATCTGCTTTTCCTTTATTAAGAGACAAAAAAAACCAGCAGATGCTGGAATCCAAAGTAGACAGGCAGGAGGCTGGAAGAACACAGCAAGCCAGGCAGCATCAGGAGGTGCAGAAGTCAAAGTTTCGGGTATAACCCTTCGACATTTTGGGTGTCGTGAAACATTGACTTCTGCACCTTCTGATGCTGCCTGACTTGCTGTGTTCTTCCAGCCTTCTGCCTGTCCACTTTATTAAAACATTACTCACTTGTGGGGCTATCACTAACGAAGCAAGCATCGATTGCCCTTCCCTGTTTGCCCTGGAGGAGGTGATAGTGAGCCTCCTTGTTGAACTGTTTGCAGTCCATTTGGTGTAGGAGGCGAACATTGTGAGAAAAGATTGGTGAAAAGGCAAAGCTTTATTGAAGTAATGATTGCATTGACATGGTCAGTGTAACAAAGAGTTGCCAACCCTGGCAGCAGCAGGGAAGCGAGCTGGAGTTTTCATCACATGGACTGTCTTCTGCCAACTGCTCTGCTGTTTTTCTCTCTCAATTGGTTGCCTGACATGTCTGACATTGTAGTATGATACCTTCTTGTAACCTATTAGAAAGCAAACATGTTCTTTATTGGATAGTTCCTGAGTGTTTGGCCAAGATCCTTTATTTCCCCTACTCTGCCCTTTTAGTGAAGTGTTGAAAGAAAATGCTTTTTGTTTTGGCCCAATGATTAATCTCTTGGTTCTTCTGCCCTCACCCGACCCCAACAACTCCAGCGTGGTCTCGAACTAGGGGCCACTGTTTAAAAATACGGGATCACCCATTTATGACAAAGGTGAGAATTCTTTTCTCACAGAGGACTGAATCTTTAGAATTGTCTCCCTTAAAAGGTGATAGAAGGAGAGTCTTTGAATATTTTGCAAGACAAGGGATAGATTCTGGATAAGTGTGCAAGTGAAAGGTTATCAAGGGTAAGCAGAAATTGGCCATAATCTGATCAGCCATAATCTTGTTAAATGGTGGAACAGGGGCTAAGTGGCCTCCACACACTCCTAATTGAGATGGTTCAATGTTCCTGGAGGTTAACCTTCAGTTCTGCATGAATCACCTCTTTGGAAACCATTGCATGTGATCTTAACCCAGAGATGGTTAAGAAACTCATGGAGCAGTTTAAAATAATTGGGAAAAGCCCAGGCCCAAGTATATCAATTGGCCACGGACAAAATCACTTCCAGTGAGATAATGAGGAAAGGTGAATGTTGGCGATGCTCCACTATCCCAGGTTCCCTGGCTGCCGCTCCCCTGTAGCTCCCATCGTTGGTGTTTGTGACAATCATTGCTGGGCAGAACATCAGCTCCCAAATCCTGACTTTCTGGGGAGGGGCCTGAGGCACATAGATGCTTGGACAGCCAACGTTTTGAGGTGAGTTCAATCTTGGAGCGTGAACTTCAGTCATTAAGTCTTTATTTCCATTGATTCCGACACAGGATCTTCCAACTGACTCTTACTACATTGGCGAAAGGAGGGAGGATGCCCTGCAGAGACGACGCAAATATATTGAGGTTACCTCGCGATGAAATATCCAGCGAAATTCCTTCCCCGCCCTACCCCTGATCTGTTCCCCACACCACCAACACCACAAGGGACTGTCTTGTGAGAAAATGTTTAGATGAGGCCTGTACTCATTAGAAGCAGAACAGTGAGCAGTGACCTTACTGAAAAAAAAATATTCTGAGGGAACTTGACACAGTAAATGCAAAAAGGTGTTTCACCCTAGTGGAAGAGTCGAGAACCAGAGGGCATAATGTCAGAATAAGTAGTTGATTCATTTTAAGACTAAGATGAGGAGGAATTTCTTCAGAGTTTAGTGCATCTGTGGAATTCTTTACAACAGAGGGCTGTCGAAGGTGGATTGTTGGGTATTTCCAAGGCTGCATTGGACAGAATTTTCAACAGGAAAGGCCTAAGGGTAATTGGGAGAAGTCAGGGAAGTGGGTTTGAGGATTATCAGATCAGCCACAATCTCATTGAAAGGCAGAGCAGAATTGATGGGCCAAATGGTCTACCTCTGCTCCTATACCTCATTTGATTTAATTCACTCTCCTCCTGCTCGTTGTTTGAGATCCAAGCTGCAATGGTTGTGTTATCAGCAAACCTGTAAATGGAATTGGTGCAGATTTGGTCACCCAGTCGTGTGTGTGTGTGTGTGTGTGTGTGTCTATAAGGAGTATAATAGGGGGCTGAGTACACAGCTTTACAGGGGATTGAGGATTAGCCTTGAGAATTATAGTGGAGGAGGTGCTGTCACCGAACCTTACTGACTGCAGTCTGTTGGTCAGAAAGTCGAGAATCCAGTTACAGAGGGAGGAGCAGAGCCCTAGGTCCCAAGGTTTGGAGTTGGGTTTGTTTGCAATTATGATGTTGAAGGTGGAGTTTAATCAATAAATAGGAGCCTGACATAGTTATGCTTGTTGTCCAGATGTTTCACGGATGAGTGTAGGGCCAGGGAGGTGGCGTCTGCTGAAGACCTGTTGCACCAGTAGGCCAGTTAGAGAGCCAGGCAATCTGGGAGGCTGGAACTTTTGTGAGGAATGACCTTGGAGCTCTTCATAATGATGGATGTCAAAGCCACCAAGTGGTAATCATTGAGGCACACTGCCTGATTTTTCTTTGGCACCGTGATGATGATAGTCTTCCTGAAGTAGGTGGGGACTTCAGATTGTAGTATGGAGGGGTCGAAGATGTCTGTGAGTACTCTGCCAGCTGGTCCACACCGGATCTGAGTGCACGGCCGGAGAGTCCACCTGGGCCAGTCACTTTCCATGGGTTCACTCTCAAGAAGGTTTATCCAATGTTGATGGCATTGACCGTGAGTACATGTGCATCTGAGGCTATTGGGATAGGTGACATTGTTTCACTGACCTTCTGTTCAAAGTGAGTATAGAGTGCATTGAGTTCATCGGGGAGGAATATACTGTTACCCGCAGTTCTGTTTGACTTTGCTGTGTAATGTCGCGTAAGCCTTGCAAAAACAATGGGTGTCCGTGTGGTTGGTCTATGGGTCTTGAGCTTACTTTGGTACTGCCTCTTGGCATCTCTGATGCCCTTATGAAGGTCGTACCTGGGTTTCCTGTATAGGTCAATGGCAACCGCTTTGTACACCTCAGACCTGGTCTTCAGTAAGAAGTGGATCTCCCAGTTCATTCATGGTTTCTATTGGGGAACATTTGGATTACCGTCTTGAGCACGCAGTCATCTACACGCTTACTAATGAGGTCTGCATAGTTGTTTAGGTTGGCCACTGAGTTCTTGAATCTAGATCAGTCCATCGACTCTAAGCAGTCCCATAGAAGCCCTTCAGTTTCCTCAGGTCAACACAGCATTACTTTATGTACTGGGTCATCACACTTCATTTTCTGCTTGTGGGCTGGGAGGAGGAACATAGCGTTAGACCATAAGACATAGGAGCAGAAATTAGGCCATTCAGCCCATCGAGTCTGCTCCACCATTCAATCATGGCTGATAAGTTTCTCAACCCCAATCTCCCGCTTTCTCCCTGTAACCCTTGATCCCCTTTACAATCAAGAACCTATCCAACTCTGTTTTAAATGTACTCAATGACCTGGCCTCCACAGCCTTCTGTGGGAATGAATTCCATTGATTCAACTCTCTGGTTGAAGACATTGCCCCTTATCTCTGTTCTAAAAGGTCTTCTTTTTATACTAAGGCTGTTCCCTCAGGTTCTAGTCTCTTCTACCAATGGAAACATCTTCCCAACATCCACTCTGTCCAGGTCATTCAGTATTCTGGAAGTTTCAGTTAGATCCCCCCTCATCCCTCTAAACTCCATTGAGTATAGACCCAGAGAACTTAAATGTTCCTCGTTCACTAAGCCTTTAATTCTTGGGATCATTCTTGTGAACCTCCTCTGGACCTGCTCCAAGGCTGATACATCCTTCCTGTTCACAATACACTAAATGTGGTCTGACCAGACCTTTATAAAGCCTCAGAAGTACATCCCTGCTTTTATATTCTAGTCCTCTCTAAATAAATGCCAATATTGTATTTGCCTTCCTAACTACTGACTCAACCTGCAAGTTTACCTTGAGAGAAGCCTAGACTAGAACTCCCAAGTCTCTTTGCATTTCAAAGTGCTGAATTTTCTCCCCATTTAGAAAATAGTCCATGCCTCTCTTCTCCCTACCAAAGTGCATGACCTCGCACTTTCCCACATTGGATTTTATCTGCCATCTCTTTGCTCACTCTCCTAACCGTGTCTAAATCTTTCTGCAGCCTCCCTATCTCCTCAATGCTACCTGTACCTCTACTTGTCTTGTAATCATCTGCAAACCTAGTCGGAATGCCCTCAATTCCTTCATCTAGATATTAATGTATAAAGTGAAAAGTTGTGGGCCCAACACTGACCCTTGCGGAACACCACTTGTCATCTGCTGCTACCCTGAGAAGGACCCTTTTATCCCCACTCTCTGCTTTCTGCAAGTCAGCCAAGCTTCTATCCATGCTAGTACCTTGCCTCTGACACCATAAGCCCTTTTCTTACCCAGCAGCCTCCTATGTAGCACCTTGTCAAAGGCCTTCTTGAAGTCCAGACATATAACATCCACTGGGTTTTCTTGGTCTAATCTGCTCGTTACTTCCTCAAAGAATTCTAGCTGATTTGTCAGGCATGACCTCCCCTTGATGAAACCATGCTGACTTTGCTCTTTTTACCATACGCTTCCAAATAATCAGAAACCTCATCCTTCATAATGGATTCCAGGATATTACCAACTACCGAGGTCAGGCTAATCAGTCTGAAATTTCCCATCTTTTGCTTTACTCCCTTCCTAACAGGGGGTTACATTTAGCAATTTTCCAGTGTCCTGGGATTCTCCCTCTCTTCAATGATTCCTGGAAGATCACCATAAACACCTCCACTATTTCTTCAGCTATCTCCTTCAGAACTCTAGGGTATAGTCCATCTGGTCCAAGTGATTTATCCACCTTCAGACCTTTCAGTTTTTCTAGTATTTTCTCCTTGGTGATGGCTACCATACCCACCTCTGCCTCTGACTCTCTTGTATTTTTGGGATGTCACTCATGTCTTCCACCGTGAAAACTGATGCGAAGTAATTGTTCAGTTCCTCAGTCATTTCTTTGTTCCCCACTACTATCTCTCCTGCGTCATTTTCCAGTGGCTCAATGTCCACTTTTGCCACTCTTTTGCCCTTTATTTTTCTAAAGAAACTCTTACAGTCTTCCTGTATATTACTGGCTAGCTTGCCTTCATATTTAATCTTCTCCCTCCTTATTTCCTTTTTTGTTTTTGTCCATTGTTGGCCTTTGTGGACTTCCTAACGCTTTGGTTTCCACAGCCCTTCACCACATTATATGTTTTCTCTTTTGCTTTTATGCTGTCCCTGGCTTCCCTAGTCAGCCAATGGTTGCCTCATCCTCCCTGTACCAGCTTCTTTTTCCTCAGGATGAATCTCTGCTGTGTCTCCCAGGTTACTCTCGGAAACTCCTGCCATTGCTGTTCCACTGTCTTTCCTGCTAGGCTCCTCTCCCAGTCAATTCTGCTCAGCTCCTTCCTCATGCCTCTGTAGTTGCCTTTATTCAGCTGTAATACTGTTACATCTGATTTCCCTATCAAATTGCAGAGTAAATTCAATCATATTATGATCACTGCCTCCTAAGGGTTCCTTCACCTTAAGCTCCCTTATCAAGTCTGCCTCATTGCATAGCACTAAATCCTGTTCGCTAGTGGGCTCCACCACAAGCTGCTCCAAAAAGCCATCTTGTAGACATTCCAAAAATTCTTTTTCTTATGATCCATTGCCAACCTGACTTTCCCAGTTTATCTGTGTATTGAACTCCCCCATGATCCCTGTAATGACCGGCCCTAGATCTGATTTACCAAAATGCAGATGAGAGATGGAGTGGCAGGCATCTCTGGTTGTGCAGCAATGGTCAAGAATGTTCGAACCTCGGGTGGGTCAGGAGATGTGTTGGTGGTCTTTTGGTACCATGTTCTGGAGGTTGGCCTGGTTGAAGTCACCAGCTAAGATTTGCCTTTACTTGACTTCTAAAGCAAGATTGTCCTGCCCTACACATCTTTCCCACACAAGAAGGAAGCTGACTTGTACGCAACCAATACAGGGAGGACAAGAATCAAAGATTCAGCATGGTACAGCACAGAAGGAGACCATTCAGCACAAAGAACACAAAAACAAAAGAAGCGATGAGTTAGGAGCAGGAATAGGCTTTTCAGCTCCTTAAACTTGCCCTGTCATTCTATAATGTCACAGCTGGATGGTTCAACTGAGGCATTCGAGATATCATTGGACAATTGGCAGCAGGCAATTGCTAAACATAAGCAAAAATTAGACCAGACAGAAATTAATTCTTCAGCTTAAATAGCAATTCATAATTCCTTGTTTGAGAACATTACATAGAGTCAAAATCTAGCACTGCACAACACAGCGTGACGCTCTGATGAAGGGCTTCTGCCCAAAACGTCAACTCTCTTGCTCCTCGGATGCTGCCTGACCTGCTGTGCTTTTCCAGCGCCACGCTTTTCAACCTTGACTCTCCAGCATCTGCAGTCCTCACTTTCTTCTAGCGTGATGGTTCAGCCTAACTATCCCCTTAACAAAGCTGCATCCAAATACCTCTCACCCCATTGAGTGCATTCTCATAGCAGCACAGAGGCAGGAGGAGTTTCTGCAGCCCTTTCAGCCTACTCAACTACTCTATATGATTGTGGCTGATCATTCAAACCCTGTCCTTTTTTTGTGTTTTCTCCCAATTCCCTTTCATCCCTTAAGCCTGAAGTATTTCTAGTTCCTTGCTGGAAACGTTCAATGTCTTTGCCTCAGCTGCTTTCTGTGGCAGAGAATTCCGCAGGCTCCCCACTCTCTGGGTGAAGGAATTCCTCCTTACCTCAATCTTAAGTGATCTAGTCCTTCAACGTTTGGGAGAAGATTTGTAGCTCGGGTGCTCGTTGTTGTGGTTCTGTTCGCCGAGCTGGGAATTTGTCTTGCAAACGTTTCGTCCCCTGTCTAGGTGACATCCTCAGTGCTTGGGAGCCTCCTGTGAAGCACTTCTGTGATGTTTCCTCCGGCATTTATAGTGGCCTGTCTCTGCCGCTTCCGGTTGTCAGTTCCAGCTGTCCGCTGCAGTGGCCGGTATATTGGGTCCAGGTCGATGTGTTTGTTGATAGTCAGTGGATGAGTGCCACAGTCCTATAACTCTGGCTCATTGGTCTAGGGCTATGATTCTTACTCAGGGTCATCTACCGTGCTGACTTGCGTGAGGTGCTGGGTTCAAATCCCAGACGAGCCCGGGTTTCTTAACTTGACTTGTGCAAAAATGTCCGATTAATTTTATGGGTGGCATGGTGGCACAGTGGTTAGCACTGCAGCCTCACAGTGTCAGAGACCTGGGTTCAATTCCCGCCTCAAGAACTCTCTGTGTGGAGTTTGCACATTCTCCCTGTGTCTGCGTGGGTTTCCTCCGGGTGCTCCAGTTTCCTCCCACAATCCAAAAATGTGCTGGTTAGGTGAATTGGCCATGCTAAATTTCCCGTAGAGTTAGGTGAAGGGGTAAATGTAGGGGAATGGGTCTGGGTGGGTTGCACTTTGGTGGGTCGGTGTCAACTTGTTGGGCCGAAGGGCCTGTTTCCACACTGTAATCTAATCTAAATCTAAATTTGCCAGCACTTGACCCATATCCCTCTGAACCCTTCCTATTCATATACCCATCCAGCTGCCTTTTAAATGTTGCAATTTTACCAGCCTCCACCACTTCCTCTGGCAGCTCATTCCATACACACACCACTCTCTGCATGAAATCGTTGCCTCTCAGGTCCCTTTTAAATCGTTCCCCTCTCACCTTAAACCCTCTCACCCTTTAGTTTTAGAATCTCCTATCTTCGGATAAGGACTTTGGCTATTCACCCTATCCATGCCCCTCAATTATAAAATCTCTATAAGGTCACCCCTCAGCCTCATAACTTCATGTCAACCTCATTATACTCCATCTGCCATACACTTGCCTACTCACTTAACTGGGTCAAACCAGACTGAAGTGTGGCTGTATACTCCTCATAGCTCAGCCTTCCACCCAACTTGGTGTCATTCATAAGAGATTTGAATTTAGTTCCCTCCTCTACATCATGAATGTATACTGTTAATAGCTGGGGGTTCAAGTGCTGATCTGTGTGTGGTACTCCATTAGGCACTGCCTGCCACCTGGAAGAAGACCCATTTATTCTTACTCTTTGTGTCCTGTCTACCAGCCAGTTCTCTCCACATGTCAGTACACTACCCTCAATTCACATGTTAATATCTGTTGTGGGACCCTCCTGAAAGCCTTTTGAAAGTTTAAGTACACAACATCCACTGGCTCCCCCTTATCAACCCTCCCCCTTGTCACTGGAGCTCTGCTAAACTTAAGAACATTCAATCTATTGGAAATGTTTCTTTGCATTTTGCTCTTGATAGAAGCCAATGGAACAAGCAAGCGGTGATCAGAAGGACATCTCTTCATATCTAAGGGAGCTGCCAACAGAAGGTGAGTACAGTGACCGTGGGTCATGAGCATGCTGCTGAACTGATAGTACACAGTTGAGGGGAATGCAGTGGTATTGCAGTAATGCAACTGGATGTGTCATCCAGAGACCCAAGTTAATTTTCTGGTGGCACAGCAACTGGGGAAATTTAAACTCAATTAATAAACCCTGGAATTAGTCCCAGAAATAGCTCTGTCCCCTCAAAAGGATTTGGATATGGGGTTCAACTGGATCTTAACTAATTTTGTGGGCTGGAATTTCATTGGATAATGATGTCAAGGGATGTGGAGTGAAACTGGGGCATTTGGATCAACTGTAAGGTGGAACAGGCTCAGTGGGGCTGAATGGTCTCCTCCTGTTCCATGTTCTTAGGTATTGTCCTCAAACATATTTGCTGCAAGATCAAAGCTGAGTAATTGATAGGTATCTCGTGTAAAAGGTGGAGATAAAGCATGAGAATTTTCAGCTTTAATCTAAAGTTGTTCCCATGGGTTCACAGAATCATAGAACTGTTACAGAGGCCATTCTACCTATTGTGTCTGTACTAGCTTATCAGTGTGCATCATTGCCTAGAGCCAATCTCCTGCCTTTTATGCAATCTCTTGCATATTTTTCTATCTCAATAATCACCCAATACTTTATTGAACGTCACAATTGAACCTGCCTCCTCCAAGTTTTCAGAGTGAATTTCCCAACTTCTCACTGCGTGATCAAGTGTTCCTTTCTCAAATCTCATTTTTGTTTTTCAAAAATATCTTTAAATCTATACCCTCCTCTTCCTGTTCCTTTGATAAGCAGGGGACAGTTTCTCCCCGTCCGGTCTATCCAGTCTGTTCCCCATTCTCTCAGATCTCCTCTCAGCCACCTTCTCTCCAAAGTGAACAGTCCCAACTTCTTCAATGTGGGGTTGATATGATCCCTGAGAGCATGGAGGAAGCTGGGTTATCCTGCATTTAGGGCCAGATCTGCCCATCACTCCCTGCACTGGGTTGGTTGAGGTGTGATGGGTGGGGAGGGTAATATTTTAGTGCCAAGGTTGTGCTATTGCCAGTGGGATTTTACTCATGATGGCACATTGAAGGAGTAGGCATCCAATGGGGATAACCTGGAGATCTTATTCTGCTTCTTGTTTTTGCACCTTGTGCTCAATGGAAGAAACCCCCCTCACTCTTGCTCTTAAAAAAAACCCTTTTATCCCTTCACCCTAAAACTCTCACCAACCCCCACAATCCGAATCATCCTACAGTGTAGAAAGAGGCCATTTGTCCCATCGAGTCTGCACAGACTCTCCATAGAGCATCGCACCCAGATCCATCCCTTCCCAACTCCACATTTATCATAACGTGCATATCCCTGGAAATGCACACAGACAAAAGGAGAACATGCAAACAGTCACCCAAGGCTGGAATTGAACCCAGGTCCCTGGTACTGTGAGGCAGCAATGCTAACCACTGTACCACCATACTACCCCTGCTTTGAGGCACTTCTATACTGGCCATCTATGTAATGTCATAGAGTCATAGAGATATACTGTGCAGCACAGAAACAGATCTTTTGATCCAACTTGTCCATGCAGATCAGATATCATAAATTAATCTAGTACCATATGCCAGCTTTTTGCCCATATCCCTCTAAACCCCTCCTATGCATATACTCATTCAGATACCTTTTAAATGTTGTAATTGTACCAGCCTCCACCACCACCTCCGGCAGCTCATTCCTCTGTGTGAAAAACGTTATCCCCTCTCACCTTAAACCTATGCCCTCTGGTTTTGGACTCCCTTACCCTGGGGAACAAAAACCTTGGTTATTCACCCACCCGTGCCCCTCATGATTTTATAAACCTCTATAAGGTCACCCCTCAGCCTCCGACACTCCAGGGAAAACAGCCCCAGCCTATTCAGCCTCCCCCTAAAGCTCAAACCCTCCAACCCTGGTAATATCTTTGTAAATCTTTTCTCAATCCACAGTCTAACACCTTTTGGTCAATGCTCATGAGCAGTTACTGATGATGCCAGGGTGACCCCTGTCCCCTTGCCCACCTCCATTTGAAGGTTACTTTTCATTCCTTCTGAGAACAAAACCTTCTCAGTTTCCCAAACAATAACAGACAGAAAACAGGGTATGTTTTATGCCAGATCAGTTGTTGAAGCACGCTCAATGGGCATTGTGACCTTTGTATTTTATTGTATTTTCCCCCTTTGTTTTCCCACGCCATGAATTTGCAAAGTTAATTAATGTGAACATAGCTCTCAAATCAAATCCCTTGCAACACAATAAATACATAAGAAAATTCAGTTGTTAGAGGACCCCAATTTCCAACAACACTCCCTGGTTAGGACAGTGCAGTGGCGTGTACAGGATTGTGGACAAATCTTTGTACTAGCATTTGGATCCCATGAGCTTCTGATTCAAAAGTTTGCATTTGGCCAAAAGTTCTTTACCAGAGCAACCTCTCCACCCATTTCGACTCTGGCCAGTCCCTTTGCGCCATCAGAGATTCAGGATTAGTGAAGTGTTAGTGTCTTCCTCACTGAGTGTATGTGGAAATCCGTGGTGACAGTGTTGGAATCAGTTTGACAATGAGAGGTCTCATTCATGATCAAAGGCTCTGTGCTGGGCAAGTGCCTTTAATTCCACCAGAGGGAGCCATTGGACCACAATGTTTGTTTTACTTTGGACCATCACTCTGCCAGAACATTAGATTAGATTCTCTACAGTGTGGAAACAGGCCCTTCGGCCCAACAAGTGCACACTGACCCTCCGAAGAGCAACCCACCCAGACCCATTCCCCTACACCTAACACTACAGGCAATTTAGCATGGCCAATTCACCTAACCTGCACATCTTTAGATTGTAGGAGGAAACCAGAGCACCCAGAGGAAACCCACGCAGATGTGGAGAATGTGCAAACTCCACATAGACAGGTGCCCAAGGCTGGAATTGAACCTGGGACCCTGGCCCTACGAACCACTGTGCTACCCCTAATACAAATATCCCTGCTTTCCTCAGGTTCCCAGCTCCCCTGGGTCTGTCCCAGCAGGATCCAGGGTGACGTGAATCTGTTTAGTTTCTTAGCTTGGGGTTGATGAATTAACAGTCAGTGGGGATTGGTTTGTGTCTTGGGTTGATCATTGTTGAGGAATGCACAGGGCCAGTTAGACCTTCATAGAAGGGTACAGAACATTGTTGGATGTGAGAGAAGCTCCTTTCTTACTTGCTTTTCAGTGAGGCTGCCTCATGGATCTGTTACTGTGAGATAGTGCTTTCTGGACAATATCAGTCTGTGTGGCATGGGAGAGAAGCCTGGAATCTCTCTCTCTCTCAAATAGACTTGTTAAATCCAATCCTTCCTTGGATGGGAGCAGTGAGTGATGCTATCTCCATGTGGGTTGTAATCGGTCAGTGCTGCAATGGGAGTAGCTGGCCACATCTCTGGAGTGTGGTCTGAATCCCAAACTTTGGATCCAGGGAACATAAGAAATAAAAACAGGAGTGGACTATTCAGCCCCGTGAGCCTGCACTGCCAGTCTTGCCCTCACCTCCAGTTTCCTCACATGTGTGAGTTGATGTAGGGAAACGATTAGATTTAGAGCATTTGGTTTTCCAGGAGGCATTTGAAAAATGTGCCATATAAAAGGTTATTGCAGAGGATAAGAGCACACGAGATTGGGGTGATGTACAGAGGAACCTCGATTATCCTAATTTTGGATTATCTGAAGGAGATCTCGAGGACCCGATAGAAACGTTACATCAAAGAGGTGTTTCTAACACCGATCTCACCTTTTGTTTACAATGATTAAAAACAAACGCAGCTTACTGAAGTGCTGCCGAGAACAGTCCTGGACATCGATGGGAGCCCAGGTACCGTCTCCAAATAACTGACCACCCGCCTTCCCTCTCTCTCCCCTCCCACACTTTCCCTGGAGTTCTACACAGGGGTGTACCCTAAACCTCCCTTCCCCAGATAAAATCTCCAATATTGTCCTGTACAGGGCAAAGGTGGAACCTGTCAAAAAGTTGCAGTAAAATGTGTCTGTGTCCGTGTGTGTGTGTGTGTGTCTGTGCGTGTGTGTCTGTGCGTGTGTGTTGTGCGTGTGTGTTGTGCGTGTGTGTTGTGTCCGTGTGTGTGTGACTTTGATGAGACTCACCGCCAAAAGGCAGCAGTACTCTTGCTGTCAGTGTCCAGTCCATCTGCCCCCGGGTGAGGTGGGGGATGCTGACAGTGGGGGGGGGGGGGGGGGAGAGTTGGATGGGATTGGCGGGTGGGGGTAGACAGGAGAGTGGGGGCTCATGCGCAGTGTGCTGTTGCCTAGTCTCCTGAACAGGGGGAGCGGACTTATCAAGTGCTCGCTGTGTCAGTCCCATTGAACTGTTTGGGAGGGGGTGGGGAAGTGGGGGGCTTGAGCAATGCTGCAGGTCCCTTACACACAAGTGTGTGTCTGCTCAGAAACAAACTCTGAGACGGAGAGTGGGAGCAAGGCAGATACAGCGAAGAAAAAGGAAAACAGAAAACTCCCAGCCCCAGGAGAGGCATTGAAACAATTAAACGGATAATCAATTATCCAAACGATATATTGCCCGCCCATCTTGTTTGGATAATTGAGGTTCCTCTGTATTAACACAGGTTGAGGATTGATTGGCACACAGAAAACCAATTCGGGATGACACAGAAAACCAATTCGGGATGAATGAATCTTTTTCAGTTTCGAAAGACATTGCTCAGGGAGTGCCATCAGGATCAGTCCTAAGCCTTGGAGTGTTTAGATTAGATTAGATTACTTACAGTGTGGAAACAGGCCCTTCGGCCCAACAAGTCCACACCGCCCCGCCGAAGCGTAACCCACCCATACCCCTACATCTACATCTACCCCTTACCTAACACTACGGGCAATTTAGCATGGCCAATTCACCTGACCTGCACATCTTTGGAGTGTGGGAGGAAACCGGAGCACCCGGAGGAAACCCACGCAGACACGGGGAGAACGTGCAAACTCCACACAGTCAGTCGCCTGAGGCGGGAATTGAACCCGGGTCTCTGGCGCTGTGAGGCAGCAGTGCTAACCACTGTGCCACCGTGCCGCCCAAATATAAACAATGATTTGGAGGATGGGGCAGAGTATAAAGCAGTATCATTTCTATAAATGTATGTTATTTATAAGTAAAAGTCCAGACCAATATCATATAGTAATACAAGTAAACCCAAGGAAGGTAAGGGAAGGAGAGTGAAATTAATGAAGTAAGTTTAAGACCAAGCAAGGCATGGTGGGGAGCTCGTATGTTCCGGGATCTGGGCTTCCTTGTGCATGAAACACAAAATGTTAGCATGTGGGTGCAGCAAATAATGAAGAAGAAAATATTGGCCTTTATTGCTCATGGGTTAAAGTTTAAAAATAGGAGGTCTTGTTAAACCTGTACAGTGTTTGATAAGGCCACACTTGTAATTCTGTGTACAGTTTTAGTATCATTATTTACAAAAAAATGATACACTAGCATTGGAGGTGGTTCAAAAGAGATTCACTAAGCTGATTTCTGGGATGACTTGTCAAGAACAGCTAAACTGGCAGGGCCTGTATTTATTAGAGCTTAGAAAAATGAGGGATGATCTTATTTAAACATTCAGGATTCTGAGGAGTCAGGAGTGTGGTGCTGGGAAAAGCACAGCAGGTCAGGCAGCATCCAAGGAGCAAGAGAATCAACATTTCAGGCAAGAGCCCTTCATAAGCCCTCCCTCATTCCTGATGAAGGGCTTATGCCGAAAACGTCGAAAAGCACCTGCTGTGCTTTTCCAGCACCACACTCTCGACTCTGACCTCCAGCATCTGCAGTCCTCACTTTCTCCTGAGGATTCTGAGGGGGCTTGACAGGTTAGATGTTCAAAAGGTGGTGGTATGGTGGCTCAGTAGTTAGCACTGCTGCCTCACAGCGCCAGAGACCCGGGTTCATTTCCAGCCTCTGGCAACTGTCTGTGTGGAGTTTGCACATTCTCCCGTGTCTACGTGGGTTTCCTCTGGGTGCTCTGGTTTCCTCCCACAGTCCAAAGATGTGCAGGTTAGGGTGAATTGGTCATGGTAAATTGCCCATAATGTTCAGAGATGTGTAGGTTATGTGCATTAGTCAGGGGTAAATGTGGAGTAATAGGGCAGGGAAATGGGTCTGGGTGGGTTACTCTTCGGAGGGTCAGTGTGGACCTGTTGGGCCAAAGGGCCTGTTTCCACACTGTAGGGATTCTATGTTTCACAAACTAGCGATAATGGGATAATCACTGAAAACTGAGATGTGAAGGAATTTCTTCTCTCAGAGAGGGTAGTGAATGTCTACAATTTTCTACCCTGCATACTTCTGGAGATTAGTTCACTGGAAGTGTTTAAAGGGGAGGGAGGTAGATGTTTGAAATATCGAGTGGTTGAGGAATTGGCATGAGTGAGGAGTTAGGGCCTTGGCCAGACCAGCCATGATCTTATAGAATGGTGGGACAGGATTGAGGGGCTGAGCAGCCTTCTCCTGCTCCTATTTCATCTGTTTCTATGCTCCTGCCTGTTTCCCATAACTCCCCCCCCCCGACTTGAATTCAGCAATCTGTCTAACTCACTCTTGACTGTACTCAGAGCTTAAAAACTCTTCAGAATAATGACCTTCTGGAGAGGAAGGTTTCCTCCTCATTCCCATGTGAAATGGGAGTGGCCTTATTTGGAAACATTTTCATTTGGTTCTAGATTCCCAAAAAGGGAAAACATCCTCCCAGCCTCGGAATGTTTTCAGTAAGATGGCCTCTTGCTGCCCGATAGTGCTATCCATTAAAACAGCATGTAATTAAATTGAGTGATTTGATGTGGTATGGTGGATCATGAGAATGGTCATTGCTGTCTGCTGATACAGAGCAGGGTTAGAAACTTGTTGACCATGCACTGTCAGTTGCTTTGATACTAACCACAAAACTCGATGTAAATACCTCCACCATTTCCCTGTGAATTGTAGTCTGCAAGAACTGATCATAACGATTAAGGGTGAGATGGAAGAGTAATGGTAATATCACTAGGTTGGTAATCCAGAGGTACTGATTAAGGTACCAGGGAGATGGACTCAAATCCTACTGCAGCAACTGGTGAAATTTAAATTCATTTATTTAAAAATATCAGGAAAGTTAGTGTTAGTATTGACAATCATGTCAGCTTTCATTATTTGTTGTGATGTCCTTTCACAAAAGAAATCTATCATCCTTACCTGATCTGACTGATGTATGACCAGGCACAGAAATGACAGACTCTTGGCTCAACCTCCCAAAAAGCGAGTGCCCTAAAACCCCTGGACTCCCAGGCCCAACGTCAGACTCCAGACCCACATCAATGTGACTCACCCTAAAGTGCCCCCTGAAATGGTCTAACAAGCCATTGAGTTCAAGGCCAGTAGAGATAGGACGCAATGCCAGCCTTGCCAGCAATGCCACCCCAAGAAAGGACAAAGAAAACAAATAATGAACTCAAAACATGGGCATCTTTCTGCCAACGCCTATTACCACCAATATCTGTGCTGTCTGGAATCTGATTTCCGATTATACTTCCCACCGTCTATAACATTTGTAGAAAAAGTTTGCAAGGTGGTTGATTCCAAGTCTGGAGGGAATTGATGCTCACAGCTGAGAGTGACCCAGACTGAGGAGAGAGTCAGACAATGTGAAGAAACTTGGGAAGTCTAGACTGAAGCAGCTTCTCGTTTTCACCACTTTGTTAATTCAAAGTCAAGAAAATCAAATAACTTTGACTATCACGTTTGAGATATACAACTAAAGTGCCTCATTTTGTCATTTGTTCTGAGAACGTGGGTGGTGATGGGCTCCCTTCTTGAACCGCCCCAGTCCATTTGGAGTAGCTATATTCACTGTACTGTTACAGAGGGAAGTTCCAGGACTTCGACCCAGCCAAAGTGAAACAACAGCAGTATATTTCCGAGTCAGGATGGTGAGTGATGTTCCCCATTAGATAGACTCTTTAAGTATAGGATTGACATGATTATAATCTCCAGTGAAGATTCCTGATATATTAAATCAGTGGACTTCATACTTTTGTGGAATGTGGAGTATCCATAAAACAAGGATTTGTTGCCCATCCCTAATTACTCTTCAACAGGGTAGCTTTATCAACAATTTCAGAGGACAGTTAAGACATCACATCACTGTGGGTCACATGTAGGCCAGACCAGGTAAGAATAGCAGACATGATTCCTTCAAAAATATTAGTCAGCCTGACATTTTTAGGACAGTCTGTGATCTGTCAGATTTATAATTCAATGAATTAATATTCCACCTGTTGCCCATCCTATGGTGAGATTTGAATCCACGAGGCCAGGACCTCTAGATTATTAGTAGTAGCATGCTGTATAACTATTGAATGTTTCAGTTGAATTTCACAAATGCTCAGCTTGATCATCAGGCTCATTTCAGCCACAATCAGTGAATCAAGCCAATCTAGGATTAGTACACGGAAAGTCACCCTGCTAAATGGGACTAAATGAAAACGGGGCGGCATATATAATGTGGGCTGAAGGGCCTGTTTCCATTCTGTAAACCTCTATGGCTCTAAACTGGGAGTCACTCTGGAAACCGGACAATCCATGGGATTGTCAAAAGGTCAGGGAAGTGCGCACAGTCCAGAGAACACACTGGGAATCGAGAAATCTAGCCTGAAAGCTACAGCATAACAACAGGGAACACCAAAGTAACTTTAATTGCACTCTGCTCCACAGCAGACATCTGACTTCAAAACAATAGTGAGCATCCGGTGCAGCACTCATCCTGCAATGCAGACTCCAATTATAATGCGGAGAGACTGCAGAGTGGAAAGAACAATCCTCACTAACCACTGCTCTGTTCCCTTGTTCTCAATAAATATTTCAGATGGTTTAGAAAGGTAACTGTCTGACAATCGAGGTGCCTTGTTAAATCTCTGTGGTGCACATGTATGCCCCGTATAGTTATAAATTATGAATTGCTCTCCTATTTTGATTTGCCCAGTGCACTTTCAGTACTGTGCTACATTCAAATGGAAGCTACTTGGATGGGGGAGGAAAAAGTGTTCCAAAGTGTTTCATTAGTTTTATTTTAGTTTGCCACTGCACTTCAGAACTAAGTAGTACCATTTTCATTAGAACGCCGATGCTGCTAACTTTTGCAGAAACCCTTGAGAATGAACTTGCAGGTATACTTTGCAAAGAAATGTCACATCTTACATGTAACCTTGGGAAGCCCCGGAATGCTTTGCATCTGATCGAGTCCTTGAAAAGCTGCTGTTAAAACAACTGGTATATCAGATGAAGGCTCCTTTGGCGGCATCTTCCAAACCCACAGACTCTGCCAGGTGGAAGGACAACGACAGCAGATACATGGAAACACCACCACCCCCAAGTTCCTCTCACGGTCACAAACCACCCTGACTTGGGAAATATCATGTCCCTCCTCCAGTGTCGCTGGATCAAGTTCCTGGAACTCTTAACAGTATTGTGGCTGTTTCCACACAACATGGACTGAGTGGTTCAAGACAGTAGCTCACCACCACCTTCTCTAGGGCAGCTAGGGATGGACAATAAATTTGATACTCATGTCCCAAGAGCAAATCAAATAAGGAAATTGCAGAAATAAATTTAAGGTTCTGAGGGGGTTTGGTGGAGTAGATGTCTCTGCTTGCGGGTGAATCTTGCGCTAGATAATCTGGTTACAAATAAGGAGATGCTCATTTAAAACTGAGATGCGAAGGGATTTCATCCCCTCCAGAGGATAGTCAATACCTGGCAATCTCTACCCCAGGAAGTTGGGGAGGCTACACTGAAAGTATTTAAAGGTGAAGTAGATAGAGTTATGAATTATCAGAAAGTTGAGGGCTATGAGGAGCTAGCACAAAACAGGAGCTGAGGTTCAGGACAGATTAGCCATGATCTTTTCGAATAGCAGGCAAGGCTTGAGAGGCTGAATAATTTTCTCCAGCTTCTATTACTTGTGTTCTTGTGACAACCAGTTTGTAAATGGCAAATTCCCCAGAGATAAATGCTCAGACGATCTATCTTAGTCATTTTTGGTAACAATAAACCTTGGGCAGGGAGATTGCCCCAACTTTCCTCATCAGTGTGTAGTTGGGATCTGGGACACACTGCCTGGAAAAGCAATTAAGGCAGATTCAACTCAAGAGGTTGCAGATTTGCAGAAAAAGGGCAGGAGACTGATGCCAGGGTGAAATGCTCATATAGCCAGTGCAAACACAATGGTCCCCTTCTGTACTGTAAAAATGCAGTGAATTAACACCACTGGGTCTTCTGTATCAACCAGAAAGGGCAGAGGGAGCCATGAAGAAATGTCAAATGTAGGTGAACTGTGTAGCTTGATTATATTTTAGTTCTGACATGAGCTCCTGAAAAGTGTCTCATGCAGTGGTTGTTCATTTCACTTGCAAAGTTTGTTTGAAGCACCCCTTGAAGGGAATCTGCAGATGGCCACAAGATCATTCTCTTTGCTTGCAGGAATTTGCAAGTGGCAGCCATTCCTGTCCTCAAATGTCCCTGCTCTGCTGGGCATTCACACCACAGCCAGCAACAGCCTCCTGTCATCAGCCCAACCTCACATTCTCACTCTTCAAAGAGCTCACTTAACAGTTTAACTTCACCTTGTACCTGCTCACTACCTTAGCAACACTGTGTGAAAGTGTGTGTATCTGTTTGAGAGTGATATGTGACAGTGTGTCTGTGTGCAAACGTGTGTGTGTGTGTGTGTGTGTGTGTGTGTGTGTGTGTAGTTATGTAAGAGAACGTGTGAGTCTTTGTGTGACAGTGTGTTAGAGAGTGTGTTTGTAAGTTGTGTGCAAGTCTTTGTGTTAAATTGCATGTGTATGAGAATGTGCTTTAGTTGTGTGTGTGAGTGAAAGTATGCGTATGTGTGAGTGTGTGTTTGAGTTGTCATGACTTGGAGGAGCCAGTGTTGGACTGGGGTGTACAAAGTTAAAAATCTCACACACACCAGGTTACAGTCCAACAGGTTTATTTGGAAGCACTAGCTTTCAGAGCGCTGCTCCTTCATCAGGTGGTTGTGGAGAATAAGATCATATCCACAGAATGTATAGCCAAAGAAGTCCATTGTCATGGAGATGTGATACAATAAACAATGTTAGATTAAAGATGACAAATCTGTGAGCATGATCTTTACCTCCACAACCATCTGATGAAGGAGCGGCGCTCCAAAATCTAGTGCTTCCAAATAAACCTGTTGGACTATAACCTTGTGGTGTGTGTGTGTGTGTGTGAGACAGACAGACTTGTGAGTGTTTGTGTGTATGCTTCATTAAAACACTGAGCCTAGTTTCTGCGACCTGTGATCTGATTGTAAATGAGATATGGAGCTCACCTCACACTCTCATCTGAAGCAGATGCCATTTCGCCAGTCCCCAGAGATCTTGGGATTGGCATTTGACCCGGTCTGAAATCAGCCACACTACTCACCCACTCTTAGCACTTGGTTATTTAAGATGTGCCGCAGTCTTTTAACAAAAGAGGAATCTTTCCCAGAATAGAGGACAAATTCCTTAAGCTTCTCCCAGTTATCTCCAAATGATCAGGCAGCTGATTTTAGTAGAATGCCTCACTGAGAAGTTGCACCTTCAGTAATGCAACCCTCCCTCAACACTGGCAGCTCAATGTGGATTGCATACTCAACATAGGTCAAGTGGGACTTACTCCCAATGAGGAGAAAGTGAGGACTGCAGATGCTGGAGATCAGAGTCAAAAAGAGTCAGGAATGATGAAGGGCTTATGCCTGCAATGTTGACTCTCCTGCTCCTTGGATGCTGTCTGACCTGCTGTGCTTTTCCAGCACCACACTTTTTGATTCTTGCTCCCATTGAGCTCAGGCTGACACCAGTGGTCTTGTTCCTTCAATTGCCATGCTGCAGCAACTAAATCCTCCATTGCTTATTCTTTCATGGGACTTGAGTATCGCTGACAATGCCAGCATTTATTGCTCATCCAAAATTATCCTTGAATAGATGGCTTACTATAGGGCGATCAACATTCCATCCCATTGCTATACATTTGGATTCATAAATAATCCTGTCCCAGTGCCCTGTTTAAATACCCTGCCCCAGTGCCCTGTTTAAATACTCCATCCCAGTGGCCTGTTTAAATACCCCATCCCAGTGCCCTGTTTAAATACCCTGCCCCAGTGCCCTGTTTAAATACCCCATCCCAGTGCTCTGTTTAAATACCCTGTCCCAGTGCCCTGTTTAAATTCCCCACCCCAGTGCCCTGTTTAAATACTCCGCCCCAGTGCTCTGTTTAAATACCCCATCCCAGTGCCCTGTTTAAATATCCCATCCCAGTGCCCTGTTTAAATATCCCATCCCAGTATCCTGTTTAAATACCCCACCCCAGTGCCCTGTTTAAATACCCTGCCCCTATGCCCTGTTTAAACACCCCATCCCGGTGCCCCGTTTAAATACCCTGCCCCAGTGCCCTGTTTAAATACCCCATCCCAGTATCCTATTTAAATACCCTGCCCCAGTGCCCTGTTTAAATACCCCACCCCAGTGCCCTGTTTAAATACCCCATCCCAGTGCCCTGTTTAAATACCCCACCCCAGTGCCCTGTTTAAATACCCCACCCCGATGCCCTGTATAAATATCTCAATGCTTCATTTAGTTACCCTGCTCCAGTGGCATGTTGTAAATGTAGGATAACCTGAGCAAATGTGGTTATTTAAGAACCTGACAAACTCATATATGTAGACATATATACATAGGGGTTGTCAGTATGTATTAGTTGTCTATGTACTGGCAATCTCAAATATAAACGTATATATGACTAACATATCTGGCGATACTGTATAGCACCGTTGCCAAAAGAGCATCAATAAGGGGCAGAGATTTTTAATCCACTGCAATCCTGATATTGTTCTGCAGCAATGCCAAGGAATTCTCTAGCACTCTGTCCAAGCTCTTGTTGTTAAACATTTGAACAACCCCCTGAGAGGGAGTTTGATTTCTTGCAAGTTGACTGGTAGAATTTAGGCTCCACTGTCTGACTGGGATCCAGGTCCTGCACGTACTGGTGTAGACAGTTAAGTGTAACAATTCCCCATAGTCACCCATTGAAACCGATGTAGAGCTGGCTACGCACTGGGAGATTTTCACATGGCTCTGCACCAAGGGACGCTGTTCAGTCCTACGTTCCCAGTTTCTGGTTTGCTAAGTGACCCCACGGACTGCCTGAGATATTGTCAGTTCGGGACTCTTCGTCTCTAATTGAGACATTGAATAGAAAGACTGCCACAATCTGTGCAGAGAATGAGATGTGGAATGATCTTGGTAGAGCTGGATATAAATATATGACTGGGCATGTGATATCCATGCATCAAACAGGTCTCAGGAGGAACCTTGACAAGTGTTTGAGCATTGTGCCTATATTAAAATCGTTCTTCACTCTGTGTGTTTCCCCAGTTAACCGAGAGCACGGGGAAGGTGATGGATTTACACCGAGATTCCAAGATCGCTTTGCAGGCAGGACCAAGTGCAACATTGAATTCAAAGCATCTGGGTATCTGTGGAATGCCAGCTTGTTGTCAGTTTAGTTGAGATGAAAGAGTTAGCCCGTGGGCACCCAAGAACCTAACAAACTCATATATGTAGACATATATATATATCGACAAACTAATACATACTGACAACCTCTATGTAATGACAATCTCATATATAAACTTATATATGACTAACTTAGATTTGGCGATACTGTATAGCACCGTTGCCAAAATAAGGGGCAGGGATTTTTAATCCACTGCAATCCTGATATTGTTCTGCAGCAATACCCAGGAATTATCTAGCACTCTGTCCAAACATTTGAACAATGAGGGAGTGAGGGGGTAGGGAGGGTTGGGGGTTGGTAGGGAGTTAGCATCGATGTACACTAACTCTGGAAGACTCGGAGGGCGCTGACAGATTTTGATGTCTATTATTTTTCAGACATTGAGAAGGACCAAGTGGAGGTTCAGGCCAGCCTGCTGTCGCGGGTGGCCGGAGGCTTTCTCGGAGCGACCAAGGGGGCTGTCGGGGCCACGATGGGCGGAGTGGCCTGGCTGGGCATCAAAGGCTACACCGTAACCAGGACAACCGTCACCGCGGTGCCCTCATTGGGCATCGGCCTCATCAGAGGCGGGGCCTCCAGCCTGGTGGGCGGGGCCTCCGCGGTGGGATCCGCTGTCAAGAGCAAAGTCCCATTCGCCGGCAAGAGGAAAGACAAATGGGACTGAAGGCGGGACACTCTCGCTTCCCGGGGCAGGAACCAGGCTAAGTGGGACAGCACATTGTTTTCCTGAGACTGCAAACAGAAAAGGGGGCTCTGTTTCCTGGCGTTAATCGTGCCCACATGCGACTTGTGTTTTACTTTTGTGTGGAAAATGCTGCTAAAAGCACTTGTGATAAATGCCCCCGCTCTCGGTTTCACGTTACTGGTGATTAGAAATGCAATCAGGGAACATAAAACTTTGCAAATCCCTATGGTTGGATGTAGTATTGAAAGCTGGACACCGTCTAAGGGGGGTGCACCCAGTGTTTGCCGAAAAGGTAGCAAGATTTAAGCTTGTTATTCTAAACTAAAAGGTAATTGACAAGTGAATGGAAATTGGGTGAATTTAGCACACCAGAGAATCATTTTGCAAAGTTGCCAGTCTTATTTTTAATACGTCTATTTGAATGAAATGATCAGTTACTGTGTATTTTAAAAAAAAACAAAATCAAGATTCATTCATCCATTCCACAGAATTGTTATGGAGTAGAGAGAGGCCATTTGGCCCATTGTGCTACACCAATTCTATTCCTTGATGCCAATTTACTGTCTTTCTGCCATCTACCTGCATACCATATCTATCATCTATGAATTGCAAATCCTGGGTTTAACGGGCTCAGTCCCTACTGTAAACAGGTGAAGTAGTCCTACCATAGTCCTAACAGACCATTTGAATGCTTCCTCACTAAAGAGCGTAGTTTACAAGAGGGTCATCACAAGGTTCCTGCCTCTACCACCATTTCCACCAGTGAGTTCCAGATACTTACCACCCTTATTCACACATCACTGGCGTTTTCATCAACCTGTTCTCACTCCTACAGTCCTGGGTCATTGCTCCAGAATAAATCTGTAAAATAACCTTGGAATTTGTCTGGTGTAGGTTTCGTGTGTGTTCCAGCCACCAATCTGCGACTGAAAGAATTAACCTACATTTCTAGAGCGCCTTTGACGTCCTCAGGACCTGTAGTGCTTTTCTGTTACTGAGGTCCCCTTTTGGAGTGCTGTGGTACAAGAGGTCTGCCAAAATTGTACACAGCAAGCTCCAACAAACACCAATATGATCCTGAATGAATAATATTAATACGTGAGTGAACACTGATCAGGCCACAAGAAAGACTCCCTTGTTTTCCCCTGAAACCGAGTCATACAATTTTTTACACCCACCTGAGAAGGCAGACGTGGTCTCAATTTATCAGTTAGTCTGAAGAATAGGATCTTGAACATCAGTATCATCCCATACCAACAGCTTGATCTTTGTCCTGGTGTTGAGGTTCTCTTGAAAACTATGTGACTCAGAGATGAGAGTGTTATGTACTGAACTACAGCTAAAGTTCACTAATGTGCTCTAGAGGTGGAAATCTGCCACCTTACCTAGTCTGGCATACATGCAACTCCAGACTCACAGTAATGTGATGACTTAAACACCTTCTAAACTGGCCTGGCAAGCCATTCAGTTGTATTAAATATTACAAAGGCTGAACAAATGAATTGAAGCTGGATGGACCATGTTAACTTAGGCACTGGAACTGCTAATGACAAACCCAGCCCTATCAACTCTGCAATTCAATACCTCCTGATGAAAGACTTTTGCCCGAAATGTCGATTTTCCTGCTCTTCGGATGCTGCCAGACCTGCTGTGCTTTTCCAGCACTACTCTAGTCTTGACTCTAATCTCCAGCATCTTCAGTACCCACTTTCATCTAATCCAATACCATGACCCGATCTCTAACATATAGCCCTGTATCAACTTCAAGCTTAACTCACCAGCTGCACACACTCTCTCTCTCTCTCTCTCTCTCACCTAACCCTCAGTTAATCCCAAGGCAATCCCACTGACCTATTGGCAGTAGGTTAACCTGAGGGTCACCACAGCCTAGAGAGTTTGAGAAGGAAAATCCTTCCTGGTAATCTCAGCTGGTGCAGGAATTGAACTCATGGTGTTGGCATCATTTTACATCACTAACTAGCCTGCAGCAGCTGAACCCCATACAGAGAGGACACTCCTTTAGTAATAACCAGCATTCTTTATGTCTCTTCAGAGGTTCATTATGAAGTTGTACTGAGGTCCAAGTGAGGCTTCCTGTCGGAGGATGGTCTCAGACCACAGCTTTCCAAAAGATGCTGCCACTCTCCAGAAATGTATCTGAAATTTAAACTTGAAATTTAGTAAGGCTGAGTTATAGAGTCATAGAGGTTTACAGCACAGCAAGAGGTCCTTCATCCCATTGAGTCTATACAGGTCATCAAACATCTTTATAATCTAATCAAATTTCCCAGCACTTGGTTGTTGCTTTGTCATAAATAGCATTTCGAGTGTGCATCTAAACACTTCTTAAATGTCAGAATGATGCTGCCCCTACCACCATTTCTGCCAGTGAGTTCCAGGTACTCAACACCCTCTAGGTGAAAATATCTTAAATCAATGCCCACTAGAACTCTAGTAATCCCAACCACTAAGGGAAAAGGTGTATCCTTATCGACCCTATCTATTGCCCTCACAGCTTTGTATACCTCGATCAGTTCCGCACTCAGCCTTCTCTGCTTCAAGTAAAACAACCTTAATACCATAAGATAGAGGAGCAGACTTAGACCATTCAGTCCATCGAGTCTGCTCTATCATTTGATCACAGCTGATATGTTTCTCAACCCCATTCTCTTGCTTTCTCCCTGTAACCCTTGATTCCCTTACTTATCAAGAACCGATCTGTCTTAAATACACTCATGACTCGGCCTCCATGGCCTTCTGTATAGCAATGCGTTCCACAAAGGAACTAAGTTTGAAACGAAGTTGGACAGCATGATTTTGATGTTAGGTGCACTGTAGAGAAGAATACATTTTGTGTTGCACTGTGAGCAGGGACAGCTTTCACACAAAATAGGAAGTTCAGCTCCATATCAGTTGAGAATTGCAGCATTGCCATGCACCTATGTCTGTGTAGTACAAATCTGAATACATAGTTTTACATAAGATATTGGTGTTTACAGTGAAGGAGAGAGGGCTTTATGGTGGCACAATGGTTAGCACTGCTGCATCACAGCGCCAGAGACCCGGGTTCAATTCCCGCCTCAGGCAACTGTCTGTGTGGAGTTTGCACGTTCTCCCTGTGTCTGCGTGGGTTCCCTCTGGGTATCCTCCCACAATCTAAAAATGTGCAGGTTAGGTGAATTGGCCATGCTAAATTGCCCGTAGTGTTAGGTGCACTGTGAAGAACGAAACATTTCGTGTTGCACTAAATTGCCCGTAGTGTTAGGTGAAGGGGTAAATGTTGGGGAATGGGTTGTGGGTCGGTGTGGACTTGTTGGGCCGAAGGGCCTGTTTCCACACTGTAAGTAATGTAATCTAATCAAAAAAAATCAATCTTGAGATGCAGTATGTCCATGTTACTCTTCAATTTTTAAAAAAATTCACTTATAAGGTGTGGGCATGCTTGAACTTAGAACTGGGCCCTTCAGCCCATAACATTGTGCCGAACTTGATGCCAAATTAAACGAATCCCTTCTGCCTGCCCTTGGTCCATATCCCTCCATTCCTTGCATATTGATGTGCTTATCTAAAAGTCCCTGAAACACCCTTATCTTATCTGCCTCCATATACCTAACACCCTCTGTGTAAAAAAACTTGCCCCTCACATCTACTTTGAACTTGCCCCCCTCACCTTAAATGCATACCCTCTAGTTTTAGACATTTCATCTCCGGGAAAAAGATTCTGATTGTCAACCCTACCTATGCATCTCACTACTTTATAGGTTTCTATCAATGTCCCCTCACCCTCTGCCGCTCCAGAAAAAAACAACCTGAGTTTTTCTAGTCTCTCCTTATAGCTCATACCCTCTAATCCAGGCAGCATCCTGGTATACCACTTCTGCACCCTCTCCAAAGCCTCCACATCCTTCCTATAATATGATGACAAGAATTGAACACAATACTCTAAGTGTGGCCGAACTCAAGTCTTTTAAAGCTGCAACATGACATCCTGACTCTTGTTCTTGATCCCCCGATCAAGCTGTACACCTTCTTTAACATCCTACCTACTTATGTGGCCATTTGTTGTCCAAACCTATTTGCTCTTGAATGGAGTGATTTGCCAGACCCTTTCGGAGTCAGCCACAGTACTGTGGGTCTGGTAAGGCCAGCAGCAGATTTTTAATGGTAATTTCAGGAACACCATTGCTGAGACTAACTCGCTATTTCAGATTTTTTATTAGTTGAATTTCAATTGCATCAGGTGTGATTCGAACCCATGTCCTCAGAGCATTAGCCTTTGCCTCTAGTCCATTGACAATGGAATTACCATACCATTATCTCACAGTCAGCCCAAACTTCATTGCAGGTGATTCTGCTAAATGTTGTCATAGTTTCAACCAACATGTCTTCTTTCATAAAATGCTAAAAGTACTCAGCAGTTTATGAACATACCTGTGCAGACAGGAACTGTCAGGCACTTTATCGTCTTCAGACTCCACATTGAGTTTAACAACATGATTTTAACAATGTCAGACTTCAACCGTTGTGTCCGCTTTGTTTAATTTACATAACATATTGTGGTTTCTCTTGTTTCACTTTCGGACAGCAATACCTTCTGTTTCTCTGTAGGCCTTACTAATTCTGAAGAGGAGGACTGGACTAGAAACATTCACATTGTTTCTTTTTCTCCACAGATGCCGATATTCCCCCTTCTGTTCTTTATGATCTATCAGCCTGGTGGGTAGGGTCTCCAGCTTGGCAGGCGGGGTCTCCAGCCAGGTGGGCGGGGGTCTCCAGTCTGGTGGGCGGGGTCTCTATCCAGGTGGGCGGGGTCTCCAGTCTGGTGGGCGGGGTCTCCAGTCTGGTGGGTGGGGTCTCCAGTCTGGTGGGTAGGGTCTCCAGGTTGGCAGGCGGGGTCTCCAGCCAGGTGGGCGGGGGTCTCCAGTCTGATGGGCAGGGTCTCTAGCCAGGTGGGCAGGGTCTCTAGCCAGGTGGGCGGGGTCTCCAGTCTGGTGGGTGGGGTCTCCAGTCTGGGGGTGGGGTCTCCAGGTTGGCAGGCGGGGTCTCCAGCTAGGTGGGCGGGGTCTCCAGTCTGGTGGGCAGGGTCTCCAGCTTAGCAGGTGGGGTCTCCAGCCAGGTGGACAGGGTCTCCAGCCAGGTGGGCGGGGTCTCTGCCATAAAGTACAAAGTCCCACTCACTGGCAGTAGGAAAGACAAATTGGATTGGGGGGGGGGTGGGCACAGGGCCTATTGTTTCCCGGGGACATAACCGGGAGTAACCATAGAGTCATAGAGCTGTACAGCATGGAAACAGACCCTTCAGTCCAACTCATCCATGCCGACCAGATATCCCAACCCAATCTAGTCCCACCTGCCAGCACTTGGCCCATACCAGTGGAGTAACCAGGCAAAGTGAGCTATTTTCATAATTCTTCCCTCTGTTTTCATATGCGAGAATTTTGCAAAGTTAATAGCTTGAGATTTCAATGAGATTTCAATGAAATCTCAAGCTACATAATAAATACGAGGAAAGTTCATGTTTTAAGGGACCCCGATATTTAACTGGACAAATATCCCAGTTTGAGCCTTCTGACTGAGCTCCAGATGCAGTTCCTTACACACTGGATCAGGTGTGAGAGCACAGTTCAGGGAGTCAGATGTGAATTGTCACTTGCTATCTCTGTGCATCGAGAGTAGATCATCAAACTTCTGGGAGTTCTGGGAATCAAGGATTGGCAGTGGATTCTTGGATGCTCAAAGTGACCAGCTGGCTGTGGATTCTTACACTCTAGGACTAGGTATTCAGGTGGATCTGAAGATTTGCAGGACAGTGTCCATTTCTTTGGGTCGTCAACAGACAAATCTGAATAAACTCACAGTGCACCATGATTGAGGTCATACCAGGCTGTAGAGTCATAGAGTTATACAGCACTGAAACAGACCCAACTCGACCATGTTGACCAGGCTTCGCAAACTGAACTGGTCGCATTTGCCTGCATTTGGCCTATATCTCTCTAAACCTTTCCTGTCCACATAACTGTCCAAATGTCTTTTAAATGTTGTATTTTTAACCCACCTCTAACACTTCCTGTGGTGAATCCTTGTGATCTTGTGTGACTGTGCAATTATTTAATGTTGAATTTATTCACACATCACTGGACTTTTCATTAGTGGGTTCTCATTCCTACAGTCCTGGGACATTGCTCCAGAGTAAATCTGTCAAATAGTCTTGGAATTTGTGGAGGTTTCATGTGTGTTCCAGCCACTGACATGTGACTGAAAGTATTAAGCTGCATTTCTAAAGCGCCTTTCTCATCCTCAGGACCCAAAGCACTTTTCTGTTACTGAGGTATTCTTTTAGAGTGCTGTGGTACAAGCCATGTGCCAAAATTGTACATAGCAAGCTCCCACAAATGGCAATATGATCCTGATTAAATAAACTTGTTTGATGAGTGAACATTGACCAGGCCACAAGAGAGAACTCTCTTGTTTTCCCTTGAAATTAAGACATACAATCTTTTGCACCTACCTGAGAGGGCAGACAGGGTCTCAGTTTAACAGTTAGTCTGAAAGATGAAACCTCGAACATGCAGTACTCCATCAGTGTCATCCTGTATCAACAGCTTGATCTCTGTCATGGTTTTGGGTTGGGTTGACAGTAATTGACATTTCGGGCATAAGCCCTTCATCAAGAATGGTTCTGGGCTTGGTTTGAAAACTAGGTGACTCAGAATTGAGAATGTCATGCACTGAACTACAGTTAAAGGGTATCTGTTTTCTGTTGTCCTCTCGGATGGATGTCTGCCACCCTTACCTGTTCTGGCCTACATGTAACTCCAGACCAACAGTAATGTGGTGATTCTTAAATACCATCTAAAATGGCCCTGCAAGTCAATCAGTTGTATCACATGTTACAAAATCTGAACAAAGGAATTGAAGCTGGATGGACCACTTGGCGTTGACTTAGGCACTGGAACCGATAATGTTAAAGTCAGCTCTATCCACTCTGCAATTCAATACCACTACCTGATCTCTACCATAGCCCTGTATCAATTTCAAGCTAAACCCACTACCCACCTCCCCTCTCTCTCATAACCCTCAATCAATCCCAAGCCAATCCCACCAACCTATATTCTCACATAACTACCAATTCCAATCTAATGCTACTGCCCTGCTCTCCCCATTGCCTTGGATCAATATTAAGCTTATCCACCCTCTTCCTAAAGTTACCTATTAAGATCAAACTAGCCCTGCTGTACTGCTCTTTCTGCACATCTCTGAAACAATCACAAACTAATCTCACTGTCCAACTTTCTCACAGCCCTGTGCCAATCTTGTACTAATTGCACAGAGAAATATTAAGAGGTTGGAAAATTTAACATTCATGAAGCAGAGTTCTAATGCATGCTCTTCCTTTTTCTGTTTCACGCCTTGGGGGAGAAAAGCTACATTGCCGAACAAACGCAGAATTTTGTCTCTCAGCAGGGAATGGTTACGAATTATCTGGCTTGTTTCCCGACAGAAACACTCAGTGCAGTCCAGAAGACATATTTACATTCAACCTGGGCAGCAATAAACACCAGAGATGCATGCATTCTGGCAATCAATAAGACTCTCTTCCTGCCTTCTGATTTGTTTACAAGCTCATCAAACAACTCTGGAAATCACTGCACTGTAACCTCTATTTTATCAATATTTATCTGCGCTAATCAATTTAGTTTATCACACTTTGAAAAAAGATTGTCATCTAAAATGATACCTGACACCATGCTGTTAGTCATCTAAATCCTAGAATCATAGAGTCATAGAGTTTTTGCAATAGGCAAAGAGGCCCTTCAGCCCATATCTATACTGATCATAAAATATCTATCCTAATCCCATTTTCCAGCACTTGGCCCTTAGCCTTGTATGCTATGGTATTTCAAGTGCTCACCTAATTCTTTCCTAAAGGTCTCAAGGGTTCTAGCCTCTACCATGCTTTTAAGCAGCGAATTCCAATTACCCATCACCTTTTGGGTGAAAAACGTTTTCCTCAAATACCCTCTTTTTCTTAAAGCTGAAGCCCCCAGTTGTTGACCCCTCTATGAAAGGATAAAAGTTCCTCCCTTTCTACTCTGCTTGTGCCCCTCATACTTTTATACACGTTGTCCTATTGAATATTCACTGCAAAGATTGATTGGGTTCACTATTGATGTGATATTTACTTGCAATAGCCAATTATATTGTTTACTAATTTAAATATTGCTGAAAGAAGAAATCTAACCTCAAAACCTTGCATCTTGGACTCATCAGGACAGATGCAAGAATGCCAAATTTCAATGGGAACAACAATTTATACTGCCTAATCACACTGTGTTAACTAGTTGGCAAATTGGCTTTGAGTGACGAAGGTGTTGCCATGCTCCATGTAATAACTACACTTCCCAATTTCACTCTGCCCCATAAACTATGAGCAAAGCTATTTACATATCTCAATACCCAACTCCACCCGTCAAATTCACCGATGTCATCCCTGACTTATTGAGATAGACTGTAGGAATGGTTGACCAGTCAGCTTGATGGTGCTACCATTTCCCTGGGAGGAGGCCAAGAATCACTGTCTTCATGCAGAGGGGCACTGGAACCATGTAGTGTGTTGGCCGAGCTATTCCCATTGACAATGACAAATGCTAGAGACCACAGCGGGTCAGATAGCATCCATGGAGAGGAGCAAGCTAATGTTTCAAGTCTAGATAACTCTTCATCAAAGCTGATTAGGGCTCAAAGCGTGGTCATTCTGATACTGACAGTGGACTCACACTGACTTGTCCTGACTGGAGTACCTGTAGCTCTGGCGTTTGATGGTGATGTTTGTAATTCATGACTCGGTTGCCATGGTAATGACTGTCTTTCTTCCTCACCTTTTCGATCTCCACCACTTTGAGACATGGTTAAGGGGCCCATGGAAGAACCGGGAGTAGCAGGAGTGTAATCTCCTGCCCATCTACAGTCACTTGTTATTTACTCTGGATGTACCCTGAGCATCAAATTTCAGGAATTGGAAGCGAAGCCTCAATTCTGGATGGCACCTTTCATCCATTCTTCAGTGCTTATCAGAGTAACTAATGACCTAAGGTAAGTCTGACTTCATGAACAATAAACCTGAGTCCCAGGGCATAATGTAATAGTTATGTCCAGGTAAAAACAATGACTCATTTTTCAATGAGAGTACACTGTTGCTCTCTATCTGTCTGTGTCCTTGATGCATTGTTTATCAGTCTGTGAGAAACATCATGCCAAATTTGGCCCCAGAATGGCCCCATCATGCAATGGATGACACATCAGATGTAACAATGGTTGACAAGTATGGAGAGCGGTGGGCCAGGATTTCTGTTAAAGTGATTGTTGGAAATATTTGGTTGGTGTTCATCCCAGTACCAGGCCTAGTCTTGCTGGAGCAATTATTCAAACAACCTGTTGATTTATTAACTGATTGATCCTGTCCATGAATCACTGAAGCTCTGTATTGAGAAGGGGTGGTACAATGTTCTTCATGGCACTGGTTTTCTGGGAGTCAGCCTTGACACTATGGGCATGAATGATGTGACCTAAAAAAAATTGAAGCTAGGTTTCGGAAACTCATATCTGTGTTTAAATGTAAGGCCCACAGCTGGCAAGAGTTTCAGTACTGTCTTTCAATCTCCAAAGTTTTAGATCCATGATTGAGCACATTGTCCATGTGATTGGTGACCTTTCCAAAGCCTTCCAAAATGATGGTGACGGTATATTGAAAAATCTCAAAGGCTGAGGCAATTCCCAGTGGTGGCCCAAACATGATCCAAAGGGTCATTTAAATGTCACTAGTAATTGGATTGTTCTTTTAACCGTTGCTGCTCGAAGTCACTGTTTACATCCAGCTTGGTAAAGACATGAAACCTGTAAACTTTCTGAGGCTTTTGATTGCAGACACCATGGGCTAGATCTCCCTTTTCATAATCGTGTTCAACTGTGCAAAGTCCACACAAATGGATAGTGAATTGTTGGATTTGAGTACAGGAACCATGCCTAAGCATCAATAATTGGCTATGTTACTGGTTATATTAACCCCGGTGCAGCACAGATTCACCCTTTTTAGCCGATAATGTGGAATATTTATTGGTGTAAGGTACATATTGGCTTGGCTTTCAGTGTGGATGTAATATGGTAAGTCATGTGCACCTCATTCTGACCCGTGAATAGTTTTTGGAAATTCAAACTTGATTTTTTTCCTGGTTTGTTCTGGTTGTTTAGCTCCCGACCTTGTGACTAATTTGCAATTCTGAAGAAGCTTTCCAACACAATAATGAGTACTCCTGATCTTGAATGGTAGAGTTTGTTATTTATCTTCAGTTACTCTGAAATATAGCAACTGTCCTTTCACCTTCAGTTAAATGCTCCCTGGACTGTGACGTTGTACAGTTGACTGCTAAAGAAAATTAGGCTCAGTCATTGTTACGTATCAGAAAGAATTGACACTCCTGCATTGGTGTCTAATTCAAATTGTTTCTTTGGCCATTGTCCATAACTTTGACATTCCAAAAAATACTCCTTATGTTTTGCAACTTCACCCAAGCATTTCAGAATAGTCAGGATTCCAAGGTGAATAGATAAATGCTAATAGTTTTACTGCATTGTTAGTGTTACCAGATGACATCAGATGACATGGAACTGACAAATGAATGAAGAAGGTTCGAGTGAAGTCCTGCTGAGCTATGTCTCTGCAGAGTATAAATAGTTAATCAATGTTCCTCAGCTTGCAGTAGCCTAGTGTTCAATCTTGTCTTTCTCAGGCTCCAGAATATGCTTGAAATATTAGTATAACAATCACATCTGCTAAATGAATAAATAAAAGGCCAGCTGACCTTTTTCTTTTAATTAAGTGCAATATATTTGATGCAGTAATGATTTTAGGTAACTATCAGAAACCTCTCTGTTAGAATATTGCTCTGCTGGTTCTGTGGTTAGCACTGCTGCCTCACAGCATCAGGAACCTGGGTTCAATTCCAGCCTCAGGTGACTGTCTGTGTGGAAGTTACACATTCTCTGGTGTCTGCATGGGTTTCTTCCGGATGTTCTGGTTTCCTCCCACAGTCCAAAGTTGTGCAGGTTAAGTGAATTGGCCATGCTAAATTGCCCGTGTTGTTCAGGGAAGTGTGGGTTAGGTGCATTAGTCTGGTGAAATGTAGGGGTGTGGGTCTGGGTAGGTTGGTCTGCGGAGGGACAGAGTGGACGGTTGGGCCAAAGGGCCTGTTTCCACACAGTAGCAATTGTATGATTCTGAATGTGTTAGAATGATAAAATGCTGAAAGTAGTCTCCCAATACTGTTCGAGTAATTCATGGCAACACACATCTGAGAACAGCCATTACATCAACGTAAAATCTTCAATGTCACTTTTGTTCAGCATTTAGCAGCAATCTGACCCTCTGCATCAGAGGGTTATTGGTGCAAGGACAGAATCTATGCTGACTTTTTGATACTGCAATGTCAGCAAGTCAGTATTGAGGAAGCACAGGACTGTCAAAGGGTCAAAACTGAGGGGGTTCTACACTGTCAGGCGGTTAGTACTGAGTGAGTGCTACACTGTAAAGGAGTCAATATTGAGGAAGTACTGCACAGTTCAAGGGTCAGTACTGTGGGAGTATGGCACTTTTGGAGAAGTCGGTGCCATGGGAGTGCAACACAGTCAGATGTTCAGTATGATAGGAGTGCTGCGCTGATGAAGGGTCAGTACTGAAGGAGTGCTGCACAGATGGAAGGTCAGTACAGTGGGAGTGCTGCACCGATGGAAGGTCAGTACTGAAGGAGTGCTGCACTGATGGAAGGTCAGTACATTGGGAGTGCTGCACTGATGGAGGGTCAGTACTGAAGGAGTGCTGCACTGATGGAAGGTCAGTACAGTGGGAGTGCTGCACTGATGGAGGGTCAGTACTGTGGGAGTGCTGCACTGATGGAAGGTCAGTACTGAAGGAGTGTTGCACTGACGGAGGGTCAGTATTGAAGGAGTGCTGCACTGATGGAAGGTCAGTATTGAAGGAGTGCTGCACTGATGGAGGGTCAGTACTAAAGGAGTGCTGTACTGATGGAAGGTCAGTACTGAAGGAGTGCTGCACTGATGGAGGATCAGTATTGAAGGAGTGCTGTACTGATGGAGGGTCAGTACTGAAGAAGTGCTGCACTGATGGAAGGTCAGTATTGAAGGAGTGCTGTACTGATGGAAGGTCAGTACTGAAGGAGTGCTGCACTAATGGAAGGTCAGTATTGAAGGAGTGCTGCACTGATGGAGGGTCAGTACTAAAGGAGTGCTGTACTGATGGAGGGTCAGTACAGTGGGAGTGCTGCACTGATGGAGGGTCAGTACAGTGGGAGTGCTGCACTGATGGAGGGTCAGTACAGTGGGAGTGCTGCACCGATGGAAGGTCAGTACTGAAGGAGTGCTGCACTGATGGAAGGTCAGTACATTGGGAGTGCTGCACTGATGGAGGGTCAGTACTGAAGGAGTGCTGCACTGATGGAAGGTCAGTACAGTGGGAGTGCTGCACTGATGGAGGGTCAGTACTGTGGGAGTGCTGCACTGATGGAAGGTCAGTACTGAAGGAGTGTTGCACTGACGGAGGGTCAGTATTGAAGGAGTGCTGCACTGATGGAAGGTCAGTATTGAAGGAGTGCTGCACTGATGGAGGGTCAGTACTAAAGGAGTGCTGTACTGATGGAAGGTCAGTACTGAAGGAGTGCTGCACTGATGGAGGATCAGTATTGAAGGAGTGCTGTACTGATGGAGGGTCAGTACTGAAGGAGTGCTGCACTGATGGAAGGTCAGTATTGAAGGAGTGCTGTACTGATGGAAGGTCAGTACTGAAGGAGTGCTGCACTAATGGAAGGTCAGTATTGAAGGAGTGCTGCACTGATGGAGGGTCAGTACTAAAGGAGTGCTGTACTGATGGAGGGTCAGTACAGTGGGAGTGCTGCACTGATGGAGGGTCAGTACAGTGGGAGTGCTGCACTGATGGAGGGTCAGTACAGTGGGAGTGCTGCACTGATGGAGGGTCAGTATTGAAGGAGTGCTGCACTCATGGAGGGTCAGTATTGAAGGAGTGCTGCACTGATGGAAGGTCAGTACTAAAGGAGTGCTGTACTGATGGAGAGTCAGTACAGTGGGAGTGCTGCACTGATGGAGGGTCAGTACAGTGGGAGTGCTGCACCGATGGAGGGTCAGTACTGTGGGAGTGCTGCACTGATGGAGGGTCAGTACAGTGGGAGTGCTGCACTGATGGAGGGTCAGTATTGAAGGAGTGCTGCACTGATGGAAGGTCAGTACTAAAGGAGTGCTGTACTGATGGAGGGTCAGTATTGAAGGAGTGCTGCACTGATGGAAGGTCAGTACTGAAGGAGTGCTGCACTGATGGAGGGTCAGTACAGTGGGAGTGCTGCACTGATGGAAGGTCAGTACTGAAGGAGTGTTGCACTGATGGAGGGTCAGTACTGAAGGAGTGCTGCACTGATGGAGGGTCAGTACAGTGGGAGTGCTGCACTGATGGAAGGTCAGTACTGAAGGAGTGCTGCACTGATGGAGGGTCAGTACAGTGGGAGTGCTGCACTGATGGAGAGTCAGGACTGTGGGAGTGCTGCACTGATGGAGGGTCAGTACAGTGGGAGTGCTGCACTGATGGAGAGTCAGGACTGTGGGAGTGCTGCACTGATCGAAGGTTAGTACTGAAGGAGTGCTGCACTGATGGAGGGTCAGTATTGAAGGAGTGCTGCACTGATGGAAGGTCAGTACAGTGGGAGTGCTGCACTGATGGAGGGTCAGTACTGAAGGAGTGCTGCACTGATGGAGGGTCAGTACAGTGGGAGTGCTGCACTGATGGAAGGTCAGTACAGTGGGAGTGCTGCACTGATGGAGGGTCAGTACTGAAGGAGTGCTGCACTGATGGAGGGTCAGTACAGTGGGAGTGCTGCACTCATGGAGGGTCAGTATTGAAGGAGTGCTGTACTGATGGAGGGTCAGTACAGTGGGAGTGCTGCACTGATGGAGAGTCAGGACTGTGGGAGTGCTGCACTGATGGAAGGTCAGTACTGAAGGAGTGCTGCACTGATGGAGGGTCAGTACAGTGGGAGTGCTGCACTGATGGAAGGTCAGTACTGAAGGAGTGCTGCACTGATGGAAGGTCAGTACTAAAGGAGTGCTGCACTGATGGAAGGTCAGTACAGTGGGAGTGCTGCACTGATGGAGAGTCAGGACTGTGGGAGTGCTGCACTGATGGAGGGTCAGGACTGTGGGAGTGCTGCACTGATGGAGGGTCAGTACTGAAGGAGTGCTGTACTGATGGAGGGTCAGTACTGAAGGAGTGCTGTACTGATGGAGGGTCAGTACAGTGGGAGTGCTGCACTGATGGAGAGTCAGGACTGTGGGAGTGCTGCACTGATGGAGGGTCAGTACAGTGGGAGTGCTGCACTGATGGAGAGTCAGGACTGTGGGAGTGCTGCACTGATCGAAGGTCAGTACTGAAGGAGTGCTGCACTGATGGAGGGTCAGTATTGAAGGAGTGCTGCACTGATGGAGGGTCAGTACAGTGGGAGTGCTGCACTGATGGAGGGTCAGTACTGTGGGAGTGCTGCACTGATGGAGGGTCAGTACAGTGGGAGTGCTGCACTGATGGAGAGTCAGGACTGTGGGAGTGCTGCACTGATGGAGGGTCAGTACAGTGGGAGTGCTGCACTGATGGAGGGTCAGTACGAAGGAGTGCTGCACTGATGGAGGTTTATTAGAGTCATAGAGTCATAGAGATGTACAGTATGGAAACTGACCCTTCCATCCAACTCGTCCATGCTGACCAGATATCCCAACCCAATATCTTCCCATCTGCCAGCACTTGGCCCATATCCCTTCATGCTCTTCCTATTCATATACCCGTCCAGATGTCTTTTAAATGTTGCAATTGTACTAGCCTCCACTACTTCCTCTGGCAGCTCATTCATACACCTCTGAGTGAAAAAGTAGTCTCTTAGGTTTCTTTTATATCTTTCCCCTCTCACCCTAGACCTACCCCCTCTGGTCCCCCACCCCAGGGAAAAGACGTTGGTTTATTTATCCTATCCATGCCCTACATGATTTTGTAAACCTCTATAAGGTCACCCCTCAGCCTCCGACACTGCAGGGAAAACGGCCCCAGCCTGTTCAGCCTCTCCCTGTAGCTCAAATCCTCCAACCCTGGCAACATCCTTGTAAGTCTTTTCTGAGTCCTTTCAAGTTTCACAACATCTTTCTGATAGGAAGGAGACCAGAATTGCCCGCAATATTCCAACAGTGGCCTAACCAATGCCCTGTACAGCTGTAACATGAGCTCCCAACTGCTGTACTCAATACTCTGACCAATAAAGGACAGCATACCAAACACCTTCTTCACTATCCTATCTACCTGCGACTCCACTTTCAAGGAGCTATGAACCTGCACTCTAAGGTCTCTGTTCAGCAACACCCCCTAGGACCTTACCATTAAGTGTATAGGTCCTGCTAAGATTTGCTTTTCCAAAATGCAGTACCTCACACTTATCTAAATTAAACTCCATCTGCCACTTCTCAGCCCATTGACCCATCTGATCAAGATCCCGTTGTAATCTGAGGTAACCTTCTTCGTTGTCCACTACACCTCCAATTTTGGTGTCATCTGCAAACTTACTAATTATTCCTCTCATCCAAATAATTTAAACAAATGATAAAAAGTAGAGGACCCAGCACAGATTCTTGTAGTATTCCACTGGTCACAGACCTCCAGTCTGAAAAACAATCCCCCACCACCATCCTCTGTCTTCTACCTTTGAGCCAGTTCTGTATCCAAACGGCTAGTTCTCTTTGTATTCCATGAGATCTAACCTTGCTAATCAGTCTCCCATGGGGAACCTTGTCAAATGCCTTACTGAAGTTCATATAGATCACATCTATCGTTCTGCCCTCATCAATCCTCTTTATTACTTCTTCAAAAAACTCAATTTTGTGAGACATGATTTCCCATGCACAAAGCCATGTTGACTATCCCTAATCAGTCCTTGTCTTTCCAAATACACGTAAATCCTGTCCCTCAGGATTCCCTCCAACAACTTGCCCACCACCAATGTCAGGCTCACTGGTCTATAGTTCCCTTGCTTGTCCTCACCGTCCTTCCTAAACAGTAGCACCACATTAGCCAAACTCCAGTCTTTGGGCACTTCACCTGTGACTATCAATGATACAAATATCTCAGTAAGAGGCCCTGCAATCACTTCCCTAGCTTCCCACAGAGTCCTAGGGTACACCTAATCAGGTCCTGGGGACTTATCCACTTTTATGCGTTTCAAGACATCCAGCACTTCCTCTTCTGTAATATGGACATTTTGCAAGATGTCACCATCTATTTCCCTACAGTCTACATCTTTCATGTCCTTTTCCACAGTAACGACAGTGGGAGTGCTGCACTGATGGAGGGTCAGTACTGTGGGAGTGCTGCACTGATGGAGGGTCAGTACTGTGTGAGTGCTGCATTGATGGAGGGTCAGTACTGTGGGAGTGCTGCACTGATGGAGGGTCAGTACTGTGGGAGTGCTGCACTGATGGAGGGTCAGTACTGTGTGAGTGCTGCATTGATGGAGGGTCAGTACTGTGGGAGTGCTGCACTGATGGAGGGTCGGTACTGTGGGAGTGCTGCATTGATGGAGGGTCAGTACTGTGGGAGTGCTGCACTGATGGAGGGTCAATACTGTGGGAGTGCTGCACTGATGGAGGGTCGGTACGAAGGAGTGCTGCGCTGATGGAGGGTCAGTACTGTGGGAGTGCTGCACTGATGGAGGGTCAGTACTGTGTGAGTGCTGCATTGATGGAGGGTCGGTATAAAGGAGTGCTGAGTTGATGGAGGGTCAGTACTGAAGGAGTTCTGCACTGATGAAGGTTCAGTACTGTGGGAGTGCTGTATTGATGGAGGGTCAGTATTGTGGGAGTGCTGCGCTGTTGGAGGGTCGGTACGAAGGAGTGTTGCATTGATGGACTGTTAGTACTGTGGGAGTGCTGCACTGATAGTTGGTCAGCATTAGAGAAATCCTTGATCATTCTAATTTTCCTTATCTAGACGAGATGTTAAATTGAAATCCTATCAGCTAGTTACCAAACCTGAAGTAAATCTCCTGGTAACCTGCCAATATTTATTCCCTATTCAAAAAAATGTTTACATCAAAGCCAACTGCTGTTATATGCAATTTTGTTAGAACTAATTTATATGCCATGTTTTTTGCAAAGTAACATTAGGGCACCCACTTCAAAAGGAATGAGGCAATGAGATTTATAACGCATCATGGATGCACTGGGTACAGAACACAGATTGTCATAGACTTACTGCACAGAAAGAGACCATTCAGCCTATCCTGTCTTTGTCAGCTCTTGGAAAGGGCGGCCAATTATTTTGATTCATCTGTCCTTTCCCACCTCTGCAATTTTATCCTCCCTTTTCATCCTCCTGCTCCTACACACATTGAACAATGTCAGACAGACAGAGCCATCTTTTCCACTGGAATAAACAGACTCCTTCCATTGTCTATACCTTTCTTTAGCAGTCTCAAATCTGTTTGCTTCAAACATGCAGATTGCTTTCCCAGTTGTTATGCACCAGCTGTCTATTTGTAAACTCCTGTTCTCACACCCATTACTCAATGTCAGCCAGTGAGAGCTGCCTTTCCAGCTGCTTATAGAATTGTCTGCAAAGGGCATTATGGTCACACATTCCAGTGCAAGGTTCACTGTAGAGTCAGAGATTCACAGAGATCTACAGCACAATAAAAGACCCATCCGCCCATCATGACCAGGCAGGTCATACGAAACTACCTAACTATTCTAATCCTATATTCCAGCACTTGGCCCATGGCCTTTTATGTCTTGGCATTGCAATTGTGCATCTAAATACTTCTTCACAGTTATGAGGGTTTCTGTTGCTACCACCCTCACAGACAGTGAGTTCCGATTCCCATTATCCTCTGGGTCCCGGTCACACTTGGTCACCTCTTTGAAAAATTCAATCATGTTGGTCAGACATGACCTGCCCTTAACAATCCTGATGGAGGGCTTTTGCCTGAAACGTCGAGTCTCCTGCTCCTCGGATGTTGCCTGACCTGCTGTGCTTTTCCAGCACCACACTCTCGACTCTAGCCTCCAGCATCTGCAGTCCTCACTTTTGCCTTAACAAAATCCATGCTGACTGTTTTTAATTAACCCTTGCCTCTCCAGAAAGTACAGCTTTTGAGTATTGCCGTTTCCTCCACATGACACACGCCCCACCCAGTGCACCTGTCATTATGAGAGAACGGACTCAGTCCAGGGTAGATTCGCCCTGTTGAAGAGTTCATTGTTTGTGATGTCGTCCTGCATTCTGCCAGTCATGATGGGGTGGTTGAAGACAGGGCCAATGAAACTCTCCAGTCATCACATTTGTTTCCTGTACAGGATTCTGACAGTGAGACATTCAAGAGATGGCAGATGTAACCACTCTGGGTTCATGAGTTTTGATAGAGATGGATCGTGAATGGTTTCACCAGATCCACTTCAAGATATGGCGAAAGGAGCTGGTGGCTTTGTACATCCATTGATAGAAGCAGCATTGGAGATAATGCTACCTAGACTGGAGAACTGTTCCACTGGCATTGAGGTTGCTGCTGTCAATGCTAATCTGCAGTGGATTGTAATTTCTTTGTGGTTGTGTTTGCTACAATACTTTGGTGCAGCAACACTAGTTGCTTAGTTATCCAAGTCATATTTCACTTTCCTGTGGGATATCATTGCAATGCCCATCAACTAGCTTAATCAGTATACAACGTGAACATAACACAGGCTTACTCACATAAAGCACGCATACACTGTCCTAGGCTGCTAATAGCATAGAATTTGCATTACAATGAGAGCTATTAACAGCACACAAACTTTACATTATAGCAGGGTTACCATTGATTGCAAAGTGTATATTACATATTGTTATCAATTACATACAAGGTATATGGTAATACACATTATTGCAAGATTGTTCATCATTAATGAGAGAGCGATGTGATCACCGCACACTTTTAATGTAGAATGTCTGATGTGTAATGAATGAGACAGGGTAACTGTAGATCAGGCAGCAAGGAGGAATAATTACATCCTGTGATTCCATTCAGCAGAAACCCTCAAGCCATCAGTATAATAATTCTAAATTCCTTATTGCTTGTAGCGCTTGATGAACAATGAAGTGTTAGGTCAATGCAGACAATGTTTTGCAGACAAAATCTCCTCTGTGGCTATTTAAAGATATTACACATCCCATTCACTTAATGTCGACCTGAAACATTCCCAGTGTAAATTGCATTTGTGTTTAAAAGCCTCTAACTCTCTAGTCTAATCTCCAAATCCCTCATCAGACATTGAGACAAATTGGCATTGATTTTTATTTGCTAATACAATTAACTATATCTGGGGTCTGACTTCCATCCTTCTGCATTATAAGCATTGTCATTATCTCTTGATTCATATACATTTGTTTGGTTGCTATCTGCATCTCATAGAGCACAGAAACAGAGCATAAAGCCCAAATTATCAATGTTGGCATTTATTGTTCACACAAGCCTCCTCCCATCCCCTCTTTATCTCACCACATCAATGTACCCTTCTAGATATTTCCCAAACAATCTTTTCAGAGATGGTGTGATGCAATTCTTCATAACACCCCATACCAGATGAATCCTCATTGATCTGCGTATAATGTATTTATGTTCTTTCTTAAATAAAAAAAACTTGTACGCAGTACTGTAGACATAATCTCTCCATAAAGCATCCCCATATTTATATTCTATTCCCCTTGCAATAAATGACAACATTTCATTTACTTGAGCCTACATATTAATTTATGTGATTCATGAATCAGGAAATACAAACCCCTTTGTACCACAAAGTTTTACAATCTGTCTCCACTTTAATAGCATGCTGTTTTTGTCTACTTTTCCTGCCAAAATGAATGAATTCACCTTTTCCTACATTATAATTTGCATTATAATTTTCTACATTATAATAATTTACTTCCTCATGAAATTTCAATAAATAAAACAAGCGTGGTTTCCCTTTCACAAAACCATGTTGACTCTGCCTCATTGCATTGCAATTTTCTAAGTACCCCATTCTCTTAGGTTCCAGCATTTCGCCAGGACAGAGATTAAGCTAACTAACCTATGGTTTCCTGCTTCCTGTCTTCCTTGTTTTCTAAAATTGAGGAGTCATATTTGCTATGTTCCAATCTGATGGGACCTTCCTAGAATCCAAGTAATTTTGGAAAATTGAAATCAATGGATCTACTATTTCAGCAACAACTTCTCTTAAAATCCTAGAATTAAATCCATCAGGATGTGGGAACTTGTTGGATCCCAATTCTAATAATTTCCTCAGTACCTTGCTCTTAGTGATTGTAATTGGTTTAAATTCCCTTTCTCCTGTGGATTTACAATTATTTCTGTTTATGGGATGACATGACTGATGTATTTTGCTCCTTTCCTTTCAATGTCTGTTCCAACATTACTTTCAAACTGTAGATAATCAGTGCAATTAGTAAAATATTAAGCCTTTATTAATAAAAACTGAAAGAACTGCAGATGCTGCATAAATCATAAAATGAAAACAGGAATTACTGGAAAAGGTCATCAGCATCTGTGAAGAGAAATCAGCGTTAAAGTTTCAGGTCCGGTGACCCTTCCTCAGAAAGTTTTTTGGATTACATTACAGTGTGGTAACAGGCCCTTCAGCCCAACAAGTCCACACCGCCCCGCCAAAGCACAACCCACCCATACCCCTACATTTACCCCTTACCTAACACTACAGGCAATTTAGCATGGCCAATTCACCTAACCCGCACATCTTTGGACTGTGGGAGGAAACCAGAGCACCCGGAGGAAACCCACGCAGACACGGGGAGAACGTGCAAACTCCACACAGTCAGTCGCCTGAGGCAGGAACTGAACCCAGGTCTCAGGTGCTGTGAGGCAGCAGTGCTAACCACTGTGCCACCATTCCGTGTTCTGAGGAAGAAATGTTAACTCTGATTTCTCTTCACAGACGCTGCCAGATCCACTGAGCTTTTCTAGCAATTTTTGTTTTTGTAAGCCTTAATCAATAACTGATTATTAATTACTTACACATCAACTGTAACATAATTGACATATCGCTTTTAATTAATCTCCTGGCTGGTGACTCTTTTATAATATTAGTGCTTAGTGTTCTGAAACTGAGTTTGTATATTACATGAAGTGACACAGCACAAAATTGCTTCTTTGCTCTGATAAACTAATAGCATACATTTATTGTAAAAGTCCTCTAAAATTGCCATGGTAAGCAAACAAAATCAAAAACTAAAATACTGTAGTTTGGGTCTCAGTTTTAGGTTGAAAGACTCTATCAGGTCACTGTATAGTATTCTCTTTAGAGAAAAGAGCCCTAGTATTTTTAATCAATTCTCAGAATTGTAAACTCTCAGTTCCCACTTGTGGGTTGGTCTAGAACAATTTGAAAGTTAGGGGTCTCCAGTTTGAGGCTGAATTATAGAGTCATATAACATGGAAATAGACCCTCAATCCAACCAGTCTATTGATGACCATAATCCCAAACTAAACTAGTCCCACCTGCCTGTGCTTGGCCCATATCTCTCCAAACCTTCCTTGTTCATATACTTATCCAAATGTCTTTTAAACATTATAATTGTATCCTCACCCTCCATTTCCTCTGGCAGTTCATTCCACACACAAACCACTCTCCATATAAAAAAATTGCCCCCATGCCTTTTTAAAACCTTTCTCATCTCATCTTGAAAAAATATGCCCTTTAGTCTTGAAATCCCCCATGCTAGAGAAAGGACACTTGTCATTCACCTTATCTGTACCCCTATGAGGAGAAATATTTCAATTACTTTAAGTCTTAAAAATATTATCTGTAAGGAGAAATATTTTCTATCAGACGCTAATGAGTCTTTGGAATCCTCTTTGCCAGAGAGCAGTGAAGACTTGATCATTGAATATGTTCAAGGCTGAATTAAATAGATTTTTAATTGACAAGGGAGTCAAAGGTTATTTGGGATGGATGAGCTGAGAATACAGTCAGATCAGCCATGGTGTTATTGAGTGGGAGTGCAGTCTCAAAGAGGTAACTAGCCTACTCTTGATTTTAATTATGATGTTATTTGTTCTGGTAATGTCCTGTTAAAACATTGATAACTGTGACTCATGGAATTGAGTGTAATCAAACAACTCCTGCTATTCTATACCGTATATAAGGCCTTTGTTATGTCAAGTCATGACAATATCACCAGTCCTCTCCTGACCTCCCATCTTGTGGAAATTTTAGATCATCCAAATGTCTACTTCTTCACTGGCATCAACACTGATCACGCTGGTGCTTATCGACTTACATGAGTTCCTGGTCTGATGGTATTATTAATTTAGAGCTAATGATCTAATAATAGCTTGACTGAGATTTACCTTGAGATTAATCTACTCTGTGGGTTAGTTTTTTAAAATTAATTCATGGGATATTGTCGCCATTAGTTGGGCCAGCATTTATTGCCTATCTCTAGTTGCTCTTCAGAAGGTGGGCCTTAATCCATTGCAGTCCATTGATGTAGGTGCACTACAATGTAAGGTACAACATATTAGGGAGCGAGTTTCAGGATTTTGACCCAGGAGCACAGGGAAAAGTGATATATTTCCAAATCAGGGAGGTGCCTGGTTTGCGGGGTGGGGGTCTTTACAGCAGTAAAACAGGTTTTGAGTTATGAAGCACACATTACAACAACCAAATGGGTTGCAGACACAAATCAGACCACTGCCAGACAAAGTCACAACATTGTTTATAGAAAGTACATGGGGTCCTTAAAGGTGAACTCTCTTAATGGCAAAATATACATGCAGCATCCCCTGCTTTCTAAAAAAATATTACAATAACAAGAAAGCGTATGGGTCTGTATAACACACAAGGTAATTACAGGTGTTAAGAGCACATTAATAATCAAGCCCCATTATTCCACAAGCTACCACAAATATTTAAATACCCAAACAATTTGCTTGAATTACTCTGGGCACAAGTAGTTCACATCAGTTTACATCATTATCAGCAAAATAACCCTATTTGTTGTAGTCAAACGTCCTTCAACAAATGGCAGAGAAAAAGAAAAATATTAATCTACTACTGTGCAACTTAAACCACACCCCTTTAAACGTCACACTCTCGGTCACAAATAGGCCAGACAGCTTGAGATGCATACTATGGGAGAAAAGCATAAACACAGTCAAAACAAAGACTCTGAAGATCAAAGTCCAGATCACAAGTGTGGGTTAAGTTGTCTTTCTCAGTTCCTTTTGATTTTAGCAATGATGACACACAGCACAATCAGTCGAAGAGATGTTTTCAAGCATTTTCTTTTCCATATATCAAAGATTCTTAGTGACGTTCTGATTCAATAATGTAAAATGCTCACCGCCTTCAAAAATAACACTATCATGTACAGCTAAAAAGGTGCACGATCTGAATTTTCCAACTTGCAAAACTCTCCTAGTATTTTTACGTCCATTCTAGTTTATGGTTCATAATGGGAAAAAAAAAGATTCCTTGCAGCATCCAGATCTGGTGATGGTGATTTTGTTGGTCAGCTTTGCTCATGTCCCTCAAGTTTTTCTTTCAAAGATGGCAGTTGCTGTTCCAGAACTTGCTTCTCCTGATGTATTGCACCAAAATTCTGAAGCTGAGTCCTATCAAACCTGAAACATTCACTCCCTTTTTCTTCCTTCACAGATGCTGGCAGACTTGTTGAGCTTTGCAGCATTCCCTGTATTTATTTCAGACTTCCAGTATTTCAGAATTTTGCTCTTGTTTGAGTATTGCACCAAGTTTTCTTTCAGACTAGCCACAGACTGATCTCATTCATCAAGTTACTTGGAGCAGTTCAGACCTTTTCAGAATTGATTGTTTTGGTCCTTAACAGTTTCCATCTCATTTTGAATCTTCTCGTTGTACACGCTGGATTCTTCCACTTCTATCAAAAGTTTAGCCTTCTGTGGGTTAAGTATATTTTCCCTCTCATAAACCTGCTATAATAACTGCCCAGCTTCTTCAGCTCACTTTGTTTTTTTGTGTTCTTAGATACCTGCACTTCTTCCGTTGGTTACTTCTGTGGTTGTTTGGTTTCCTCTGTCTGCCTCCGTTATTTCACTGGAGCATCATCATTGACATTTCTGTCTGAAAGGATAGACCCATGAGTGGTTTGCAGCTCCCTGTTGTGAGTACTGTGTATCTGCACCTGTTTTTGTAGGTCTGCCATTTTCTTCAGCATTACTTTGAGTTCAAACCAATGCTGCAGTTTCCCTTGTGACACTGATGGTTGACTGATTCCATGGTTTGTGTGACTCCTGTTGGATCCCAGAATAAGATATAAGAGCAGAATTGAGCCATTTGGCCTATCAGATCTGCTCTGCCATTTGATAAAGGCTGATATATGGTGTGCTGGTATATCTATTAATTGCTGGTACAACTATCTCTAGGATTGAGAACATCTGAAGGTCTGGGGATAACATATGCATTCACTCCAGCATGACAGATCCAGCACAGGGAATTGGTGAAGTGGTGTACACAGAACATAGAATGTTACAGCGCAGTACAGGACCTTTGGCCTTCAATGTTGCACAACCTGTGAAAATAATCTGATGCCCATCTAACCTACACTGTTCCATTATTATCCATATGGATGTCTAATGCCCATTTAAATGCCCTTATCGGTGAGTCTACTACTGTTGCAGGCAGGCATTCCATGCCCCTACTACTCTGAGTGAAGTAATTACGCCTAATATCTGTCCTAAATCTATCACCCCTCAATTTAAAGCTATGCCCCCTCATATTAGCTTTCACCATTTGAGAAAAAATGCTCTCACTGTTCACCCTATCTAACTCTCGGATTATCTGATACGTTTCGACTAAGTCATCTCTCAACCTTCTTCTTTCCAACGAAAACAGCCTCAGTTCCCTCAGCCTTTCCTCATAAGACCTTCCTTCTGTACCAGGCAACATCCTGGTAAACCTCCTCTGAGCCCTTTCCATATCCTTCCTGTAAAGCTGTGACCAGAACTGCACGCAATACTCCAGGTGCGGCATTACCAGTGTCTTGTAAAACTGAAGCATGTCCTTGGGCTCCGAAACTCAATCCCCCCACCAATAAATGCCAACACACCATATGCCTTCTTAACAACCTTATCAATCTGGGTGGCAACTTTCAGGGATTTATACAGCCTGACACCAAGATCTCTCTGTTCATTTACACTGCCAAGAATTTTACCATTAGCCTAGTACTCTGTATTCCTGTTACTTCTTCCGAAGTGAACAATCTCACACTTTTCCGCATCAAACTCCATTTGCCACTTCTCAGCCCAGCTCTGCATCTTATCTATGTCCCTCTGTAACTCACAACATCGTTCGGCACTATACTCAACTCTGCCTACCGTAGTGTCATCTGCAAATTTGCTAATCCATCCTTCTATGCCCACCTTCAGATCATTTACAAAAATGTATGTTACAAGTTTTACAATGGTAGGGTTTGCCATGGCTTCCCTTTACTGGAGGGAGGTAAGGGGGTTACATTATTTTTGAATTCAGGGATAGTATACTGGTATTTATTTCTGTGTCAACCTTAGACAGTAAGGATGGTGCCCCTGGCTTGATAGCAATTTTATATTGTGCTATTTCTTTTTACATTTTGCTATAGTATCGAGGAAGATATTTAATGAACCTTGATTTAAATGACTAGCCTTCTCTTCAGTACGTATTAAGCAGCCAAACTCTTCTCATAGATTTTTTTCAAATTCCTCTGTGGCCTTGTCCCTCTCTCTCTCTTTGAGAGATCACTTATATTCATCCAGTCCTGGAGAGAGAGTGAGCGAGTGAGTGAATGAGTGAGTGAATGAGTAAGAGTGAGAGTGAGAGTGAGAGAGTGAGAGTGTGTGGGAGAGAGAGTGAGAGTGTGAGAGAGAGTGAGAGAGAAGAGAGAGTGAGAGAGAAAGAGTGAGAGTCAGAGAGAGAGAGAGACAGAGATAGAGAGTGAGAGCGAGAGTGAGAGAGTGAGAGTGAGAGAGAGAGTGTGCGCGGGAGAGAGAGTGAGAATGTGAGAGAGAGAGTGGGAGTCAGAGAGAGAGTCAGAGAGAGAGAGGGAGAGAGAGAAAGAGAGAGAGAGAGAAAGAGAGAGAAAGAGTGTGTTTGTGTAGATGTGTGTGTGAGTGACCACTCCTTATACACCCAGGGATTTTAATAAGATTGAAATGATCCAAAAACATGATGCCTGATTCTGCAACAATCAGTCTGAGAGATACACCAGTGTCACATCTTTGGTAGGAGATTTGGAAGGGGAATCACAATAGCAAAACAGAGGGAGAAGTATACTGAGCACGTTCTATAAATATGGAATGCACTGGCGAGACATTGACAGAAACAAATCTCTGGTGCCCTCTGGCAATGACAAAACACAGGGTAACATTCACATCAATTACAAAAACCATTTAATTCTAAGCTGGTGTATCATCAATTTTTCTTCCCAAGGAAGGTCCCACAATGCAGGAGTTTTTTGTGGCTATACCCATTTCAAACAGGTATGCTGTTTTGGAAAATGGTGATGGATCCTCAGGGGAATGTAGCACGAGCAGCCAAGTTTCTGGTATTGAGACTGGATCTAATGCAACGAGGGGTACATCGGGTTCCAAGAGATCAATTATGTTAGGGAATTCTGTAGTCTGAGGTACAGACAGCAGCGAAAAAGCAGAACGGTGTATTGCTTCCCTGGTGCCAGGATCAAGGATGTCTCAGAGAGAGTGCAGAATGTTCTCATGGGGGAGAGGGGCCAGCAAGAGCTCATTGTCCACATTGGAACCAATGACATAGAAAGGGAAAAGGTTGAGATTCTGAAGGGAGATTACAGAGAGTTAGGCAGGAATTTAAAAAGGAGGTCCTCGAGAGTAGTAATATCTGGATTACTCCCGGTGCTATGCATTAGTGAGGGCAGGAATAGGAGCTTGAATGCATGGCTGAGGAGCTGGTGTATGGGAAAGGATTCACATTTTTGGATCATTGGAATCTCTTTTGGTGTAGAAGTGGACTAATATACTGGCAGGGAAATTTGCTAGAGCTGCTCGGGAGGATTTAAACTAATAAGGTTGGGGGGTGAGACTGGTACAGTTGAGAATAGAAGTGAGTCAAACAGTCAGGGCAGGCAGGGACAAGGTAGGACTAATAAATTAAACTGCATTTATTTCAATGCAAAGGGCCTAACAGGGAAGGCAGATGAACGCAAGGCATGGTTAGGAACATGGGACTGGGACATCATAGCAATTACAGAAACATGGCTCAGGGATGGGCTGGACTGGCAGCTTAATGTTCCAGGATACAAACGCTACAGGAAGGATAGAAAGGGAGGTAAGAGAGGAGGGGGAGTGGCAATTTTGATAAGGGATAGCATTACAGCTGTGCTGAGGGAGGATATTCCTGGAAATACATCCAAGAAGGTTATTTGGGTGCAACTCAGAAATAAGAAAGGGATAATCACCTTATTGGGATTGTATTATAGACCCCCTAATAGTCAGAGGGAAATTGAGAAACAAACTTGTAAGGAGATCTCAGCTATCTGTAAGCATATTTGGGTGGTTATGGAAGGGGATTTTAACTTTCCAAACATAGACTGGGACTGCCATAGTGTTCAGGGTTTAGATAGAAAGGAATTTGTTAAGTGTGTACAAGAAAATTTCTGATTCAGTATATAGATGTATCTCCTAGAGAAGATGCAAAATGTGACCTACTCTTGGGAAATAAGGCAGGGCAGGTGACTGAGGTCTCAGTGGGGGAGCACTTTGGGGCCAGCGACCATACTTCTATTAGATTTAAAATAGGAATGGAAAAGGATAGACCAGATCTAAAAGTTGAAGTTCTAAATTGGAGAAAGGGCAATTTTGACGGTATTAGGCAAGAACTTTTGAAAGCTGATTGGGGGCAGATGTTTGCAGGTAAAGGGACAGCTGGAAAATGGGAAGCCTTCAGAAATGAGATAAAGAGAATCCAGAGACAGTATATTTCTGTCAGGGTGAAAGGCTGGTAGGTATAGGGAATGTTGGATGACTAAAGAAATTGAGGGTTTGGTTAAGAAAAAGAAGGAAACATATGTCAGGTATAGACAGGATAGATCGAGTGAATCCTTAGAATAGTATAAAGAGAGTAGGAGTATACTGAAGAGGGAAATCAGGAGGGCAAAAAGGGGACATGGGATAGTTTTGGCAAATAGAATTAAGGAGAATCCAAAGGATTTTTACAAATACATTAAGGACAAAAGGGTAACTAGGGAGAGAATAGGGCCCCTCAAAGATCAGCAAGGTGGCCTTTGTGTGGAGCTGCAGAAAATGGGAGAGATACTAAATGAGTATTTTGCATCAGTATTTACTGTGGAAAAGGACATGGAAGATATAGACTGTAGGGAAATAGATGATGGCACCTTGCAAAACATCCATATTACAGAGGAAGAAGTGCTAGATGTCTTGAAATGCATAAAGATGGATAAATCCCCAGGACCTGATCAGGTGCACCTTTGAACTCTGTGGGAAGCTAGAGAAGTGATTGCTGGGCCTCTTGCTGAGATATTTGTATCATCGATAATCACAGGTGAGGTGCTGGAAGACTGGAGGTCGGCTAATGTGGTGCCACTGTTTAAGAAGGGCGGTAAAGACAAGCCAGGGAACTATAGACTAGTGAGCCTGACCTCAGTGGTGGGCAAGTTGTTGGAGGGAATCCTGAGGAACAGGATGTACATGTATTTGGAAATGCAAGGACTGATTAGGAATAGTCAACATGGCTTTGTGCATGGGAAATCATGTCTCACAAACTTGATTGAGTTTTTTGAAGAAGTAACAAAAGAGGATTGATGAGGGCTGAGTGGTAGATGTGATCTATATGGACTTCAGTAAGGCATTCGACAAGGTTCCCCATGGGAGACTGGTTAGCAAGGTTAGATCTCATGGAATACAGGGAGAACTAGCCATTTGGATACAGAACTGGCTCAAAGGTAGAAGACAGAGGGTGGTGGTGGAGGGTTGTTTTTCAGACTGGAGGCCTGTGACCAGTGGAGTGCCACAAGGATCGGTGCTGGGTCCTCTACTTTTTGTCATTTACATAAATGATTTGGATGCAAGCATAAGAGGTACAGTTAGTAAGTTTGCAGATGACACCAAAATTGGAGGTGTAGTGGACAGAGAAGAGGGTTACCCCAGATTACAACAGGATCTGGACCAGATGGGCCAATGGGCTGAGAAGTGGCAGATGGAATTTAATTCAGATAAATGCGAGGAGCTGCATTTTGGGAAAGCAACTCTTAGCAGGACTTATGCACTTAATGGTAAAGTCTGAGGGAGTGTTGCTGAACAAAGAGACCTTGGAAGTGCTGGTTCATAGCTCCTTGAAAGTGGAGTCGCAGGTAGATAGGATAGTGAAGAAGGCATTTGGTATGCTTTCCTTTATTGGTCAGAGTATTGAGTACAGGAGTTGGGAGGTCATGTTGCGGCTGTACAGAACATTGGTTAGGCCACTGTTGGAATGTTGCGTGCAATTCTGGTCTCTTTCCTATCGGAAAGCTGTTGTGAAACTTGAAAGGGTTCCGAAAAGATTTACAAGGATGTTGCCAGGGTTGGAGGATTTGAGCTATAGGGAGAGGCTGAACAGGCTGGGGCTGTTTTTTCCTGGAGCATTGGAGGCTGAGGGGTGACCTTATAGAGGTTTACAAAATTATGAGGGGCATAGATAGGGTAAATAGGCAAAGTCTTTTCCCTGAGATGGGGGAGTCCAGAACTAGAGGGTATAGGTTTAGGGTGAGGGGGAAAGATATAAAAGAGACCTAAGGGACAACCTTTTCACACAGAGGATGGTACGAGTATGGAATGAGCTGCCAGAGGAAGTGGTGGAGGCTGATACAATTGCAATATTTAAGAGACATTTGGATGGGTATATGAATAGGAAGGGTTTGGAGGGATATGGGTGGGTGCTGGCAGGTCAGAGTAGATTGGACTGGGATATCTGGTCGGCATGGACGGATTGGACCGAAGGGTCTGTTTCCATGCTGTACATCTCTATGACTCTATGACTCTATGACACAAACCTTGGTGACATGATAAATATTGAGGGGGAAGGCCTTAGACCACAGGATGATAAATGTAGGCTGGTCCGATGGGCTGAACAATGGCAAATGGAATTTAATCCAGAAAAATGTAAGACCTTGCATTTTGAGAGAACTTACAAGAGAGGACAGATTGCATGATAAGACCCTTGGAAATACAGAGGATCAGAGGGACCTTGGTCCCTATGCCTATAAATCCATGAAGGCAGGTGGTTATGGCAAATGGGGTATTTCCTTTTTTAGTGAAATGATTGATTACAAGATCAAAGGTGGAATGATGGAACTGTGTATAACATTAATTTGGTCACAGCTGGAGTACAGTGTGCAGTTTTGGTTGCCAGTATAGGGTGGATATGATTTCACTAGAGAGGGTGCAGAGGAGATTCACCAGGATTGGCAGGAATGATTCTGAACAGAGACTAAGTAGGCAGGGGCTGTTTTTGTTTGAGCAGAGAAGGCTGACAGGGGAATCTGACTGAGGTGCACAGTTTTAAGGAAAGCAGCAAGAGGGGATTTCTGAATTTTCTTTTCACTGAGAGGGTCATGGGCAGCAAGAACTCACTACCTAAAAGGGTGGAAGAGGTGGCAGCTGTCAAAACATTTAAGAAGTATTTCAATGAGCACTTGAAAAGCCACAGCATGCAAGGCTATGGGCCAAATAATAGGTAATAGGATTAGAATAGATGACTGTTTGATGACTAGTGTAGACACTGTGGGCTGAAGGGCCTCTTTTCACACTGTAAAAACTCCATGATGGAATTTGAATCCTTGTCCACAGACCACTAGCTTGGGCCATTATCTTACTAATCCCATGGCATTAAGACTAACCTTCCATCTCCTCAGTTTCTCCAGTTTAACTCCCAAAGGAAGGGGGAAGGTGGTGCCCTACTGTACTATCGCTAGACTATTAATCCGGAAACTCAGCTCATGTCCTGGGGATCAAGGTTCGAGTCCCACCATGGCCAATCGTAGAATTTGGATTTAGTAAACAGAATCTGGATTAGTGGTGCTGGAAGAGCACAGCAGTTCAGGCAGCATCCAAGTAGCTTCGAAACTTGGATGCTGCCTGAACTGCTGTGCTCTTCCAGAACCACTAATCCAGAATCTGGTTTCCAGCATCTGCAGTCATTGTTTTTACCTCGTTTAGTAATCAGAAGTCTAGAATTAAGAAACAACTGATGAATGATTGTCAGAAAATGTATCTGTTTCACTGATGTCGTTCAGGGAAGGAAACCTGACATTCTCAACTGGTCTAGCCTACATGTGACTCCAGACCCACAGCAACGTGGTTAACTCTCAACAGCCCTCAGAAATCCAGCATCTGCAGTCCTCACTTTGCCCTCAGAAATGGCCTAGGAAGCCATTCAGTTATACCAATTGCTACACAGCGGCGGCACGGTGACACAGTGGTTAGCACTGATGCTTCACAGCGCCAGAGACCCGGGTTCAATTCCCACCTCAGGCACATGTCTGTGGGGAGTTTGCACATTCTCCCTGTGTCTGCATGGGTTGCCTCTGGGTGCTCCGGTTCCCTCCCACAGTCCAAAAATATGCAGGTCAGGTGAATTGACCATCCTAAATTGCCTGTAGTGTTAGGTGTAGGGGAATGGGTCTGGCTGGGTGGCTCTTCGGAGGGTCGGTGTGGACATGTTGGGCCGAAGGGCCTGTTTCCACACTGTAAGTAAGTAATCTAAATGAAACCGGGCGGATCACCTGGTATCGAACTTAGCACCAAAGAAGACAGTGGCAGAAGTACCCCTATTGACCCTGAAAAGCCGTCCTCACTAACAGCTGGGGGCTAGTGCCAAAATTGGGAGAGCTGTCTCAAGACTAGACAAGCAACAGCCAGACATAATCATATCTTGCAGACAATGTCCCACAAACCATCATCACAATCCCTGGACAGACCCAGCAGAGGTGGTGGCGCAGTGGTATACAGTCGGGAGGGAGTTGCCCTTGGAATCCTCAACATTGCCTGCAGACCCCATGAAGTCTCATGGCTTCAAGTTAAAACATGGGTAAGGAAACATCCTGCTACTTACAGTATACCGTCCTCCCTTGGCTGATGAATCAATACTCCTCCATGTTGAACAACACTTAGAGGAAGCACTGAGGATAGCAAGGGAACAAAATGTACTCTGGGAGAGGAATTTCATGTCCACCACCAAGTCTGGCTCGGCAGCAGTATTACTGATCGAGCTGGTCAGGTCCTAAAGGACATAGCTGATAAACTGGGTCTATGGCAGGTGGTGAGGGAAACAAGAGGGAAAAGCATACTTGACCTCATCCTCACTAATCTGCCAGCTGTAGATGCATCTGTCCATGACTGTATCAGTTAAGGCGACCACTGCACAATCCTTGTGGAGATGAAGTCCCACCTTCATGTTGAGAACAGCCTCCATTGTGTTGTGTGGCATTATCACGGTGCTAAACAGGACAGACTTTGAACTGATCTAGCAGCTCAAGACTAGGCATCCATGAGGGACTGTAGGCCATCAACTGCAGCACAATTGTACTCTAACCTCATGGCCCAGCATATTCCCCCACTCAACCATTACCATCAAGCCAGGTGATCAACCCTGGTTCAATAGAAAGTGCCAGGAACAGCACCAGGCATATCTGAAAATGAGGTAAAAGCAATGCTTTTGCCCGAAACGCGATTCCGAAGCTCCTTGGCTGCTGCCTGAACTGCTGTGCTCTTCCAGCACCACTATCCCATATCTGAAAATGAGGTGTCAACCTGGTGAAGCCACTAAACAGGATCACTTGCATCCCAAACAACATAGGCAACAAGTGATAGACAGAATTAAGTGATCCCACAGCCAACAGCTCAGATCTGAGCTCTGCAGTCTTGCCACATCCAATTGGGAAACATTGTGGACGATTACACAACTCACTGGAGGAGGAGATTCCACAAAAGTCCCCATCATCAATAGTGGAAGAGCCCAGCACATTAGTGCAAAAGATATAGCTGAAGCTTTCACACAATCTTCAGCCAAAAGTGCCTAGTGGATAATCCATCTCAGTCTCCTTCAATGATCACCATCATTACAGGTACCAGTCTTCAGCCAATTTGATTCACTCTACAACAGTGGGAGGCACTGGATACTGAAAAGGCGATGGGCCTTGGCAACATTCCAACAATAGTACTGAAGACTTGTGCTCCAGAACTTGCCGCTCCACTAACCAAGCTGTTCCAGTACAGTTACAACATTGGTAACTGCTTGACAATATGGAAAATTGCCCAGATATGGCCAGTACATTAAATGCAGGACCCAACCAACTTGGCCAATTGCCACCCAATCAATCAGTTTACTCTTGACCATCAGTAAAGTGATAGAAGTTGTCATCAACAGTGCTATCAAGGCAGCACCTGTTTAGCAATAACTTGCTCAGTGACGCCCAGTTCACATTCCGCCAGGGCCACTCAACTCCTGACCTCCCTACAGCCCTGGTTCAAGCATGGACAAGACAGCTGAATTCCAGAGGTGAGGTCAGAATAACAGCTCTTGACATCAAGATTGCAATTGACCAAGTGTGACATTTAGAAGCTTTTGCAAAACTGGAATCAATGCATATCCAGGGGAAAACCGCTGGTTGGAGTCATAGCTGACATATAGGAAGGTGGTTGTGGTTGTTGGCGGTCAGTCATCTCAGCTCCAGGACATCTCTGCAGGAGTTCCTCAGGGTAGGGTCCTGGCCCAACCATCTTCAGCTGCTTCATCAATGACCTTTTTTTTTAGATTACTTACAGTGTGGAAACAGGCCCTTCGGCCCAACAAGTCCACACCGACCTGCCAAAGCGCAACCCACCCAGACCCATTCCCCTACATTTACCTCTTCACCTAACACTACAGGCAATTTAGCATGGCCAATTCACCTAACCTGCACATTTTTTGGATTGTGGGAGGAAACCGGAGCACCCGGAGGAAACCCACGCAGACACGGGGAGAATGTGCAAACTCCACACAGAGAGTCGCCAGAGGCGGGAATTGAACCCGGGTCTCTGGTGCTGTGAGGCAGCAGTGCTAACCACTGTGCCACCATGCCACCCACCTTCTGTCTATCATCATGTCAGAATCGGAAATATCGCCATTAACTGCACAATGTTCAGCACCATTTGTGACTCCTCAGATACTGAAGCAGTCCATGTTAAATGCAACAAGATCTGGACAATATCCAGGCTTGGGCTGACAAGTGACAAGGGGCAATCGTGCCACACAAACACCAGGCTACAATGATCATCAATAAGAGATGATCTAACCACTGCTCCTTGACATTCAATGGTGATACCATCACTGAATCCTCCACTATCAACATCCTGAGGGTTATCATTGACCAGAAACTCAACTGGACTCACATCATAAACACAAGAGCAGGCCAGGGGCTCAGAATACAGTGGCAAGTAACTCACTTCCTGACTCCCCAGAGCCTGTCCACCATCTACAAGGCACAAGTCAGGTGTGTGATGGAATACTCCCCACTTACTTGAATGAGTCCCAACAATACTCAAGAAGCTTGACAAAGCATCCCACTTGGTTGGCACTACATCCACAAACATCCACTCCCTCCACCACTGGTGCTCAGTATCTACAAGATGCCCTCCAGAAATTCACTGAAGATCCTCAGACAACACCTCCTAAACCCATGACCGCTTCCAACTGGAAGGGCAAGGTCATCAGATATATGGGAACACCACCTTCGAATTCCCCTCCAAGCCTCCCACCATCCTGACTTGGAAATATATTGCTGTTCCTTCACTGTCGATGGGTCAAAATCCTGGAATTCCCTCCCTAATGGCATTGTGGGTCAACCCACAGCAGGTGGACTGCAGGGGTTCAAGAAGGCAGCTCATCACCACCTTCTTCAGGGCAACCAAGGACAGGCAATAAATACTGGTCAGCCAGCGATGCCCACATCTGACAAATGAATCAATAAAATGAAGGAAATGACCTTAGTTTTAAGAGCTGAATAAATTGAATAGAATATTTCCTGCTGCCTTTGTAAAACTCTATCATTGGAATTACTACAAGCAATTTTATGGAAGATCTGCTAGTATATATGTGATCTAATACGTTGACTGAAAATTTAAAGATGTTCTACATTGCGCCAGATGTCAGAGCAGTCTATGTTCCTCCTCAGATCATCATTGTCAACATGTATTAAAATATTTGCAGATGTCTGATGATGGAATATTGATGTTGCGAATCCCTTTACATTGTTGACTGGCGTAGGTGTAATTTACACCCAGTCAGAAAAATATATCAGTGGATGATTGTGAACAAGATGTTTGGCTGTTGTTCTGTGAAAGTTTCCATGTTCTGAGTGACGGATGTGTCTAGTGTTGTTGTGTCAATAACTGTTATCAACTGTGTTGGTTTCTCACTTGTCTCTTTATGAGACTGCCCTATCTGCCAGGAGCCAAGCCAACCATTTACTCAGACTGTTTTTTTTCTCATTAAACACAACACTTAAATAGATAGCGCCCTTGCTTGACAGGTTGACAGAAGCTGTTATTTACTTTGCCTCCTCCCCCACCCAATGCAAGTATGTCTCCGTCACATCAAGTGCCAGCTTTGTACAGTTAGCAGCACTCTCATCTCAGAGTTCGAAAGCTGTGGGTTCAGCACTTGGTGAGATTGGAGTACACTCTGGGTACTCTACTAAGAGGGGTGCGGCACCGTTAATGGTATAATTCTTCATGAAATGTTGAACTCAGGCTTGGTCAAGTGGCTGTCAAAGAGACCCACAATGCACTTGGGGAAGCAGGGGACTGTCCCACTGTCTAACCAATGCTCCTCCCTTTAATAACATGGCATTGTCCTGCCAATCGTAAAGTGATATAATGTGTTGTTTACAAAATATATAGATACATTGCAGCAGTGCATTAATTGATCATAAAAAGATCCTTTGGTCCTGTGCAGAATAAGAATATAAAAGCAGATGGGATGTAAGGTGGAGTTTTCCACCCACCAAGCAAGGGTGAAACGTCTGTTACAATTTGCTTGACCAATCATCTAACAGATCGGTATTATGTCCAATTTTGGGCAGGATCACACAGTGGACAGAATAGAGAGTGTGAAGAAATGATTCAGGATAATGCTGCCAGTGATGGGGTAATTCAGTAACATGGGTAAACTGGAGGAGCTGTGACTATTGTCCATGGAGAAGGGAAGGTTAAGAGAAGATTTGACCGAGGTGTTCAAAATTATGAAGAAGCTGGACAAAGCTGGGAAGCTGTCCCATTGGTAGAAGAGTCAAGAGGGTACAGAATTAAAGCAACTGGCTAAAGAACCAAGGGTGACGTGGGGAAACCCATTTTTCACAGGCAGTTGGAATATACCACCTGCCAGCATGATGAGGGAGATTCAATCACGGCTTTCAAAAAGAAATTGGATAATGATCTGAAGAAAAATATTTGCAGGGTTACAGAAAGGAGACAGGGAAATTGGACTGGATTGATTACTCTTGCAAAGAGCCAGCACAGATATTAAGGCTGAATGGCCTCCTTCTGCTCTGCAATGTGATTCTGTGAATCCACTCATTCAGGCTCATCTTTCAAAGGTAAACCAGGTTCCCAAGTATCTGTCCAAATCATATTCCAAAGCTATGGTGATTTTTGGCATAGTTCTCCTATTAACCAGGATTTCCCATAATGTATTTTATTATTTTGATAAACATCTACTCAATTTTGTTAGAAGTAGCATAAATTTATACTACTCAGGGTGAAACATGAATGCTGACTTGATTATTTTCCTTTTGAGTTATACTCCTCTTATTTTCAATATAATTAAGGAGATCAGATTAAGGCTCAATCCGCTGCTTTTCGGAGATTGTTATCTTGGAAATTAACAGCATGTCTGTGCACAGTCGTCGATGATTAATACACAACACCAGTAATTGGAAAATCTCAGCAAAGTTTTACACAACACAAATTTACTTAACTCTTGGTCCATCAATGCAAGTAGACAAGCTGGAGATCAGAAATGCCTGTATTAAACTGTTCTATTATTCCTTCGCAGGAAGTGCCAACATTTATACCATCCCTACTTGACATAGAGAAGGTGATGTTGAATTTTCTTGTTGAACCATTCCAATCCATGGGCATAGGCAACCCGTTGTGCTGATTGGGAATGGGGATTTTGACTCAGTGACTTTGAAGTAATGAAATTATCATTCCAAGGCAGGATAGTATGTGTCATGGAGGAAAACTTGCAGATAGTGGTGTCCCTGTGCACCTGATGCTCTGTTGTCTTGATGAGAAAGGTTGTGGGTTTGGAAAGTGTTGTTAAATGGGACTTGATGAGTTGCTTCAGTGCATCTTATAAGTTTACCACTGTGCATTCATGGTAGAGGGAGTAAATGTTAGGGGGATGAATGAGGCACGGCACAAATTGTTGAATTGAGTTCAGCTTTGAGTGCTGTTGGAGCTGCACTCATCCAGGCAAGTGGAGAGTATTCCATCACATTCCTGACTTGTGTCTTGTCAATTGTGTACAGGCCTTTGGGAAACAGGAGTTGAGTCACTCGCTGCACTATTCCTAGCTACTGACCCATTTTTGTAGCCACTGTATTTATATGGCCAGTTCTGTTCACTTTCTGGACAAAGATAACCCTGAGGAATTGTTAGTGGAGGATTCAGCAATGGTAATTTCACTGAACGCCAAGGAGATGGGATTAGAATTTCACTTGTTGCAGATGGTCATTCCCTGGCACTTGTGTAGTGTGAATGGTACCAGTCAATATCCAGCCTGAACATTGCCCCAACCTTGCTGCATTTAGGCACAACATGTTTCAGGATCTGAGGAATTGTGAACACGCGATCATCCAGTGATCGGCAACCATCTAATCGAAACTTACAAGGGAAGCCAAATGAAGAAGTAGCTGAAAATGAATGGGTTTAGGGCACAATCCGGAGGAGCTCCTGCAGAGCTGACCCAGGTTGCAGTGATTGGCATCCTTGTTGCTAGGTAAAGCTTCAGCCAATGAAATGTTTCCCATCGATTCCCAATGACTCAATTTGGCTAGGACTCCTTGATGTCACACTATTCAAGGAGTGCTTTAGCATCAAAGGTAGTCACTCTCAGCTTATATCTGGAATTCAGCTCTTTTGTCTATGCTTGTACCAAGACTGTAAGGTGATTTGGAGCTGAGTAGCCCTGTCAGAATCCACACTAAACATCAGTGAGTAGCTTATTGGTGAGTAACTACTGAAACTATTATCAATTACATTTTCCGATATCTTGCTAGGTATTGAATAGGCAGAGTAGAAACTGGCTGAATTGAATGCAAGCTGATTTTTGTGAACAGGACATACCTGAGCAATTTTACACATTGCTAGACAGATGCTAATATTGTAGAGCACCTCAGAGTCAAAGAGTCATAGAGTCATAGAGTTATACAGCACGGAAACAGACCCCTCGGTTCAACTTGTCTATGCCAACCAAATTTCCCAAACTAAACTAGTCCCACTTCCCTGCATTTGGCCCATATCTCCCTAAACCTTTCCTAGTCATGTATCTATCTAAATGGCTATTAAAGTTGTAACTGTACCTGCATCTACCACTTCCTCTGGCAGTTAATGCCATATACAAACCAACTTCTGTGTGAAAAGGTTACTCCTCACGTCCCTTCTAAATCTTTATCCTCTCCCGTTAAAAACATGCCTTCAAGTTTTGAACTCCCCCACCCTAGGGAAAAGATATTTGCTCTTCATCTTATCTATGCCCCTTATGATTTTCTAAACCTCTATAAGTTCACCCCTCAACCCCCTACACTCCAGTGTTTCAGCCTATCCAGCCTGTCCTTCTTCCTTAAACACTCCAGTCCCAACAACATCAGCGAAGGTCACAGCTGGTTTGAGAGCACATGCATTTAACACTGCAGCCAAGGTGTTATGGGGACTTAGTCATTCAGATGCCTTAATGATGCCATCAGATCTGTTGTCCTAGCTCCCTTTCAATATTGCATGAGTCAATATTTGAATAATCGCTCATTCACCAGTTGAACTAGGGTGTCCTCATCCCCAGTGCAGAGTGTGTGGACACATGCACATGCCTATTCCACTTGATCTTGATGATACCCTTCTAATAGATTTCCTCTGTTTCCAAACTTCAGGCAAAGAATTATGGATCTTTGGAATTCTGTACACCACAGCTTGTGGAGTCTCCATTATTGAATACAGGTTGGACTGAGAGAGACAGGTTGTTAGTCTGTAGAGAATTAAGAAATTTGAGGAGAGGGTAGGGAGGTGGAGTTGAAGTCCAAGATCGTATTGAATGGCGGACGTGGACTCAATGGGCTGATTGGTCTACCCCTGCTCTTATTTATTCACTTGTTGAATTCCAATTGTCTATGAGAGGACAGCTACCCCTGAGAAATCCATTGGTGCCAATAATGGCACTTGGATAAAGTTAAAATCACAACAGTTGACACAAAATGCTCATGAATGCCAGCAAATTTAAAAAAAAGGTAAGAAATAACGGATTGATCACAAACTGTGATATGTCCATGGCCACTACCATTGCTAACAAAGACACTGGCTTTCCCAAGATGATTTAGAAACAAAGAACTGCTTTCTGAAAACGCTGTCCCTGCACCCAGATGCTTGAATCAGTTGCTTAAGAAGAATCTTGTGTTATTCCTTTCATTAGATGTACATGTTGCTGGCTGGGCCAACTCTCATTACCCATCCAGTTTCCCTCCAAATGAGCAGTTTATTAGGGCATTTCAGAGTTAATGATATTGCTGTGGGTCTGCAGTTAGACATAGTCTGCAGTTAGAAATCATGACAGCAGATTGATTTCCCAAGGTGGACCCAGATGAATCTTTATGACAATTAATGATAGCTTCACAGCCAGTATTGTGGAGCCTAAATCTGCAGATTTTATGGATTGAATTTAAAATTCCACGAGTTGCTATAGTGGGATTTGAACCCATTAATTCCACTCTGTGGATTTCCAATCTCATGACACCACCATCACCCCACCCCCAACAATCACTAGTATTTTTAAACACCCATTCCAACAGGTTCATCAAATTACAAACAGGAGCAGAATGCAGGCTAATGTTTCTTCTTCCCAACACAGAGTCCAGACAATCACAGGATAATTATCCTACAAGTTTACAAACTGTTGCAGTGTACATATGCCGCTGCAGAACATTATTAAACATAGAATGATGAGTTCTAAAGTAGACAGCTATGAATCAGTGGGTGGTTCTTTCACCTGAGTCATAATATTATGCATACAGTTCGACAAAACTCAACAAGGCAAAAACTCATGGCTGAGTCTCTAGTGCAGAATTGAGGGAGTGCTGAATTGTCAGAGGTACCATTTGTTGGATGCGTTGGCAAACCGAGGCTCCACTTACTCTCATGGGTGGTTATAAAGGATCCTATTGGAAAAGACTGGACAGAGAATTAAATTCCTGATTTAAAATCCCTTGATCAAATTGCATAATTATCTGATCATTATCACATGGCTGTTTGTGGAACAGTACTGTGTGAAAATTGAATGCCAAGTTTCCTACATTACAAGTATTTAAAGATAAAAACAAACTACTGTGAAGATCTGAAATAAAAACAGAAAATATTAGATAATAGTTCAGCCTCTTTTGCTGTGGCATGCTTTTGATGGCCTGGAGGGATTGGTGGTGCTTTAGAAATGTATGTCCTTCTGTCTATAAAGTCCACACTTCGCACCAATAAACACTAATATCACATCCTGCACATTATACAGTAATAGTCTTTTAAAGCTCTCTGGTTACGATCAAATGTTTTGCATTATGTTCATGTCTGTTTGATCTGACCCCACACGATTCTGTGTCTCTGTACCATCATCTTTAATTCTCAGTGGATCCACAAAGTTCCCTTCAGGCGCATTCATTTTACAGTGTCATAGCAAATAAGGGTGATGGAAACAATGCAATAGCAATTTGTCCCTGGCGGTTTTGAAATAAACAGATTCTGCGGCAATTTGTTATGTTCAGAGGCTTCTGAGACAATTGTAAATGTGATTCCAACCTTATTACGCTGCATCAAAACAGAAAGTGCTGGAAATACTGACTAGTCTGGAAAGAGAAATATCAGGTTAATAATTTGAATATTCCAAATGTGCAAATGATTCTTCCTTTTGTAGACCCTGGTGGTTATAGGAATAGGAGGAGAATAAACAGCCCCTCCAGACTCATTGGCCATCATTCAATAAGATTGTGTCTGCCCTGTACCTCAATTTCAATTTACAGAATTTCAGCACCCTTTCCTATTACAGGTTAAACAACACAGGAACAGACCCATTGACCCAAGCAGTCCATGGTGGTTTTTATGCTTCACTCGCGCTTCCTTCCACCTTTCCTAAAGTAACCCTCCATTTCCTGTTCCCATAATATTTATCCAGCCTTGACTTAATATTCACTTACAGCATTCCCTTGGATAGTGAGTCACACACATTCATCATTGTCTGGGTATAACATTTTCTTTTCAATTCTTTCTTGGATTTCTTGATGATTGTCTTGCATGGATAGCTGTGGTTTTGCTTGTCCCCATGAAAGGAAACATTCACTGTCAGTGCAATGTAAAGTCCCCTCAGGGGAAGGAGGGCAGTTGAGGGGAGCTCTTTTCTTCTGACTGGAGATCCTGTCTCTAGAATCACAGCACTGTTATGATGCTGAAGAAGGTCAGTTAGCTCATTCTGTCTCTGCCCCAGCTCTCTGAATGAGCAAGATAGACTCTGTGCCATTCTCCAGCCTTTTCCCGGTAGCCTTACATATTATTTTATTCAAATAATCATCTAATGCCCTGCCATGACCCCTTCCCAACTCCTTAAAAATGTGTTGCTGGAAAAGCGCAGCAGGTCAGGCAGCATCAAAGGAGAATCGATGTTTCGGGCATAAGCCCTTCTTCAGGAATGAGGAGGGTGTGCCAAGCAGGCTAAGATAAAAGGTAGGGAGGAGGGACTTGGGGGAGGGGCGTTGGGAATGTGATAGGTGGAAGGAGGTTAACGTGAGGGTGATAGGCCGGAGAGGGTGTGGGGGCGGAGAGGTCGGGAAGAAGATTGCAGGTCAAGAAGGCGGTGCTGAGTCTGAGGGTTGGGACTGAGATAAGGGTGGGGGGAGGGGAAATGAGGAAGCTTGAGAAATCTGCATTCATTCCTTGTAGTTGGAGAGTTCCTAGGCGGAAGATGAGTCACTCTTCCTCCAGATGTCGTGTTGCCATGGTCTGGCGATGGAGGAGGCCAAGGACCTGCATGTCCTTGGCGGAGTGGGAGGGGGAGTTAAAGTGTTCAGCCACGGGGCGGTTGGGTTGGTTGGTGCGGGTGTCCCAGAGGTGTTCTCTGAAACGTTCCGCAAGTAGGCGGCCTGTCTCCCCAATATATAGGAGGCCATATTGGGTGCAGCGGATGCAGTAAATGATGTGTGTGGAGGTGCAGGTGAATTTCAGATGGATATTGAAGGATCCCTTGGGGCCTTGGAGGGAAGTGAGAGGGGGGAGGTGTGGGCGCAAGTTTTGCATTTTTTGCGGTTGCAGGGGAAGGTGCCGGGAGTGGAGGTTGGGTTGGTGAGGGGTGTGGATCTGACAAGGGACTCGCGGAGGGAGTGGTCTTTCCGGAAGGCTGATAGGGGTGGGGAGGGAAATATATCCTTGGTGGTGGGGTCTGTTTGGAGGTGGCGGAAATGACGAAGGATGATCCAATGTATCTGTAGGTTGGTGGGGTGGTAGGTGAGGACCAGTGGGGTTCTGTCCTGGTGGCGATTGGAGGGGCGGGGTTCAAGGACGAAGGAGGAGCGGGAAGTGGTGGAGATGCGGTGGAGAGCATCGTCAACCATGTCTGAGGGGAAATTGCGGTCTTTGAAGAAGGAGGCCATCTGGGTTGTTCGGTATTGGAATTGGTCCTCCTGGGAGCAGATGCGGCAAACGTGAAGGAATTGGGAAAATGGGATGGCGTTTTTACAGGGGGCAGGGTGGGAAGAGGTGTAATCTAGGTAGCTGTGGGAGTCAGTCGGTTTATAGTATACGTCCGTGTTGAGTCGGTCGTCTGAGATAGAGATGGAGAGGTCTAGGAAGGGGAGGGAGGAGTCTGAGACGGTCCAGGTAAATTTGAGGTCGGGGTGGAAGGTGTTAGTAAAGTGGATGAACTGTTCAACCTCCTCGTGGGAGCACGAGGTAGCGCCGACACAGTCATCGATGTAGCGGAGGAAAAGGTGGGGGGTGGTGCCAGTGTAGCTGCAGAAGATGGACTGTTCCATATATCCAATGAAGAGGCAGGCATAGCTGGGGCCCATGCGGGTGCCCATGGCTACTCCTTTGGTTTGGAGGAAGTGGAAGGATTGGAAGGAGAAGTTGTTCAGAGTGTGGACCAGTTCAGTCGGTCGAAGGAGGGTGTCAGTGGAAGGGTACTGGTTGGTTCGACGGGAAAGGAAGAAGCGGAGGGCTTTGAGGCCTTCGTGATGGGGGATGGAGGTGTATAGGGACTGGATGTCCATGGTGAAGATAAGGCGTTGGGAGCTGGGAAGCAAAAATCATGGAGGAGGTGGAGGGCATGGATGGTGTCCCAAATGTAGGTGGGGAGTTCTTGGACTAAGGGGGACAGGACCGTGTTGAGGTATGCAGAGATGAGTTCGGTGGGGCAGGAGCAGGCTGAGACAATGGGTCGGCCAGGGCAGTCAGGTTTGTGGATTTTGGGCAGGAGATAGAAATGGGCAATGCGGGGTTGTGGGACTATGAGGTTGAAGGCCGTGGATGGGAGATCCCCTGAGGTGATGAGGTTCTGGATGGTCTGGGAGATGATGGTTTGGTGATGGGAGGTGGGGTCATGGTCAAGGGGACAGTAGGAGGAGGTGTCCGCAAGCTGGCGTTTAGCCTCAGCAATATAAAGATCGGTGCGCCAAACTACCACTGCGCCTCCCTTGTCTGCCGGTTTGATGGTGAGGTTGGGGTTGGAGCAGAGGGAGTAGAGGGCTGTGCGTTCTGAGGGTGAGAGGTTGGAGTGGGTGAGGGGGTGGAGAGGTCAATGTCATGGCGGCAGTTGGCTATGAAGAGATCGAGGGTGGGTAAGAGGCCAGCATGGGGTGTCCAGGTGGATGGAGTGTGTTGGAGGTGGGAGAAGGGGTCATCAGAGGGTGGGCGGGAGTCCTGGTCGGAAAATAGGCGCGGAGGCGAAGGCAGCGGAAGAATTGTTCAATGTCTCGCAGCGTGTTGAATTCGTTAATCCAAGAGTGTAGGGGAATGAAGGTGAGGCCTCTGCTGAGGACTGATCTTTCATTCTCAGAGAGGGGTAGTTCTGGAGGGGTGGTGAAAACATGGCAGGGCTGGGAGCTAGGACCTGGTGTGGGGTTGGAGCTGGGAGTGGAGACGGGGTTAGGCGCAGGGGTGGAGATCGGCGAGAGGGACCCCACCACCAAGGATATATTTCCCTCCCCACCCATATCGGCATTCCGGAAAGACCACTCTCTCCGCGACTCCCTTGTCAGATCCACACCCCCCACCAACCCAACCTCCACTCCCGGCACCTTCCCCTGCAACCGCAAAAAATGCAAAACTTGCGCCCACACCTCCCCCCTTACTTCCCTCCAAGGCCCCAAGGGATCCTTCAATATCCATCAGAAATTCACCTGCACCTCCACACACATCATCTATTGCATCCGCTGCACCCGATGTGGCCTCCTCTATATTGGGGAGACAGGCCGCCTACTTGCAGAACGTTTCAGAGAACACCTCTGGGACACCCGCACCAACCAACCCAACCGCCCCGTGGCTGAACACTTTAACTCCCCCTCCCACTCCGCCAAGGACATGCAGGTCCTTGGCCTACTCCATCACCAGATCATGGCAACATGACGCCTGGAGGAAGAGTGACTCATCTTCCACTTAGGAACCCTCCAACCACAAGGGATGAATGCAGATTTCTCCAGCTTCCTCATTTCCCCTCCCCCCACCCTTATCTCAGTCCCAACCCTCAGACTCAGTACCGCCTTCTTGACTTGCAATCTTCTTCCCGACCTCTCCGCCCCCACACCCTCTCCGGCCTATCACCCTCACGTTAACCTCCTTCCACCTATCGCATTCCCAACGCCCCTCCCCCAAGTCCCTCCTCCCTACCTTTTATCTTAGCCTGCTTGGCACACCCTCCTCATTCCTGAAGAAGGGCTTATGCCTGAAACGTCGATTCTCCTTCTCCCTTGATGCTGCCTGACCTGCTGTGCTTTTCCAGCTACACCTTTTTAAGCTCTGATCCCCAGCATCTGCAGTCCTCACTTTTTCCCTTCCCAACTCCACCTGATTAAACCAGGAATGGAGATGATCAAAGTTCGGGATGTCCCACTTCCAGTTCAATTGAGGGCTACCTAAGGACCTCGCCCCCTCTTGACTGAGTGGATCCATGTCCAATGGAGTACTACCCCACTGCGGTGAGTCCTCACTAGCCCTTTCCTGGATGGCAACATCTCTCCCCTACAACCATCGCTGGATGCTGTCCCCTTTAAACATCTATCATTCATTTTATATTATCTCCCTCATCCTTCCTCCCTAAATGAATCACACCACACTTATGTGTGCTAAATTTTATCTGTCCGTGATCTGTTGATACTTTGATGGAGTCTGTTACCATCTTCATCATCATCAATTACATTGCCAAGTCTAGTAACATTTGCAAACTTCGAAATGTTGGCTCAGTCCAGATTATCAATGTTCATCTAAATGAACAACAGTGTTACTACTGATCCACGGAATACCACAATGCAGACTATTTTTTTCTGAAAAACAACCGTTTGTCACTGCTCTCTGCTTTCTGTCTCTTGACCAATTTTTCTGTCACTGTCCCTTTAATCCCCTGGGTCTTAATTTTGTTTATAAGTCAAATGCGCAGCTTCAGTCAGACAGGGGAGAACCCCCTGCCAGTTTCCATTTGGATTCTGGGTGGTATATAGGAGGTTCGAATATTGAGCTGTCTTCTGTTATTTGTGAGCAAGGAGGTGATAATGTAATACAGTACATTGTCGGTGAGTTGGAGTGTATCTATCACCATGCTCCACCAATCCTTCCTTCCAGCTTTTAAAGAGCCCCACTGATTTCCCCTTTGACAGTCGCACAAATAACTGGGTGAATGAAGCATTGTAAATTTTTCCATTGTACAATTGTGTCAGTGATTGATAACCATATCAGCAGTGCACTTTATAGGAGAAGGCCATTCAGCCCATTCACCCACAACAACACAATTTCCCACCTATCTCCCTCAGTGCCATTAATCTCCACAAATCCAATAGTTCATAAAACCATGAGGGGCATGGATAGGGTGAATAGTCAAGGTCTTTTCCTAAGGGTAAGGGAGTCCAAAACTAAAGGGCATAGGTTAAAGGTCAGACTGGAAAGATTTAAAAGGACCTAGGGGGCAGATTTTTTCGCAGAGGGTGGTGTGTGTATGGAATGAGCTGCTAGAGGAAGTGGTGGAGGCTGGGATAATTATAACATTTTAAAGGCTGGATGGGTACATGAATGGGAAGGGTTTAAAAGGATATGGGCCAAGTGATGGCAAATGGAACTAGACTAGATTAGGATTTCTGATTAGCATGGATGAGCTGGTTCAAAGAGTCTGTTTCCATGCTGTACATATCTATGACTCAAAGAATCCTACATTCTAATAGGAATTCTGCATTCTAGTAAGAATGTTACATGATTTCAATGTAGATGAAAATAAAGAGAAATCAGTTCCAGACGTGATCACCCAGTGTTACACTGTCACACACAATCAGGAGGGCTCACAGAGTATCTTCAGACTATCACATTGTAGAGTTGTAATGGCTGCCACTAGTTGTCAACATTCAAACTTACAACAGCTTATAAGCCTGCTGGTTTTGATTTATGCTGCATGAAAGGTTAATGGGAGAACTAAATACCGTTTAAGATAAAACTGAGGCATTTATATCGACTGAATAGGAATGCTGAATAGGAACCCTAACCCTAACCCTAACCCTAACCCAAACCCACTATAGGAAACTCACTCTTTCCTTCATTCCCAAGCCAAGGACATGTTTCTGTTGGGAAGGGAATTATTGGGAGAGTTGGGAATAAGATTGTCAGTAAAATTAGTTCCTTAATGAGAGTGATATGTTGCAATAAAATAAAGGGACAACAAATGAAACATTAAATTATCTCAGTTTTGTTTCACAGCCAACAAAGCGATTTTGAAATGCACTCATTGCTGTCAACCGAATTGTATGAAGCATTTCCACTTGTTAGTTTAAATTTCTCTATTTTCCATTCAGGTTTCTCAACCAGCGCTGCCACATTCAGAGATGTATGTACATGCACTTCCAGGTCTCACTGTCCCTGTATCCCTTTTAAAAGTGCACTATCTAATTGATATTTTCCCTCCTCACTCAAATCACATCACTGCATTTCCTGCGTTCCATTTTAGCTGGCTTATCACCTCTTTGTCTGTGTCTCTCTGATACCATCCTTCTCACTGTTTACACATTTATGAATTTGGTGCAAACTTTAAAATTAAGCCTTTTATACCCAAGCCATTAACGTTTGTTAGAATTTGTGCGATTCTGGTGTTCTCCTGGGGAACATCACTGGTACTTCCCTCTAAGCTGAAAAACAATTATTCACCCCCCAGTCTTTCTGCTTTCTGTCCCTCAGACAATTTCTGATGCTCAGATGACCCATTTCCCTTAAGCCCAATGGACTTCTAAGTTGGCAGACTCGACTATTATGTAGTACATTATTAGAAGCATTTTGAAACTTCATACGCACAGCATCATCTGCTCCACTCCCATCAACTTCTCATAATTTCATTAAAGAATATGATCGTTAGATGAAGCCAATGCAGCAAGTAATTACGAAAGTTAATTAGAACGTTATAGATTATTATGAATGGAACTGAATGCAAAAGGAGGCTGTGCTTTGGAGACAGGGGGCATTGATGAGACCATATCTGGAGTGCAGTGCACAGAATTGGTCTCCTAGTTTAAGGAAGGATATAAATGCACTGGAAGAGGTTCAGAGAAGGTTTGGCAGGCTAATATTTGGTATGTGCCTGTTGGTTTATGAGGAATGGTTGGATCTGCTGGAGTTCAAAAAAGTGAGAGTCCATTTGATTGAAATATATAAGATTCCAAGAGGTCTGTATGACTCAAACTATACTTCTCACTGCGTCAGGAATCAATGACCCCCTCCCACCCCAGTTACAACCTCTTCTGACCTCTTCTGCCGGGCAGAAGGTACTAAAACTTAAACACACACACCAACAAAATCAAGAACAGTTTCTTCCCCACTATCATTAGACTTCTGAATGGACCTCTCAAATTTTAAATTTAATATTGATCTCGATCTTTGTGCACCTCCTCTGTAGCTGTAACATTGTATTCCTCGCTCCTTATGCACTTTGTATGATATGATCTCCCTGCACTGCACGCAAAACATAATAATTCATAACAAAACAAAGTGAAAGAATTTTTCCTCTGGTGGGAAAATCTAGAACTGAACATCACTGTTTAAAAGTCAAGGGTCACCAATTTAAAACAATCACAAGAAAGATTATTTTCTCACAGAGGATTGGGTGTTTGGAACTCTAATCCTCAAAATCCAGTGGAAGCACAGTTCGTGCACATTTTTTAGGACAGCAGTAGATAGTTTCTTGATAAGCAATGGAATGAAAGGTTTTCAGGGTTAGCTGGGAATATTGAGTGCAGTCAGTTCTGTTGTAATGCGGTAGTTACGTTCTAACGCAATTGTGTTATAAGATATTCACATAATAGCAGTATCATTTAAACTAATGGGCCAGGATCACATTATATCTAATACAGGCTTTAAAGGTTCGAATAGTGTCCCCAATTTGTCAATCATGTTATGGCTAATGAAATGCACACTATAGCAGAACGACCTGCAATTACATTAGTCATGACCTTATGGCATGGCTGAGCAGGCTTAGAGGGGCTGAGTGGCCTGCTCCTACTCCTAATTAGTACATTTATGTATTTATTCATCTTACAGGCTCTTTACACATCTGTGCTGCACTTTGATCATTAGATCATGCTTTTTCCAAATGCCAATTAATTTTCCAAAGGTTATTGTCTCTAAATATTTCTTTTCATCAGAGACATAAGGCTATATTCATCCCACTCCTCATTTTGTTCCACCCTGTGTTACACCACATGGCGCTAATAGCACAGTGCCAAGATGTTATTACAACAATCCCTATTAATAAAGCCCAGCATATTGTATGCAGTGATTGCCTGGTGTTAAGCTGACTGGTATGTAGTCCAAAATTTTGTTTAATTTACCTTTTTTGTATTAAACATAGCATTGTTTGTCAGCGGGCCACGACACCTACTCCCATAAGACCTGTATATAGATATATGAATTATCACTTCTGTTATCTCCTCCCTAATTTCCTTAAGTATGTGTTGTGTATATCATCCTGGACCTAGGGCTTTATCCATTATCAGTTTGTTAGTTTGACAATGATTATTCCCCTTTCTATTAAAACTGTAATAACATTCTTTTCAAACTCGTGCTCAATGGAACAGTGGGAAGAATGTAAAGCTTGCTACACAGGGATTGATTGAAATGAATAATATAAATGCATTTGAGGGGAAGTTGAATAGACGTGTGGAGAGAAGGGAATAGACAGTTACAACTGAAATAACTCCACAGAGGCCGGTATCTGTCACCAAGTCACCCTTTATTCACGCATGAGCAGTCCTTGATTTCAAAACTGCCACATTCAGAGTCAGCTACCAGAGTGTCAGCATCTCTGGCACTGCCCTTTCATTTTCTTTCTTTTTTTATCTTTCTCTTTTTTGCTTTTCTACCCATGTTGTGTGTGTGCCGGTGTGAGACGCAGTTAGTTTCCACCACCAGGAAGAAACGAAACACCCAAGTGGCCAGTGACAGGCAGTGCCCTTCACATCAAAGGGCAATGCTGTGTAATCAAATAGTGAAGGGGAGGGCAGGGATTAAATCAAAATAGAGTTGGAGGGGGAAATAATGCACTCCACTCCCTGCGGCGCCCACCTCTCCCTGAACAACTCCAGGGTGTTGGTGGACACTGTGTGCTCCTTCTCCAGAGACACCCGGGCTCTAACATAACTGCTAAAGAGGGGAAAGCACTCCCCTTTTTACCTGTCAGCCATGGCACCCTCATTGGATCAGATGAACAGCCCCAATCAGGGAATTTATATTCTGAATGGCCACATTCTGTGCTGTAAATACCATGTCATCCTATTGAATGAACCGTCTATTTAATTGGATACATCAGTTAAAAACTCAGGTGATCAATGTTTCAATATGCCTATAATTTCTCAGAAAGTTTACTTTGTTTATGCAGGTAGGGGGCAGTTTTCAAAAAGGTCAATCTGCTTTGTTTCATATCAGTGCATGTGTGCCAGTGGCAAGCCATTTGTTTCAGCTGGTCATATTCTTTATTGCAGATCACAGCTGCTGTAACTACTTTATATTGAATATTGTCCCTTTTCCTGAATCGGATTTATTATTAACAAATCAAGAAATTAAAGCTGCACATCCCCACTCCTCCTTTCATGTTGATTTCTTTTCATTTATAGAGAGCACTTGATTATTTTATTTTATATTCCTAGATAATTTTATTGTGTATTTTCCATTTCCTTCTTCAAAGATATTTTAATAGCAGGTGTGGCTCAGTTGGTTGCTCTCTTGCCTCTGAATCACAAGTATCTAGGTTCCGTGGGAAGCTAAGAAAGTGATTGCTGGGGCCCTTGCTGAGATATTTGCATCATTGATAGCCACAGGTGAGGTGCCAGAAGACTGGAGGTTGGCTAATATGGTGCCACTATTTAAGAAAAGTGGTAAGGAAAAGCCAGGGAACTATAGACCGGTGATCCTGACTTCGAAGGTTGGCACGTTGTTGGAGGGAATGCCGAGGGACAGAATCTCCATGTATTTGGAAAGGTAAGGACTGATTAGGGATAGTCAACATGGCTTTATATGTGGGAAATTGTGTCTCACTAACTAGACTGATATTTTTTGAAGAATTAGTGAGGAGGATTGATGAGGTCAGAGTCATGGATGTGGTCTATATGGATTTCAGTAAGGTGTTTAATAAGGTTCTTGATGCTAGACTGGTTAGCAAGGTCAGATCACATGAAATACAAAGAGAGCTAGCCACTTGGATACAGAAATGGAGACCAGGAGTTATGGTGGAGGAATGCTTTTCAGACTGGAGGTCTGGACCAGTGGTATGCCACAAGAATTGGCGCTGGTCCACTGCTTTTTGTCATTTATATAAATGGTTTGGATGTGAACATAAGAGATATTAGATTAGATTCCTGACAGTATGGAAACAGGCCATTTGGCCCAACAAATCCACACTGACCCTCCGAAGAGTAACCCACCCAGACCCATTTCCCTCTGACTAATACACCTAACACTATAGGCAATTTAGCTTTGGTCAATTCACCTAACCTGCACATCTTTGGAGTGTGGGAGGAAACCGGAGCACCCAGAGGAAACCCACTCTGACACGGGGAGAACGTGCAAACTCCACAGACAGTCATCCGAGGCTGGAGTCAAACTTGAGGCCCTGGTACTGTGAGACACCAGTGCTAACCACTGTGCCACCATGCCAGTTAATAAGCATGGTTAATAAGTTTGCAGGTTACACCAAAGTGGAGGTGTAGAAGACAGTGAAGAAAGTTAACTCAGAGTACACCAGGATCTTGGTCAGATGGGCCAATGGGCCAAGGAGTGGCAGATGGAGTTTAATTTAATTAAATGTGAGGTGTCGCCTTTTGGAAAGGCACATCAGGGCAAAACAGGGCACTTATTGGGAAGTTTCTAGTGAGTGTTGCTGAACAATGAGACCTTGGAGTGCAGGTTCATAGTTTCTTGAAAGATGGGTCGCTGTAGATAGGATAGTGAAAAAGGCTTTTGGTATGCTTTCCCTTTTGGTCAGAGTATTGAGTACAGGAGTTGGGAGGTCATGTTGCAGTTGTACAGGACATTAGTTAGGCCACTTTCGGAAGACTGCATGCAATTCTAGTCTCCCTGCTATAGGAAAGCTGTTGTGAAACTTGAAAGGGTTCAGAAAATATTTACAAGGATGTTGCCAGGGTTGGAGGGTTTGAGCTATAGGGAGAGGCTGAATAGACTGGGGCTATTTTATAAAATCATGAAGGGCATGGATAGACAAGGTCTTTTCTTCAGGATAAGGGGAGTCCAAAACTAGAGGTCAGAGGTTTAAAGTGAGAGGGGAAAGATTTAAAAAGGACCTAAGGAGCAACTTTTTCATGCAGAGGATGGTGCTGGCATTGAATGAGCTGGCAGAGGAAGTGGTGAAGGCTGGTAACAATTGCAACAGTTAAAAAGTATCTGGATGGATATATGGATAGGAAGGATTTAGACTGATATGGGCCTAATGCTGGCAAATGGGACTAGGTTTACTTAGGCTATCTGGTCGGCATGGGCAAATTGGACCAAAAGGTCTGTGTCTGTGCTGTCCCTCTCTATGACTCTAGTCCCACTCCGGAGCTGACACTCTGATGGAGTGCTGCACTGTCAAAGGTGCCCTTCTTCCCTGTGAGATATTAAACCAAGGGTCTGCCTGTCTAATAAAAAGTAATCTAAATCAAAGAAGAGAAGGGCAGTTCTCTTTGGTGTCCTGACCAATGTATATCCCTGAAACAATATCACAAAGCAGATTATCTGGTCATTATCATGTTTGCTTGTGGGATCTTAACGTGCATAAAATGGCTACAAGATTTCCTGCAGTTGGCTGTAAAGACACTTTGTTGGCTGTAAAGTATGTTAGGAATGTTTGGCTGTCATGAAAAATGTGACATAAATGCAAAACTTTTATTAAATTTTTCTCCTGAATCTGCACTTGATTATTCCATAAGCATGGACAGGCCATGCACAGTGATGGCCTTCCACAGTACCTTCCACATTACTGTGCTTGGCCTATCCGTATATATGGAATAATCAAGATAAATAATGTGATCACGTGTGTGGTAGCTTGGTCAAAGACTTGCTACTGAGTCTGCTCTGAGATGTTCAACAACTAACATCCTCATTGACAATGGGCTGCAACAAAGGGGAAAACTAGCTGAAACATTGCAGCAGTGAGGACAGTTTCCTCACGGTGCCCAGGGACCCAGGTTTGATTCCACTCTCGGGTGACTATTTGTGTGGCGTTTGGACTGAGTGATTCTCCCTATGTCTGAGTGAGTTTCCTCCTACAGTCCAAAGATGTGCAGCTTGGATGGATTAGCCATTCGAAATTGCCCCATAGTGTCCAGGGATGTGCAAGCTAGGTGGATTAGCCTTGGGAAATGGGGGATTGTGGGATGGGGTGGATGCTGTTCAGAGGGTCAGTGAAAACAAAATGGCCTGAATGGCCCGCTTCTACACTGGAGGGACTCTATGATTTCTTGTTTTGTTTCAGATTTCCAACATCAGCAGTTCTTCGATTTTTGTTTACTGGGAGTAAGTGGTTATTTTTCAGGTTGGCAACTCTTGAAGTGGGGTTTCACAGGAAACAGAGCTGGGCCCACAATAGTTTACAATATATATTAATGACTTGAAGAAAGGAAGTGAATGCAGCCAAATTTGCAGATAACACAAAAATAGGTGGAAAAATAGGTATCCCAGTGAGCGGGATATAAACACTTTACAGAGAAGTATTGATAGGTGAAGTAAAAGTTGGGCAAAAAGTTGGCAAATAGAGTGTAATGTTGGAAAATGTGAAGTTGTTCATTTTGGAAGGGAAAACAAAAGAATAGAATATTACTTAAATGGAGAAAAGTTGCAGAAAGCTGCAACACACAGGGCCTCAGGGGCGTGCAAAGGTAAAATCACACAACACCAGATTATAGTCCAACAGGTTTATTTGGAAGCACTAGCTTTCGGAGCATCACTCCTTCATCAGGTTGTTGTGGCCTCAGGGGCAATTGTGCATGAAACACAGGAAACTAACACACAGCCCAGCAGATAGTCAGGAAGGCTAATGGAATATTGGCCTTTCTTTAAGGGAGTTGGAGTATAAGAGTATTCAAGTTTTACTGCGACTGTACAAGCCACATCTGGAGTCCTGTGAGCAATTCTTATTACTTAAGGGAAGATATTATTTCACTCGGGGCAATTCAGAGAAGGTTCATTCGAATGATTCCTGGTATAGATTCTCTCATGAGCAAAGGGTAAATACGGAGTTCAAAACGAGACAGTATATGTTCAAGGTACTAGGAGAAATATTTGAAAGGCAGATGAGGGGTACCTTTTTCACACAGAGAGTGATTCGTATGTGGAATGAACTGCCAGAGGAAATGGTAGATGCAGGTACAGTTACAACATTGAAAACATATTTGGACAGGTCCATGAATAGGAAAGGTTTAGAGAGATATGGGTCAAGACGAGGGTCCTGGAAGGTCAGGCAGCACTCCAGGAGCAGGAAATTGACATTTCAGGCAAGAGCCCTTCCTCAAGAATGATTCCTGATGAAGGGCTCTTGTCCAAAACCTCGATTCCCCTGCTCCTCGGACCCTGCCTGATCTGTTGTGCTTTTCCAGCACCCCACTCTCGGCTGTGATCTCCAGCATCTGCAGTCCTCACTTTCTCCTTTGAGAGATTGGGCCAACGCAGGCAAATATGGTTGGTTTAGTTTGGGAAACCTGGTCAGCATGGAAGAGTTAGACCATTAGTTTCCGTACTGTATGATTCTATTGCTCTAGGTTAGGACTGTATTCACTGGAGTTTAGAAGAATGAGAGGTGATCTCATTGAAACATATAAGATTCTTAAGGGGCCTGACAGGGCAAATAAAAAAATAAAAGTGTCCAGTAGTAAATTATAAAAGTTGAGAAATAAGAATTCAGGATAACAGTCCTTCCAACCCAGACCATGCTGGGTTTACCCTCAAGGCTGGGAGTCTGAGTCCATGCTGAGGCCGGGAGTCTGAGTTCATGGGACAGTCTAGGACCAGAGGGCACAGTCTCAGAATAAAAGGGCACCAATTTAAGACTGTGATGAGAAGGAATTTCTTCTCAGTGGACTGAGTATCTTTGGAACACCTAGCCATAGAGAGCAGTGGGAGTTGAGTCCTTATGTATATTTAAAATGAGAAAGATAGACTCTTAATTAACTTTTGTATCAGAGGCTGTGCAGAAAACACAGGAAAGTGGAAATGAGGAATTTGGATCAGCCATGATCCTGTTGAATGGTGGAATTGGCTTGAGGGACTGAAAGTCCTACTCTGTTCCTATTTCTTATGGGTTTATGATCTAGGGTTTCTCCCACACTCTCCTTGACAGGAGGATTAGTTACTTGAGGTTTTCTCATATATTTTAAGCCTGGCTTTATGTGTAATTGCTCAGTTATGCAGTGTTTTACATAATCATCTCTATAATTCTGCAGTGAGCAACAACAGACTCATGCAATTAGCACAGAGACAGATGTAAGGAGTTCAGATCCTCTCAGAGTCTCACTTAAGATCTCATGAATTTCAAACTAATAATTGGAATTTCTCCAAATGGCAAATAAGCGCCAGAAAGTATCCCTCCAGAATACTTCTACAAGATCTAACAGCAATCTCAGTTCTGGGATTTACAAAGGTATTGTTTTCCTCACTGGGATCTTGTTAATTAGTCTACATATTTCATTCATTTTTTTCTTGCCCCCAGACTCAACTAATCGAACAAATTCCTGATCTGCCTCCCATCCACCACAAATTTCAGCCATCCAAAACGTATCTTAACTCATACAGTGTCTCATTCGTGCATCACCACCACAGCCCATTAGTCCATATTATTAGGATTGCTTTCATTGTTATTGAGAGCATTATTGCTCCCAGTGAAGCACTGTTTGATTTTTCAAAGTCTTTTTGTTTACAACTCTCTCCAATTCTCCACTCTTCTTCATCTCTGTCAGCACCTGCAACTTGAGACGAGAATTGGAACAGAATTTAGAATGAACTTTATTGTCACATACCCAGCTGTGTACAATGAAATGTTTACAAGTCACCACTTATGGCACCATCTTTGGTACCAAGGTATTAGGCACCATATCTTCAGTACAAATTGTTATGGAGAAAAATTTTAAAAATAAAGAAATAAAAGTGTCCAGTAGTAAATTATAAAAGTTGAGAAATAAGAATTCAGGATAACAGTCCTTCCAACCCAGACCATGCTGGGTTTACCCTCAAGGCTGGGAGTCTGAGTCCATGCTGAGGCCGGGAGTTCGAGTCCACGCTGAGGCTGGGAGTCTGGGTCCATGCTGAGGCTGGGAGTCTGAGTCCATGCTGAGGCTGGGAGTCTGGGTCCACGCTGAGGCTGGGAGTCTGAGTCCATGCTGAGGCTGGGAGTCTGGGTCCACGCTGAGGCTGGGAGTCTGAGTCCATGCTGAGGCTGGGAGTCTGGGTCCATGCTGAGGCTGGGAGTCTGGGTCCATGCTGAGGCTGGGAGTCTGAGTCCACGCTGAGGCCTAGAGTCTGAGTCCACACTGAGGCCAGGATTCCAGTCCCACACTGAGGCCAGGATTCCCGTCCCACACTGAGGCCGGGAGTCCAGTCCACACTGAGGCCGGGAGTGCGAGTCCACGCTGAGGCTGGGAGTCTGAGTCCACACTGAGGCCGGGAGTGCAAGTCCATGCTGAGGCCTAGAGTCTGAGTCCACACTGAGGCTGGGATTCCAGTCCCACACTTAGGCCGGGATTCCAGTCCCACACTGAGGCTGGGAGTCCAGTACATGCTGAGGCCGGGAGTCTGAGTCCACACTGAGGCCAGGATTCCAGTCCCACACTGAGGCCGAGATTCCAGTCCCACACTGAGGCCGGGAGTCTGAGTCCACGCTGAGATGGTAGTGTAGTGGTAATGTCGGTAGATTAGCACTCCAGCAACATAGGCTAATGTTTTGTACAAGTGTGTTCAAATCACACCACAGTAGCTGGGAGAGTTTAAACTCAATTAATAAAACATGGGATTTTGAAGTTTGTCTTTGTGGTGGCAACCATGATGGTTATCCGCAATTACCTTTAAAAACCCATCCAGTTTATTCTTCTCCTTCAGGGAAGGAAATCTGCTATCCTTACCTGGTTTGCTCTATGTGTGACTCCAGACCCACATTAAGTGGTTCACTCTTAAATGATCGACTAACCAGCCAGTTGGAGGACAAATAGGTATGGACAACAAATATTGGGTTGATCTGCAATGCTCTCATCCCCTGTGACAATAAAGAAAATAAAATAATTCTCTGAGGTATTTGTGCGTCTCCAATTTTTGCCTCTCAAACATCCCCTGATTTGAAGCATTCTGCTATTGAGGGCTATGTCTTCAGCTGCATGGACCCTTAGCTCATGAATTCTGCACCTCCAGCCACCTTAAAGATGTCCCTTAAGCTCCAACTTTTTTTAATTTCAAAAATATACTTTATTCATAAAATACTTTGATGATCTGTACAACTGGACATGCCATACATATGTAAACATTCCATTTGTTTGCATACTGAAAACAGAGTAATCATTCCTATTTACAGGTCGGTACGATTACATTTTTAGCTGAGGCGTCAGCAGAGCCCAAATGACTGCGTGGGCCCCCTGTTCTTCTTTAGGCAGGCCGATCTTACACGGTGGTCTTTCCCCACCGCGCCTTGGCGGCAGCTGCCCCAAGGTTTAGCGCATCCCTCAACACGTAGTCCTGAACCTTGGATTGTGCCAGTCTGCAACACTCAGTCGGGGTCAACTCCTTCAGCTGGAAGATCAACAGGTTTCGGACCGCCCAGAGAGCGTCCTTCACCGAGTTGATGATCCTCCAGGCACAGTTGATGTTCGTCTCGGTGTGCGTCCCGGGGAACAGGCCGTAGAGCACGGAGTCCCGCATCACGGCGCTGCTCGGGACGAACCTCGACAAACACCACTGCATTCCTCTCCAGATTTCTTCTGCGTGGACACATTCCAAAAGGAGGTGTGTGACAGTCTCATTCCCCCCCCACAGCCGCTTCGAGGGCAGCGTGCGGTGCGGCTAAGAGTCCGGGCGTACATAAAGGATCTCACAGGCAGAGCCCTTCTCACCACCAGCCAGGCCACGTCTTGGTGCTTGTTGGAAAGTTCTGGCGATGAGTCATTCTGCCAAATGGCTTTGACAGTCTGCTCAGAGAACTGCTCGACAGAATCCGCCCTCTCCTTTTCCCGAAGGGTCTCAAGGACGCTACGTGCTGACCACTTCCTGATGGACTTGTGGTCAAAGGTGTTTTTCTTCATAAACTTCTCCACGAAGGACAGGTGATACGGAACGGTCCAACTACTCGGAGCGTTCCGCGGGAGCGAGGCCAGGCCCATCCTTCGCAACACCGAGGACAAGTAGAACCTCAGTACATAGTGACACTTGGTGTTTGCATACCGGGGATCCACGCACAGCTTGATGCAGCTACACACAAAGGTGGCCATCAGGTTGAGGGTGGCATTGGTTGTATCTTTTCCCCTGTTGCCCAGATCTTTGTACAGCGAGTCCCTTCAGACCCGGTCCATCTTTGACCTCCATACAAACTGGAATATGGCCCGGGTGACTGCAGTGGCACAGGTTCTGGGAATAGGCCAGACCTGTGCCACATATAATGGCAATGACAGTGCCTCACACCTGATGACCAGGTTTTTTCCCGCCCAGTTTCTGCCTCACTTTGCTGATACGCTCCTCCCAAGACTTGGCGCATGCCCCAGCCCCCCGAACCAAATACCCAGCACCTTCAGGTCCTGACGGTGAAGGGCATCGAGGATTGGTTGGCCCAGTTCCTGAAGAGCATGGCCTCGCTCTTGCCTCGGTTTACCTTGGCCCCCAAGGCCCGTTCAAACTGGTCACATATGCACATGTGTCTGTGCACGGACAGCGGATCTGAGCAGAAAACGGTGACGTCATCCATGTACAGGGAGGCCTTAACCTGCAGGCCCCCACTGCCAGGAATAGTCACCCCTCTCAGGCTTGATCCTTCCTGATGGACTCGGCAAATGGCTCTATGCAACACACAAACAAGGCAGGAGAGAGAGGGCAGCCCTGCCTGACTCCAGATCTGACTGGGAAGCTGTCTGATTCCCACCCATTGATTGAGACTGCATTGACAATGTTGGTGAAGAGCAGTCTGATCCAATTGCAGATTCCCTCCCCAAAGCCCATTTTGGAGAGAATATCTCTCATATACCTGTGTGATATCCTGTCAAAGGCTTTCTCCTGGTCCAGGCTGATCAGGCAGGTGCCCAACCCTCTGTCCTGCACGTAGGTGATCGTATCCGTGAGGAGTGCGAGACTCTCAGCGATCTTCCTGCCCGGTACCGCACAGGTTTGGTCAGGGTGAATCACCGATCCCAGAGCAGACCTGACCCAGTTGGCGATTACCTTTGACAGAATTTTGTAATCTGCATTCAACAGTGAGATTGGTCTCCAATTTTTGAGTTCCTCCCTCTCCCCCTTCTGCTTGTAGATGAGGGTGATGATGCCTTTCCTCATGGATTCACTCATGGTACCTGCCCGAAGTATACTGACATACACCTCCAGCAGGTCCTGGCCAATCAAGTCCCACAGAGTGGAATAGAGCTCAACCGGTAAGCCATCGCTTCCGGGAGTTTTATTCTTTTCGAAGGACTCGAGGGCCTTGGTCAGCTCGCCAAGCTTCTGGTCATCTCCCCTAATAGTTCCTTCAATTTTGGAGATTGAATTCTGGCTAGAGGCTGTGGACAGCTCACTTTAGTCATGGTTACCAGGTGGACCACATAGAATATGAGTCTTCTGACTAGGGTTGTTAACCTGGTATGATCAGGGAGCTCTGGCTGACAGATATAAAGAGGAGTTCAGAGTTTCTGTTCACTCTGAGAGCTGGCTCTGAGGGAGCCAGGCCAGTGCCAGGTACTATGCATATGTAAATAAAGGGTGACTTGGTGACGGGATACCGGCCTCTGTGGAGTTATTTCATTACCCATAGTTTAAGGAGTGCAGACAGACAGGAGAATAGGTGACCATCCCTCAGAAGAGAGCAGGTGGTCAGGAAAACCCTAAGAGTGCAGCTCACTTATGAGCAGTTATTCTGTGCACAAAAACAGTGAGAGTAACAATTTCTCTGGAGAATGGAGCCAGGACCCAGCTGCACAAGGGGGAAGGGTAAATAGCCGACCAGCAGTAATAGACTCAATAGAGAGATGCACGGATAGGCATTTCTGCAGCTACAGATGTGACTCCAAGACGGAGTGTTGCATTTATGGGGTCAGGGTCAAGGATGGCACTATACAGCTACAGCACATTCTAAGGAGGAGAGTGAACGGTCAGCAATCACAGTTCACATTGGGACCAATAACATAGGTACAAAGAGGGATGAGGTGTCACAATATTGAACAAGGAATCGAGTACTGCAATAAGGAGTCATGATTTGGACCCACATGCATACATTTATTTTGTGGGGTGAATTTGTACTTGCAGGGTTACATTGTACTTTGCTCAAAAACTGCATGCATTCATGTAGAACTCTGAGCTCAAAAACTGCATGAATTCATGTAAAACTCCGTTATCTCACTTTTTAGATTAGAATCATCATGGCATAGACAGAGAACATATTGGTAACACCTTCAACATATTGGTAAAAACAATGACTGCAGATGCTGGAAACCAGATTCTGGATTAGTGGTGCTGGAAGAGCAGAGCAGTTCAGGCAGCATCCAAGTAGCTTCGAAATCGACGTTTCGGGCAAAAGCCAGAACCTTCAACATATTGTCTAGCTATCACCATTGTTAACAGCTAAACTGAAAATGCAACTTTTTTAGAAAAAAGTTTTGTGATTTACACATGAAAGAAGTGAAACTATCACTGTATTCTAACAGATGAAAGGCTTAACAGATAATCAATTCTTCAATGTATAATTTCAGTTACATCACACTGTAAACTTTTGCATTAAATTCTGTGCGTTAGGATTGAGCCCTCCGCTACCACCTGATGAAGGAGCGTCGCTCCGAAAGCTAGTGTGCTTCCAATTAAACCTGTTGGACTATAACCTGGTGTTGTGTGATGTTTAACTTTGCAATAAGGAGAGATGTTAGGTTTCTCATATGGGGCCTTGTGGGTAGAACCAGACACAAAAAGGGGTCAATCTCTTTCCTGGACGTGTACCATAGACTCTAAACAGTCAAGGAGAGGTGGAAGTACAGATATGTTGGTAAAAGTGTCAAAATAATTAGGTAGTAACAATGTGAGATTTCAATATCCCTAATTTAAATGGGATAGACAAAAAGGACTAGAGGGCTGGAAATCTTAAAATGTATCCAGGAAAGCTCTCTAAGCCATCAATCCCTAGTTTTCAGGAATGAAGCTGGAGGAGCATTCTGATAATAATGACTATCATATAGCAAGTTTAAGGTAATTGTGGTTAAGCATAAAGATGGACCAGAAATAATGGTTCTGAAATGGGAAAGGCTAATATTAATATGATCAAACAGGATCTGGTCAAAGTGGATTGGGAGCAGCTACTTGGACGATTCAAATCAGGGCAGTGGCTGTCGTTTGAAAGGGAAATGGTGAGATCTTAAATTTAGTTGAATTTTATAAGGAGTTGAATAGGTGGGTAGATAAGGGTAGTGAAGTTGATGTAGTTTACATGGACTTCACAAAGAATTTTAATAAAGTCTTGCATCGAAGTCTAATCAAGAAGGTTAATGGTCCATGGGACCTAGGACGATTTTTGCCAGGCCTGTACTGTGTTTCAAGAATTTCCTGTTTTGATGCCTTTCCTTTGGAAAGTATAACTACAAGAACCAGATTCCTTAAAAAAACCCAAAGAACTGCAGATGGTAGAATTCAGAAACAAAAACGGAAATAGCTGGAGAAACTCAGCAGATCTGGCAGTATCTGCAGAGTGAAAGCAGGGTTCACATTTCGGGTCCAGTGACCTTTTAATGGAATGCTAAACAATCTCCATTCACAGAATCATGGACTCTTACAGCTCAGAAGGGGGCCATTCAGCCCTACATTTTGAGGCTAGATCCCTGATAGAATTGGACGATTTTGTCCTGTTTATTCCCCAATTTATCCTCTTCATATCCATGTCTTTTTAAAAGTTCATGCAGAATCTGATTCCACTCCCTGCTGCGAGGAAGGACAGCATGCCCCAGACCTTAACAAATCTCTGAGTGACGAAATTAGTTCCTTTAATTTGGAGTCATAATATTTTACAGCATGGAAAGCGGCCCTTCAGCCCATCAAGTCCCTGCCAGCCATCAAGTATTCACTGATTCAAATCCAATTTTCCAGCACTTGACCTGTAGCATTGTATGCTATAGTATTTCAAGTGCTCGTCTAAATACTCCCTAAACGTCTTGAAGGAGCCCACCTTTTGCAATCTTTTTAGGCATTGAGTACCAGGTACCCACCACTCTCTGCATGAAAACTTTGTTCCTCAAATTCCCCAGTACCTCCTTCTCCTTCTCTCAAAGCTGCGCCCCCTTGTTATTAAAAATCGCACAACACCAGGTTATAATCCAACAGGTTTAATTGGAAGCACTAGCATTCGGAATGCCGCTCCTTCATCAGGTGGTTGTGCAGGACACAATTGTAAATGACAGAATTTATAGCAAAAGTTTATAGTGTGATGTAACTGAAATTATACATTGAAAAATACCTTGATTGTTTGTTGATCCTCTACTAAAGGGAAAAATATCTCCTCTTCTATGCACCCCATGCCCCCAAGAACTTTGTACATCGCAACCAGGTCAGCCGTCAGCCATGTCTGCTCTCAGGAAAAGAACTCTAGCCTATCTTATTCCTCCGGTGGGGGTTAGCCTTTACAGAGAGGCCTCAGGGGAAGATCACTGGGTATGCAAAGTATTTTACTGAACCTCAATGGCGTGTCACCTTATTGCAACGCACAAGGTGAAAGATATTGGAGTTGTAACTTTGGTTAGACAGAGTCCAGGTGATACTTTTGTGCCTCCTCCAATTGATGATGTGGAGATGGCCGGTGTTGGGCTGGGGTGGACAAAGTTAAAAATCACACAACACCAGGTTATAGTCCAACAGGTTTAATTGGAAGCACTAGCTTTCGGAGCGCTGCTCCTTCATCAGGTAGCTAGCTAGATCATGAAGGAGCAGTGCTCCAAAAGCTAGTACTTCCAAATAAACCTGTTGGACTATAACCTGATGTTGTGCGATGTTTAATTTATTCCAATTTGTGCATTACAGAATGTGTAACTTCAACACTCTGATTACTTGTTTCCCATATAGATATGCATTGTCAATGTTCTTTCACTCATGGAATGTGGGTGTCTCTGGCTGGGACAGCACTTCTTGCCCAGAGGGCAGTTAAGAACTAAGCACATTTCTGTGAGTATGGAGTCACATGTGGACCAGATCAGGTAAGGATGATAGATTTTCTTCAATAAAGGACATTAGTGAACAAGTTGGTTTTTCTCCTGACATTCAATAAAATGATTTCATAGTCATTATTGGAGCCTTAATTCCGAATTCCTTTATAAAATCAAACTTTACCACCTGCCATGGTCGGATCGGAACTGTAGCTGAGTTTCTGGATTAATAGTCTAGTGATAATACCACAAGGCCATTACTTCCCTAGTGTTTGCTCCCAATTACCCTTTATTAACTTAGAACACATGTTCCCTATTTCTATTTGATCCCTGACATCGCTCCAAGTTTAATAGCTGATAACAACAGTGACAGTACAGATTCAATGACAGGACAAGTCTCTTACACACAGAGTTGAAGAGATCCAGAGAGATTTGAAAATCTGGTTCAGAGTGGACAAGGCCTCTTATGTCATCTAACAACTGTATGTCATGCACATCTGTAATGGTCAGTTTAGTATTGGCATGAAGCAACTGAGATTAGACAGATTTCCGTTTCAAAGATATGTAATACTGACACTGGATGGCACTTGATCTTTCATGAGGTGACTAGACACTGTCAGATATAGACTGTAAATGGTAAAAACAGCCAGACTATAGGGGCTTAGGTACTGGAAGACACCAGTGCCGGGAGACTTTGCCCTGCAAGGACTGGAGGTTATAAATAAAGAGATTGTATTCCCTGAAAGATGTTCACACGTGAAGTAAACATTGGGGGTGTCTCCCTATCGGAGATGTGGGAATGTGTGGGGCCGGACAGTAGCAATGTTATGTGCACATCCGACCACGTAGGGCATTGCTGACTAGCCAATGAAATATAGAAATTCAGAGAAGAAGTAGGCCATTCGGCCCTTCGAACCTGCTCCACTGTTCAATTTGATCATGGCTGATCCTCTATCTCAATGTCATATTCATGTTTTCTCCACATACTACTTGATGCCTTTACCATTCAAACTCTCTCTTGAATGTACTCATTGACCGGCAACAACAAAGATTGATCACCCTCTGAGTAAAGAAAATGTTTTGCTGCCTCAATTCTAAATGGCCTACTGTTTATTCTGAGACAGCGTTTGCTAGTTTTGGATTCCCCAAGTAGGAGAACCATCCTCCCTGTATCTAGCCCAGTTGGGGTTTTGTACGTTTCAATCAGATCCCCTCAGAGGACGTGACTGCTGCTCACCTGAAATGATTACTTTTGTTCTCTGATTGACTCCGTCTGTAAATAACTTCATCACCGTGCTGCCTTATGGTGAGAAACAGATAGAATTAATCCCCAAAACAACATGTTCGTTTCTTGAGGTGTAATGTTTATCAGCTCTGACAGGGAGAGCAAAGGAGGTAATAAAAAAAAGCCTCAACTGATCCAAAGAAACATCTTCAAGATCAATTGAATGTTACCCACTTAAGCTTAAACTGCAAGATATGAGAGAGAACAGAACTGAATCAGTGATGGCTGAGAGCTCTTTGTACTGGCAAAGGTGCAGATTATGTAACAATTTAATGAACATTTAGATTTCAATTTGACTGCACTGTCCATTGATTTAGAGATGCTGTCTGCTCAGTAAATGTGCCTGTTGCTAAGATAGTACACAGAGAACAGGCAGATATTTCTCAGGGCCCCTCTGGGATGCTCGAAACTGATTTTTCATCACCTTTAATGAGCAGGATGTTCTTGTTACAAACAAGGAAATCATTCACTGCCTTCCCATAGCCACAGGAGCAAGAAAACAAGCCCAGCAGACCCTGCTGACATCCCAGAAAACAATCAGCAGAATGGCACTGTGCATGGAGAATTAAAAATAGCAAACAGTACAGGGTTTAATCGGGATTCGAGGGGCCCAGGGACAAGAGTTGAATAGTTCAGGAAATCACAGATTCCTTGAAAGACCAGTATTTGGCATGCACTGCTGCTCTTCATTCAGAGCTGTCTGTAATTCAGGTCTGGGATAAAAGGTTATGAGCTCTCTGCAGTGATGATCAGTTGCTCAGAAAGTATTGTGTGTTGGTCATATCTCGACTTGTTGATTGTTAACAGTGTTGCTGCCATCATTGTATAAGAGAGTACATGACACTGTGAGGATCACTTGTTAAAACCAGACTGTGACTAAATTAAGATTTTGTCACCTGACTAGTCCTCTCATTCCAGCCGTAGGGTCAGCTTTATGCAATGTTCATATGTTGGAGGTTTCTTTTAAAAAAATCTAAACTGTCCTGCTTGGAGGCAATAAACCCAGACATGGGAATAAACAAATGAACTGTATTTCAGATAATTGCTTTTGACAGAGCAGTGAGATGAATTTGTACCTAGAAGTGGAGAAGTCTTTCCTTTTCTCTCTGCTTTCCCTTAGCTTTTCAAAGGACAATTCACCTAATGATGACACAAATTGGAGATAAGCATCCAATCACTGACAACTCTAACATATATGAGAAGTTCATTGTGACCATTGATCAAGGATGTCCCTAACCAACCATGGTCTCAGGTTAAAGTCTAACACCTCAAGAACACCCTGAAGGTTTTGAACTGCAGATTCTTTTATATTCCATTTTGTGCTGGACACTATCTCCTTTGTAACTTTGTACCAATGCTTGTATGTAGGTGTATGGTTGTGTTCGATGTTGTGACTTTATTATTTTTCTCAGGGTTTGAAAGTAATAAAGTTGTTCTTCCTTTCACTCAAGAAAACCTTGCAATTGGATCCTTACTGCTACAGGGAAATCTTGTTGACTATTTTTATTGCAGTGAGGTATAGCCTCGTGTTAAAAGGACTATTACATTGTTATCGCAGCCAACCGAGGAGATTGAAAACAGGAGAGAGCTGATTCAGCACATAATGCAAATGTTACTTCATTGTTGTAAAAGTGTTAATTATATCTCAGTATGGTCAAGGTCTAAGTCGAGCTACTGAACATGTGACGTCAGAAGAGTCACATAAATGGAGCCTGAATGAAATGTTTTTCAACGTTTATAAGCACAAAGATCAAATTTCTCAGGTTTTCTCCTGAATATTTGCTGTGGAAGATTCATCATTCACATTTACAAAGTAGTGCCTGTTTCAGGAATGGTCATAGAGTCATAAAGATCTACAGCACAGTAAAAGGCTCTCTGTTGCATTGAGTCTGCTCTGGTCAAAATCACGCATCTAACTATTCATATCCCAAAGGTCCTGTACCAGCAAAGTGAAATTGTGGAAGCCACATGCTATACTGAACTCTTATGTTATCCTTTCCACTTGTGAAAAGAGATGCTGTTTTAACCAATTCATCATTCAATGCTTCCCAAACTGTTTGTCAATGTAACATTCAATTTAACATTTGAAAATTAACCTGGACCCAGGGATTGACAAAGGCAAAGCAGCAAGGCAGTCACATGGTAACATTCTGTACATGGTAAAAACAATGACTGCAGATGCTGGAAACCAGATTCTGGATTAGTGGTGCTGAAAGAGCACAGCAGTTCAGGCAGCATCCAAGGAGCTTCGAAATCGACGTTTCGGGCAAAAGCCCTTCATCAGGAATAAAGGCAGAGAGCCTGAAGCGTGGAGAGATAAGCTTATCTCTCCACGCTTCAGGCTCACTGCCTTTATTCCTGATGAAGGGCTTTTGCCCGAAATGTCGATTTCGCTGCTCCTTGGATGCTGCCTGAACTGCTGTGCTCTTCCAGCACCACTAATCCAGAACATTCTGTACATGATTATTGAGGTAAGGACTCTCGTGGTGCATTTGTACTGTCCCTATCTCTGAGCCAGGAGTCCTGGGTGAAATCCCATTCACTCCAAATGGAGATAATGACATCGTCGAACAGGTCAATTTGGGTCAACACCTGTAATCATTAAAGTTTCTGTACTACCGATCTACATAAGTGCTGTATCATTTAAATATGAAAGTATGAGTTGTAAAATATTATGATTTTTTGATGTGCTCAATAGACTTCAGGCAAACTTTCCATATTTCCCAGGGACAGTGAGGCCTCTCTCCCCTTTCCTCAGTTCCACCCACCCCTCCTCCACTACTACCCATCTACATATACACACACACGCCTTTCTTACACACACACACGCCTTTCTTTCACACACACACACCTTTCTTACACACATTCACACACACAGACACACACACCTTTCTTACACACGCACACACACACAGACATTTCTTCTATCTGCAAATACAAAGCTCTTACCTTGGTATCGTCAAATAAGTGGCTGGTACCTTGCTATCTAGCAAGTGATAACATTTTCTTTTTAAAAAGAACTCGCATTTATATAGTGCCTGATATGACCATTGGATGCGCCAAAAGCACTTTAAGTCCAAAAAAAATCTCTGAAGTCATAGAGTCATAGAGTTACAGATTAACTGCTACTTATAAGCCAATGGGCAATTTAGCTACTTGCGGCGAACGTAAAAATCTGTGACACTGCAAGGGCCATGGGAAAAATCTCCCAAAACTTTCACCCACTTTCCATAATACACAGAGGTAGAATCATAGAACAGCTACAGGGCACAGGGAGGCCATTCAACCTGCCATGATGTACAGCACAGAAATAGACCATTCGGTCCAACTTGTTCATGCCAACCAGATATCCCAACCTAATCACGTCCCACCTGTCAGCATCCGGCCCATATCTACCCAAACCCCTCCTATTCATATACCCATCCAGATGTCTTGTAAGTGTTGCAATAGTACCAGACTCCACAACTTCCTCTGGCAGCTCATTCCATGCACATAACATCCTCTACGTGAAAAAGGTCTCTTTTATATCTTTCCCCTCTCACTCTAAACCTATGCCTTATAGTCCTGGACCCTCCCACCCCAGGGAAAAGACTTTGTCTATTTATCCTATACATGTCCGTCATGATTTTATAAACCTTTATGAGGTCACCCCTCAGCCTCTGACTCTCCAGGGAAAACAGCCCTAGCTTATTCAACTTCTCCCTATAGCTCAAATCCGCCAACATCCTTGTAAATCTTTTCTGAACCCTTTCAAGTTTCACAACAGCCACTACTGAAATACAGCAGCCAGTTTGTATCCAAGTTCCAACAAATAGCAGTGTGATAAAAGCCAGACAGTCTGTTTTTTTCAGCGCTGACTGAGAGAAAAATCTCAGATGGGACGCTAGGGATTGCTCATCGTCACAGAAGAGCAGAAGGAAAGACGGTATTTCCCTCAGCTGTTACCTTCAACAGGTAATGCTGGCTTTGCCCTCTAACCCTGGAGTGGGACTTGAAGCCAAAGCCAGTTATGGTTGAGGCAAATATGCAGCCCACCACAATGCAGCAGATTCGGGAACACGGGATCAACAAGGTCAGGCTGGTACAGCACAACCACGACAGGTTGAATGGCCTCCCTGTGCCCTGTAGCTGTTCTATGATTCTATCTCTGTGCATCAGGAAAAACGGATGAAAGTTTTGGGAGAGTTTTCCCATGGCCCTTACAGTGTCACAGATTGTTACGTTCTGCGAAAGTAGCTAAATTGCCCATTGGCTTATAAGTGACAGTTAATCTGTGACTTTAATGTTGAACAATAATGAACTACTGAGACATTGATGGCCTCTTCAACTGAACATCTGCCTGGTAATTAAAAAAGCATTTTGACAAAGTAATCCACACACCCTCCTCTAACTCTGAGCAGAGAATTCCCAGCTCAAACCTGTTGTAGTTCACTACACTTAAATATTTGCACACAATGCCATTCTCAGCACCTTATTCATTTCTGATTCTCTGCTCTGACCCACAGGCTGCAATAATCACCTCACTAACCGACTGATTGTTCATAATCAGAAACCTCCCACTGTCTTGCTTGGTTGTTGAGCTGGGAGACAGACAGGACTCGGTATCTTATTTCCATTAGATTTAATCAAGGGGCAGAATCTAATAGAAGAGTCAACAGAGTTGAAATATTAGTTCTGGTTTCTTCCCACAGATGTTGCCTGGCCTGCTGAGCTCCCCCAGCAATCTCTACTTTCAGTTTCCGTTTCAGATCTATAGTTCTTTTGTAGGGTATCATCTTGGTTGTTTGGAGATATTGAACCTGAAGAAAGGGAGATATTTTCAGTCAGGTTGTCTCACAGAGTTACATTCTCCTCAGCCCTGCCCCAGAGGACTGTGGGAGCTGCTCATGACAGAGATCGAGAGATGTTGACATGTTAAAAGCTGTGGATATGGGGGGAGTGCTTTTGTGCTACCGGGTCTGAGTGAAAGCACTCACAAAGAGAAATTGAGGACTGCAGATGCTGGAGATCAGAGTTGACAGTGTGCTGCTGTAAAGGTCAGGCAGTGCTGCCTGGTCTGCTGTGCTTTTCCAGCACCACCCTCTCCACATTGAAAGCACTGACTGCCCATTCTCACAGTGCCAGTGATGTCACTGCCAGAGATACCACACTAAAGCATCTATCAGAGAATGGAGGCAATTAAAAACAATTCATTTTCAAATGCTTCTACATAAATTCAGTTAAAATCCTGGGATTTTGCACAGTTCCACTCCAAACATGCTTTCTGAACCCCCACTGCTTTCCTCCAGAGTACTGCCCTCTTCCATGGCTCTTTGCTATTCCCCGAGCGAGTTAGTGAGCAAGCAGAGGGGGATGCAGAACAGGGAGGAGACCAAAGCAAAGACCCGAGGGAGACTAGAGGGCTGTCCAGATAGGGGTTCAAAAGTGGGGGGACCAACAGCAGAGACTAGACGGCTGAAAGGAGTGGTGACCAGAGGACTGAATACTGACATGGTGCATGTGTTTCTCAAGCGTCCGTGCACCTGTCACCGGCACCACACACATGCCAGCGGTTAGAGTAGACGCTAATCTCTAGGTCCAAGTTCTCATCAATGATGTCTTTGGAGAAGATTTCCCTTCACAGTCCAATGGCAGGAAATAATCTTCGCAGGAACCGGGACTGAAGCACAAAATCAACCAGGATCCCAACTGTGGCCTCGATGGTGTGAATGAAGGACTTTTGCCCGAAACATCAATTTTCCTGCTGTTTGGATGCTGCCTGATCTGCTGTGCTTTTCCAACACGACTCTAATCACCAGTATCTGCAGTACCCACTTATGCCTCGATGGTGTGAATGGCCTACTCCTAACCCTTTTGTTTATTTTTAGTATTTATAATATTATACATGACATACTTCAAGATAAATACATCCCTCTCTAATACAGACAGTCCCCTCTCTCTTCTCCAGCAAATGTCTTCTGATGTTACTGTAACCTCACCAAATCCCAATCTTGTTACATAAAATGCATAAACAAGGGAGTTATGATGAACCTCTATAAAACACTGATTTAGCATCAAGTGGAGTATTCCATCCAGTTCCAAACACCAAACTGTAGGAAAGATGTGGAGCCAGTGGAGTGATGCAATAAAGATCCCACAGAATGGTTGTCCGTTACATAGATACATTGTCTGGGCAGGAGTTGGTTATCAGAGAGGGGAGGATGTTGAGGGGAGGTTTGGTGGAGCTGTCTACACTGAGTAGATGGAGTGAAGCTGTTCTATTTGGCAAAAAGGTCAGAACATGAATGCACAGATGGAAAGTGATTGGCAAAGAACCAATGGGTGAAGTGAGGAAGAAACCTTTCTCATTTAATGACCGGTTAGGATTTGGAATGTGCTGCCTGAGAGTGCAGTGAAGGCAGGTTCAATCAGAGATTTCAACAGGCAATTATTTAAGCATCTGAAGAGAGACAAGAATTGCAGTGTTACCAGACACAGTGGCAGAGTGGGACTAGCCAAGCTGCTCTTGCAGACTCATTGAATGGTCTCCATCTGTACTGTAGCTAATCTATGGTTCTATGAATCTACAGCAGGTGCCTAACTGAGTATCACTGACAATATACTCTGATCTACAGCCTCACTTCCTTTTCACAAAAGACAAGACTCTGCTGGCCATTGGACACTGAGCACAGATTGCAACTGGGGTGACCAGTCATCATAGGGTCATCGAGTCGTAGTCACACAGCATGGAAATAGACCCTTCAGTCCAACAAGTCCATGCCAACCATGTTCCCAAACTAAACTAGTCCCATTTGCCTGCGTTTGGCCCATATCCCTCCAAACCTTTCCTATTCATATCCTTATCTAAATGTCTTTTAAATGTTGTAAGCCAGCTCAGATTTTCTCACCCTCCTTCAATCAGCTACAATGACCCAACCATTTTCCTCTTATCCCAGCCCCCAAGAGTAAGGGTTTTATGAATCTGGAACAGCCTTATGATGATGTCATGGAGCTGCTCCTGACTGGGCAAAAATAGCACAGTGTGGGCGGAGTTAAGGGAGAAGGAAAAGAAGAAAGTAGATCAACCAGCATTAGGTGGTAGAATTTCTGGAATAGTCTTTCAGTAATGTAACAGAAGATCAGAACCTGGCATATCTCTGAATTCCATGTGTTGTAGAATTTAGAACGAATATATAATAATATATTAAACCATGTTATTAAAAAGCTCAAGTCTAAAGACAGTTTTTGCCATTGACTTTTCCTCTAACATTCTAAGCTGAATCCAAAACTCATAGATTTTGTATAAAACCGCACAACAAAAGACACCCTGCACCCTTTCAGCCACCCTCCATCCTGGCACAGCAATGAGAAGTGTCCAAATCAGACCGACCGAGCACAAGAAAAGCAAAGTAACACAACAGTGAGCGCATCAAAAAGAAATTGAGTATATAACCCTATGAATAATTACACGGCCTGTCTCATTGGTTGGTCACTGAGAATCTTTGATGATTGAAAGTCTTTTGAAAGTATTGTTTGTGAAGAAAGTTAATTTTGTTGTTCAATAAATGGAACAGAAATGCCAAGATTTCAGAAATCAAGACAAAAGTGTGAAATTTGTTTTTGTATGCATCTCCTTTGATAGTATTAAATATCTAATACCATCCATAACTGCAGAAAACTTAGTATTTTCCAGCATAATTGTCCTAATCAGTCCCTAACAGTATTGGTATTTAACTTTAGTCAGTGGTAACTGTTTAGCTAATTATAATTTGTTTACTTCAACATCTTTACAACCGTGCTGTGAGCTAGAGTGTATCCTCACTCTGTTTTCCCTGAATTGATTTTAATTTGTACTTCAGAGCTTCTCATGTCAATCAATGGTTTTAAGTTTCTTTCCAGCTTTTGAGGATAATCTCAGATGAGAAAGCCGGGTTTTCAAAATCTCTGCTTCACTCGTTTATCTGTCTTGTAGCTCAAAGCCCTCTCACAGGACCTCATGTAAATCCATTCTCAATTTGCAGTATTAAAACCTTCACCACCTATCAATTAACACAATCACTGCGGGTTAGGTTTCTCTCAGAGAATAAAACCTTCTCTCCCAGCACCTACTGTTCTCCATCCTCTTATAGAGCTTGGGAATCTATCAAGCCAGGAGTACAATAGCACCGCATCAATCTTTCTCTATGTGACTCAGAATCCTTAGGTTCCTCACCTCCCTTCTCCCACTAAGTGTGCCTGCACTACCTGCAGAGGAGAGATACCTCACCACCACCTTGTCAATGGATGGGCGATGAATGCAAATTACAGGCAAATTAAAACATGGTGGTCAAGGGAAGATGGGGCCAGATTAGAAATTGAAAACGAAGGGTTTTTTTTGTGAGAAAGCAGAAGGCAAGGCTGAGGAATGAACCAAGCACATTGCATCTGTCCTCTCAAGGACATTTAGGGAGGGCAATAAAGACTGGCCCGTCCAGTGTAGCCCACATCCCTTGTGTGAATAAGAAGAATTAACACCTAGGGATTGAAATATTGAGTTGAACATTTCTAAGCTGCGAACATTTCTTCTCTCTTTTAGCTTGTTATCATGTCCTCCCCTCCCTCCATCCCACTTACTGTCCTTTCAAATCTGGCAGGCGATATGTCATTGTTCCGCCATTCTCACATTCCGAGTAATTAAACTGACCTATCAACATTTTTTGTTCACCTGCACCCTACACCCACTGTCCCCAGCATCCCCTTGCACCCCCAAACTATTGCATAAATGCTGCCCCCTCCACACTTCAGCTCAGTTAATTTAGACTTGAAATGTTAGGGTATAGCTTTGCTCGCTGAGCTGTAGGTTTGATATCCATTACCTGGCTCGGTAACATCATCAGTGGCGACCTCCAAGTGAAGCGAAGCTGTTGTCTCCTGCTTTCTATTTATATGTTTGTCCTGGATGGGGTTCCTGGGGTTTGTGCTGATGTCATTTCCTGTTTGTTTTCTGAGGGGTTGATAGATGGTATCTAGATCTATGTGTTTGTTTATGGCATTGTGGTTGGAGTGCCAGGCCTCTAGGAATTCTTTGGCATGTCTTTGCTTAGCCTGTCCCAGGATAGATGTGTTGTCCCAGTCGAATTGGTGGATTTTTTTTAAATGTTAGCTTGCTCTCCCTCCGTGGATGTTACCTGACCCACTGTGATCTCCAGCATTTGTTGTTTTCATTGAGTTGACATTTGTTTTATGTCAAGGGAAGATGGGCCAGATTAGAAGAGAGAGGAACTGGGAATTGACTTGATTCCAGCCTGTTACTACTGGCTGGGTTTGTGCTAAAGGGAAATATATATGTGTCATAGATATTGACCCTGTATTCTTTTTTCATTCATTCATGGGAGGGTGGCATCACTGGTTCGGCCAACATTTAATGGCCATCCCTAAGTATCCAGAGGGTAGTTAAGAACAAACCACATTGCTGTGGGTCTGGAGTTACGTGTAAACCAGACCAGGTGAGGATGGCAGTTTCCTTCCCTGGAGGAATCAGATGGGTTTTTCCAAGCAATGGACCATGGATTCACAGTCATCATTAGACACTAAATTCCAGATTATCATTGAATTCAAATTCCACCATCTGTTGTGGCAAGATTCAAACCCAGGGTCCCCAGAACATTACTTGCGCCCCTGGATTAATGGTCCAGTAATACCACTAGGCCATTAGCCACCGCTAATTTTTCTTGGAGGTGGGGGTTCCCAACCACGGCTGAGTAGTCAGGAGATGGCTCACTTCCCTGTAGCTGAGAAACCCCAAACCAATGTTACAGCTGCTGGCTACTAGTTAGATCAGGGAGTCACTTCCAGCTACATCTTGGGTTGAAGTCTGGATGAAGCCCAGTTGGTGCATTATGGCCAATTCTAGGAACCAGCAAGATATGACCAATTTTGACAAGGTGCAGAAACATTGGTGTAGAATGGTTCCAGGGTGAGGAACTACACTCATGTGTATATCTTTGTAGAAACTTGTGTTGTCTCTTTGAGAAGGGAGGTCAAATTATAGAATCAAAAGAATTTTACAGTACAGACAAAAGCCATTTGGCCCATCGTATCTGGATTGGCTCCCAGCTAGTCCCATTCTCCAACAGGTTGAGAGGAGTTTTGGTTAAGGTGCTCAATAGCATGAGGGCATAGAGAGAAACTGTTCCCATTAGTGGGAGGATCAGGTACCAGAGAGCATCAATATAAGGTGAAAGGCAAAAAAAACTCTCAAAGTCAACACATATGGTTTTACATAGTGAATGGTTAAGATCTGGAATGCAGCATCAGGGAGGCAGGTTCCATCATGACATTCAAAAGGGAATTGGAGAAGCAGATGAAAGGAAATTATTTGTAGATTTATGGGGTAAAGACTGAGAACAGTGCTATTTGATTCTTGCAGGGAACTGATATGTAGATAAAACCCGAAATAACTGTGGATGCTGTAAATCAGAAACGAAAATAGAAATTGCTGGAAAAGCTCAGCACGTCTGGCAGCATCTGTGGAGAGAAATCAGAGTTAATTTTTCAGGTGAGCTGAAACAATAACTCTGATTTCTCTCCACAGATGCTATCAGAACCTGCTGAGCTTTTCCAGCAATTTCTGTTTTTGTTTCTGAAATATAGATGATGGACTGGATGTAATGAGTTTCTGTAAAACTCAGAGGAATTTAGACATTCTTCACCTCTAAACATTGCAACAGGTACAGCAAGCAACTTGGGAGGCACATTGTATGGTGGCCATTATTGCGAGCAGTGTGGTATACAAGAATAAAGAAGTCTTGCTGTGATAGCACAGGCCTATGGAGCACACCTACACAGATTCAGTATCTGTGTCTTAAAAAGATTGCACTTTCATTAGAATGAGAGCAATGTCCACCAACTTCATGTTTTGCTTGTGAGTGTCTCTGTAGAGGAATTGTGATGTTCAGGAGGCCGTGAATCAGTTCAGAGTTCAGTAGGACTTTGGATAAACAGCCATCTTTCATCTGATGAACAACACTGGCATCATCAGCTTGGCAATGAGTGTGTAGAATGAACAGACTCTGGGTCCTCAGAGTTGGTGACATTGTCCTGCCAAGAGGCAAGAAAAGCTGAAATTATTCAGTATCTTCTCCCACCTATCCTATCCTGCAGATATTGACACTGGCCACTGAGAGATAATTGCTAGTGGCCATCACCTCCAGAGGCAAATTATTTTTGAGGGTGGTTTGACGAGTTGAGCAGAAGCTATGAACTCACCCTGACCCCATCATTGTGAAGAGAGCCCACAGAAAACGGAGGCCAGTGAAGTGTGCACCGTCTCAGCCTACGTCTCCTTCTGCAGCAATTGGTCACATCAGAGACCATCTCAGTGCAAACCATCATCTGAGAAGGAACCACCTGAGAAGGAATGAAACAAAAGTTCACCAAACGGAATCCTGCAAAGAAAGAGTCAATCTCTGAGGAGGGAGTGAGTAAGTCGGGCCTTTATCTCTGGGACTTAAAAGAACTCATGGTGATCTCATCAAAACATGCAAACTCTCTGTGAGAGTCATGACAGGTTAGACACTCTGGAACAAGGGCCAGAGTCTCAGGAATAGGAACGCCCATTATAGATTAAATTGAGGAGAGATTTCTTTACTCAGCCAGTTGGGTATCTTTGGAATTCTCTACCCCATGGGTTAGTGGATATTGTGTAATTTAAGAATGTTAAGTTAATGTGAAAACAGCGATGATCCTATTAAACGCTCAAGGGGATATTGTTTGGAACAAGCAAGGGATAGTATTGGTGAGTGAATTAGGGAACCAGTTGATTAAAGAATGAGGATGACTAACGCCTCAGAAATAAGTGATAGTATTGATTAAGAAACGAAGGATATTATTGATTTAAGAATGAGGTTTGTTGATTTAGGAATGAGGAAAATTACCAATTAGAAAAAGCAATAGTATCGATTAAGGGAAGGTATATTATTGAATAAGAATGAGATATAGTATTGATTAGGAAGTGAAGAATACTGATTTAAGAATGAGTGTTGTTCAACATATACAGAAGATTATTGATTAGGGGACAGTGGCCTGTAGCGTTGAGCTAAACTGTACCTAGTGATCTTTAAATATTTGTTTCCCTACCATTACACATAACCTTGAACCAGGTTTTATTATTACTGGCCTATATCAATCAATAACTCTGGTTTTCACCTGCTGAATAACTGATGAATCTTGACTTGTGAAAGAAATCACAGAAGCTCACTGATTCATTCTCCTGCAGTGACACTGTTGCATGTTGTCAATGTAGTGATTTTGTTTGAAAACTGAAGCATTGTTTTATACAATCATGCCAAGCATCTCGACAATTGAGGAAATAGCTCACACACCATTGGCGTAGCTGGAGGTGCTGCATTTGGAGTCAGTGATGTACAGAGTGAGGCAGGCATGAGTGGGGGATATTGAAGAAATGTGCGGAGTAGGGGAGGTCTGACTGTGGGTAATCATGGGAACGAAGGAAGTTTGAATGGGGGCTAGCGTGAGGCTATGTGGAACAGAGTTGTAATATCCAAGTCACATTGAGCAAAGATGTAAGAAAAGGTCAGTGACAGCTCAGTAAAAGTGATACCATTCCAAATGTAGTACTGAGATCTACATGGTCTAGGTGAGAGAAAGCTGTACAATGGCACTGTTTGTAACATATGCAATGAACATACTGGAACACTACTTTGAGGTACATAAGATGAGCCAGGTCAGTCGATCTCAATCTCCAGTGTGACTAGTTTTCCCTCTGGGCAATGTGGAGCAGACCTTCAGAGCATCAGAAACTGTCTCTCTGCCAAGGTGATGCTGCAGCCTCACTCTATCATTCTGCAATTTGTCTCCACACAATCCCATTCCAGGTGTGAACACCTCTGTACATTGAAGAGCATTTGCACTGACTTGAACGGGTCCTGCTGCATTAATGCTTCTCATTCTCCCTCAGCATTGCTGCACTCTAAGACATGGAGAAATGTCTGGCAATACGAAAGAATATGATCATGAATTAATGTTGAACCTGGGAATCGGCTGCAGACATTCAACGTGAAGAAAACAGAGCAGCTAATCTCAGTACCCAGAGTATTTGAGATAGTTCATTAGGCTAATACAGGGGATGGCAGGACTGTCCTATGAGAAACAATTGGTTTGACTGGGCCTATATTCACTAGAGTTTAAGGATGAGAGGTGAGCTGATTGAAATGTATAACATTCTAACAGGAAGCTGCACAGATTAGATTCATGTGGGATATTTCCCCTGGTCAGACCAAGGTTCACTGACTCAGGATAAAGGCTAGGCCATCTAAGGATTGAGATGAGAAAACGTTTTCCTTAATTAGGCGATATTTAACTTGTAGAATTGTCTCACATAGAAGGCTGTGGAGGCCGGGTCACTCAGTGAATTGATTCAAGACAATGATTGATGCATTTTTAGATATTAAAATATCTTAGATATTTAGATATCAAGGAGCTTGGAGAGAAAGTGAGAATATGGCATTGAGATGGATGATCAACCATGATCAAATTGAATGGTGGAGCAGTTTCAAAGGGTCAAATGGCCTAGTTTCTGTGTTCCTGCACAATTTTACTTCGGGTATTAATCACACAGTAGTCAAAAAAAGCTCCATTTTAAAAATGACTCATCATGAAGTAAGTCATTATACTTGAATGCACTTTCAACAATTTAATCTTATGACCGCAGCCGGTATCTTGTTGAGGTTGTCAGGGGTTTCGCCTGTTGGAGACTGGAGAGACAGTGAGAGCTCTGCGTTACCTTTTTTATGCTAAGACCCACTGTAAACTTAGAGTCATACAGGCCTCGGTTAGCACATAGCCTTGTACTCCTTGGCATTGCAAGAGAACATTCATTACTTCTAAAATGTTATGAGGATTTCCATCTGTACCACCCTAACAGGTGGTGAGTTCCAGATTCCCACCATCCTCTGGGAGAAAAACATTTTCCCTCACATCCCCCTCTCACAGACACCATTGTGGTCTCAAATGCTCTGGGCCAATGTCCCACCTATAACATGGGCCACCAGCCAATCAAAAGCCAACAGCTGTCATGCTTGGCAATGCCACTGAGGAGGCCATGACTACACAAACATATCTTCCCTGTCCTTCCCCCACAGAGTCCAAGGATTACAGAGGAGCTTTGGTAAGTGATGTAGGGAATGGGTTTCACAGTGTGAGGGTGGCATGAGAGGGAGGCAGGTGTTTAAGGGTAAGGATCGGATGAGGATGGGGCAAGGTGGGGGGGGGGGGGGAGGTGGTTACACTCATTGGGTCTCTGTTTTTCCCATCTTGGGGGTGGTGGGTGTTGTGGGAAGTGATATGCTTCCACGCTATTGGGGTTCTATGGAAAAATAAGAGCAGAGGATTCATCCCAACTTTTCAGGTATTCTTCAGAGCCTGAAAAGGGCTGTTGGACCTCCTGAGGTTGTGGAAGGCTCTACAAAAATGCAGGCCCATCTATCCAAGGAGGCAAGAAACTGCTGCCCTAGTCAAACAACATTGGTCAATTCTTGCCATGAAGAACGAGTCTGGAAGAATGCATTGCTGAGCTGCCCTGTGAATGGTACTTTTCTATAATCTATGTGTTTTGAGCTGAGCTGCAAATGTTAAATGATTCATGCGTTTTCCACAGTGCTGTAACTTTGAAAACTTTCTCTCCCTCCTCCTATTGCCAGGTTCTCTGACTATCCTTGTTGATGCTTGTGTTTATGTCAGCACACCCCAGAGAAATGTTCCTTAAGCTGCCGTCACCATTTCAAAGTAGGAAAACCAGCAGGCCATATTGCGCACAGCAAGATCCCACAAGTAGCAATGTTTTAATGTCCCAAATAGAAGTATTTTCATCAACGTTGATTGAGGGTTAAATATTGCCCCCAGACCCACTGTCACTGTGGCTCAGTGGTTAGCACTGCCGCCTCACAGCACCAGAGATCCAAGTTCGATTCCACCCTCAGGTGACTGTGTGGAGTTTAAACCTTCTCCCCATGCCTGTGTAGGTTTCCTCCAAGTGCTCCCACAATCTAAAGATGTTCCGGTTGGGCAGAATGGCCATGCTAAATTTCCCATTGCATCCATGGATGTGTATGCTAGGTGAATTAGCCATGGCAAATGCAGGGTGGCGCGTAGAGGGGTGTGTCTGGTAGGATGCTTTCAGAGGGTCAGTCTGGACTCGATGGGCCCATAGCCTGTTTCCACACTGTAGGAATTTTATGATCCTGTGAACTCCCCTGGCCTTCCCCTGCTTTTGGGTTCCTTTCGGGAGAGGAATGTGAAATCTGCAGAATGCCTAATGATGGACGATAATGAGTGATTAATGTAAGTGTCGCATAATTACATAGAGAGACCTGGCAGGAAGCAGAATTGCTATCAGAGTCTTTAGAGAATGTGTGCATCTACTGAGCTGTAAATAAAGCGAACTTACAGCCAGCACTTATGATACGGGAAGCAGTTCATGGGAAGGTGAGTAGAGTTAGACCCCATATATTGGACAAATCATTTTGCATCCATTGCAGGAAGGCTCTCAGTTCAATGTCTCCAGAGGAATGGTATCTCCAACAGTGACCCATTCCCTCAGTGCTGCATGGGGAGTTATGGTCTGCATCAGATGCTCTGCTATCAGTGCAGCTTGGGTTTCTTACTTGCTGATCCATGGGTAAGAGTTCACTGTTCACCAAACCACACCCTCGTTAAAACAAACATTTCAATCCCTGACCAATGGTGTGTACCTTAGACTATCCTGAATGGCTTTCATCATTCAACAACATGACCAGATGTGTATCCAGCAATCAATTCAAATAGCTGCTCTTTAACTAGCTTAATTCATCACCAGCGTTAGGATAATCGCAATGCTTGAATTAATAGCTCAAATACTAAGCACGTTTCTTTATTTATTTACAGGATATGGGAATTATTATGGGGTTAGGCCAGGATTTGTTGCCCTCCCTAAATGATCTTTGGAAGATGGTGTTGGTGAGCTGTCTTCTTAAACTGCCAAAGTGGTGTAGGGACAGTGCTATAATGGAGGGAGTTCAATGATTTTGACCCAGTGTCAGTGAAGGAATGGTCATACATTTTCAAGTCAGGCTGATGAGTGGCCTGGAGGGAAACTTGCACTGGGTGGGTATTTTCATGAATTTGCTGCCCTTGCCCTTTTCAATGGTAGTGGTTACAGGTTTGGAAGGCGCTATCTAAAGTTAGTGAGTTACTGCAGTGCATCTTGTAGATGGTATACCCTGCTGCTTCTGAGTACTGGTAGTGGAGGCAGTGAATGCTGAATTGGGCTGCTTGGTCCTGGATGGTGTTGAGATTCTTGAGTGTTGTTGGAGCTGTAGTCATCCAGGCAAGTAGGGAGTATTCCATCACATTCCTGACTTGGGCCTTGTCGATGGTGGACAGGCTTTGATGTCTCAGAAGGTGAATTATTCTCTGAAGGAATGCCAAGCCTTATAGAGTGCTCTTACAGAGTTAGCACAGAGGAGCAAATCAATGCTGAGGATGCAGTAATCATTCTGAGTAATACCCCACAAATCATAGGCAAGCTTGAGGGACTCTCATGATTTTTGTCTGGTTCCAAAATTTTGACTCACCTTCTTGCTGTGATGTTTTATCTGAAACTCCAAAAGGGTTTGTCACATCAAGGACTGAATCCTCTGCCCTCTCCAGATTGGGGCACATTTTACTGTGCAGGAGACCAAGGACATGTTCACACATTCACCCTGTTTAAACCACTAAGACCCATGATTTGAAATGCCATTCCATTGCCAGTTAAAGCCCTCTAAGTTGAAAATGAAATGAAACTCTCGTGCCATTATTTACCCCAGGCCTTTTTGACATTAACCACACACCGCCACTCCTAGGGGAAGGCCTGTCACTGTTTCAGCTGCTTAATTGGCTCAGTGTTGGCTGGCCCTCTCCCCATAACCAAGGAGGCAAAGCAGGATCTCTTACTAGATTCCAATCAACAGTAAATCCCCTCAGGTGTGTCAACATAACATTGAAAGTTTGTTGTGCATTCAGTCCTAGAATCAGTGCCAAAAGCTCATTAAAGTGTTAATATCTTGGCTTCATTTGACTAAATATCAGAGTGTTGCATGCACCAAGGTACATCAAACATAGAGGAACAAAATGGATACAAAAAAGCTTGCATTTGCATGGCATCTTTTACTCATTCATGGGATGCAGCTGTCACTAGCCAGGTAAACACATATAGCACATTCCTAATTGCCCAGAGGACAGTTAAGTGTCAACCATGTTGCTGTCTGTCAAGTCATATCAGGTAAAGAGGGCAGATTTCTTCCCGAAAGGGCATTAATGAGCCAAATGGGTTTTGCCTAAACAATGTTTCCACAGTCATCATTAGACTCCTAACACTGTTGAATTCAAATTCCACCACCTGCCCTAGTGGGATTATGAACCCAGGTTCCTCAGAGCATTATCTGGGCCTCTCGGTTAATAGTCTAGTGATAATACCACTACACCATTGCCTCTCTCAACTGTGGCAATATCACTGGCAGGAAAGTCAGAGGACCAATTTAGTGCCCAGGGACTACAGGTTCAAATCTCACCATGGCAGCTGGAGGAATTTAAATTCAACTAATACATCTGTAGCTGAATTCTTGTCATGGTGGCCATATGATTATTTGTGATTGATGCTATGCCACAAAGGAAGGTGTCTGGTTAGGTGACCAAAAGTCTGGTCAAAGAGGTTTTCAGGAAGCTCTTAGAGTGAGGTACAGAAGCTGGTGGATAATCCAAGGGTTAAGACCTCAGGCACTGGATCAGATGGATGCATGGAGGATGTTTTCTCTTGTGGGAGACACTAAAAACAAGGGGCCACTTAAGATTAAGAGGTCTCCCTTTTACAACAGACAGGAGGAGAGATGTCCTCTCTGAGGGTGGTAGAGTGAAGAATTCTCTTCTCAAGAAGGTAGTCATTGAGTTAGATGGACAGGGAGTCAAGGGTTATGGGGCAGTCAGGAAAGTGGAGCTGAAACCACAGCTAGATCATCCATTTAAAAAAAAACTTACCTCAACTGGTGGAGCACTCTATTTCTGTTCCAGCAACAGGAATAGCAGGAGCTCTAACCAAGAGTGATTAGATTAGATTACATTACAGTGTGGAAACAGGCCCTTCGGCCCAACAAGTCCACACCGACCCGCCAAAGCACAACCCACCCAGACCCCTACATTTACCCCTTACATAACACTATGGGCAATTTAGCATGGCCAATTCACCTAACCTGCACATCTTTGGACTATGGGAGGAAACCAGAGCACCCAGAGGAAACCCACGCAGACACAGGGAGAACGTGCAAACTCCACACAGTCAGTTGACTGAGGTGGGAATTGGACCCCGGTCTCTGGTGCTGTGAGGCAGCAGTGCTAACCACTGTGCTACCGTGCCGCCCAAGTGTTGTTAAAGTAAGGCTTTGCAATTTATTTTTCTTGTGTATCGTGTGATTGACTAAAACTTTAATTGGTTAATTGAATAAGACTGTAGCAGAGAAGTACTAGAAATTATTTAATTCATAAATTGTAAAAGTTAATTAAATAAGTAGTTATGGCTGGACAGGTGATGTGCTGTAGCTGCACAATGTGGGAGCTGGCTGATCCCATTGTGAATGGCAGTGACCACATCTGCAGCAGGTGTTGGTTGCTGGAAGAACTCCAGATCAGAATTCATGATCTGAAATCTGAGCTTCAGACACTGCGGCACATCTGGGAGGGGGAGAGTTACCTGGGTGCTTTGTTTCAGCAGACAGTCACGGATTAAGTAATTCAAATTCAGTAAGTGTTCAGGGACAACAGGGTGTGACTGTAAGTGAGGCAGGTCGGGGGATTCTGAGGTCAGGAGTGGAGGAACCTCAGCCCTCGACCTTGTCCAAAAGGCATGAGATTCTTGCTCCCTGTCCAGATGAGGATGAGCCAGCTGACCACTGCACCATGGAGCAGAAGGCCATTCAAGAGGGGGGGGTGGGGGTGCAAAAAGACAAGTGGTAGTTATAGGGGATTGTATAATTGGCGGAACAGATAGTATCCAATGCAAGCCAGATCGGGAGTCCCAGATGGTGTGTTGCCTGGCCGGTGCCAAGGTGCAGGAACATCTCCGACCGACTTGAAAGGATATTGGAGTGGGAGGGGGATGATCCAGTCATTGTGGTCCACACAGGGACGAACAACATAGGCAAAGCTAGAGTAGAGGACCTGTTTGGGGTTTATCAAGCACTAGGAAGGAAATTGAAGTACAGGTCCTCATGGGTCATAATCTCTGGATTACTGCCTGAGCCACGTGCCAATTGGCATAGGGATAAGAACGTTAGGGCAGTAAGCATGTGGCTAAGGGATTGGCATCAGTTTTGGGACTGGCGGGATCTGTACCATTGGGACGGTCTCCACCTGGACCAGTCTGGAACCAATGTTCTGGCAAAAAGGATAAATAGGGTGGTCACTAGGACTTTAAACTTCTGAGCTGGCTGGGGGGAAGGAAGAGAAAGCAAAAGCGACAGGGAGTATGGAGTTAAATGGAAAGATAAGCAGCAGGATAGCATGTGTGCAGGTGGGTTTAAGCTCAAGGCAGACTAGGAATGCAGTAAAAAGGAAGGATAACAGCACATCTTATGATTTTCAATATCTCTATAATTAAAAAGTTAGCATTAAGGCATTTTACCTGAATGCTCATAGTATTCGTAACAAGGTAGATGAATTAACGGCACAAATCATCATGAATGATGGATAACGTTGTGGTAGGCATCACAGAGACATGGTTGCAGGGGGGTTCAGGACTGGCAGTTAAACATCCAAGGATTTACAACTTATCAAAAAGACAGGGAGGTGGGCAGAGGGGGCCGGGTTGCCTTGAGGATTAAGAATGAAATTAAATCTATGGCACTGAATGACATAGGGTCAGCGGATGTCGGGTCTGTGTGGGTGGAGTTTAGGAACCATAAATGCAAATAAACCATACTGGGAGTTATTTATATACCTCCTAACAGTGGTCGGGACCAGGGGCGCAAGATGTACCGGGAAATAGATAGGGCATGTCAGAAAGGCAAGGTCATGGTTATCATGGGGGACTTCAATATGCAGGTGGGCTGGGTGAATAATGTTGCCAGTGGATCCAAAGAAAGGGAATTCATGGAATGCTTACAGGATGGCATTTTGGAACAGCTTGTGATGGAGCCCACAAGGGAGCAGGCTATCCTGGACCTCGTGCTTTGCAATGAACCAGACTTTGTAGAATATTTTAAAGTAAGGGAGCACTTAGGAGGCAGCGATCATAATATTGGTAGAGTTCAATCTGCAGTTTGAAAGAGAGAAGGCAAGATCGGATGTAATGGTGTTACAGTTAAATAAAGGTAATTACAGGGGCATGAGAGAGGAACTGATGAAAATCGACTGGAAGCAGAGCCTAGTGGGAAAGATAGTAGAGCAACAATGGCAGGAGTTTCTGGGTGTAATTGAGGACACAGTACAGAGGTTCATCCCAAAGAAAAGAAAGATTATCGGGGGGCTGGGGGGGTGGGGGGGATGGGAGTGGGGAAGTGAGGTTAGACAGCCATGGCTGACAAAGGAAGTCAAAAAATGTATCAAAGAAAAAGAGGGAGCCTATGGAGTGGCCAAGAGCACTGGGAAATCAGAAAATTGGGAAGGCTACAAAAACCAAGAGAGGATAACAAAGAGAGAAATAACGAAAGAGAGGATCAAATATGACGGTAGGCTGTCCAGTAATATTAGAAAGTTTCTTTCAATACATAAGAAACAAACGAGAGGCAAAAGTAGACATTGGGCTGCTCCAATTTGGTGCAGGGAGGCTAGTGATAGGGGATAAGGAAATAGCTGAAGAACTTAATAAGTACTTCGTATCAGTCTTCACAGTGGAAGACATGAGTAATATCCCAACAATTAAGGAGAGTCGGGGGCAGAGTTGAGTATGGTAGCCGTTACAAAAGAGAAAGTGCTAGAAAAGCTAAAAGGTCTAAAAATTGATAAATCTCCTGGCCCTGATGGGCTACATCCTAGAGTTCTGAGGGAGGTGGCTGAAGAAATAGCGGAGGCGTTGGTTGTAATCTTTCAAAAATCACTGGAGTCAGGGAAAGTTCCAGATGATTGGAAAATCGCTGTTGTAACCCTCTTGTTCAAGAAAGGATCAAGACAAAGGATGGAAAATTATAAGCCGATTAGCCTAACTTCAGTTGTTGGTAAAATTCTAGAATCCATCGTTAAGGATGAGATTTCTAAATTCTTGGAATTGCAGGGTCGGATTAGAACAAGTCAGCATGGATTTAGTAAGGGGAGGTCGTGCCTGACAAACCTGTTAAAATTCTTTGATGAGGTAACAAGTAGGTTAGACCAGGAAAACTCAATGGATGTTATCTACCTAGATTTCCAAAAGGTCTTTGATAAGGTGCCTCATGGGAGGCTGCTGAGTAAGGTGAAGGCCCATGGTGTTCGAGGTGAGCTCCTGGCATGGATTGAAGATTGGCTGTCTGACAGAAGGCAGAGAGTTGGGATAAAAGCTTCTTTTTTGGAACGGCAGCTGGTGATAAGTGGTGTCCCGCAGGGTTCAGTGTTGGGGCCACAGCTGTTCACTTTATATATTAATGATCTAGATGAAGGGACTGGGGGCATTCTGGTGAAGTTCGCTGATGATACAAAGTTAGGCAGACAGGCAGATTGTACTGAGGAGGTGGGGATGCTGCAGAAAGAATCAAACAGTTTAGGAGACTGGTCCAGGAAATGGCTGATGAAATTCAACATGAGCAAATGCGAGGTCTTGCACTTTAGAAAAAAAAAATACAGGCATGGACTATTTCCTAAACAGTCAGAAAATTCATAAAGCCAAATTACCAAGTGATCTGGGAGTGCTCGTCCAGGATTCACTAAAGGTTGACTTGCAGGTTAAGTCAGTGATTAAGAAAGCGAATGTAATGTTGTCATGGGGGTTGGAATATAAAAGCAGCGATGTGCTTCCGAGAACTTATAAAGCTCTAGTTAGGCCCCACTTAGAATACTGGTTCCAATTTTGGGCCTCACACCTCAGGAAAGAAATACTGGCACTGGAGGTGTCCAGCGGAGATTCACATGGATGATCCCTGGAATCATAGGCCTAACATTCGCAGAACGGCTGAGGATCCTGGGATTGTATTCATTAGAGTTTAGAAGGTTGAGAGGAGATCTAATAGAAACTTACAAGATAATGCATGGCTTAGAAAGGGTGGATGCTGGGAAGTTGTTTCCGTTAAGTGGGGAGACTAGGACCCATGGGCACAGCCTTAAAATTAGAGGGGGTCAATTTAGAACGGAAATGAGGAGACATTTCTTCAGCCAGAGAGTGGTGAACCTGTGGAATTTATTGCCATGGAGTGCATTGGAGGCCGGGATGTTAAATGTCTTCAAGGCAGAGATTGATAAATTCTTGATCTCGCAAGGAATTAAGAGATACAGGGAAAGTGCGGGTAAGTGCCCATTGGCCATGATTAAATGGCAGAGTGGACTCAATGGGCCGAATGGCCTTACTTCCACTCCTATGTCTTATGGTTTTTCCGTCTTATGGATAGAGCAGGTCCAAGGGGCTAAATGGCCTGCTCTTACTGCTCTTTTCCTATGTTCTGAACTGCAAACACACTTGCTAAGGACTGATTAAAAGTGGGAATGCTTGAAAGGCCATTCCATAGCCCATGGTCTTGGGGAATGGGAGAACCTGAAGACATTATCCGTTCCCTGGAAGGTGCCAACCCCCACCACTTCTCCCACTGTGCACCCAGGGTTCTGTGGCCTGGTCCCAGCAGGATAAATAACTAAATGTACCTTGCCTTGGAGGCTGTGTTGGCATGGATGTTGCCTCCCCTCCTCCCTGTAGAATCAGCAGTGACCAGCTCTAACGACCAAATCTGTCAGTTCCCAGGTGAGGATAATGGCTCCAGGAATCAGATTCCATCCTCAACTGTATGCAATTCCTAAGGCCCACATACTCAGAATCGGGCACTGCTTTCATTTTGACTGACAGGACTAATCTTTGCATCGATCTTCCAGAAAGTGAGAAATAGGAGCAGCAGAAGACCATTCGGCCCATCAAACCTGCTCCACCATTCTATCCAATTATGGCTGACATTGGGTTTCAGCTTCACTTTTAGAGTCACACAGCACGGAAACAGACCTTTCGGTCTAACCAGTCCATGCCAATCATCATCTCAAACTAAACCAATTCCACCTGCCTGAACTTGGCCCTTTTCCCTCCAAACATTTCTCATCCAAACTTCTTTGAAATGTTGTAACTGTACCTGCATCCACCACTTCCCCTGAAAGTTCATTCCACACATGAACCACTCTCTGTGCAAAAGAAATTGCCCTCATGTCTTTTTTAAATCTTTCTCCTCTCACCTTAAAACATGCTCCCTAGTCTCAAAATCCCCCACCTTAGAGAGAAGATGCCTGTCATTCAATTTATCTATATCTGTTATTATTTTATAAACCTTTATAAGGTCACCTCTCAATCTCCGATACTTCAGTGAAAAAAGTCCCAGCCTATCCAGCCTCTCCTTATAACTTAAACCCTTCCTTCCTGGCAACATCCTGGTAAATCTCTCCTGAACCCTCTCCACCTTGATAATGTCCTTGCTATAACTGGGTGACCAGAACTGGACACGGTGTTCCAGAAGAAGTACCACCAACATTCTACCCAATCTTTGTGTTCCTTTATTCCCCGAGAGATCAAAAATCTCAGCCTTGCACATATTCAACAATGCAACATCCAGACCTCTCGGGGGGGGTTGGAATTCCAAGGATTCATATCAGTTTGAGCGAAGTGATTTCGCCTCTCATACATTTCCAGCACAGTGTCAAAGCAACAATCAGGTCTGTCACTTTTACCAATGTGCAAGGTGGAAATGAGGCAACAGGTACAAAGAGAAAGAGTAATTCTTGTTCCCAAAACTTGCATGAATGACCTTTATTTGTTTCTCAGTCTCTGTGGAGTTATAAAAGTACATCCACTTACAATGGCACAACTCATAAAACAGCATGTTCAGCCATTTACCAGAGCATCTCTCTGCCTTTATCCCTCTACATTTTGTTTTACCTATTTATATTTTTCTCACTTTTGGGCCGTTTCCAAGACGATACTGACAATATCAGCTCTGAATTTAAAGGGCCTATTTTTAGACTAAGTCCATATTCAGGAAAGATATTAAGAGCTTCTGTAACCCCAGTGCATTTGAGCGAGTGAATAACTCACCACTAAAAGGATTGAGAATGAGTCTGAGCCCAGGCAGGGACTCCCACTTCAATATTTGGATTCTCCTGGGGCTCAGAGGTGTGGAGACTCTCGGATATGACTCACCAGTGAGAGTAATTACAAAGAACAGGTTTGCAGACAGAAAGAACATGTGCATACACTGCACCTGCTTAAACTCAAACACAAGCTAGTAGGACCCACTTGCTCATTAATCTCTCAGGGGAGTGGATTGATGGGACTGAATGCTCTTGTGTGTACTAACCTGGGTTTGAGTATAGCATGCTGTGAAGGCATTGCCGAAGAACTATTCCCTAGTTACCCCTGTGCTGCAGGTAAACGCACTCACTACCTCTCAGTGCCATAGAGCAGCAAACAACTCTCTCTGATCCTGAATTCTGGAATTCAATTACAGTTGAAAAGCATCAGAATTACGGAATCTCAACCTGTCAGCCAAACTAAGGATCTGTTCACCCAACAATGCCAATGTTACGAGTAACGTCCAGTGCAATGGCTCTAACGTTTAGAATTTAGAATGAGCATTATTGTCACGTACTCAAAGTGAAAAGTTTACAAGTTGCCACTTAGGTGCCATCTTAAGTACAAAGGTACCTAGGTACAAATCCTTAAGTACAGATTCTTAGGGAAAAAAATATTTTTTAAAAAAAATGTCCAGATAAATTAGAAAAATAAAGAAGTAAAAAGTTCAGAATGATAGTCCTTCCAACCCAGTCGGTGCCAGCACCTAGCCTCTAGTCTGCTCCGTGTCTTGAGTCTGGACCATGCTAGGCCTCACCTTGAGGCTGTGAATATCAGTGGAAGTGCTGGTAAAGTGTAAGGGTGTGGAAGTCAACAAGCAGTGGGATCTTGCTGTGCTTTTGGTGCCACAGATTTTTAAACATTTTAATCAATTTTCACTTCTCTCTCAGTCTTTCCCCCAAGGAGATTTGATTTGGGAGCTGAAGCTTGGACGATGCAGAGACAGAGAGAATCAAATCACTCTGCTGTGAAGAATCCTCAGTCAAGAGCATTCCAGCTGGTCCCAGCTCTCTCGATGGTTTCTCTCTCTCTGACTCCCATCAGGGACAGACATTGCTCCAGGAGGCTGACAGGGCAACATGGCTGCTTTGGGAAGGCCCAGGTCAGTCCACTTGGCAAGAGTTATGTACACTCTTCGCAAACACTTCAGAGACTGATCCATATATCTGCTTTTCAATTTTTTAAAAATCTTTTTGCACTCCCCTCTTATATATGATCAGTGTGTATGTGTGTTGCATTTTTAATTCTTCTCATGTTTAGTGATCATTAACTCAGTGTTTTTGTTCATTCAAATTTTATTAATTTGGTTAAAATGGATCCAATTAAAACTTGGAGAATGGTATCCACAAAGGAAGGGCTCCTTTCTAAATTAACCTTGTTGAGTAGGTGAATAATTCTGGCTATTGAGGGAGTGCAGCGTAGGTTCACGAGGTCAATTCCTGGAATAGCAGGATTGCCTGACACGGAAAGACTGAAGCGACTGGGCTTGTATACCCTTGAGTTTAGAAGACTGAGAGGGGATCTGATTGAAACGTATAGGATTATGAAAGGACTGGACACTCTGGCAGGAGGGAACATATTTCCGTTGATGGGGGAGTGCCGAACCAGAGGACACAACTTAAAAATACGGGGTAGACCATTTAGGACAGAGATGAGGAGAAACTACTTCACCCAGAGAGTGGTGGCTGTGTGGAATGCTCTGCCCCAGAGGGCAGTGGAGGCCCAGTCTCTGGATTCTTTTAAGAAAGAATTGGATAGAGCTCTTAAAGATAGTGGAGTCAAGGGGTATGGAGATAAGGCTGGAACAGGATACTGATGAGGAATGATCAGCCATGATCATATTGAATGGCGGTGCAGGCTCAAAGGGCAGAATGGCCTACTCCTGCATCTATTGTCTATTGTCTATTGTCTATTGTCTAATAAAGAAGGGAAGTTTATTCCTCTTCACCCAGAATCCTGTATATCCGGTGCTATCCAGTGTGTAGAACCAAAACAATTTGGGAAACCTTGTCTAGGGTTTGTTCATAACGATATAAGTGATTTGGCTCAAGGGACCAAAGGTATGGGAGCATAATTTGCTGGAGAACGCAAAGAAAGGTAGGAAAATAATTTGTGAAGAGGACATTTGAAGGCTGCAATGTTGTATAGACAAGGTTAAGTCAGTCGGCAAACAGGACATAATGCGGGAAAATATGGAATTGCTGATTTTGGCATGAACTTTATAAAAAGAAGTGTGTTGTCGAACTGGTGAGAGATTACAGGGTTCTGAGCTGCTGAGGGATATGACTGTATGAATCACAAAAGATCAGTATTTAGGTAAAGCAAGGTCGGGCTCATATGTATGTTAATGTACTTTAGAGATCACTGCAAAGTTTTTGCCTCTAGTTCAGTTTGAGTTTGGGCTTTCTGGGTAATTTTGTGAGAGAGTGATGAATCGGTAGCGTTCTTTAACACAGAGGACTGTTGATGTTGTGTCTTTAAGTATATCCAAGGCTGAGATAGACAGATTTCTAATCATTAAGAGAAGCAAAAGTTATGGGGTAAGGCAGGACTGTGGTGTTGAGGATTATCAGATTAGCAATGATTTCATTGAATGGCGGATTAGACTAGATGGACTGACGGCCTACTTGTGTTCCTACGTTTATGGTCTAATGGCAAAATCCTGATCAGTCAGAGTGAACATGTCTGATTGAAATATAAACAAAGCTTGGCAGTTAATGCTCAATCATCATTAATTGCTGATTCTTCATGGCAATGTCTCTAAATGCCAACCAATCAATACTCTCCTCTCAGATGGTATAAATGTTCCTTTCAACTTTCCAGGTAGTGTTGTGAATTGTCCTGATGAGTGCATTTCATGTTTAATGAAATGTGTATTTTTTAGTAATACTGCATCAATAACTTGGACGAAGAGTTACAAGGATGTTGCCAGGGATGGAGGGTTTGAGCTATAGGGAGAGGATGAATAGGCTGGGGCTGTTTTCCCTGGAGCATCAGAGGCTGAGGGGTGGCCTTATAGAGGTTTACAAAATCATGAGAGGCATGGATAGGGTAAATAGGCAAAGTCTTTTCCCTGGGGTGGGGGAGTCCAGAACTAGAGGCCATTGGTTTAGGGTGAGAGAGGAAAGATATAAAGAGACCTAAGGGGCAACTTTTTCACACAGAGGGTGGTACGTGTATGGAATGAGCTGCCAGAGGATGTGGTGGAGGCTGGTACAATTGCAACATTTAAAACGTATCTGGATGGGTATATGAATTGGAAGGGTTTAGAGGGATATGGGCCAAGTGCTGGCAAATGAGACTAGATTAGGTTGGGATATCTGGTCGCCATGCACAAGTTGGGTCGAATGGTCTGTTCCATGCTCTATGACTCTATGACTGTAAGTCACTTGCTGCTTGCTTGCTAAATTTGATGATGATACGCAAGGAAATGAGCTGTGAAGAGGACATTAAGAGAATTTTAAAAATTCATTTGTAGGATGTGGGTGTCACTGACTGGACCAGCGTTTATTGCCCATTACTAATTGCCCTCGATAAGGTGGTGGTGAGCTGCCTTATTGAACCTTTGCAGTCCACCTGCACTGAACTTACCTACAATGCCCTTAGGGAGGGAATTCCAGGAATTTGACCCAGTGACACTGTTGGAATGGCGATATATTTCCAAGTCAGGATGGTGACTGACTTGGAAGGGAACTTGAAGGTGGCAGTGTTCCTGTGTATCCGCTGCTCTTGTCCATGTCGATGGATGTCATCGTGGATTTGAAAGGTGCTGTATGAGGATGGTGAATTTCTGCAGTGCAGCTTGTAGATAGCACACACTGCTGCTACTGAGTGTCAGTGGTGGAGACATCAGATGCTTGTGGATATGATGCCAATCAGGTGGGCTGCTTTGTCCTCGATGAGGTCAAGTTTCTTGAGTTGGTGCTGCACTCATCCAGGCAAGTGGGGAGTACTCCATCTCATCCTGACAAATGCCTTGTCGATGGTGCACAGACTTTGGGGAGTCAAGAGGTGAATTACATGCCACTGTATTCCGAGTCTCCGACCTGCTCTTGTAGCTACAGTGTTTATTTGGTGAGTCCAGTTGAGTTTCTGGTCAATAATAAACCCCAGGATGTTGATAATAGGGGATTCACTGATGGTAACGCCATCGAAAGTCGAGGGGTAGTGGTTAGACTGTCTCTTATTGCTAATGGTCATAGCCTGGCATTTGTGTGGCATGAGTGTTACTCGCCATTTGAACATGGATTGCTTCAGTATCTGAGGAGTTGCAAATGGTGCTGAACATAATGCAATCATTGACAAATATCCCCAGTTCTGATCTTATGATGAAGAGGAGGACATTGATGAAACAGAAGATGGTTGGCCCTAGGACACTACCCTGAGGAATTCTTGACACTACCCTGAGTGTTCCTGGCAGAACCCAAACTGGGCATCACTGAGTAGGTCATTGCTGAGCAGGTGCTGCTTGATAGCACTGTGATGACACTTTCTATCCCTTTATGATGGTCAAGTGTAGACTGATGGAGTGATAATTGGCTGAGCTGGATTTGTCCTGCTTTTTATGTACAGGACATACCTGGGCAATGCTCCATATTGTCAGATAAATGCCAGTGTTGTAACTGTACTGGAACAGCTTGGCTAGGGGAGCAGCACTTTCTGGAGCACAAGTCTTCAGCACTATTGCTGGAATGTTGTCAGGGCCCATCGCTTTTACGGTATTCAGTGTCTTCAACAGTTTCTGGGTGTCATGTGGAGTGAATCAAAATGGCTGAAGACTGACTGACACCTGTAATGGTGGGGACTACAGGAGGTGGCCGAGATGGATCATCCAGTCAGCACTTCTGGCTGAAATTTGCTGCGAAAGCTTCATCTATATCTTTTGCACTGATGTGCTGGGCTCTTCCATCATTGAGGATGAGGATATTTGTGGCATCTTCTCCTCCAGTGAGTTGTTTAATCGTCCACCGCCATTTCTGACTGGATGTGGCAGGACTGCAGAACTTAGATCTAATGCAGTGAATGTGGCATCACTTAGCTCTGTCTATCACTTGCTGCTTATGGTGTTTGGCACGAACATAGTCCTGTTTAGTGGCTTCACCAGGTTGACACCTCATTTTCATGAAGCAGTGGAGACAAGGTTCACTGGTCTGATTTTTGGGAGAAGGCCCTGTTTTACAAACCAAATTGGACCTGAGTCCATTGGAGATTAGACAAATGAGAATTGATTCTTTAGAAATGGATTATACCCTAAGGGGACTTGACAGAGTGGATGCTGAAAGGATGTTTCCCCTTCTGGGAGTGACTAAAACTAAGAATAACAACTTAAAAATGAGGGCAGTCCCATTTAAGCTAGAGGTGAGGATCGTTGGTCTGTGGATTCCCATCCTCAGGATAACTAGATAGAAGGTATGATCACTCAAGGATAAAGGAACTTGTGCTTGGAAGGAGAGGATGTGTGTGAGATCCTAAATGAGTACTTTGGGTCGGTATTCACCCAGGAGAAGATATCGAAGATAGTGAGATTTGTCTGGAGCATGCTAATATGCTACGGAGGTTTGAGATCAAGAAAGTAGTGGTGTTGGGTGTCTTGCAGAGCATTAAGACAGATAAGTCCCCAGGGCCTGATGGTATCTACCCCAGGTTGTTGAGAGAGGCAAGAGAAGAGATTGCTGGGGCTCTGACCAAGACCTTTGTATCTTCATTAGCCTTTGGAGAGATCCCAGAGGGCTGGCAAGTAGCTAACATTGTTCCTCTGTTCAAGAACGAAAATAGGGATAATCTAGGAAACTATGGATTGATAAATCTCACATTGGTGGTTGTGAAGCTATTGGAGAGAATTCTTAGGGTTAGGATTTATATGCATTTGGAAAACTCTGGCCTAATTAGGGACAGTCAGCATGGCTTTGTACAGGGTAGGTCATGTCTTACTAACTTGACTGAATTTTTGAGGAGGTGATGAAGGTGATCAATTCGGGTAGTGCAATGGATGTTGCTTACATGAACTTTAGTAAGGCTTTTGAAAGGTCCCTCATGGTGGGCTCATCCAGAAGATTAAAATGCATGGGGTCCACAGTGACTTGGCCATGTGGATTCAGAATTGGCTTGCCCATAGAGGGTAGAGGGTAGGGTGGAAGGGTGTTTCTCCGACTGGAGGTCCATGACTAGTAAGGATCTGTACTCGGACCTCGGCTGTTTGTGATATATGTAAATGACTTGGATGAAAATGTAGATGCGTTGGTTAGTAAGTTTACAGACAACACAAATATCAGTGGAGTTGTGGATGGTATAGAATGCTGTTAAAGGATATAGATCAGTTGCAGTTATGTGGAGAAATGGCAGGTGGAGTTTAATCTGGGTAAGTGTGAGATCAAATATTAAGGAAACATACAGTTAATGGCAGAAACTTAAACAGCATTGATATAGAGAAGAACCTTGCGGTTCAAGTCTATAGCTACCTGAAAGTTGTCACGGGTGATAAAGAAAGTGTGTGGCATGCTTGCCTTTATTGGTCAAGGAACTGAGTACAAGAGTTAGGATGTCATATGGCAGCTTCATAAGATTTTGGTAAGGCCACACGGCGTTCAATTCTCGTCGCCATAATACAGGAGGAATGCAGAGGCTTTGGAGAGGGTGAAGAAGAGGTTTACCAAGATGCTGCCTGGATTAGAGGCAATGAGCTGTAAAGAGAAGCTAGAAAAACTCAGGTTGTTTTCTCTGGAGTGGCAGAGGCTGAGGGGAGCCTTGATAGAAGCCTATAAAATTGTGAGATACATAGATAGGGTTGATGATCAGAAGTTCAAAGGGGGGAGTTCAAAGGAGATATGAGGGGTAAGTTTTTTACACAGACAGTGGTAGGAGTCTGCAGCATGCTGCCGGGGGTGGTGGGGGAGGCAGGCAGGATACTAGCGTTTCAGGGACTTTTAGATAGGCACATGAATATGCAAGGAATGGAGGGATAGGGACCAAGGGCAGGCTGAAGGGATTCGTTTAACTTGGTGTCATGTTTGGCACAACATTATGGGCTGAACGGCCCGTTCCTGTGCTGCACTATTCTATATTCTATGTTCTATGTTCCAAATTCTATGTTCTATGTTCAGGGAGCAATGAAGATGGAGTCATTGATATTTTGGAAGACTTATTTGATCGGGTCTTGACTGAGAAGGGAACCAAGTATTTAGGAGTTAGACAGGACAGCAGAGATTACAGTCAGATTAGTCATGGTCTTATCAAATGGGGCAGCAGGTTCAAGGGGCCAAATGACCTACTCCTGATCCTAATTTGTGCTTTCATAGGTTTGTATGTATGTATCCTAACTTGCACCAGTGCATGCCTCCTCCATATATGCAATCACTAACTTGCATCACCTCCTGGTTAAGTTCTCAAGTGCTTTCCAATTTAAACTCATTATTGCTTTCAAAGCTACCCTTGGCCTTACCCTTCCCATCCATGTAATTCTCTCTACCCCAACGACTCTCCACAATATCTAGAAGTAGGCTATTCTACCCATCAAGTCCACACTGATCCTCCAAACAGCATCTCAGTCAGACTCACCCCCAGCTTCCTGAAGAAGGGCTTATGCCCGAAACGTTGATTCTCCTGTTCCTTGGATGCTGCCTGACCTGCTGCGCTTTTCCAGCAACACATTTTCAGCTCAGACTCACCCCCAACCTTACCTCTGTATTTCCAATGGCTAACCTACCCAACCTGCACATCCCTGGATACCATGGGCAATTTACCATGGTCAATCCACCTAACTTGCACATCTTAGGACTGTCGGAGGAAACTGGAGCATCCGGAGGAAACCTACACAAACACAGGGAGAATGTGCAAACTCCACACAGACAGTCACCGGAGGGGGAAAATTAAATTGGGTCCCTGGCGCTGTAAGACAGCAGTGCCAACCACTGAGCCACTGTGCCACCCAAACTATGCTCATCTAGTTCAGCCTATTGAGCGTCTTTGATTATAGTCACTCTACTATTGACCATCCAGTACTGGCCCCCAAGCTCTGCCATTCTCTCCCTAAACCTCTCCATATCTCTCTTCTTCTTTAAGAAGCTCCTTTATACATAAAGGTGGCACGGTGGCTCAGTGTATGGCACCGCTGCTTCATGGGACCTGGGTTCAATTCCCGCCTCGGGCAACTGTCTGTGTGGAGTTTGCACATTCTCCCCGTGTCTGCGTGGACTTCCTCCCGGTGCTCCGGTTTCCTCCCACAGTCCAAAGATGTGCAGAATAGGTGAATTGGCCATGGTAAATTGCCCGTAGTGTTAGGTGCATTAGTCAGGGGTGAATGTAGGGGAATTGCTCTTCGGAGGGTTGGTGTGGACTTGTTGGGCCGAAGGGCCTGTTTCCACACTGTAGGGAATCTCTTTGACCAAGCATTCAGCCATTTGCTGTTATATCCCCTTATGTGTCTCAATGTCACACTTTGTTTTGTAACGTTCCTGTGAAACTGCCTTGGGATATTTTATTATGTTAAAGGTGTGCACAGATCTAAATTGTACTTTTTGAGGTAGGAACTTGCAAAATAATGGAGAAAGCATGCAGAGTGCTTTTTCCTTCATCACAATCTCAAACGATTCTGCTGGATTTTTATACCTTGGCCAAAATGTCTTTCCCCTGTGCCAATTTGTTCATTAATGTCCCAATATCTTTCCTGGATGGGATATCAGTGGAGATCTCTTGCTTGCCTCATATCTATTATTGTTTTAATAGGTCAGTGAGTAATTTATGCATTTTTTAAAAATTTGCAAACTGGAAAACAAGCCCGATGCACAGAGACCTGCAGAAATGTAATTTAATATTGGGGTCTATAAAAAATGCAAAATCTTTAATAATGCATTTCTCAGAATTGTCCCATTCTGCATATATTAGCATTACAATTTAAGGAAGTTTCTGGATTCCAAACTGAGACATATACATCATTGTGTATTACATTACAATGTGACAAGATTAAGTATGGCAGCAAATGAAGTGCAATGCAAAAGCAGATCATGAAGTTATAAACTCCGTAATAATCTGTCCTCTCAGTGCTCGCCTGAGATTTGATTATCCCGACAATGATAGATGGACTCATTTACAATTCCGAAAATGTATAATTTAGTAAAAGTCAATAAAGATGCTTGTCAAAAGATTGCAGCTGTTGTGTGAGCCCGATATGATGAGCTGTATATCAAATGTGAAGAGAACTCTTTCTGTCTGAGAACTCTTCCAGTCAGTGTCAACGAATCCAGAACTTGGAAGAATGGGGACTGAGCAATATCAAAACAAGATCCAACTCAGGTTAATCATGAAGGTTTGCCACCTAGAAAGAGGCCATTCAGCCCATTGTTTCCTTGCTGATTGAGCTATCCATTTATAAATACTGAGCTGGGGAAATTAGTCTACAACCACAGTTCAGAATTGGCTCCTAGCCAATTGGAAGCTTCAGAAAACCTTGCTATACCTGACAGCATCAGTGTCCAGAGAAACACAGTTAACATTTCACACCAAAGACCTCCCATCAGAATTCATGTAGGTTAGAGATGTAATAGCATTTTAGACAGGGGAAAGTTGACATGTTTATATAGTCGGGTTTGGGACGTAGGAGGTTTTGAGTTGGGGGCAGCAGGGGGTGGAAAGGAAGGACAAAGCTTAACTCTCTGATAGCTTGGACGGTAAAAGCGATTAAATGACAAAAAGCACCATAGTGAAAGCCAAATAATGGTGACAAAGGGACAAGTAAAGAAATGAAGGATGTGTCTAGAGGAGTTGTAAATTGGTAAACAGAGTTATAACTTCCATCAAACAAAAAGCTGGGCTTACTGCCTGAAATTGTTGAGCTCGATGTTTCGTTCAAAAGAAGTGTTTAGTCGAGAAATGGTCTGCCTGTCCTCGGGAAATGGTCTGCCTGTCCTCGGGAAATGGTCTGCCTGTCCTCGGGAAATGAGGTAAAAACAATGACTGCAGATGCTGGAAACCAGATTCTGGATTAGTGGTGCTGGAAGAGCACAGCAGTTCAGGCAGCATCCAAGTACCTTCGAAATCGACGTTTCGGGCAAAAGCCCTTCATCAGGAATAAAGGGAGTGAGCCTGAAGCGTGGAGAGATAAGCTAGAGGGAGGGTTGGGGTGGGTGTCCTCGGGAAATTGTCTGCCTGTCCTCGAGAAATTGTCTGCCTGTCCTCGGGAAATGGTCTGCCTGTCCTTGAGCTCTACATAGAACATAGAACATACAACATTACAGCGCAGTACAGGCCCTTCAGCCCTCGATATTGCGCCGACCTGTCATACCAATCTGAAGCCCATCTAACCTACACTATTCCATGTATGTCCATATGCTTGTCCAATGACGACTTAAATGTACTTAAAGTTGGCGAATCTACTACCATTGCAGGCAAAGCATTCCATACCCTTACTACTCTCTGAGTAAAGAAACTACCTCTGACATCTGTCCTATATCTATCACCCCTCAATTTAAAGCTATGCCCCCTTGTGTTTGCCGTCACCATACTTGGAAAAAGGCTCTCCCTGTCCACCCTATCTAACCCTCTGATTATCTTCTATGTCTCTATTAAGTCACCTCTCAACCTTCTTCTCTCCAATGAAAACAGCCTCAAGTCCCTCAGCCTTTCCTTGTAAGACCTTCTCTCCATACCAGGCAACATCCTAGTAAATCTCCTCTGCACCCTTTCCAAAGCTTCCACATCCTTGTTATAATGTGGTGACCCAGAACTGTACAAAATACTCCACGTGCGGCCGCACCAGAGTTTTGTACAGCTGTAGCATAACCTCATGGTTCTGGAACTCGATCCCACTATTAATAAAAGCTAAAACTCTGTAAGCCTTCTTAACAACCCTGTCAACCTGGGTGGCAACTTTCAAGGATCTGTGTACCTGGAACACCGAGATCTCTCTGATCATCTACACTACCAAGAATCTTACCATTAGCCCAGTACTTTGCATTCCGGTTACTCCACCCAAAGTGAATCACCTCACACTTGTCCCCATTAAACTCCATTTGCCACCTCTCAGCCCAGCTCTGCAGCTTACCTATGTCTCTCTGTAACCTACAACATCCTTCGTCACTATCCACAACTCCACCGACCTTAGCGTCATCTGCAAATTTACTAACGCATCCTTCTACGCCCTCATCCAGGTTGTTTATGAAAAGCTCTGTTGAGTTTCAATGGAACTCTGCAGACCGAAGACAGAGAGGTCAGGGTAGACAGCTAAACTGTCGTGTGCCTAGGTGCTCAGAATCATGCTTAGGGACTGGACAGAACAAGTCTGCAATGTATCACCTATGGTCTCACTGGTGTGGTTCAGACCACATCGTGAATAGAAAATACAATATGCAAAGTCTCTAACGATGACCATCAAACCATTATTAACTGTTGTAAAACACTCATCTGTTCTTTAGGGAAGAAAATCTGCCTTTCCTTCCTGCTCTGGTCTACATATAAATCCAAACTTGGCTCTTAAGTGCCCTCTGAAATGGCCTTAGCAAAATAGTCAGTCATATCAAACAAAAATAGTCAGTCATATCAAACAACTAAAATAATTTTAAGAAGTCCCAGAATGCCCAATACCCATTCCTTTGTCTGCTCAAGTCTTGTTCTCTCTCTCTAGGCTCCACTTTCACTAACTGTTTACCCTTTCTCCATCCCCCATCCCTTCTCTCGCATCCATAACAACCTTTTCCTAACTACAAACAGTTCTGAAGAAGGGTCACTGGACCTGAAACATTAACTTTGCTTTCTCCCTACAGGTGTTGCCAGACCTGCTGAGTTTTCCCAGCAATTTCTGTTTTTGTGTTGGATTTCCAGCATCTGCAGTTTTTTTTTCTCTTTTACATAGATTGCTGTTCCACTGGGTCTTTAGAAGGTAGGAAGGCAGGTGACAGAAGAACAGTTATGGCATCTCTTACATTTGTAAGAGAAAGTGGTGTATGAGGTGGAGGGATTTTTGGGATTAATTGAGTGGTGGAACAGGATGTCACAGGGAGAATGCTGGGAAAGGGAGGGGAAGGTGTGACAAGTGACATTCCATTTGACGTGGTGAAAATGGCAGAAGGTGACCTTTTAAAAGTGAAGGTTGGCGAAGTCAAAAGTGAGGTCAAGGGGAAAACTTCAACGGTTCAGGAGGGAGAAGAAGGAGAAAGTAGAAATTAGGAGCCACTAAAAGGCCATTTGGCCCTTCAAGGCTGCTCCACCGCTCAATATGATCAAAGCTGATTCTCTGTCTCATTGCCATTTTCCTGCTTTCTTCCCGTACTTTTTGATGCCCTTAATGTCTAAAAGTTTATCGGTCTCTTTCCTGAATGTACTGAGTGATCTGACCTCCACAGTCTCCTCTGGTTGTGAATTCCACAGATTTACCACCCTCTGAGTGAAGGAATGTTTCCTCATCTCAGTCTTAAATAACCTACTCTGTACTTTGAGACAGTCACCCCTGGTATGCAACCAGGGAAGCATCCTCCCTGCATCCAGTCTCTCCAGCCCTGAGAAAGAACAGATTTGGGAAATATGACCAATACAGACTATCGCCCTGTACTCACAGGGACAGAGAAACCTTGGTCCAGAAGAAAGGGAGAGACAGCAGATTAGATTAGATTACCTACAGTGTAGAAACAGGCCCTTTTACCCAACACATCCACACCAACCCTCCGAAGAGTAACCCACTCAGTCCCATTTCCCTCTGAATGATGCATGTAACACTACGAGCAATTTAAGCATGGCCAATTCACCTGACCTGCACATCTTTGGACTGTGGGAGCACCCGGAGGAAACCCATGCAGAGACAGGGAGAAGGTGCAAACTCCACACAGAGAGTTGCCCGAGGTTGGAATCGAACTAGGGACCATGAGGCAGTACTGCTAACCACTGAGCCACCGTGCCACCCCATTGTTGGTATGGAACTTTGTATCATCAGAACCGATGAAAAAAAGAGTTGGAGAAACTGAGAGAATGGATTAGAGTCCTTACAGAAAATGGGGTGTGTAGTCCTTATTGGGTCAATGGTCAGTGATTCTCCAAAACTAAATAGCCCACTTCTCCATTCTCCAACTGTACGCTATGAAAGAAAGAAGAAACATCTATCTCCAGCACCTTTCATTCCCTTGGGACATCTCAAAGGCTTGGAACAATCCTCACCGTCTTCAATGAGCTCAAACTGGGTGCAGAGGTTAAAGCTAGAAAGGCCAAAGGGTGAGTGTGAAGGGAGAAAAAAATTGGGACACATGGCCATGTTTGCAGACTTAAGAAATGGTGGGGGCAAGGATGGAAAATCAGGCCCCTCAAGCTTGCCCCTTTCTTCAACAAGATCATGACAGATCTGTCCCAGGCTTCAACTCCCAGCTGCTCTCCTGAGAATTGGTGACCCTCAGGTTAAACCACCACCAGTCATCTCTCCTTAGTAAGAGAGTAGTCCTAAGGCCCTCTGGGACTATGGCGCTTTTACCTGAACAAAATTAGATTAGATTACTTACAGTGTAGAAACAGGCTCTTCGGCTCAACAAAGCCACACTGACCCACCGAAGAATGTGCAAACTCCACACAGTCAGTCGCCTGAGGCGGGAATTGAACCCGGGTCTCTGGCGCTGTGAGGCAGCAGTGCTAACCACTGTGCCACCGTGCTGCACACGAATGTCATGTGACAGATCATTGAAGCAGCATTTGATGTAAGAAAGAGAACCATACAGTGAAATTCCTGCAACATTTTGCATGACCCCACGACAACCAAATGACTGGAGTCGTACTTGAAATGTGGTCACTGTTGTAATGGAGAAAACAGCAGCCAACTTGTGCACAGCAGGATCCCACAAACAAGGGTATGATTACAACATGACAATTTGTTTTTTTTTAGTGAAGCTGGCAATGTATACAGGTAACAGCACTAGGAATGGCACTCCTGCTGTTCTCCAAACTAGCACCATGTGATCTTTTACAAGCACCATGTGATCTTTTAGGGCTGCATGGTGGCTCAGTGGTTAGCACTGCTGCCACACAGCGCCAGGGTCCCAGGTTCAATTCCAGCCTTGGGTGACTGTCTGTGTGGAGTTTGCACATTCTCCCCGTGTCTGTGTGGGTTTCCTCCCACAGTCCAAAGACGTGCAGGTTAGGTGAATTGGCCATTCTAAATTATCCTTAATGTTAGGTGCATTACTCAGAGGGAAATGCGTCTGCTTGGGTTACTCTTCAGAGGGTCGGTGTGGACTTGTTGGGCCGAAGGGCCTGTTTTCACACTCTAGGGAATCTAATCTAATCTCCAAGTTGGGACTTCCATCCTATGTAGAACATTTCTGACAGTACAGTACTGCCCTGCTATAGCAGCCATGGAATTGGACTTGAACCCAGGGCATTGTGACACTGCACTGACCCATGGCTGACATGAGAGGCCAAGCCCGATGCTATGTGGCTATTCTAAAGGGAGCCAGTGGTTTTCCTGCTAACCTACAAGTAGATTGTTCTCATTGCTGCTTGTGAGATCATCCTGCTCACATTCCAGTTGTCATGGTGATACAAAAGCAGTCACTGCACAATGTGAATTGTCATGTCTGGTATTCTTCGGGATTTTATTTGTGAGACCGATATAAATACGAGAATAACCTGTTTTGTTCATTTTCGAAAGTTCATTGAGATATTAGAGTATATTATTAAAAAGGTGCAGCTTAGATTTGTTACTCAATGACACTTTAACTGCTAAACAGATGTCTCCATCTGGAGTTACCATGTTCAAAATTGCACCTTTGTTTTATTCAGAACTTGAAGTTAGATGTTCAATATTTGATAATAACGTTGGCTGCCTTTATTACCTCCAAGGTGTGTGAATTATTCATGCGTTGTCTGTTTGTGCTGTTGTAGATCTTTGCTGAGTGACATCAATATGTTGGCAGCTCCAATTCAGGCTGATGTGTGAATTCCCTGCCCTATGCCTATTAAGTTGCTGTCAGAGACAAAGGGAGAGCTTTGCTATCCCATCCTGTGCTTGGGCACGTCCTATAACTGAGGGTCCATGCAGACCCATGAATGTATAATGCACAGGGGCAGCCTCAAGGACAGAATCAATTGGCAAGTTGTCCAATCTGTCAATCACCAGGGGCAGTTATGCTGGGAGTTGGAAGCCACAACTGAAGGTAGGGATTCCATCACTGCAATGAATCCTTCCTCGCACACAAATATAATTGCTGCAACCTATTCTGTCCAATATTCAGGGCACATGTAACAGCATGCCACATAGTCACTGCAGTAGATAGGGAGACAACTGAGCAGGGACAGCAAACCAATCAGTCCCATTCCCCCCAATCCATCCCTGCAAGGTTATTCTCCGAAATGCCAATCCAATTTCCTTCATTGCCTCCACCTCAGTGGGTGTGTGCCTCAGTGAGTGTGTACTCCAGCTGAGGTAAATTCACTGAGTGTGTACCCCAGTGGGAGGGTAAATTCACTGAGTATACACATCAGAGGGGGTAAATTCACTGTGAACCCCAGTGGGGTGTAAATTCACTGAGTGTGTACCCCAGTGGGAGGGTAAATTCACTGAGTATGCACATCAGAGGGGGTAAATTCACTGAGTGCGCACACCAGAGGGGGTAAATTCACTGTGAACCCCAGTGGGGTGTAAATTCACTGAGTGTGTACTGTGGGGGGTAAATTCACTGTGAACCCCAGTGGGGTGTAAATTCACTGAGTGTGTACTGTGGGGGGTAAATTCACTGAGTGTGTACCCCAGTGGGGGGTAAGTTCACTGAGTGTGTACCTCAGTGGGGGGTAAGTTCACTGAGTGTGTACCCCAGTGGGGGGTAAGTTCACTGAGTGTGTACCTCAGTGGGGGGTAAGTTCACTGAGTGTGTACCCCAGTGGGGGGTAAGTTCACTGAGTGTGTACCCCAGTGGGGGGTAAGTTCACTGAGTGTGTACCTCAGTGGGGGGTAAGTTCACTGTGTACCTCAGTGGGGGGTAAATTCACTGAGTGTGTACCTCAGTGGGGGGTAAGTTCACTGAGTGTGTACCTCAGTGGGGGGGTAAGTTCACTGAGTGTGTACCCCAGTGGGAGGGTAAATTCACTGAGTATACACATCAGAGGGGGTAAATTCACTGTGAACCCCAGTGGGGTGTAAATTCACTGAGTGTGTACCCCAGTGGGAGGGTAAATTCACTGAGTATGCACATCAGAGGGGGTAAATTCACTGAGTGCGCACACCAGAGGGGGTAAATTCACTGTGAACCCCAGTGGGGTGTAAATTCACTGAGTGTGTACTGTGGGGGGTAAATTCACTGTGAACCCCAGTGGGGTGTAAATTCACTGAGTGTGTACTGTGGGGGGTAAATTCACTGAGTGTGTACCCCAGTGGGGGGTAAGTTCACTGAGTGTGTACCTCAGTGGGGGGTAAGTTCACTGAGTGTGTACCCCAGTGGGGGGTAAGTTCACTGAGTGTGTACCTCAGTGGGGGGTAAGTTCACTGTGTACCTCAGTGGGGGGTAAGTTCACTGAGTGTGTACTCTGGTGGGGGGGTAAGTTCACTGAGTGTGTACTCTAGTGGGGGGTAAGTTCACTGAGTGTGTACCTCAGTGGGGGGTAAGTTCACTGAGTGTGTACCCCAGTGGGGGGTAAGTTCACTGAGTGTGTACCTCAGTGGGGGGTAAGTTCACTGTGTACCTCAGTGGGGGGTAAATTCACTGAGTGTGTACCTCAGTGGGGGGTAAGTTCACTGAGTGTGTACCTCAGTGGGGGGGTAAGTTCACTGAGTGTGTACCCCAGTGGGGGGTAGGTTCATTGAGTGTGTACCCCAGTGGGGGGTAAGTTCACTGAGTGTGTACCCCAGTGGGGGGTAAGTTCACTGAGTGTGTACCTCAGTGGGGGGTAAGTTCACTGAGTGTGTACCTCAGTGGGGGGTAAGTTCACTGAGTGTGTACCTCAGTGGGGGGTAAGTTCACTGAGTGTGTACCTCAGTGGGGGGTAAGTTCACTGAGTGTGTACTCTAGTGGGGGGTAAGTTCACTGAGTGTGTACCTCAGTGGGGGGTAAGTTCACTGAGTGTGTACTCTAGTGGGGGGTAAGTTCACTGAGTGTGTACCTCAGTGGGGGGTAAGTTCACTGAGTGTGTAGATCAGTGGGGGGTAAATTCACTGAGTGTGTACCTCAGTGGGGGGTAAGTTCACTGAGTGTGTACCTCAGTGGGGGGTAAGTTCACTGAGTGTGTACCTCAGTGGGGGGTAAGTTCACTGAGTGTGTACCTCAGTGGGGGGTAAGTTCACTGAGTGTGTACCTCAGTGGGGGGTAAGTTCACTGAGTGTGTACTCTAGTGGGGGGTAAGTTCACTGAGTGTGTACCTCAGTGGGGGGTAAGTTCACTGAGTGTGTACTCTAGTGGGGGGTAAGTTCACTGAGTGTGTACCTCAGTGGGGGGTAAGTTCACTGAGTGTGTACTCTAGTGGGGGGTAAGTTCACTGAGTGTGTACCTCAGTGGGGGGTAAGTTCACTGAGTGTGTACTCTAGTGGGGGTAAGTTCACTGAGTGTGTACTCTAGTTGGGGGTAAGTTCACTGAGTGTGTACCCCAGTGGGGGGTAAGTTCACTGAGTGTGTACTCTAGTGGGGGGTAAGTTCACTGAGTGTGTACCTCAGTGGGGGGTAAGTTCACTGAGTGTGTACTCTAGTGGGGGGTAAGTTCACTGAGTGTGTACATCAGTGGGGGGTAAGTTCACTGAGTGTGTACTCTAGTGGGGGGTAAGTTCACTGAGTGTGTACCTCAGTGGGGGGTAAGTTCACTGAGTGTGTACTCTAGTGGGGGGTAAGTTCACTGAGTGTGTACTCCAGTGGGGGGTAAGTTCACTGAGTGTGTACCCCAGTGGGGGGTAAGTTCACTGAGTGTGTACCCCAGTGGGGTGTAAGTTCACTGAGTGTGTACCCCAGTGGGGGGTAAATTCACTGAGTGTGTACTTCAGTGGTGGGTTAGTTCACTGAGTGTGTACCTCAGTGGGGGGTAAGTTCACTGAGTCTACCTTCATGCCAACTCTTAAAGGAAGCAACAATTGGAGAAGGGTTTCCCTCGCTTGCCTGTTGCCTGCCTGCTCAATAATCAATGATTCTGTCTCTCCTGTGTCAGATCTGTTTTGCAAATTTACTTTTCCCTGAAAGGTTACTATGCTTTAATAATTGCATTGATGCTTTCGAAGAGATTTGGGTATGGATTTTGCACTGTGTAAGAAGTTGAATCACTGTCACTATTAAACACCGGAGCATGACATCAGCAGTTCAACAAAGCTGCAATTCCACTGAGCTGAACCGTTCATGCATCTGGCCTGTATCTCAACAATATGGACCAACATGAAAACTGCTTTCAGACAGCCTTGAACTTTGCACACACGAAAACTGAGTGTATAATTATTCACATTTTAACCTGTTGGAAGTCTTGTTGTATCAAGTATCATTGACTCAGCCAACATGGTCTATCTCATACGCTGCAGGCAAGGATGCCCTGAGACACGGTACGTTGGCGAGACCAAGCAGACACCAAGACAACTGATGAATGGACACTGCACAACAATGACCAGAGAGGTGTGTTCCCTCCTAGTCAGGGAACATTTCAGCAGTCAGGGACTCATGGCGTCAGACCTTGGGTGACCATCCTCCAAGATGGACTTTGGGACATGCAACAATGCAAAGTGTCCGAACAGAGGCTGATAGCGAAGTTCGGCATCCGTGGGGCTGGCCTCAATCATGACCTTGGGTTTGTGTCACACTACAGGTGACCCCACTGCACTATATACTCTCTCACACAAAAATACAAACTTCTACACACTCACACAGACCCTCATACATAAGCCCTCTCTTATACGCACACACATGCACCCACCACACTCACACCCACGCATGCACCCTCCCACACTCACACACATACTTGACCAAGCTTACGCACACACCTACACACACTCTCTCACATGCACTCACACCCACATGCTCACACTCACATGCACACACTCACTCTGCTTCTCCTGCAAACGCACAGACATAAGTTTATGGGGTGAATTTGTATTTGGAGAATTATGTTTTATTTTGCTCAAAACCTGAATAAATCCATGTAAGATTCTGTAAGTCCCACTTTAGTAATAGAACCAGTCTGACTCATCATTAGGACACAGACAGACTTTAACGTCACACCTTTAATGCATTGTCTGAGTTGAGATGGCACCTACAGGAACCAATTGTTAGAAAAGCTGAAGCTATCTTGAGAATGTGACTTAAAAGGAATTTTGGGATTTACATATTAAAGAACTGAAACTAGCATATCCCATTCTAAAAGATGAAAGACTTAATCTAACTTTGTTTAATATATCATTACAACTCCATGACACTGTAGGCCTTTTGCTATAAATTCTGTGTCTTATGGTCCTGTTCCACAACCACCTGCTGAAGAGGCAGTGCCTTGAAAGCTAGTGCTTCCAAATAAACCTGTTGGACTATAACCTGGTGCTGTGTGACTTTTAACTTTGTCCATCCCAGTCCAACACCTGCTCCTCCACATCGTGTATCAAGTTGGGCCACCATGGATTGGAAGATTGCCCAGAATTACAATTAGCCACTCATCAGGGCTGCAGATTGGAAAATATGATATAAATTGTGGAAAGGGGTTAGATCTATGTGTAAAGGGAGTAATAAGAGTAATGTTACCTCAGGAGGGTTCACTGTGAATGGGAGGAACAATGCTTCAGATATACAGACCCTTTGAAGTGACCACTTTTGTTTTATCCAGTCAAACAGTGTGGGCATCATTGGCTAAGTCAACATTTACTGCCCATCCTTAATTAGCCAGATTCCCATGAATCTAGAGTAATATGTAAACCAGACCAGGTAAGGATGGCATATTTCTTTCCCTAAAGGAGTCAGTGTGTCAGGTTGGTTTTTAAAAAAAATTAATTCATGGGATGAAGGCATCGCTGATGAGGCCAGTATTTATTGACACCTTTAAATACCGAGTGAGTAGTTAAGAGACATCTACATTGCTGTGTGTCTGGAGTCACATGTAGACCAGTTCAGGTAAGGATGGCTGTTTCCTTCCCCCAAGGCCATTAATGAATCAGATGGGATTTTCCTAACAATTGACAATAGATTCATGGTTTTCATTAGATTCTTAATTCTGGATATTTATTGAATTCAAATTCCACCATCTCTCATTTCTGGATTCAAACCAGAGTCTCTGGATTAACAGTCCAGCAATAATACCACTAAGACATTGCCTCCCCATGCTTCATCAACATCATTATGACAATTCTTTAGTCACAGTTTTCTAATATTCAAATTTAACCATTTGAACCCACATCCCCCAAGCTGGATAGCTATTGCAGTGACATTATCATGACACCACCATCTCCTGTAATCAATTGGACTGTGTTCAGTTCTGAGCACAACAATTCGGAGATGGTGTTGAATTATACAGGGAGAATTACTAAGATAATTATGGGTTGCAAAAACATGCATGTTATTCCATTTCATTTTGAACACTCATTCTACCATCATGCTTAGGAGATTAGTGTAGACAGAGAGACATTCTGACCAGCAATGCCCAGACCAAAGGCGTATAACATTATAAATAGAGCACGACTGCTCAGAGGTGATATCAGGAAACATTTCATCAAACATAAGATCCTGGGGATGTGGAACATCCTCCCCTCAGACATTGTGGTGGCTATGGGCTATTTAAGCATTAAGGACAGAGACTGAAACAAAAACAAGGTGCAAGTTGAAAGTGAGGTTCTGTTAAGCTTGATTTGGTGGGGCGAAAGCTGAGGACAACAAGGGAAATACTATCATTATTCTGGAAAAGGAGGGGTGGTGGGTGTGAGTGGATAAACGTGACATTGATTGAACATGGTCCTTTCTAACTACAGCTGTGTGGAATCCTCAGTTGAGGAAAATGGAAGATATGTCAGATGCACAGTAGGGGCGGCAAGGTGACTCAGTGGCTATAACTGCTGCCTCAAAGCGCCAGGAATCCGGGTTCAATTCCAGCTTTGTGTGACTGTCTGTGTGGAGTATGCACATTCTCCTTGTGTCTACGTGAGTTTCCTCTGGGTGCTCCGGTTTCCTCCCACAGTCCAAATATGTGCATTTTAGGTGGATTGGCCATGCTAAATTGCCCATAGTGTCCAGGGATGTGTAGGCTCAATGGATTAGCCTGGGGAAATGCAGGGTTACAGGGATAGGGTGGGGGTGGGGGGGGGGGGGGGGGGTGTGAGTATGGATGGGATGCTCTTTGGAGTATGATAGACTGAATGGCTTCATTCCACACTGTGGGGATTCTATGATGATTCGCTAATGTATAAAGTTGAAGACATGCAATGAATCCTTGCAAGTTATATAAGTGGGGTATTTGGAAGTGTAGGAGAAAGTGAGGACTGCAGATGCTGGAGATCAGAGCTGAAAAATGTGTTGCTGGAAAAGCGCAGCAGGTCAGGCAGAATCCAAGGAGCAGGAGGATCGATATTTTGGGTATAAGCCCTTCTTCAGGAATGAGGAGGGTGTGCCAAGCAGGCTAAGATAAAAGGTAGGGAGGAGGGACTTGGGGTAGGGGCGTTGGGAATACAATAGGTGGAAGGAGGTTAAGGTGAGGGTGATAGGCCGGAGAGGGGGTGGGGGCGGAGAGGTCAGGAAGAAGATTGCAGGTCAAGAAGGCGGTGCTGAGTCTGAGGGTTGGAACTGAGATAAGGTGGGGGGAGGGGAAATGAGGAAGCTGGAGAAATCTGCATTCATCCCTTGTGGTTGGAGGGTTCCTAGGCGGAAGATGAGGTGCTCTTCCTCCAGGCGTCGTGTTGCCATGGTCTGGCGATGGAGGAGGCCAAGGACCTGCATGTCCTTGGGGGAGTTAAAGTGTTCAGCAACAGGGTGGTTGGGTTGTTGGTGCGGGTGTCCCAGAGGTGTTCTCTGAAACGTTCCACAAGTAGGCGGCCTGTCTCCCCAATGTAGAGGACGCCACATCGGGTGCAGCGGATGTAGTAAATGATGTGTGTGGAGGTGCAGGTGAATTTGTGATGGATATGGAAGGATCCCTTGGGGCCTTGGAGGGAAGTGTTGTCAAGATGGATATGTTAGCCTGTGGACTTTTTCTTATTCACTCATGGATGCAGTGGTCACCTGATCACAGATTAATGTGAGCTAAAGACACCAAAACTAGACAACTGAGACAACATCATATAATTCCCATCTCCTGCTTTAAATCTTATGTGCATAATTTCACATATTGAGAGATAAAAAGCTTATCTGTCAGTTAGCCAGTTCGGAAAGACACTGGAGATAGACTCTAGAATGCACATTAAACCATGTTTCAACACCTGCTTTTAAGCAACAGAGCAAAGGAAAGGAAAAACTAATTTGTCACAAGAACCCTCTCTCTGCATGACTTTTTTTAAAATCTCAGAATACACACCCAATGAGAAATCAAATTGTGAAAACAATCATTCATTCATTCAGAATGCAATGATATCTACAAATTCTGCTATCGTTGAGATGTCTCAGGTTAAGAAGCTAATGCCTCAACAACTCTAAGGACTGCTTAACTATGTGACCTTTATTTTTTCCTATCTAAATCATGTGCTCTCCCTTTCAAACATTTTACCTGTGTTCTGCATGCATTTGACATTGCAGTTTCATTTTTTTTCAGGATTAGTATATCACAAAGTTCCTTTATCTTTCACCTTAGAAAATCTTGTTAATTGCTTCCTTCATTTTCTAACAAATTACTTTTTAATTGAAGAGTGATAGCATGTATGCAAATAAAGTAAATAAATATATTTGTTGCCACCGATTAAGGGAGGGAGACAAGGAAGTGGAGCTGACTTCCCCCTCCTCACCTGGCCATAACCAAAGAGGCTTGATCGACTGCTGCATCACGTGACTAAAAATTTAAAATAATCTATCTTTTCTACTGAGCTGTCAACATCTCATTCCTGTATTTGGTCTCCCACTGAGCGAGTGAAAATTGTCAGGCAGAGTTCTGATGACTGGCTTTTCAATTTAGGTGCCAGTACAGCAGAGAAGACATTAACAGCCCCAGGAGCTGAATGCTGGGCTTCGGTTTAAAATGAAGGTGATAAAGATCTGTCAAGAAGGAGTTGGAAACCTGTCTGAGCAAAACTGACAATGAGTGCAAATTAAATGATGGACCGTCCTCGTGGACAACAGAAACAGACAAGGTGAGGCATCTCTGAGCAGTTTCTATTGTGATGACCACAGTACACATCAAAAAGAGTGTCTCTTCAATAAACTGTGGATTGAACATAGTCATTACAGTGTTCATTTTATTTGAACTTCAATACTTCATAAAAGCTCAATCGACAGATTCTCTGGATGTTTTTTGAGTCTCTGCCTTTCAGCTGAAATTGAAGAAGTGATCACAGTTGGATCATACTTAATTATTCCCTTTCTCTAATATGTCACTTTTTTTAACTCATTGATTGGAGACAGTACAATGTAGTCATTAAACTGGTTCTTGGAATGAGGAGAAAGTGAGGACTGCAGATGCTGGAGATCAGAGCTGAAAAATGTGTTGCTGGAAAAGCGCAGCAGGTCAGGCAGCATTCAAGGAGCAGGAGAATCGACGTTTCGGGCATAAGCCCTTCTTCAGGAAATTCATATGTAGGTGTTCCTGGTAAGGTTAGTTATTGGGTGATCATGTCCAGTTGCCATTGAGAAGCTGGTAGAGAGCTGTCTTCTTGTAGTCTGTGTGGTGGCAGTGACACCAGAAGTGCTGTGAGGGAAGGAGTTCCAGGTTTTTATTGGTAGGAAATACATGGGCCATTTTCCATCTGGTTGGATTGATACTGATGCTGAGGCTGTACTGGCAGAGTTTGGCTGGAAGCATGGCTAATTTGGTAGCACAAGCCTTCAGTGCATCAGCCAGAATGTTGTCAGGAGCTGTAACCTTTGTTGTGGCAAATGTGTTCAGCCATTTCTTGACATGATTAGAAGCATGTTGGATTGGTTAAAGACTAGCATCTGTGATGCAGGGTTCCTCAGTGAGCTGGGTTCACTCATTATTGATGATGCAGATATTTATGGAGATTTCCATCACAATTGCTTATTTAATCTCCCATCACCGTTCACAAGCAGATATGACTGACCTGAAGAACTTTGACTTGATCTCTAGGCTACGAGATCACTTAGTTCTGCCTATAGTATAGTGCTTTTGTATTTACCTTGGATATAGTCCTGTGTTATAGCTTCACCAAGTTGATTTTTATTTTTTATGTGTCCAAGTACTGCTCCAGGCAGCGTCTCTTGGACCTCTACTGAACTTGAGCTGGTCCCCAGCTTGATCGTAATGGGATACATATATTGCTGGAAAAGCGCAGCAGGTCAGGCAGCATCCAAGGAGTAGTAAAATCGATGCTTGGGCTGGAGCCTTTCATCAGGAAACTCTCAACTTTGATCTCCAGCATCTGCAGACCTCACTGTTCTCCTAAAGTGAAGGATATGCCAGGTGAGAAGGTTCCAATTGATGTTGAATTTAATTCTGCTGCTGATGGTCTATAGGGCCTCAAGCATATGTAGTTTTGAACTGTTGGATCTGTTCAAAGTGTGTCCCATTTATTCTTTTCTCTTCATTCATGGGATGAGGACATCACTAGCTAGGCCAACTTTTATTGTCCATCCCTAATTGCCCAAAGGGCATTTAGGAGTCAACCACACTGTTGTGGGTTTGGAGTCACATGTAGGCCAGACTAAGTAAGGATGGCAGTTTCCTTCCCTGAAGGACTTTAGTGAATCAGATGGTTTTTCCAAAAATCAACAATGGATTCATGGTCATCATTAGACTCTTAACTTCAGATTTTCGTTGAATTCAAGTTCCACCATCTGCCGTGGCAGGATTTGAACCTGGGTCCCCAGAACATGACCCAAATCTCTGGATTAACAGTCCAACGATAATAACACTAGGCTATCATCTCCCTGTAAATTTAGCATAGTGGTAGTGCCACACGGCATTGAGGAGGCTATCCTCACTGCAATGGCAAGTCTTCAGCTACACAAGGATTGTATGCTGACCTCCCTATCAAATATGTCACACCTGGGTGTTTTCATGACAGATAAGACAGGATCCTGTTGACTCACTCTCACCTTCCACAGGCTCAGTATGACAGCTATGTTCTTTATATAATCCCTACACTGTGGAAACCAACCATTCAGACCATCAAGTCTACACCAAACCACGGAAGGGCATCCTACCCAGACCCACCCCGTTCATGCAATTCCCATGGCTAACCCACCTAGCCTGCGCATCTCTGAACACTATTGGACAATGTAGCATGGCCAATCCAGGAACCCCACACAGACACAGGGAGAACATGCACATACCACACAGAGGTTGCCTAAGGCTGGAATTGAACCCAGGTCCCCAGTGCTGTGAGGCAGCAGTGCTAACCACTGAGCCACTGTGCCACACCCATTAGGGCTCACCCAGCTTGGCCATGAAACTGAACAAGGACAGTAATGTTGAACTTTATTTCTTTACTTTTCTGTCTTTATATTCCATTTTTTAGCTTATTTTTCCATGTTTTAAAATGGTGGCAGAGAGCGGCAACATCAAACAACACTGTTCATTTTATTTTGTAACAAAATACACCGTGATAATAAGTCAAATCAAATTAAATCAATTGTGGTGCTGCCTCTCTTCATGATGGATATTGAAACTCTCCCAACCAGAGCATAGTCTAAGCCCTTGCTTTCCTCAGTGCATCCTGCCATTGTGCTCAATGTAGAGAGGAACTAATTCATCAGCTGGGGGTGGGATCAGGGGAGTTGGATGGGGTCAGGGGATGGTACATTAATATCAGCAGAGGAGTTCTTTACACACCTTTGACTTGACATGATTGATCTGGAGTTCATACAGACTCCAGGAGCCACACTCTCCTGTCTGTGTTTCCACGTTATGTCAGATTTCCAGGAGGATTGTGCTTTCATCTCAGAATCTTTTTGTTTGGAATATTTGGCACTGAGAGCCTGGACTGGTGCAGTCAAACTTTAGTACTGATCTGAGCCTCACAGAGTAAATGATACACAGCTAGGGGTGAAAACAAGGAAGAAAGCAAACACTTGACAGAAATAAGATCAAAACATATGCATCAACACATCTCAAACAAACTCATCTTTTGACATGTTTAATTTTCTTTTATGGCTGTTGCTTTGTGGGTATCGCTGACAAGGCCAGTATTTGTTGTTCTTTCCTGATTGATTTTGGTCTGAAATACAAACAGAAAATGCTGGAGAAACTCTGCAGAGTCTTGGCAGTTTGCCTCACGACCGATGCTCCCAGCTTCTCCAGTGCGTTTTGCAGATTTCCATCAACCACAGTACTGTAGTTTGTGTTTACACCCTTGAGTTGAGTGATGTGCTCAGCTGTTTCAGAGGGCAGTTCAGAGTCAACCACATTGTTGTGGGTCTGAAGTGTGTGGGCCAGACTGAGGAAAGGAGGGCAAATTTGCTTCCCTGAAGAGTATGAGTGAATTGAATGTGTTTTTGCAACAAACAAGAAAGGTTACATAAGAAACCATGCAAGAACTGTAAAAAAACATTACATCGGACAAACGGGCAGGAAACTTGCCAGCAGGATACATGACCACCAACTGGCCACCAAAAGACATGGCCCACTGTCACTAGTTTCGATACATTCAGACATAGAAGGACATCACTTTGACTGGGGATAAAAGACACATCCCAGGACAGGCAAACGAAAGACATGCACGAGAATTCTTAGAGGCATGGCATTCTAACCAGAACTCCATCAAAAAACACATCGATTTTAGTATGTAAGTTAGCTGACCTTTTATCCTACTCTAAGATCAGACTAACCTACATAGCCTTCATTGTATTATCCTCCATGTGCCTATCCAAGAATCACTGAAATGTCCCTAACGTATGTGACTCCACTACCACTGCTGGCAGTGCATTCCACACACCCACCACTCTGTGTAAAGAACCTACCTCTGACATCTTCCCTAAACCTTCCTCCAATCACCTTAAAATTGTGCCCCTTTGTGATAGACATTTCCGCCCTGGGAAAAAGTCTTTGGCTATCCATTCTATCTATGCCTTTCAACATCTTGTACACTTATCTTTCTTTGCTCCAATGAGAAAAGCCCTACTTCCCTTAACCTTTCTTCATAAGACATGTCCTCCAGTCCAGGCAACATCCTGGTAAATCTCCTCTGCACCTTCTCTAAAGCTTCCATATCCTTCCCATAAGGAGGCAAACAGAACTGAAAACAATATTCCAAGTGTAGCACTATAGAGCTGCAGCATAACCTCATATCTCTTAAACTCAATCCTCTGGCTAATGAAAGCCAACACACTATACACCTTCTTAACAACCCTATCAACCTGGGTGGTAACTTTGAGGGATCTATGGACATGGACCCCAAGATTTCTTTGTTCCACCACACTGCCAAGAATCCTGCCTTTAACCCTGTATTCTGCATTCAAATTCGACCTTCCAAAGTGAATGACTTCAGTTTTCCAGGTTGAACTCCATCTACCACTAATCAGCCCAGTTCTGCATCTTGTCAATGTCCCATTGCAACCTACAATAGCCCTCTACACTATCCACAACTCCACCAACCTTTGTGTCATCAGCAAACTTATTAACCTACCTTTCCACTTCCTCATCCAAGCCATTTATAAAATCAGAAAGACTAGAGGTCCCAGTACCGATCCCTGCCAAACACCACTGTTCACCTAGCTCCAGACTCAATACTTTCCATCTACCACCACCCTCTATCCTCTATGGGCCAGCCAATTCTGTATCCAGCCAGACAGGTTTTCCTATATCCCATGTCTCCTTACTTTCTGAATGAGTGTACCATGGGGAACCTTATCAAACACCTTGCTAAAATCCATGTACACATCCACTGCTCTTCCTTCATCAGGGTGTTTTGTCATCTTGTCAAATAATTCAAGAAGGTTTGAGAGGCATGATATGCCCCTCACAAAGCCATGCTGAGTATCTCTAATCAAACAATGGTTTTCCAAGTAATCATAAATCCTGTCTCTCAGAATCCTCTAATAATTTGCCCACTACTGACATAAGAGTCATTGGTCTGTAATTTCCAGGATTATCTTTATTCCCTTCCTTGAACAAGAGAATAGCATTTGTCACCCTCCAAACATTTGGTACTACTCCAGTGGACAATGAGGATGCAAAGATCATTGCCAAAGGTACAGCAATCTCGTCCCTTGCTTCCTGTAGTAACCTTGGGTATATCCTCTCTGGCCCAGGGGACTTACCTATCCTTATGTTTTGAGATTTTCAGCACATCCTCCTTCTTAACACCAACCTATTCTAGCATATCAATCTGTTTCTCACTGTCCTCCAAATGAAGTATTCATTAAAGGACCCCTACCTCCTCCGACTCCAGACGCAAGTTCCCTCCACTATCCCTGATCGGCCCTGCCCTCACTCTGGCCACCCTTTTGTTCCTCATATGTGTGGAACACCTTGGGGTTTTCCTTAACCCTACCCACCAAGGCTTTTTCATACCCCCTTCTAGCTCTCCTTCATCCATTCTTCAGTTCCTTCCTGGCTACCTTGTAACCCCCTAAAGCCCTGTCTGATCCTCACCTCCTCAACCTTAAGTAAGCTTCCTTCTTCCTCTTGACTAGTTGTTCCACATCCCTTATCACCCAAGGTTCTTTCAACTTACCATCCCTTCCTTGCCTCAGTGGGACAAACCTGTCCAGCACTACCAGCAAGTACTTCCTAAACAACCTCCACATTTCTGTTGTGCATTTCCCTGAGAACATCTGTTTCCAATTTAGGCACCTCAGTTCCTGCCTAATAGCATTGTAATTTCCCCCTTGCCCAATCAAATACTTCCCCACACCGTGTGCTCCTATCGCTCTCCATGACGATAGTAAAGGTCATGGAGTTGTGATCGCTATCATCAAAATGCTCTCACACTGAGAGGTCCGACACCTGGCCTCGTTCTTTGCCAGGCACCAAATCCGATATGGTCTCACCTCAAATTGGCCCATTTACATATTGCATCAGGAACCCTTCCTGGACACACCAAACAAAAACTGTTCTATCCAAACTATTTGAACTAAGTAGGTTCCAATCAATATTAGAGAAGTTAAAGTCACCCATGACAACAACCCTGTTACTTCTACACATTTCCAAAATCTGCCTCCCAATCTGCTCCTCCATGTCTCTACTGCTATTGAGGGGCCTGTAGAAAACTCCCAATAAAGTGACTGTTCCTTTCTTGTTTCTGACTTCCCCTCATACTGACTGTCGCCAAAAGGTCCTCGGCGATCACCACTTCTGCAGCTGTGATGCTATCTCTGATTAGCAATGCCACATTCCACCTTTTTTACCTTCCCCCGTATTCCTTTTGAAACATCTAAACCCTGGAACATCTATTCCTGCCTCTGTGATATCCATAACATCATAGATCCGAGTACTGATCCATGCTCTAAGTTCCTCACCCTTATTCCTGATACTTCTTGCATTAAAATAGACACACTTCAATACATCACACTGACTCCACCTTTGCCCTATTGAGAGCCTATCCCTCTTCATGGACTCTCTGCACATTGTATGTAGGTGCTCACTAGCTCCTCCATCATATGATCTGTAGCTCAGGTTCCCACCTCCCTGCCAATTTAGTTTAAACCCTCCTGAAGAGTTCTGGCAAACCTCCCACCCAGGATATTGGTGCCCCTCCAGGTCTGTTGCAACCCATCTTTCTTCTACAAATCCCACCTTCCTCAGAAGGTATCCCAATGATCCATGTATCTGAAGCCCTCTGTCCTACATCAGCCCTGCAACCATGTGTTCATCTGCAATCGCTCTCAATTCCTAACCTCACTATCACGTGGCACCGGTAGAAATCCTGAGATTACTACTCTGCTCATCCTGCCTTCTAGCTTCCAAACTAATTCCCTATATTCTCTTTTCAGGTCCCCCTTCCTTTCCCTACCTATGTCATTGGTAACAATACGTACCACAACATGTGGCTGTTCTCCCTCCCACTTAAGAATCCTGCAGACTCGATCCAAGACATCCCTGACCCTGGCACCCAGGAGGCAACAGACCATCCAGGAGTCTCACTCGTGACCACAGAATGTCCTGTCTGTTCCTCTCATGATTCAATCTCCTATAACTATCACTCAGCTATTCTCCCCCATTCCCTTCTGAGCCACAGAGCCAGGCTCAGTGCCAGAAACCTGGCCACTGTGACTTTCCCCTGTAAACCTCATCCCCCCCCCCAATAGTATCCAAAACAGTATACTTATTATTGAGAGGAACGGCCACAAGGGCTTCCTACATTGTCTGCCTATTCCCTTTCCTGACGGTCACTCTGCTACCTTCGTTGTGTAACTTAGGTGTGACTACCTCCCTCTAACTCCTCTCTATCACCCCCTCCGCCTCCCAAATGATTCAAAGTTCATCCAGCTCCAGCTCCAGTTCCCTAACGTGGTCTGGGAGGAGCTGGAGTTGGGTGCACTCCTCGCAGATGAAGTCAGCAGGGACACCAGTGGTGACCCTTACCTCCCACATCCTGCAAGAGGAGCATTCAACTGCACTAGCCTCCACCCTCTGCTCTAAATTACCAAGATAGTTTAAATAAATGAAAGAAAAAACAAAAAAAAAAGCCTTATCTTACCAAGCTTCCACACACGGTCTTTTTTGTTTGGTTAGAGAGGTGGGAGACACTACTCGTGTAGGGTCTTGGGTTTGGCCACAGCCTGAATATATCAGTTCATGAGTCTAGCAATCCTCTTGTCTGCATCCACTCCTGTTGAGCCTTTGTTCTGCCTATTCACAAAATAAGTCTTTCAAGGAAAATTTACCTTCCCAGCAGCGTCCTGGTCCTCGCTCTCACTGCTCCCATTGCTGCTGCAAAATGGAAGCTGCTGGTTCCACGAGGTAAGTCTTTCAATGGGGAATTTACCTTCCCAGCAGCCCTCTGGTCCTTGCTCTCACCACTCCCACTGCTGCAAGACACCATTAGTGGGATGAACTTTTAACTCCAGATTCATTTATTAATTGAATTTAAATTCGTAGCGGGATTTGAACCCACATTCCCAGAGCAGTACTAGCTCAATGAGTTGCCACCACCCTTCATGCAGGAAATAAAATATATCCTGAACTGTACAAGTTACCAGAGCCAAATCTGGTGTCCATGAAATAACTCCACAGAGGCTGTCTCCCATCTCCAAGTCACCCTTTATTTACACATGTATAGTGCTTGACACTGATCCAGCTTCCTCAGAGCCAGTTGTCAGAGTGAACAGAACCTCTGACCCTCCTATTTATCTCTATCAGCCAGGGCGCTCTGATTGGACCAGGTTAACTGCCCCAATCAGGGAACCCATATTCTATGAAGTCTACCTGGCTGACCTGATTACAGTCACTATAGTTCAGAATAATTGCTGGTCCAGCCAACAATGCCCACATCCTCTGAATGAATAAAATAAAAACATTTAAAAAAAACAATGACAGACAGAATTAAACTGTAATAAGGTAGAGGGTTTTGGAAAAGTATTTTTAGCTGCTGGTGAAATTGTGGCGATGAGAAATGTGTGGTAGGTTATCTGAAGTTGCAAACTGAATTCAGGTCTTGTCTGTCTAAACTAAATCAGCTTCTGTGTTTTAAACTCAGAACTTAAATTCACAAAGTAAATTTTTTAATTGACTTATGGTCCATTTTGACATAATGCAAATACTACTTGCAAATCTGGAGTTTATTTTGCGGAAAATTTAATAAATGATTTCATTTTTCTAAAGATTAAGTTGAGTTCCAAATTGTACAGTGCAAATCTTGAAATCCATATTCCATGCACTCTAACCAAGCCATCACAAACTGAGTAATTGAGCTGACTTCCAGTCAGGGTTAAGATCAGTTTGTAATATTTGATGTTTAATTCTGTTTTACAACACACTTCTGTCAAATCAGTGCCGAAGGACAAAGGTGTAAGTGCGGTCAATTTTACAATCACTCCACACTGTCTATTACCCCCTCTCCATGATAGACTTGCTCAGAAAAATGGAAATCATATTCTATCTGATTCCAACTATTATTAAATTATTGGTGATGGAACAATCCATCAAATGGAAAGGGAAGTTGACACACAGAAATCCAGATTTCTCATAACACTCTCTTAAAGCAGCGTAAAGCTGAAGTAGACCATTCAGACAGTGATTTCAACCAGATTGTAGATTGTCTTCTACCCCAGCTTCACCAGCTCGACCTATATCCCTTAAATCCTTTAAAATCTATTGACTTTGAAACTAAATTGATGAACATATAAATTAGGAGCAGGAGAGGGCCCACATCTGCTTCAGCCTGCTCCACCATTCAATCTGATCTTGAGTGATTTGATTACTCCCTCACTTTATCAAGAATCAGTCCAACTCTGCCTTAAAAAGATTCAAAGCCACTGCTTCCATTGTCTTTTGCAGAAGAGAGTTCCAAAATCTCACAACACTCTGTAAGGAAAACAACTTCTCCTCATTTCACACTGAGTGGGTGGCACGGTGGCACAGTGCTTAGCACTACTGCCTCGCAGCACCAGAGACCTGGGTTCAATTCCCATCTCAGACAACTATCTGCGTGGAGTTTGCACATTCTTCCCGTGTCTGTGTGGGTTTCCTCCCACAGTCCAAAAAATGTGCAGGTTAGGTGAATTAGCCATTCTAAACTGCCCGTAGTGTTAGGTGAAGGGATAAATGTAGGGGGGTGGGTTGCTCGTCGGAGGGTTGGTGTGGACTTGTTGGGCCGAAGGGCCTGCTTCCACACTGTAAGTAATCTAATTAAATAGGTGACCTCTTCTTTTCAATAGTGACCCCTCATTCTAGGTTCTCCAAAAAGGTGCACTCTATCCTCATGCAGGCTGTTAAGACCCTCAGGAGCTTATAAATCTTTAAAAGAAGTTATTTGTTGCTCACCCAGCGGACATAAGCCTAATCTGTCCAACCTTTCCTCATAAGGGAACCTCGGGAATTCCGGGTATTCCAGATATACTCAATGACTGAGCATCCACAGTTTCAGATAACTCAAAGGATTCACAACATATCTAATTCTTGAATAAATATTTGTATGAACAAATGAATTGCTGGGAATACATATTTGTTTAAGGGCAATGTGGAAAACTGGAAGATATAGAACTGATTGGGAATTTTCTGGATTGAGATGGGTTTACAGTGAGGTTTCTTGGAAATTCATTTAAGCTTCATGTGTGCAGTAGTTTACCTGCTGTTTACAGAAAGTCAATTGACTTTGGAGAAGGTACAAGCAAAGTTTTAAGGTAGATAAGATATTGGGTTTATGGCCCTTAATTGCTGAATAAAACTGACATTGAAAACAAAATGGAGCATCTATGCTCATGACTTTTAGTATCCCTTTCTGAATTTAGATTTTACAGACCTAAGGGTCAGTGAAAAAGAACCCCACCCTCCTCCCCACCTTCCCTCTATCAGGAGGTTCTGGGAACCTGATAAAGTTTCCAAACATGAGTATTTCTGATTGCATGCAGGAATCTTGAAAGGTTGAACTGTGGCCACTTACTAAAGACATGGATCCAGTTTGATTTGAGTCCAGACTGAAGATTTCCCATCAGCCTATGGCTGTCTGCCAGCCCCAACATTGAAGTCACCACCTTTTGCCGCCGGGCTGATTCTCCAGAGTCACATCTCTTGCCACGGCCCACATTGTTGATGTCGTCGTGATGCACTTCTTCCACCACTTCGCCACCACCAGACCCAACCAACAGCCTCCTAACTCTGAGTGCTTAGAGCTTGGAGAAATGTATTGTTGATCAACCAGTTGAAGTCTGGAGTAGGTGAGACCCAGGCCTTTGTCCCCTGTTTGAAAACTAAGTTTTGTTATCGTAAGAAGATGACTTTGAGTTCATTAAATAAGCCTGGTGAAAACTTCTTTTATTCTGGGTAGTATTACAAAAGAGAAGCAGTCAGCTATTTTGGTGACTGATATCAAGACGTAGCTAAAAGCCCTGGATACTGCGAAGACTATGGCTTTGGTAACATTCCTACTGTGGTACAGAAACATTAGAGCTACAACACTCATATCAACCCAACAATTTGGAAAACTGACCAAAATTTAGAACAAATCCTATCCAGCCAATAATCATCAGCAAAGTGAATGAGGAAGTAATGCACAGTGGAATTAAGCAATAAATCATGGCATCCCAACAGCACGGAAACAGGACCTTCGGCCCAACAAGTTCACACCGACCCTCTGAAGAGTATTCCACCCAAACCTATTCTCCTACCCCATTACTCTACATTTACCCCTAACTAACGCATCCCTGGACACTACGGGCAATTTAGCATGGTCAATACACCTAACCTGCACATTTTTGGATTATGGGAGGAAATCGGAGCACCCGGAGAAAACCCGCGCAGACACGGGAAGAATGTGCATACTCCACACATACAGTCACCCAAGGCTGGAGTCGAACCCGGGTCCCTGGCACTGGAAGGCAGCACTGTTACAACAACTCAATTGAATTGAATTGAATTGAATGTCACGTGTACCGAGGCACAGTGAAAAGCTTTGTCTTGTGAGCAATACAGACAGATCACAGAGTTAAGTAGCATAGATAAGTAAATAATAGGTAAACAGCAGCAAAAACAAAAACACAGGTACAGGCAAATGATAAGAGTTTGTGAGTCCTTTCAGTATTCTAACAACAGGAGGGTAGAAACTATTATAAAACCCGGTGGTGCGTGTGTTCAGGCTTCTGTACCTTCACCCCGATGGTAGAGGTTGTGAATTGCCAGGGTGGGATGGATCTCTGAAAATACTGGTAGCCTTTCCTTGACAGTGGGCCTGATAGATGGATTCTATAGATGGGAGGTTGGCCTTTGTGATTGTCTGGGCTGAGTTCGCCACTCTCTGTAACCGTCTCCAATCTTGAATGGTACAGATACCATACCAGGTAGTGATACATCCAGACAGAATGCTCTCAATGGCACACCTATAACAGTTGGCAAGGGTATTCGCTGTCATGCCAAATTTCCTCAGCTGCCTGAAGAAGAAGAGGTGTTGTTGGACCTTTGTTACCAGTGCATCCACATGAAGAGTTCAAGAAAGCTTGTTGTGGATGACCTCTCCCAGGAGCTAGACACTCTCCACTCGTTCCACCTCTGTGTGTCGGGGGGCATGAGTAACATCCCGCTGACATGACCTACTCACTGACTTTTAGTTTGGCAAGTGCCAGGACCATTGAGCTCATGACCTGAATACAGCTATAGTCTGAACATGGCAGCAAGGCCACATTTGACTAAGTGTGTCATTAAGGACATTCTGAAAAGGGATCACTGGACTTGAAACATTAACTTTACTTTCTCTCCACAGATGCTATTGAGTTTCTTCAGCAATTTCTTTTTTGGTGTCACCAAGCAGCTTTTGCAAAACTTCAATCAATGGAAACTGGGTGGGGGGGGGGGGGGGGGGGGACGTCTCCTCTGGTTGCAGACGTACTTAATATAAAAAAGGTCGTGTAATTGTTGGAGGTCCGTCATCTCAGCTCAGGACATCACAGCAGGAGTTCCTCAGGATAGAGTCTTAGACCCAACCACCTACAGCTGCTTCATTGATGACCATCCCCCATCATAAGGTCAGAACTGGGGATATTCATTAACGATTAAGTGGGCGGCACGGTGGCACAGTGGTTAGCACTGCTGCCTCACAGCGCCGGAGACCCGGGTTCAATTCCCGCCTCAGGCGACTGACTGTGTGGAGTTTGCACATTCTCCCTGTGTCTGCGTGGGTTTCCTCCGGGTGCTCCGGTTTCCTCCCACAGTCTAAAAATGTGCAGGTTAGGTGAATTGGCCATGCTAAATTGCCTGTAGTGTTAAGTGAAGGGGTAAATGTAGGGGCATGGGTCTGGGTGGGTTGCTGCTCGGAGGGTTGGTGTGGACTTGTTGGGCCGAAGGGCCTGTTTCCATACTGTAAGTAATCTAAACCTAAATCATTACACAATGCTCTACATCATTCAAGGCTCCACAGATATCGAAGCAGTCCATATGCAGCAAGATGTGAGCAATATTTAATCTTAAGCTGACAAGTAACGTTTGAACCATAAATGAGCCAAGCAATGAAAAGTACCATTTCTGACAAGGGAAAAATGTAATCTTCTCCTTTAGATATTCATGGGCACTACCATCATTGAAACCCCAACCATCAAAAGCTTGAGAGTTGCCATTGACAAGAAACTGAACTGGGCCCAGTCATATAAATACTGTGAAAAAAGTGAGGACTACAGCTGCTGGAGATCGGAGTCAAAAAGCGTGGTGCTGGAAAAGCATCCGAGGAGCAGGAGAGTCAACATTTTGAGCATAAGCTCTTCATCAGGAATGTGACTGAATGCCATTCCTGATAAAGGGCTTATGTTTGAAACGTCGACTCTCCTGCTCCTCGGATGCTGTTGACCGGCTGTATTTTCCCAGCACCACATTTTTTGACACATAAATACTGTGTCTACCGTGGAACAGGATGGAGGCTGGGAGTGAGTAACTCACTGTGCAGTTACTCTGCAGTGAGTAACTCACCTTCTGACTCCCCAGAGCTGTCCACCAAGATGTAAGTCAGGAATGTGATAGAGTGTTCTTCACTTGCCTAGAGAGATGCAGCTGAAAAGGCTCAGCATCATCCAGCTCACTTCATCAATACGCCATCCAGCAGCTTCCATAGTCACTTCCTTCTCCATCGGTACACAGTGGCAGCAGTGTGTCTCATCTACAAGATGCACTGTAAGCAACTCACTGAGGCTCCTTTGTCAGCACTTTCTAAACCTGCTCTCTGCCAACTCGAAGGACAAGGGCTGCACATACATGGGAACAGAACTAATCCAGGTTTCTCTCACTCACCCGCCTGACTTGGAATTATAAGGCCGCTTCTTCTGTGTCAAAATCCTGGGACTCCCTCACTAACAGCCCTATAAGTCCACCTACACCCAATGACCAAACCCATTCAAGAAGGAAGCTCAACACCTTCCACCCCAGAGTAATTATCATAGATTCCCTACAGTGTGGAAACAGGCCCTTTGGCCCAACATGTCCACACTGACCCTCCAAACAGTAACCCACCCAGACCCATTCCCCTACTCTATATTTACCCCTAACCTGCACATCCCTGAACACTATGGACAAGTTAATATGGCCAATTCACCAATAGCCTGCACATCTTTGGATTGTGGGAGGAAACCGGAGCACCTGAAGGAAACCCACGCAGACACAGGGAGAACATGCAAACTCCACACAGTCAGCCAAGGCTGGAACCAAACCCAGGTCTCTGGCGCTGTGAGCCACCATGCCCCCTGATTAGGGACAGGTAACAAATGCTGATCCAGCCAACGATTCTCTTATCTTGTAAGTGAATAAAAAGGAACATGATATTTATTTTAGCATTGATTTCCATTGCCGTTTCTAGCCGCATCAGCTCACACAAAACAGCAGATAATAAATACACTTTGCCATCCACCCATTCCTGGTGAAAACACAGCCACATGCAAATAAACATTGGATTTAACATCAATCCTTTTTAATTGAAACAAGATTACAGTCAGAAGATGCACCCTCCCCATCTCTGAGACTGAAATCACCAAGTACCTTGTGTTTGAGTTCTCTCTCTCTTACCAAAATAAAACAAAATCTTTTATTTGCACATCTGAAAATACTGCACACATCATCAATTTCCTTAAATGGTGTGTCCTGTTGGTATGGAAGCCTCAGCTGTAAAGCAGGATCCTAGTAACAGTTCAGAGATAACAGACAAGTTTATGAGCTGTTGTAGGGAACCATCTTGAGCTCATCTTCCCCAGAGCTCCACTCTCTTTCTCTATCCTAATTGCGCTCTCTGTCTATTACTCTTTCCTCATCATTCTCTTCTCCACTAATCTCTTGCGTTTCCTCCCTCCTAAGGTTGCCTCACTACCTCACTCCTTTTTTCTCTCTCTGATTGCTTCTCTCCTTAATTTTCTCTCTCTTTCTCCTATTCAGCTAATCTCTCCTCCTCTCCAAACTCTCTCTCTCCTTTCTAATATCCATGCACTTTCTTTCTCTCCATCACTCATTTACTCTTTTGCTCTTCTTCCTTATCATTTTTACTGTCTCTCTCTCTCTTCTCATCCTACCTGTCCCTTTCTCCCACCTAATCTGTCCCTCTCCCTTCAATCACCCTCCCTCCTTTTCGATTACTTCCTCTCCCGCCCAATTCCTCACTCCCTCTTTCTCTCCATTCTCGGATTTCAGTCAGTGCTGCTGCCAGGGATTCAATCAGCCCAAAGTTGTTCCCACGGACTGGGACATTTTTTTTCTGGAGTCCAACTGGAGCCAGAGGCTGTAAACCCAATGGGTCCCCGAGGGCCAAGTGTGGGTGTGACTTGGGCCACCAGTGTGTACCACCCTGAGCCCAGCCCGATATCCAGCCACAGCTCCTGGCTCCTCCTCCTGCACGGGCATCCCTCGTCTCCTCATTTCTTTAGGAGGTCGTTAGTTAAACGTTCTTATTACAGCTGCACAGTACATGGCTACAGGAAAGGAGCAAAAATCTTGGGTTCCACCAAACTGTTGGAGAGGTTCCGCAAATCCTTCAGCGACTGCACCAGTTGGTAGCCCAGTTGGTTCAGAGTGTCATTGCAGAGCTGTTGGACCGTCTGCACAATCTGGAAGGAGAGGTTGAGCCTCCAGTTTTCTGCCGTGGCCGACGAGTTCCTTGTGGTTGTGTACTTGTAATTCCTTGTTGAGCCACTTGTGGCCCTCGTGTTGTGAAGTATCCATCTCTTAACCTGACTGTCCACATCCAAACCAATGAAGTGGTAAATCTCAGCGGTCTTTTTGAAAGGTTCCCTTGCCAGCTCTTCATATCTCACCAACATGTACTTGCCCCGCAGCCAGGGTGGTCTGCTTAACCCCGTGCCTGCCGAGTTGAGCAGGTCGTTGCAAGTGGTCGCTATTTGGGACAGGTCCACGCTGTGCGGCTTTCTGCCGGTGGCGTTCCAGATTTTCCAGGCTCGGAAATTTTCCGTGAAGGTGCCCATCCTGGAGGCAAGTATCCCCCTGGGGTCTCGGACCAAGTGGATGATCTTCAGGTCGAGCCTGGGGTCATCACTCAGGAGGCGGATGTCCTTGATCTCAGGTATCCTGACGGTCTTGATGGCCACGTGAGGGTGTGCCCGACAAACCTGCGATGCCAGGGTCAGGTTCAGTGCCCTGCACCGCCTGGCACAGAGATACTCAATCACCTCCTTGGAGCCCCGATCCCAGTGGCAAAGTGGGGGCTCACACAGAGCATTGCTGGCCCCCCTCCGAAAAAACGCGGTGGTCTCATGGTCCCTGGGCGCAGGCTTCATGTAATTCTCCAGGAAATTCAGGTTACAGTCATACAGGTTGCTGAGCAAGTCCCTGTGTGCCCCCAGGAGAGCCCGTCTATCCAATGTGTTCCTCACCCTGGTACTTGAGTTCGCAAACACCTGTTGCACATGATAGAGAGGCTCATACAGATAAAAGATAGCAGGGTGCTGATTGAACAGCTGTCCTAGGAAGGAGGATCCACTCCTGGTTGTGGCAAAGATCAGGATATGTTTCCTGGTGGGTGTCTGGTCATTCGCTTGTGGGCCAGTCATCCCAGAGCAGCTACTAACACCTACAACAGAAGAGGAGAAAGGTCACATACTGTTGGCAGGCTTCGGTGTGTGGTTATGTTTTGTACCCAGCAAAGGAATATCTGGCTCAATAACTGCCCCCCGTGTTCCTTGCAGCTGTGTTTAAAGATGCCTGTTAATCGTTTATTTTAGGACAACCACAACCAGTGTCACAGCACTCCAGGTGAGTGGCACTGCTCAGAATTGTACCCAGTGATCCAAACCTACATTCAGCGATCCAATTTTGAACCATTGCCCAGAGCTGTACCTAGTGATCCAGATGTGAATCAATGCCCAACTGTCCAGTTCCTTAAAAGTGGTATTGTAGGCAGACAGGATACTGAAGAAAGCATTTGGTACAATTGCCTTTATTGGTCAGTCCATTGAGTATAGGAGTTGGGAAGTCATATTGTGGCTGCACAGGACATTGGTTAGGCCACTTCAGGAATACTGCATTCAATTCTGGTCTCCCTGCTGTAGGAAGGATGTTGTGAAACTTGAAAGGGTTCAGAAAAGATTTACAAGGATGTTGCCAGGGTTGGAGGGTTTCAGGTTGGAGAGGCTGAATAGACTGGGGCTGTTTTCCCTGGAGCATCAGAGGCTGAGCGGTGATGTCATAGAGGTTTGTAAAATCATGTGGGTCATGTTTAGGATGAATAGCCAAGGTATTTTCCCAGAGTAGGGGAGTCCAAAACTAGAGGGCATAGGTTTAAGGTGGGAAGGGAAAGATTTAAAAAGGATCTAAGCAGCAACGTTTTCATGCAGACAGCAGTGCATGTATGAATGAGCTTCCAGAAGAAGTGGTAGAGGCTGGTACAATTACAACATTTAAAAGGCATTTGGATGGGTAAATGAATAAGAAGGGTTTAGAGGAATATGGGCCAAATGCTGGCAAACTAAATGACAATAATTTAGATATCTGATTGGTATGGTCATGTTGGACCAAAGGGTCTGTTTCCATGCTGTTCAACTTTATGACTCCATATGCGCTCAGTTCTCCAGATGTGTATTTCCCAGTGCCCAGAACTATACTCCAAGTACCAGCAGTAATCATCCTAGTATCCAGAATAGCACCTGGTGCTGTGGTTGTAACTGCAAAAGTATTCACAAAAGATTGATAATGAGGGGGCAGAGATTTAAAATAATTTATAAAATAAGTGAAAGCAATGTGAGGAAAATCTTTCTCACACAGTGAGAACTCAGGCCTGGAATGCACTACCTGATGATGCATTCAATCAGGACATTCGAAAGGGAATTAAATTCTTATATGAAAAGGAACAATGTGCAGGGTTAGGGGAGAGAGCAGGAGAGTGATTTTAAGAGATCAATTCATTTGGAGAGTGGGTGCAAACGTGAAAATAGTTTACATTAAATTACAAAGCCTGATAGCACTATGTATGCTGTTGAGAAAGTATTAATCAAGAAATAAAATAATTTCATCACAAAGGCAAAGAAATAAATTTGGAGTTTCAGGCAAATTGGATAAATGAAAATTATCAGAATTAGTTTGGAAGCATGAAAGGCAATTTCCTTGAACTATTGTTGAACTAAACTGGGAAGAAGGCATTTTTAAAGTTCTCTGTAATGAGACAGGGTTAATTAGTAACTTAATCCTTTGGGGAAGAGTGAGCATATTATGATAGAATTTCACATTGAGTTTGAGTGGTTCACTTAAACTGGAAACTAGAGTATTGAACGTAATGATAAAGCCAGTTACATCGACATGAAGTACACGTACGGTAAAGTAGATAGATAAATGGAATTAAAATATTGCATCAGAGGTAAGAGGTGTGTTACATTTAAACAAAAATTTCATAATTCTCAACATTAAAGGATAAAAATACCGAAGGGAAATGATCAACCTTTGGCTAACTAAAGAGGTTAAGGACAACATTGGATTATAAAGAGAAGGTTTATAATATTGTCAAAGAGATTTGGAAGTTCATGGAGTGGGGAATGCACTAGCAAGGGATGAGAGATGCATTTAACCAACCAGAGAGACAGCAAATGCATTCAGAAACTTCACGGAGAATCCAAAGAGGTGACGTTGGGGCATTAGAGCCCGTCTCCCCACCCCTCAGGACTACTACACTGACTTTTTCAGTCACCTGAGAACCTGTCAAACTGGAACGGAAGTATGTTACCCATGATCCCAAAGAACAGTTTGAGAAGATGACTAAATGCAAGTTATTTTCTCTAATGTATCAGTAGGCCTGCTGTATCATCGGAGAATTCCAGTATACCTGTTGCACGTAACTTCACTCTCCAAAAACCCTCTTTCTGGGTTTTGTTATTCCCACTGCCAGCCCCCAGACATTATATTACCAATAACATATTCAGTTTTTTAAAGTGCTTTATTCCAGAAAGTGTCTGGAAAATATTTCAGTGACTGCGACAATTGTCAATAAACTGTGTCCCTGGTTTATGAGTCACTGAATCCACAGGGAATCATGTATGCAGTGGGCAAACTGTGAGACTGAAATCTAGATTTTGAACCAGTCCTCGCTCTCATCCAGCTCACTCGTCATCAAATGTCACCTTGACTAAATGGGGCAAGTTGGAAATAGAAAGGTTCAGCAGCAAATGAAGTTTCATCTTTCCGTTACATCTCTTTAAAATGACAAACAGTCATCTATCTGTTCTGCAGACACGGAAGAGGTAATGGTGCATTGAGCAAGATTACTCTGTGAATCCTTCATCCTAGTGAGCAGAAAAACAGAACAGCCTTTCCCTCTGGGGTTTCTGGCCTATCAATGAAATGGCAAGGGGACCTAGACCCTTCCTATTCATATACTCATCTAAATGCCTCTTAAATGTTGTAATTATGCCAGCTTCCACCACCTCCTCTGGCAGCTCACTCCATACACGCACCACCCTCTGTGTGAAAATGTTGTCCCTTAGATGTCTTTTAAATCTTTCCCCTCTCCCCTTAAATCTATGCTCTCGCCCCCAGGGAAAAGACTTGTTGATTTACCCTACCCATGAACTCCATGATCACCCCTCAGCCTCCAACGTTCCAGGGAAAACAGCCCTAGCCTATTCAGCCTCTCCCTAGAGCTCAAATCCTCCAACCCTGGCAACATCCTTGTAAATCTTTTCTGAACCCTTTCAGGTTTCACAATATCCTGCTTGGTCACTTCAAAGGGCTAATAAGAATCATCCACATGGCTATGGGTCTGGAGTCACAGGGAGCTGAAAACAACAGGCTTCCTTCTCCTCTTACGCCTTTGACCTTGAGATATTTTCTATGTTAAAGGTCCTCTAGAAAGGATGTCAAACCTCACCTGTCAGCCTTAATGTGCAGCTACATAAATCATCTAAACTCAAAAGGCTAGACTATCCATACAAATCAACCTGTCGTACATTTCCAGCAATTGCTGCTTTCTTTAAAAAAAAGTTGAATCTGCTCTGGTGAATTAGTTTTATGACATTCAATATTTACATTAAATTTTCATAGAAAATCAACTACATCGAAATAGGCAGCATAAATAATCCACATTGCTCGCACACTGACAACATCCTTCTCTTCATAATGATTACAGCTAAGTCTGTGTGGTTTATTTTTGCTTCAACTTTGAAATGTCATTCTTGAGATTGGGTTCATTGATTCAAATTTCAAAGGTCTTCCATATATATATAGATATATATCAGCTTCACTTTGATCTAAAGAACTGTCTTGTCCCACCATAGAATTGCATGTGGTTTAACACTGACAGCAGAATCTGCACCAGTGACCTTCTGTAAATTAACACCAGGAATTTGTCAAGTAATTTCTCCTCAATATAATTGAGTTTTTCAACAAAGAATTTGGCTTGCAAAAATCTCCCACGCTGGTTAAAAGTGAATGAATTTGTTTGATTTTACTGGAAAATCAGGGAGAGCCAAGAGAATTGGAATTGGAGTTTGACATGTTAAGTACAGCATGAGGCCATTCCGTTCTTCAAATCTGTTCCACCGTTCAATGATTAGAGAAACATTGGACTCAGGAGCAGGAGGGTGTTATTTGCTCCCTTCAGCCTGCTCCATTCAATCACTGATTTGATTGTGGTGTTAGCTCCAACTTCCTGTCTCTACTCAATAACCCTTGACTCCCTTTCCACCAAAACTCCAACTAACTTCAGCCTTGCATTAATCCAACGACCCGGCCCTAACTGCTTTCTGGGTGAGAGAATACCACAACTAACAACCCTCGGACAGAAAATATTTCTGCTTATCTCTGTCCTAAGTGGGAACCTCTTATTCTTAGATTGTTTCCTCAAGTTCCAGTCTGCCCTTTGTTTAAGTTAATGGTTCTGAAAGGGTTAGTGTTGGAGACTGCATTCACCTCCACCCAGCCTGATGACATCTTGGGTACGAACAAGAGGAGACTAGCTCAAATTCTAATGGAGACAGACGTATTATCTCTGGCTTCTAACAGTCTTAGCAATTATGTTTAAGTGGCCAATGTGCCTTGTACTTGATGGAAGACAAAATGAGAAGAGAAGGTCTATTGAGATGAGTGATGATGGCAAAAGTGTTTCTTGTGGCCATGTAAAACCAGCAAGTCAAAAGAGGCTCAAGCATATTCAACTCCAAATAAAGAGTTGCCAAAAATATCCTACTATTTATCAGTGCATTGAAGGATGGCCAGACTGATTGTTGAGCACACAGGATGCTCTCTTTTGACTCATTTTAGATTAGATTACTTACAGTGTGAAAACAGGCCCTTCGGCCCAACAAGTCCACACCGCCCCGCCGAAGCATACCCACCCATACATCGACCCCTTACCTAACACTACAGGTAACTTAGCATGGCCAATTCACCTGACCTGCACATCTTTGGACTGTGGGAGGAAACCAGAGCACCCAGAGGAAACCCACGCAGACACGGGGAGAACGTGCAAACTCCACACAGTCAGTCGCCTGAGGCGGGAATTGAACCCGGGTCTCCGGCGCTGTGAGGCAGCAGTGCTAACCACTGTGCCACCGTGCCGCCCACTAGCATTTTGACTCATAAATGGTTTACTAGCTTATGACTAAAGGTTTTAGCTCAGTTGGCTAGATTGATGGTTTACAGTGCAGTGTGATGCCAACAGCATGGGCTCAATTCCCATCACCAGTTTGAGGTTACCGTGAAGGACTCTCCTTCTCAACCTCTTCCCTCGCCAGAGGGCTGGTGGCCCTCAGGTTAAATCACCACCAGTCGCTTCACTCTAATGAGAGAGTAGCCACCATGGCCGGGTAAGACTAAGGTGATGCAATAAAAAAAACTGAAGATTAGTTGTTCCAGTTTCCCTTTGGGAAGATGTCTTGGAAAGGATACAAAGGGGCCATTTAGGCACTATCAGGCATATAGTCAGTCAACAGTGTGATGGTCAGAAATCTGTCATTACACAGGATTTTGGGAGGATGGTCAATGGACCTACCACCACTGAAGAAAACAGATGGCAGCAACCAACTATATTTGTGAGAAGGTGCAAATAAGGAGAAAAAGAATGAGCAACATAATTCACTTGAGCTCACTGAGGAATCTTTAACGAAAACTGTCCAGACACCAAACAGTACAGCAAACAAACTGATGCAGTAGATTTCAATTTGGTACTGGCTGATGAGCTGACATAAGCTCAACAGCAGCATTTCAGTCGTTTATCTTCTGGAGAAGAATTATTGGTACCATTGACAGTGATAATGCTGAGGAACGAGCAAACTTTCAGCAGCACAACTAAGGATGTGAAAATGGCTAGTCCGTCAACAAGCCTTCCACAGAGGGCAAATTAAAGACATACAGTCATAGAGTCATAGAGCTGTACAGCATAGAAACAGTCCATGCTGACCATGTTCCCAAACTAAACTAGTCCCACCTGCTTGCGTTTGGCCATACCCCTCCAAACTCTTCCTATTCATGTTCTTATCCAAATGTTTTCCCTCAACACCATTTTCCCATGCAATCCCCAAACCTTTTGATATCCATGTGTATCTTAATTCCATTCACTCACATTGGCTCCACATATTTAATGTTAACTCTCAAAAATCTATTGGTTTCAGATTTAAAATCAGATTCAGTTAACCTCTATTGCTTTTTTATGGGCGAGAGTTCTGCACTTCCACCGCTCCGTGTGTGAAGAAGTTCTTGATAGGCTATGCCCACATTGTCTTGGACTCCCCAACCCCCCAAAAAGGGTTTCTTTTTATCTATATTTTCAACACTAGCTACTTAATATAATTAATTGGCTGTAAAATATTTTGGGACATCTTGCATTCGTGACAGATGCAACACAAATGCATTTATATCTTAATTTTCTGCTTTTTATTCTTTGTCTTTGCTATAAGTTCTTTCTAAAATCCAAAATATCTCAAATGACTCACAGCCAAATCCTTTATATTTCAGGAAACACAAACTGAGCTTATATTGGCATAGCACCAGTGATGATTATTTGCAGAGTAGAATCTTTTGAACTTCATAGAATCCCAAAAGTATAGAAGCAGCTATTCAGCCCATCAGTCCACACGAACCCTCCAAAGAACATCCATCCAGAATGACTCCCCTATCCTATCCCTGCATCTCCCATGGCTAATCTGCCAAGTCTGCACATCCCTGGACACTTTAACATGGCTAATTCACCTAAGCTGCACAGTTTTAGACTGTGGGAGGAAGCCAGACATCCCAGAGGAAACCCACGCAGACACTGGGAGAATGTGCAACCTCCACACAGACAGTCGTCCCCGAGGCTGGAATCGAACCTGGGTCCCTGGTGCTGTGAGGTAGCAGTGCGGACCACTGAGCCAATGTGCCACCCTAACTTCTTCACAGGGCATGGCCACTGCCAAAAGGCTGCATTGAGTCATTCCCTCATTATTATGAACTAGTTTGAGTGGACACAGTTTAAGACACCTACCATCAAGGGCAAGTATTAGGACATTTCTTTTCTCCCAGAGGATTGTTAGGGGAGGATTATGGGATGGGGAAACTGAGGCATAGACAGGAAAACAGAGTTGAAGCCATTACCAGAACAGCAAAGATCTTATTTAATGATAAGATTTCCACGTGTGCAGAGGCTGTAAATTTATTGGAAGCTTAAAGGAGCCTTTAAAATTAAAAGATAAAAACATTTCGACCGCTGCAATTGGGTTTTTGTGATAATCCTTCCGTCTACATCCTCACGTTTTCTAGTCCACAAATTATTGAAATTATAGAAATATCAACACAAGGGAAATATGAGCATTTCAGCATCAGTGCTTGCAACTGGCAGGATGGTAGAAAGCAATCTAATTCAGTTTCAGCAATGTTCATCCTACAAATCCTAAATTCCTATTATAGAGCAAATCTCAGACAATGAATGAGTCCAATGTGTAGATACCATTTTAAAACAGATACTGGAACCAAATCAGTAGCTGTAATAATTATCCAATTAAGAATGGTGTCTTTCTGTTTCTTTCAAACACAAGAAAGAGAAGCAAGGGTAATTCATTGAACCCCAATTCATCACTCAATCAGATCAAGACTGATCTTCTACCTCCATACCATTTTCCTGCACTATCTCTATATCCCTTGATGTTCTCAATATGTAGGAATCTCTGTCTTCAACAAACTCAATAACAGAGCTTCCACAGCTCTCTGGGATATGGAATTTCAGAGATTCATCATCCGATGAGTGAAGAAATTACTCCTCATCTCAGTCCTAAATGGCCTACCACTTATACTGAGACTGTGTCTCCTGATTCTAAACATACCTTCCCAACCAGGGGAAACATCGTTCATGCATCCACCCTGTTGAGCCTCTAGTAGAAATTGTATATGGTTGAATGAGAATGAACTCTCATCCTTTTGAACTCCAGTCTGTTTAAATGATCCTAATAGAGGATCCCTCCACCTCAGGATTTAGTTTGGTGAACATATATCGCACTCTCTCAATGAATAAGTATATCTTTCTATACGTAAGGATACCAAAACTGCACACAACCCTCTGGGTGTGGTCTTACCCAGGGTCTTTATAACAGCAGTAATTCACCTTTACTTCTTTACTCAAATCCTTTTGCACTAATAACCAACATATCACTTGCCTCCCTATATGCTTGTTCTACTTGTATGTTATCTTCCAGATTTTCCCAGCAAACCAGATATCTTCATTTTTTTCTACACAGTATTCCATCTGTCAATTTTTTTGCCCCACTCACTAAGCCTTAGATGGAGGGTGGTTCGTGTGTGGAATGAACTTCCTGAGGAAGTGGCGGCTGTGGGTACAATTACAATGTTTAAAAGACATTTGGATAGGTACATGAATAGGAAAGGTTTGGAAGGATGTGGGCCAGGAGCAGGCAGGTGGGACTAGTTTAGTTTGGGGTTATGATCGGCATGGATTGATTGGACTAAAGGGTCTGTTTCTGTGCTGAATGACTCTAAGACTCTCCAAGTCCTCTTGAAGTACCTTTGCATCTTTCTCATAACTCACACTTCCACCCAGTTTATTTTGTAATATGCAAACTGAGGAATATTACCTATAATTGCCATATCCAAAACAAATTCCTTAAATTGTGAATGTTTAGAGCCCAACTATTGATGCATGCAATATCCCACCAGCCAAATTGAAAATAATCAATTTTTCTCACTGATTTCTTACCATTAACTAGCTCACAATCTATGCCTGTACATTTCCCCAATCTCTTGTGCTCTGATTTTAATTTCTAAATGTACAACATTTACTAGGTCTCCTTAATCTATTCTTCTAGTTATATGTCCAAAAAGGTTTGTTAAGCATGATGTCTGTCATCAATTCACATTGTGGGCGGCATGGTGGCACAGTGGTTAGCACTGCTGCCTCACAACGCCAGAGACCCGGTTCAATTCCCGCCTCAGGCGACTGACTGTGTGGAGTTTGCACGTTCTCCCTGTGTCTGCGTGGGTTTGCTCCGGTTTCTTCCCGCAGGCCAGGTGAATTGGCCATGCTAAATTGCCCATAGTGTTAGGTTAGGGGTATGGGTGGGTCGTGCTTCGGCGGGGCGGTGTAGACTTGTTGGGCCGAAAGACCTGTTTCCACACTGTAAGTAATCTAGTCTATGCCCAACGCTAGCATACTTACTTTTATTTTATAAGTTCTAGCATTTTCCACACACTGGATGTTAAGTAAACAGGCCTGTAGTTCCTTTAACTCTCTCCCTACATTCTGAAACAGTGGGGTTAAATTTGCCACTCTGAAATCCTCAGGAACCACACTATCCAGCATCTAGAGAATTGTGAACGATGAATACCAATGCATCAACAGCCATCAGTTCCAACATGCTGGGATATAGGTGATCACATCCAGGACATTTTTATTTTTGAGGAAGTAGCCAAGGAAGTTGATGACAGTACTGCAGTTGATGTAGTTTATATGGATTTTAGGAAGACCTTTAACAAGATCACACATAGGAAACTGATAAAGAAGGTAAAACCACAGGGGATCCAGGGTAACATGATAATTTGATCCAAATTTGGCTTAGTAGCAGGAGACAGGGGGTGGTGGTAGAGGCTAGTATCATACCACAGGGATCAGTGCTGGGTCCCTTATTGTTCGTGATATGTATAATTGATATCAATGAGAATGTGGGGTGGTGGGTTTGATAGGTAAGTTTACGGATGACATGAAGATTGCCCTGGTGATTTACAATGAGGAAGAAGGTTACAGGAAGACATAAACAGATTGGTCAGGTGGGAAGATCAGTGGTAGATAGAATTTAAACCTGATAAATGTGAGGTGATGCACTTTGGAAGAAGTAATAAGGAAGTACTCAATGAATGGTAGGATATTAGGAAAGTCAGAGGTACACACCATAAGAATTGGAGCAGAACTAGGCCATTCAGCCCATTCGTTGATTCGATCGTGGCTGATATGTTTCTCATCCCCATTCTCCTGGCTTCTCCCATAACCTTTGGTCACTTCCTAACCAAGATACTATCTATCTCTGTTTTAAATACAATCAGTGACTTGGTTTCCACAGCTTTCCATGGTAATGAGTTCCAAAGATTAACCATCCTCCTGTTGAAGAAATTCCTCCTCACTTAAGTTCTAAAAGAGCGTCCCTTCCCTCTGAGGCTGTGTCCTTGTGCCCTAATCTCTCCTACTAGTGAAAACATCTCCATGGCCACTCAATGCAGGTCTTTCAGTATTCTGTAAGTTTTAATGAGATTCCCCCCTCATCCTTCTAAACACCATCGAGTATTGGCCCAGTGTCCTCAATGGATTCATTATATGACAAGCCTTTCATGCCCAGGATAATTTGTGTAAATCCCATCGGGACCCTCTCCAGTGCCAGAATATCCTTCCTTTGATACAGGACCCAAAACTGCTCACAATATTCTAATTGCTGTCTGACCAGTGCCGTATGCAGCCTCAGCAGTACATCTCTGCTCTTTATTCTCGTCCACTTGAAATGAATGCTAACTTTGCATTTGCCTTCCTGACAACTGAACTTGCCTAGGCAAAAATGAGGACTGCAGATGCTGGAGACCAGAGTCAAGACTGCAGTGCTGGAAAAGCTCAGCAGGCCAGGCAGCATCCGAGGAGCAGGAAAACCGACATCTCAGGCAAACGTGCCTGTTAACCTTTAGAGAATCTTGAACTAGGACTCATAAGTCCTATGTACTTCAGATTTTCAAAGCCTTTCCCCATTTAGAAAATAGACTACACCTTTATTCTTCCTACCAAAGTGCATAACCTCACACTTTCCCACATTGCATTCCAGAGGGATTTTAGACTGCTTGTCCACAAATCCTTGAAGGTGGCTGGGTAAGTTAATGGAGTCATTAACAACTATATGGGACCCTTGCCTTTATCAGTATTGGAATGTGGTGCTGGAAAAACACAGCAGGCCAGGCAGCATCCAAGGAGCAGGAGAATCGACGTTTCGGACATAAACCCTTCTTCAGGAATTCCGAGGAGCAGGAGAATCGACGTTTCGGGCATAAGCCCTTCTTCAGGATTCCTGAAGAAGGGCTTATGCCCGAAACATCGACTCTTCCTCTCCTCGGATGCTGCCTGACCTGCTGTGCTTTTCCAGCACCACATTTTTCAACTCTGGTCTCCAGCATCTGCAGTCCTCACTTTTCTCCTCCTTTATCAGTTGAGGCACAGACTATAAGAGCAGGGAGGTTATGGCAGAGGTGGAGAGAATTTTCGTTTGGCCACTGCTGGAGTATTATGTGCAGTTCTGGTCACTACAATCTAGAGGACATGATTGCACTGGAAGTGGTACAGAGGAGATTTACCAGGATGTCACCGGGGATGGAGTGCTTTAGCGATGAAGAGAGGCAGGATAAACTCAGGTTGCTTTCTTTGGAGCAGCAAAGATTGAAGGGGGGATCTGACTGAGATGTATAAGATTAAGAGGGAGGTGGTTAGGGTGAATAGAAAGCAGCTGAGCCCTTTAGCTGAACTGTCAGAAACAAGGCAGCACACTTTAAAAGTGAAAGGCAAGAGGTTTAAAGGGGATTTTTAATTTAGAGGGTGGTGAGAATCTGGAACACACAGCCTTGGCGGTAGTTGAGATGGGTAACCTCACAACCTTTAAACAGTACTTGAACGCACACTTGCTCCTCAGATGCTGCCTCAACTGCTGTGCTCTTCCAGCACCACTAATCCAAAATCTGGTTTCCAGCATCTGCAGTCATTGTTTTTACCTAGCACACTTGAAATGTCATAGCATTCAAAGCTATGGGCCTAGTGTGGGCAAGTGGGACTACTGTAGACTTAGCACAGTTTTGGTGGTACACACTTGACAGGTTGAAGGGCCTCTTCTGTACTATATGAAGCTTTGATTTTATAATTATTATACTTTAGGTCCCATTAAAATCTCTGGTGCTATCTGTTTCACTAATGTTAATATTGTTTACACTGGTCCCTAGGTTCTTCATGACAGTAAGGATTTATTCTCTGTCATTTCCTCACTCCCCATTATAAATTCTCCAGGCTTTGCTTGTAAAGAATCCTTGTTTGTTTTAGTTCATCGTTTCCTTTATCCATACCTACAGAAATGTGAATACTCCGTATTTATAATTCTCAGGAGTTAACTCACATATTCTATGTTCCTTTTCACAATTTTTTATGTGGTCATTCTTTGCAGAGTTATAAAATACTCCCAATCTTCAGATTTACATTATTTTATACTAATTTTATAGGTATTTTCCTTTGATATAATATTATCCTCGATTTCTCTTGCTAGGTACAATTTCCTTGCTGGAGTTTGAAAAATTAAAGGAATTATTTTTAGTGTAAACTATGATTTGTTCTTCAAATGTTAGATGCTGCTTGTCAACCATCATACATTTCAATGTTGTTTTTTAATCCACCAAAGCCAATTTGCCCTAGCACACTCATAATTTCCTTTGTTTAGATTTAAAACCCGGCTTCTAATTGAAATATTGCTTTCAAACTTAATGCAAAATTCTATCATCATATAAATCTAACACCTTTCATAAATGTTCCTTTATAAGATTATTATTTAGCCCTTTTTCATGGCACAATACTAGATCTAAAATAGCCCACTCCTTCATCAGCTCCCCTATGTGTTGCTCTAGAAAGCCATCTCACATTTCATCGAAGAATCCAACATTAGTTGTAATTAGGTTTACCAAATCTCTATGCAGTGTCAGAATTCCCACGATTATTTGTTTACCATTGTAACTCCCACCTCTAATCTCCTGATTTATCCAATGATTTACCTTATTATTGCTGTTTGGAAGCCAAGAAACAACTTCCATCAGCATGCTTATGCATCTCGCTGTTCTTTCTTCTACCCAAACTGATTTTCCATCTTCAGCTTCAGAACGTAGATGAACTCTTACTACAGCACTAATTGTTTTCCCCTTCTTTAAGTAACAGAGCTAATCCACCACCTTTTCCCAATTTCCTGTCCTTCCTAAAACTCAGCTTTGGTTTTTTTGTACCCACAGCTCTGTAAGGGCTATTCGGCAAAACATATGTGCTTCTATTTAAACTGACAACTCATCTGTTTTGTTGCAAATACTGCAAAAACCTACTGTGCGCTTCATTATACTACCTTTTTTGTAAATAATTCAGCGGTGGTTCTAAGTTGAACTTGTTGACCATATAATAATGATATTGGCTGTAGATGAACTAGAGACATTGGTGATAAAGTTGACTTCGATCCATTAATTCAATAGCAGTTGGTGGAATTTCTTAATCCCACTAGTATAAATAAGGCAATAGGATCAGCAACTGGAAAGCACAGGTGTAAGATAATTGGCAAAAAGGCTAGAGGGGGAGCTGAGGTGAATTATTTCAGACAGTGACTTGTTACAATCTGGAATCCACCGCCTGAAAGAACATGAGAATGTAAGAATGCAAAAATATAAGAATTTGAAGCAGGAGTTGGCAATTCAGCCCCTGAAGCCTGACCTCAACTCCATTCTCCATAATCCTTTAACCCATTACTAATTTAAAAATCTGCCTGTATTTTCCATCCACAGCACGCTGGGGGAGTGAATTCTGCAGATTCATGGCCCTTTGAGAGAAGTAATTTCTCCACATCTCTCGTTTAAATCTGTTACTTCTTTGACTCCTACCATAACCTCTCATTCCAGATTACCCCTAATGAGGAAGCAGCTTTTCTATATCTACTTTGTCAATCCCCTTGAGCATCTGAAATACCTCAGTTAGATTCCCTTTCACTCTTCCAAATTCCAGAGAGTAAAGATCTAAATCTCACTTCATAAGACAATCCTCTCATCTGTGGAATCAATCTTATGAACATCCTCTGAACTGCCTCTAATGCAATTAATATATCCCTTCTCAAGTAATGCCAAAAATGTACACAATACTCCAGGCGCAGTTTCACTAATGCTTTGTACAATTGCACTTCCCCATTTTTGAATGCTATTCCTGTAACAACAAATAATAAAATTCCATTTGCCTTCCTTATTACTTGCTGTACCTGCATACTAGTGTTTTGCAATTCATGCATGAGGTCAGTCACGTCCCTCTGCACTGAAGGACTCTGAAATTTCTCTCCTTTTTTATAATAAGTTGTCTTTCTATTCCTCTGACCAAGATGGATAACCTCTCACTTATCCATGTTAAACTTCATCTGCTAAATTTTGGCCAATTCACCTCACCTACGTATCTCCATTTGTAAATTTCTTATTTATTCATTGCAAAATACTTTCCCACCTATGTTAGTGTCATCTGTAAATTTGACTATCGTACTTTCTATCCAAGCATCCAACTCACGATTGCATCGAAATAGTTGAGGCCAAAGGACTGAACCCTGTAACCGCTCATTACAATTTGTTAACCATGAAAAGACCTATTTATCCCAACTCTCTGCTTTCTGATGGTAAGCCAATTCTCCAACTAAACTAATAAATTACCTCTAACCCCATGTGATCTGCTCTCATGTATTAAACTACGTCTGGCACCTTATCAAATGCTTCTAGAAATCCAGATAGACAACATTTACAGGATCCCTATTATCTTGTTTGTTACATCCCAAAGCCTTTTTTGTTACATCTTCAAAGAACACTAACAAATAGTCAAATATGATTCACTCTTCATAAATCCATGCTGACTCTGATGGATTGCATTTTGGGACTTTTCAAAATTTCCGGTTATTACTTCCTTAATAATGGATTCTAATGATTTTGCAATGTCACATGTTAAACTAATTGGTTTGTAGTCTCCAACTTTCTGCCTCCCTCCCATTTTGAATAAGAGTGTGATAATAACGTATTCTATTCACTGGAACCTTTCCTGCACCCATGGAATTTTGGAATATCATCAGCAATGGGTCCCCTAACTCTGCTGCTGCCATTTCCTTGAAGACCCGAAGATGTAGGCCATCAGGCCTTGGGGACTGTCTGCCTTCAATCCTACTGGTTTGCTCAGTACTTCTTCCCTCATGATGATGATCGTTGTAAGTTCCTCACTTTCTATAAGCTCTGAAAGGACAGTGGAAGCAGATTCAACAGCTATATTAAAAGGCAATTGGAGAACTATGAACACACAGAGTAGGAGCAGATTGCTTAGATCCCCAGGCCTGTTCTGCTGTTCAATACTAGAAGCAGGGGGGAATGGATTTGGAAGGCTATTTGGAAATAACAAGAGAGTGAAATAAATTGAAAGCTCTTTTTAAGCAGCCAGTCTCTTTCCATGCAGTACTGTGAGTTAGAAAGTCCCATGTTCAAGTCCCACTCCAGGACTTCAGCACAGAAATCCACATTGGTGCTCTAGAATAGTGTATGGAGTGCTGTGGCGCAAAAGGCAAAGTCTTTCAGATGTTAAACCAAGGCCTAGCCTGTCATTTCCAGAGAATGGAACATGATATTGCACAATTTCAAAGCAGAGTAGGGAGTTGTTAAGTTGTGTACCCTGGCCAATATGTATTCCTCAATCAATATCAAAAATAATCACCAATAAAGTACCTGATGAAGCAGCAGCACTCTGAAAGCTAGTGCTTCCAAAAAAACTTGGAGAAAGTGAGGACTGCAGATGCTGGAGATCAGAGTCGAGAGTGTGATGCTAGAAAAGCACAGCAGGTCAGACAGCATCCAAGGAACAGGAGAATCAACGTTTCAGGCAGCAGCCCTTCATCAGGAATCATTCCCAAAACATTGATTCTTCTGCTCCTCGGACGCTGTCTGACTGGCTGTGCTTTTCCAACACCATACTCTCTACTTCCAAATAAACCTGCTGGACTATAAGCTGGTGTTGTGTGATTTTAACTTTGTCCACCCCAGTCCACCACTGGCACCTCCACGTCATAATCAATCTGGTCTTTATCGCATTGCTGTTTGTGTGGGTTCACTCTCTGCTGAGCTGATGTGTTCCCTGGTCTGCCCTGAGCTCTTCCCAGGACAGAACTGCAATTTGTGTGCCACGCTTGCTACAGTGCAGCAATGATTCCACTTCAGAGTATTTCGTTGGCTGCAAAATATCTTGAGATGCCCAGTGATCATGAAAGGAGGTTCATAAATGCAAGTCTTTCTTTGTACCTCCACAGTTCTGTGAAACAGGTACACTTAAAAAGGCACAGGTCCTAAGAAACATACTCTGCGGTCAATTGAATCAAGCTTCAACTGACACACAGAATAAAATCTCAATTACAAGACCAGTTCTGTCCACCTCAACTTCCTAAATCATTTCAATATGCTCAATAAAATCAAGACCATGCTGAATTAAAAGTTGTGATTCCTGATCGATTCAAAGAAGCAGCAGATATTTTTCCCCCTTTATTCTTTCAGGGAATGTTGGTAGTACTGACATGGCAAGTATTCTTTTTTGATTAGATTCCCTACAATGTGGAAACAGGCCCGTTGGCCCAACAAGTCCACACCGACCCTCCGAAGAGTAACCCACTCAAACACATTCCCTAAACCGTATTTGGCCTTCAATTGAGTGTCCTGTTAGGCCATTTCAGAGGGCGGTTAAGAGAGAACACCTTGTTGTGGAACTGGAGTCACAAGGAGGCCAAACCAGCAGATTTGCTTTCCTACAGATCGCTAGTGAATCTGATCAATCTTTACAATCATGGACAACAGTTTCATGGTCATCATTAGCTTTCAAATGCAGATTTATTAATTGAATGTAAATTCCACCAGCTGCTGTGAATCTGTGTTCCCACGGCATTAGCATGGTACTTCGAATTATGAGTCCACTGACATTACTGTTACGATCCCAGTTGATGGCACAACTGTACAAGCCAGATCCTAGAATAAAGTATGGCTTGATACAGCAGTTTTCGTTTTGCTAGTTAGTTAAAGTGGTGGTTAGTCACTGAATTATATATATCTGAAACCACAGATTTTCTTCATCAGCAGAACAGATGTTTATTACACAAAAGAATGAAAGAAAACTAATCAAACTAAATATAGAAGACAGCTAGAAATATCTAAAATAAACAGTAAATTAAAGTTTCAACCTGTTTCTCAACATTAACCATTATGAAGACTCAAGTCCAGAGAAATTACAACCCCTACCTCAACTCCTTAAGTTTCTGCTTAACTAACTCCTGACAATTCCTTTGCTGTGGAGTTTGGAGACAATTTAATGAGCCCTTTCAAGTCTGGATACACAATCTTTTCACACATCTGAGAGCCTAAACTTTCCCAGTTCAATAACCTGCAGACTTCTCACCAAACTCTCCTGATTTAGAAGTTTCACAGCCATCTGGATAGCAGTAACAGGATAGGTCAGAGTCAGCATGGATTTATGAAGGGGAAATCATGCTTGACTAATCTTCTGAAATTTTTTGAGAATGTAACTCTGAAGATGGACAAGGGAGATCCAGTGGATGTAGTATACCTGGACTTTCAGAAAGCCTTTGATAAAGTCCCACATAGGAGGTTAGTGAGCAAAATTAGGGTATTGGGGCAAAATACTGACATGGATTGAAAATTGATTGGCTGACAGGAAACAAAGAGTAGTGATAAACAGCTCCCTTTTGGAATGGCAGGTGGTTACCAGTGGTGTGCCGCAGGGATCATTGCTGGGACCGCAGCTTTTCACAATGTACACTAATGCTATGGATGAAGGTATTAAAAGTAATATTAGCAAATTTGCTGACGACACAAAGCTGGGTGGCAGGGTGAAATGTGAGGAGGATGTTAGGAGAATACAGGGTGACCTGGACAGGCTTGGTGAGTGGATGGATGCATGGCAGATGCAGTTTAATGTGGATAAATGTGTGGCAAGAACAGGAAGGCAGATTACTACCTAAATGGAATCAAGTTAGGTAAAGGGGCAGTACAACGAGATCTAGATGTTCTTGTACATCAGTCAATGAAAGCAAGCATGCAGGTACAGCAGGCAGTGAAGAAGGCTAATAGCATGCTGATCTTCATAACAAGAGGAATTGAGTATAGAAGCAAAGAGGTCCTTCTGCAGCTGTACAAGGCCCTGGTGAGACCGCACCTGGAATATTGTGCGCAGTTTTGGTCTCCAAATTTGAGGAAATTTGGCTATTGAGGGAGTGCAGCATAGATTCACGAGGTCAATTCCCGGAATGGCGGGACTATCTTACGCTGAAAGATTGGAGCGACTGGGCTTGTATACGCTTGAGTTTAGAAGGCTGAGAGGGGATCTGATTGAGACGTATAAGATTATTAAAGGATTGGACACTCTGGAGGCAGGAAGCATGTTTCCGCTGATGAGTGAGTCCCGATCCAGAGGATACAGTTTAAAAATAAGGGTTATGCCACTTAGAACAGAGTTGAGGAGAAACGTCTTCACCCAGAGAGTGATGGGGGTACGGAATGCTTTGCCCCAGAAGGCTGTGGAGGCCAAGTCTCTGGATACTTTCAAGAAAGAGTTGGATAGAGCTCTTAAGGATAGTGGAATCAAGGGTTATGGGGATAAGGCAGAAACAGGATACTGATTGAGGATGATCAGCCATGATCATAATGAATGGTGGTGCTGGCTGGAAGGGCAGAATGGCCTACTCCTACGCCTATTGTCTATTGTTTATTGTCTAATGTTTCTGCTGAGATGACATGTTGCTTGGTCTGCTCTGAGCTCTTTCCAGGAGAGAAACTGACCTTACTTCTGAATTTAACTCTGGTATCTTTTGAACACAGTTGAAGAATGTGCTCAATCCTAGACTCTTTTAAACTGAAAGAAAAGGTGACCGCTTTATTTCTTTATATCATAAACACCTTTCAATTGGACCTGAGGGCTCCATGGTCACTTGCTTTCTGACAAATGCTGAATTTTATCACTATTCCTTCTGCAACCTTGATTTTGTTGTTAAAAGAAAACCCTTTACAGAAATAACTAACACACACCTGCCTCCATTTTGAAATTCAAATTCCATAATTGATATTAATACATATACGCCATTGCCTCCTCATAATTTAACATACTTCTTCAGTTAACAGCAAGAAGCTTTAAATCTTCAAATGTGCTTTGGAATGGAGATTTGTATCTAATCACCACTCTTCACATCCACTTCCTATAATCCCTTCACTGGTTTGAGACCTTATTTAAATCCTCAATCAGCCCCTCTCCAGATGGTTATATTTTGCTAACTTCAGGGTTTCAAGTTTGAAAAATACAGCCTCACAGCTTGTGTGACATTTTATAAAAGCATGTACTCATTACTGGATATTGCATTACCCATAATTGGAGCTCGCCAAATTATCAGATAATTACCAAAAGATTGCTAGAAAAAGCATTAATTGTTTTGTTGTAGTGGGAGTTGTAAAAGGGTTAATTAACTTGCTGCATTATTTTATCAACTGACGTTTACTGAAATCTCAGATATAAAACATGACTGTAGATGTTGATGTTCGACAGCATTGTCATCCCTGAATCCACTGTTGAGGTCATGGTGTTACCAGTGACCAGACTTTGAACTGGATCGGCCATATAAATACAGTGGTTTCAACAGAAGTTGGGAGTTCTGAGTTGAGTAACTCATCTCCTGACACCCCAAAGCCTTTCCACATGTACAAAGCAGAAGACAGGAATGTGATTAATTAGTTTTCAATTAACTGGATGAGTGCAGCTTCAACAACATTCAAGAAGCTCAACACAATCCAGCACAATGCAGCCACTTGATTAGCAACACTCTATTCCCGATGAAGGGCTTTTGCCTGAAATGTTGATTTTCCTGCGCCTTGGATGCTGCCTGACCTGCTGTGCTTTTCCAGCACTTTTCTGATCTAAACACTCTACCACTGTCAATATTCATATCCCTCAACCACTGACACACCGTTGCTGAAATGTGTACCATCTACAAGATACACTGTAGCAGCTAAGGTCCCTTCGACAGCACTTTCCTAACCCAAGACCAGGACTATTTGGAAGGACAAGGGCAGTAGATAAATGGAATCACCACCATCTTAAAGTCCCCTTCTGGGCTCCTCACCTCCTGACCTGGAACTATATCAATGATTTCTTTTGTCACTGGGTTAAAATCCCAGAGCTCCCTCTCTATCGCAACAATGGGAGTCCCTACACCCCCAGCGCCTCAGTGACTCACAAAGGTGGCTCATCATCATCTTCTCCAGAATACCAGGGATGGGCAAATAGATGCTTGAGCTAGCCAGCAATGCCCATGTTCCAAGAACAAATAAAAAATATTTTCTCCAGTCCTTCTCTGGTTGTAAAGATAATTCAGAATAATGACATTTTGTAAACAGAACATTGAACATGGCCTCAGGAGCTTTTGGGGAGGGATGAGGAGGAGGGGGAAAGTGAGGGGTGGACTGAGTCCCAACTTTCCATAACTTTTTGTGTGATGATTCCTGTCATCCCTGTGAATTATCTTCCTCTAACCCTGCACTATAAGTCACAGTATTTCTCCATCTAACCCTGTTGAAACCTTTTACCATTTAACCCCCTGATGAGATAGCCACCAGTGATTCATCAAGGTACAAATATGCTGACTGTAGATCACAGAACACCTACAGTGTGGATGCAGGCCATTCAGCCCATTGAGTCGACACCAACCCTCGGATGAGCATCCCACTCAATCCCTGCAACCCTGCGTTTCCTAGTCAGCTAACCTGCACACCCTGAATAATTTGGCATTCCCAATCCAACTAACTAGCGCACCTTTGGACTGTGGGAGGAAACCAGACACACAGAGGAAACTCACACAGGCACAGGGAGAGTGTGCAAACTCCACACAGAGAGTCGCCTGAGGCTGAAATTGAACCCAGGTCCCTGGTGCTGTGAGCCACCCTTTCTTTAAAGGTTCACTATTGAATCTGCTTCCACTGCCCTTTCAGGCAGTTACTCCAACTCTTAACAACTCACTGTTAAAGATGTATATTTAGAAAGTAGCACTTTGAGCAAGTGACCACCATGATAGTAGAAGTCAACAAGTATGGTCAGCAAGTTAATTTGCTCATACATTTGGTGAGGGACTAACTAACCCCAGGACTATTTTCCCTATGAGTGCCTTCACTGATTGCAAATATTTGTTGCCATTGATCTGTGACTAACCTGATTATTTGGGTAAGATTTGTGACCTCCCTAACCTCTACCAAGTCTCAATTAGAAGTTACTGGCACAAGCCAGACAAGTGTACTCTACCCATTCCAGCACAGACATGACTGCATCCAAAAGGGTCAGCTCCGAGTTGGTTCATGAAGAGAAAGCTAAGTGCCAATCCCATTCACTGATATTATCACAGACTTCCAACAGCTCCACTCCTGATTCTGCCTTCCAATTTCCCATTTCCAATCCTTATTCACCACTCCCACACCCCAATCCTCAATACACATTCCCAATCCTCATTCCTCATTCCCATTTTTCATTCTCAATTCACCATTCCCATTCCCCATCCTTAGTCCCCATTCCTCATTCTCAATTCCCTTTCATAATGCCCTTTTCCCTGCCCCCAATTCCCCTTTTCTCATTCCTTATTACTTATTCATAATTCTCCACTGTTCTGTTCCCCAATCCTATATATTACCTCTCCACTGGGAGTGACAGTGTTTCCCAGGCTCCGTGCCAGGACAGCGAGAGTTGATGCTGGCAGTCAGGGATCGGATAGCTGTGTACTGAATCCCTAGGGAAGCACAGACCAGGAGAAGGATGGTTTTCCAAGAGCACTCCATCATTGCGATATTACATCACAGCCACAATCTTCTCACTGTCCAACAATAGGAGAGGAATTAGACACTTGATCAGTGATCAGATTAACCCTAAGTTTCCTTTCAGAGAGACAGAGACTCCTTGAGAGATTAAATAGATCACATGTGAAATAGATTCCTGGACAACTATACCAACTTTTGACAATGAATGGATAATTATTATTTTAATTTCAATTTAATGAGATATAGCAGGGGAAATCTTAACACAAATTTCATAGCTGAACTTGACTGAATGTTGTTTAAATGTACTGTTAACAAACTCAGTAACTGCTGCACATTGTGAGACCAGATACATCGAAAAACAAGTACAGTTTAGAATCATACACAACAGATAGTTATTGATAAATAGGTTTGCGGTGGGATCTGCAGGCGGTAAGTGACATTGCCTGAGCAGGTAGGGTAGGGCTGAGAAAGGAAGGATTGGGAGAGACAGAGAGGGTAAGGGTAAAGATGAAAGTGGAGAGGAGGCAAGGAGAGAGAAGAAATGGCTGAGTGGGGAAACAGAGAGAGGTAAGAACAGAGGAGGGAGAGGCTGAGTGATGGAGAAGGGCGGGGAGAGTGGCTGAAGGGAGGGGCAAAGAGAGGGAGAAAGCTCGAGAGGGGGTTGCATTGGGAGGGAGGAGTGGCAGAGAGAAGTGGCTGATAGAGGGGAGGCCAAACTGCAAGGGATGTGTAAAGGGCGGAGGGGCTGAGAGCAGGATGCAGGGAGCAGAGAAAGGACAGGGTCAGAATGAGAGGGAAGGTCTGAGAGAGGTTGAGAAATCAGGAGTCGGTGGAGAAGTTGTGCACGACAACAATAACCTGCATTTCCATAGCAGGTTCAATGCAGTTAAATGCCCCGGTTGCCACATTATTATTCTATTTGTTTTTGGTAATGTGCATGTCACTGGCAAGGCCTGTATTCATTGCCCCTCCTTTGCTGCCCTTGAGAAGGGCAGTGTGAATCTGAACATAAAGCAAGTCTATTACTACCTGCAACTAACTCAGAAACTGTTCTTGATCACAAACACCAGCCCTGCCAGTTCAATTCAAACCAGTTACCTATACATCCTGACAGCCACACAGACACCAGGATGTCAGGGTCCCTGTGTGTCTGCATAGTCTGACAGTCCCAGACATGTGTGCATGCACACTGACAGTCTGGAGATTTGTCTGCACATTCTCTGACAGCTCAGACACTGTAAGCACTCTGACAGCTAGAGTACGTGTGTACACATACACACTGACAGCCCTAGACATGTATGTACACACACACACTGACAGCCCTAGACATGTACACACACACACACTCTGACAGCCCTAGACATGTACACACACACACACTGACAGCCCTAGACATGTATGTACACACACACACTGACAGCCCTAGACATGTACACACACACACACTCTGACAGCCCTAGACATGTACACACACACACTCTGACAGCCCTAGACATGTACACACACACACACACTGACAGCCCTAGACATGTACACACACACACACTGACAGCCCTAGACATGTATGTACACACACACACTCTGACAGCCCTAGACATGTACACACACACACTCTGACAGCCCTAGACATGTACACACACACACACACTGACAGCCCTAGACATGTACACACACACACACACTGACAGCCCTAGACATGTACACACACACACACTCTGACAGCCCTAGACATGTACACACACACACTCTGACAGCCCTAGACATGTACACACACACACACACTGACAGCCCTAGACATGTACACACACACACACTGACAGCCCTAGACATGTACACACACACACACTCTGACAGCCCTAGACATGTACACACACACACTCTGACAGCCCTAGGCATCTATATATACACAAACTCTGGCAACCCTAGGCATGTATATATACACATATACTCTGACAGCCCTGTGCATGTATATAAACACAGACAGACAGCACTAGGCATGTGGATATACACACACTTGGACAACCCTCGGCACGTGTATATACAGACACTGACGGGCCTGGGTGTATGTGTATATACACACACACTCTTGACCAATGGCCTGGAGACTGGCAATGTGGAGACTGTGTCCACACTTTAACAGTCTAAGAACTGTGTGCATACAAACTGTTGGATGGGGATCTGTTGTACACATTCTGACAGCCTGGGGTTTGTGTATATGCACACTGACAGCCTGGAGACTGTGTATACGCATTCTGACAGCCCAGGGATTGTGTATATGCACACTGACAACCTGGAGATTTGGACACAGTGCCCAATTCATGTGCCCACTCTCTGAGAATATCTCTGCTCTCCAGCCTCCCCTGCTCCGGTTTCAGTCAGTGCCGGACCCTGTGACCGGGAGGTGGGGAAGGGCCGGCCGCTCGGGGACGCTGAAGACCGGGTTCTGCGAGGTTCCTGTCTCTGTGAGCAGAGGGGAGTGGCTGGGCTATGGAGAAGAGGGTTCAAATCCCGGGCTGCGGGAACTGCTTCACTCTCCCCGTTCATTTACCAACAGGAAACAAATTCCCCGGGGGGTTGGTTTATGCTGCCAGAGCCTCTGAAAAAGGAATAACTGAAAAGAGCGAGCGACTCCCTCTTTTACAAAAAAAAATCCTCGGAGTTTTTTTTTGGGAAGTGTGCGCAGGACCAAATACTTTAAGAACTTCAAGACACCCTCCCCTTCCCAAACACTCACCTCTCTCTCTCTGGATGAACACACTCCAGCAATATCAGCGTCAGACTCCTTCCAAAGGATCCATTGCTCAGTCTGGGCTATATTCCCCTATATTGTTGGGATGTAAGAGGCTCCCTGTCTGGTAGCATCCCCTGCAGCCCTGAGCGGGGGCTGGACAGGATTTGAGGATTCACCTCTCCAGTTATCCCCCTCTCTCTCTCTCTCTCCCTGCCTCCTTCCCCAGTGCACACTCGCTGTTATCAGGCAAGTCACTGGAGTCTCATTCACCGCTCTCTGCAGTTTTAACACATTGCTGTGCACAGGCAGGCTAACGGTAACTTTTTGCAAGCCCTGGCTCTGAACGTACACTCTGCAAGGCACGGAAAGATCCCACAGCCGCGTGAGTGCTGGGGGAAGGTTATCTGTCCCGAACAGATCTGGCTTCCTGACGTCCTGGCCCGGTGTTTGTCCCAGCCAGCACACCTTGCATGTCATCAAAGCCTCTGGGATCCTGCTGTGCGCCAGTTCTTGGAATGGTTACAGCGCTCAAGGAGAACGTTCGGCCCATCCTCCCTGTGCCAAGTTTTACCCCTTAACCCGCTGCCAGTAACTCACTCGGTGCTGTAATCCTACACAATCTTCCTTTTTCTTCCCCAGAACAATCCAATTCCTTTCTGACAGTGTCGATTGAACCTGCCTCCACAGGACCCTCGGACAACCCCTAACCTCTCCCCCAGGAAAACATTTATTTTTAATTGTTGCAGGTCGCCATTTCGTTTCACAAAAAAAAAATCCTGCAGATACTGGAATCGAAAGTAGACAGGCAGGAGGCTGGGGGAACACAGCAAGGCAGGCAGTATCGGGGATGGAGACATAGCAAGGCAGGCAGCATCAGGAGGGAGAGGGACACAGCAAGGCAGGCAGTATCAGGAGGGAGAGGGACACAGCAAGGCAGGCAGTATCGGGGATGGAGACATAGCAAGGCAGGCAGCATCAGGAGGGAGAGGGACACAGCAAGGCAGGCAGTATCAGGAGGGAGAGGGACACAGCAAGGCAGGCAGTATCGGGGATGGAGACATAGCAAGGCAGGCAGCATCAGGAGGGAGAGGGACACAGCAAGGCAGGCAGTATCAGGAGGGAGAGGGACACAGCAAGGCAGGCAGCATCAGGAGGGCGAGGGACACAGCAAGGCAGGCAGCATCAGGAGGTGGAGAAGTCAATGTGTCAGCTATAACGAAGAGGGGTTACACCTGAAACATTGGCTTGCTGTGTTCCCCTCCCTCCTGATGCTGCCTGCCTTGTTGTGTTCCCCACCCTCCTGATGCTGCCTGCCTTGCTGTGTTCCTCTCCCTCCTGATGCTGCCTGCCTTGCTGTGTTCCCCAGCCTCACGATGCTGCCTGCCTTGCTGTGTTCCCCTCCATCCTGATGCTGCCTGCCTTGCTGTGTTCCCCCAGCCTCCTGATGCTGCCTGCCTTGCTGTGTTCCCTCTCCCCCCGATACTGCCTGCCTTGCTGTGTTCCCTCTCCCTCCTGATGCTGCCTGCCTTGCTGTGTTCCCTCTCCCCCCGATACTGCCTGCCTTGCTGTGTTCCCTCTCCCTCCTGATGCTGCCTGCCTTGCTGTGTCCCTCTCCCTCCTGATACTGCCTGCCTTGCTGTGTATCCCCACCCTCCTGATGCTGCCTGCCTTGCTGAGTTCCCCTCCCTCCTGATGCTGCCTGCCTTGCTGTGTCCCCCTCCCTCCTGATGCTGCCTGCCTTGCTGTGTTCCCCTCCCTCCTGATGCTGCCTGCCTTGCAGTGTTCCTCTCCCTCCTGACGCTGCCTGCCTTGCTGTGTTCCCCTCCCTCCTGGTGCTGCCTGCCCTGCTGTGTTCCCCAGCTTCCTGACGCTGCCTGCCTTGCTGTGTTTCCCCAGCTTCCTGATGCTGCCTGCCTTGCTGTGTCCCTCTCCCTCCTGATGCTGCCTGCCTTGCTGTGTCCCCCCAGCCTCCTGATGCTGCCTGCCTTGCTGTGTCCCTCTCCCTCCTGATACTGCCTGCCTTGCTGTGTCCCTCTCCCTCCTGATGCTGCCTGCCTTGCTGTGTTCCCCTCCCTCCTGATGCTGCCTGCCTTGCTGTGTTCCCCTCCCTCCTGATGCTGCCTGCCTTGCTGTGTTCCCCTCCCTCCTGATGCTGCCTGCCTTGCTGTGTCCCTCTCCCTCCTGATGCTGCCTGCCTTGCTGTGTCCCTCGCCCTCCTGATGCTGCCTGCCTTGCTGTGTTCCCCTCCCTCCTGATGCTGCCTGCCTTGCTGTGTCCCTCTCCCTCCTGATGCTGCCTGCCTTGCTGTGTCCCTCGCCCTCCTGATGCTGCCTGCCTTGCTGTGTTCCCCTCCCTCCTGATGCTGCCTGCCTTGCAGTGTTCCCCTCCCTCCTGATGCTGCCTCCCTTGCTGTGTTCCCCTAGTCTCCTGATGCTGCTGACTTGCTGTGTTCTTCCAGCCTCCTGCCTGTCTACTTTTCGTTCCTTTTGTCAATTATTTTAAACTTGCTCCTTTTTGTTCTCAATCTTTTCACCAGTTGGGAGCAGTTTCTCCATATCCACTCCGTCCAGGCCCCTCGTGATTTTGAACCACTCCCTCAGCTTTCCCCAGAGGAAATACAACAGTCCCATCATCTCCAGATCAGTCCTCATGACTAGAATTTCTCATCCCTGGAATCATTCTCTGAACTACTGAACCTGTTCACTTACCCCTGAGGGCCATATTTAGTTTAGTTGGGCTTCTAACAGGAAATCCAGCAGATTCCAGGATTTCTGAATTGATTAGGTTCGATTGAATTCAATTTCCCCATCAGTGGGGATTCGCACTCTGGGATGTTAGCTGTAGCTCCATGATCTGTCCAAATATTGGTAGCTCACGTCCCAAATGGGACTTGTTCCCTCCAGCAGCAATGCGGGACTCCACACTATATAAATGAATAGGGGCTAATTCTCTCTGTCCTCAACCTGCTTCAGTCTTTCCCTTCTAAATGCATCCGGCTTCATATAGTGAAGTGAGCACTGTCTGTAAATTATAATGAGAAACTGTGGGGCAGTGTTCAGAAAGAGTCAGGTGAAAAGAAATTGAAAGCATCCTACCTGCAGCTGCTTCTTCAATCACAATAAATTGTGCAAACCTAGCAAGACCCAGCCTGCTCTTTAATACACTTGAAAATAACTCGGTTGCACAGCCTTATTAGGCATTACAAACCCCAACCATTGGCTGTCTCCCTCTCAAACACAAAAGGCCTGATCACTTGAGCCTGAAAGTACAGCTCCTCCTGTCAATCAGACAGTTACCATCCAAGCTACACTTCAGGAACCTCCCCAGGGATGTATTGCCGAAATGAATAATAATCTCTCCACTGCCACCCACTGACCCTGATCAGGATCCTACCTGCCAAAGACTCGAGCCTTTTTTTTTGACTCCATATGAGTGAAAATAAATCAATAGTTTGCTCAGTTTTATTGTGCATGATCTGGTTCAGATGCCATCCATTGACTTTGCAAATATGATATTGGTAACAGTGCCTTCACCCTGTCTTGTAATAAGTCAGATCTTATTTGCACAGATCTTTATAACATAAAAAGAATCTCTCTGAAGGTGAGCTGACAGCACTGGTAGAATAATGATCTGTCACTCCTCTGGGAAGGTCGTTGAACCCGTCAGTGGGAGTGAACCACAGGATAGAGTGGGCTGTGGCCGTGCTTAAGCAGCAAAATCTGATCTCTCGGGAGGGTCTTCAGCAAGAGAACTGTCAACCTGCATTCAAAACATATGGTATTGATGAGGTACAGGTCACCTCTTCTCATTTGGAGAAGGAAAACATATCTGCTTCCCTCAGATATCAGTTTGGTGTGAACAGTTCTGTCAGTTGTTGTTGAACAGAGACCTTGGAGTGCAGGTTCATAATTCCTTGAAAGTGGAGTTGCAGGTTGACAGAACAGTAAAGAAGGTGTTTGGTATGCTTGCCTTTATTGAGCAGTGTACTGAGTATAAGAGTTGGGAGGTCATGATGCGGCTCTACAGGACATTGGTTAGGCTACTTTTGGAATACTGTGTTCAATTCTGGTCTCCCTGCTATAGAAACCTGAAAGGGTTCAGAAAAGATCTACAAGGATAATGCCAGGGTTGGAGGGTTTGAGCTATAGGGAGAGGTTGAATAAGCTGGGACTGTTTTCCCTGTAGCATCAGAGGCTGAGGGGTGACCTTATAGAGGTTTATAAAATCATGAGGGGCCTGGATAGGGTCAATAAACAAAGTCGTTTTCCCAGGATAGGGGAATTCAAAGCTAGAGGGCATAGGTTTAAGGTGAAAGGGGCAAGATTTAAAAGGTACCTAAGGGGCAACTTTTCACACAGAGGGTGGTGCGTATATGGAATGAGCTGCCAGAGGAAGTGGTGGAGGCTGCTCCAATTACAACATTTAAAAGGCATTTGGATGGGTACACGAATAGGAAGGGTTTGGAGGGATATGGGCCAAATGCTGGCACATGGGACCAGATTAGTTTTAGGATACCTGGTTGGCAAGGATGAGTTTGGCGTGCTGTACAACTCTATGACTATACATGGTTACATTCAATCTGATGTCCGTACATCAAGTACAAAATGGCATGGATGACAGTGGTGTCATGGTAATGCACTGGTATTGGTAATTCAGAGATCCAGTGTAATGTTCTGGAATCACTGGTTGGAATTCCAGCATGGCAGCTGATGGAATTTAAATTTAATTAATAAATGTGGAATACAAAACAATGGGTCACCATGACAACCATTGCAATTGTAAAAACCCCATCAGTAATGTCCCTTAGGGAAGAAAACTCTGCTATTCTGGCTGATATTTGAGTCACATTCCTAATGAGGGGCTTATGCCCAAAACGTTGACTGCCCTGCTCCTCGGATGCTGCCTGACCTGCTGTGCTTTTCCAGCACACATGTTTAACTCTGACTCTCCAGCATCTGCAATCCTCTCTGTATTTGAGTCTGACTGGCCTAATGAAACATTCACTTCACACTCCATGAAAGAAGAATAACAAACAAAAGGAACTGTCAAATTATACATGTGTTAAGTATTTGGTGCAACCAGTTCATAAAACAATCATCTTTACTCAGTCATCTCTGCTGACAGTGTTTGGACCTGATGTTGACTATAGTGTTGCTTGAAAAGAAGATTGAGAGATGCCAGGAGAAGGGAGGGAGGATAAGTTAATGAGCTCCAGCAGATGGCATCGTTTAGTGCCCCGAAATCACAATTTTGGAGATCTGAAGTTTCAGGTGTAGCTGAAGCAGAGTATACACATCATCATTGAGGCAGTCAGCAGGTCTGGCAGCAACTGTGGACAGAGAAAACGTGTCGAGAAACTAAAGGACATTCATTGGACTCAAAACTCTGCTCCTCTCTCCTGTAGAGTTTGACCTTGCGTTTTATTTCAGATTTCCACCATCCGCAGTGTTGTGTTTTTATCATTGAGACAATCTTCATTTCAAGTTGGGTGAAGGATATACCCATGGCTGATAGATTCAACTGTCGATGCAAGGAGAAAGTTAAGTAATGACTGCTGAGAACCTTGCATAGCATTTGCTGAATTTCACGTGAAACATATGAGACGTGGAAGATATTACAGCTTTGTAAATCTTTCTCTTTAATTATGACATCCTTTAAAACCTAAGGTGAATGCCATCATTGGTGCTCCATTCCAAGATGTTCAGTTATTTTATCAGGAACATGCTACTCCATCTAACCAGACAGAACAAGAACTGCTTGTACTAATGTGGCACCGTTAAACACCCAAAGCATTTCCCAAAGATGTGATTAGACACGAAATGTTCAAAGGGAGACTAACAGCTCAGTCAGAGTGATAGATGTTAAGTGTCTCAGTGGAGGTGAGAGAATCAAAGTGAATTCAAAGGAGAGAGGGCAAGGGTGGTAAAATAGAAATAAATAAGCTATTGTTACAGGAGCATATAATCATCAAATGGTTACAGCACTAAAGGAGGCCATTCAGCCTATAGTATCTGTGCTGGCCCTCTGTAAGAGTAGCATGGCAGCTCCACTCCCCTGCAAATGCATTATTTTGAGATAATTATCCAATTTTCTTTCAAAAGCCTCACTTCAGGGGGTGGGAATCAGAACTACAGATCTGAGGATGGAGTAGCTAGTGAACAGCCAAATACAGCATTCAGAAGGTCTGTCAGGAGGGATAGACAGTTAATAGGGCAAAGTTACAGTCAGTGAGATGGGTTAAAGTCTGTCTATTTTAATGCAAGAAGTATCAGGAATAAGGGTGAGGAACTTAGAGCATGGATCAGTACTTGGTACTATGATGTTATGGTCATTATGGAGACTTGGATATCACAGAGGCAGGAATGGCTGTTGGATGTTTCGGGGTTTAGATGTTTCAAAAGGAATAGAGAGGGAGGGAAAAGAGGTGGGGGAGTGGCATTGCTAATCAGTTGTAGTATCACAGCTACAGAAAGGGAGGTCATTGAGGAGAGTTTGTCTACAGAGGGCAGTATAGGTCAAAGTCAAAAACAGGAAAGGAGCAGTCACACTATTTGGAGTTTTCTACAGGCCCCCCTAATAGCAACAGAGACATGGAGGAGCAGATTGGGAGGCAGATTTTAAAAAGATGCAGAAGAAACAGGGTTGTTGGCATGGGTGGCTTTAACTTCCCTATTATTGATTGGAACCTCCTCAGATCAAATAGTTGGATGGAGCAGTATTTGTCAGGCGTGTCTAGGAAGAATTCCTGACTCGATATGTAGATAGACTGACTAGAGGGGAGGCCAAATTGGATTTGATGATTGGCAATGAACCAGGCCGGGTCTCAGATCTCTCGGTGGGAGAGCATTTCAGTGATGGTGATCACAACTTCATGATTGTTACTATAGTCATGGAGAGGGACAGGAGCAGACAGCATGGGAAAGTATTTAATTGGAGGAAGTGGAATTACAATGCTATTAGGCAGGAACTGAGGGGCGTAAATTGGGAACAGTTGTTCTCAGGGAAATGCACAACAGAAATGTGGAGGTTGTTTCAGGAGCACTTGCTGGTAGTGCTGGACAGGTTTGTCCCACTGAGGCAAAGAAGGGATGATAGGGTGAAGGAACCTTGGGTGATAAGGGATGTGGAACAAGTAGTCAAGAGGAAGAAGGAAGCTTACTTAAAGATGAAGAGGCAAAGATCAGACAGGGCTCTAGAGGGTTACAAGGTAACCAGGATGGAACTGAAGAATGAACTCAGGAAAACCAGAAGGCAGCATGAAAAACTTTAGTGAGCAGGATTAAGGAAAAATCTAAGGCATTCTACACTTATGTGAGGAACAAGAGAATGGCCACAATGAGGGTAGGGCCAATCCAGGATAGTGGAGGGAACTTGTGCCTGGAGTCGGAAGAGGTAGGGGAAGTCCTTAATGAATACCTTGCTTCAGTATTCACTACTGAGATGAACCTTGTCATTTGTGAGGACAATGTGAAACAGGCTGATATGCTTGAACAGTTTGATGTTTAGAAGGACGATGTGCTGAAAATTAAAAAAAAATAAGGATAGATAGTCCCCTGGGCCAGACTGGATATACCCAAGGTTACTACGGGAATCGAGGGAAGAGATTGCCGCACCTTTGGCGATGATCTTTGCATCCTCACTGTCCACTGGAGTAGTGCCAGATGATTGGAGGGTGGAAAATGTTATTTCCTTGTTCAAGAAAGGGAATAAGGATAATCCTGGGAACTACAGACCAGTCAGTCTTATGTATGTGGTGGGCAAATTATTAGAGAGGATTCTGAGAGACAGGATTAATGATTACTTGGAAAACTATAGTTTGATTAGAAATAGTCAGTATGGCTTTGTGAGAGGCAGGTCATGCCTCACAACCTTTATTGAATTCTTTGAGGATATGACAAAACACATTGATAAAGGTAGATCTATGGATGTGGTGTATATGGATTTTAGCAAGGTGTTTGATAAGGTTCCCCATGATAGGCTTATTAGGAAATTAAAGAGGCATGGGATACAGGGAAATGTGGCTGTTTCAATACAGAATTGGCTGGCCCATAGAAGACAGAGGGTGGTAGTAGATGAATAGTATTTAGACTGGAGCTTGGTGACCAGTGGTGTCCTAGGACCACTGCTCTTTGTGATTTTTATAAATGACTTGGATAAGGGAGTGGAAGGGTTAGTAAGTTTTCCGGTGACATGAAGGTTAGTGGAGTTGTGATAGTGTGGAGGACTGTTATAGGTTGCAACAGGACATTGACAGGATACAGAACTGGGCTGATTGGTGGCAGATGGAATTCAACCTGGAAAAGTGTGAAGTGATAATTTTGGAACATTGAATTACAGGGTTAAAGGCAGGATTCTTGGCAGTGTGGAAGAACAGAGGGATCTTGGGGTCCATGTCCATAGATCCATGAAAGTTGCCACCCATATTGATAGGATTGTTAAGATGGCATATGGTGTGTTGGCTTTTGTGAGCAAGGGGATTGAGTTTAAGAGCCACGAGGTTAGGCTGCAGCTCTGCAATGCCCTGGTTACACCACATTTGGAATATTGTGTTCAGTTCTGGTCATCTCCTTATAGGAAGGATGTGGAAGCTTTATAGAAGGTGCAGAAGAGATTTACAAGGATGCTGCCTGGACTGGAGGACATGTCTTATGAAGAAAGGTTGAGGGAACTCAGCCTTTTCTCATTGGAGCGAAGAAGGATGAGAGGTGACTTGATAGACGTGCACGAGATGTTGAGAGGTATAGATAAATAGCCAGAGACTTTTTCCCAGGGCAGAAATGTCTATCACAAGGGTGCATAATTTTAAGATGATTGGAGGAAGGGTTAGGGGAGATATCATACTGGCACTGGAACGTGTCCAGCGGAGATTCACACGGATGATCCCTGGAATGGTAGGTCTAACATATGAGGAACGGCTGAGGATCCTGGGATTGTATTCATTGGAGTTTAGAAGATTAAGGGGAGACTTTATAGTGACGTACAAGATAATACATGGCTTGGAAAGGGTGGATGCTAGGAAATTGTTTCCGTTAGGTGAGGAGACTAGGACCCGTGGACACAGCCTTAGAATTAGAGGGGGTCAATTCAGAACAGAAATGCAGAGACATTTCTTCAGCCAGAGAGTGGTGGGCCTGTGGAATTCATTGCCGCAGAGTGCAGTGGAGGCCGGGACGCTAAATGTCTTCAAGGCAGAGATTGATAGATTCTTGTTGTCTCGGGAAATTAAGTGCTACGGGGAGAATGCGGGTAAGTGGAGTTGAAATGCCCATCAGCCATGATTGAATGGTGGAGTGGACTCAATGGGCCGAATGGCCTTACTTCCACTCCTATGTCTTATGGTCTTATGATCTCATGGTCAGAGGTAGGTTCTTTACACAGGGAGGGGTGGGTGTGTGGAATAAACAGCCAGCAGTGGTTGTAGAGTCACATACATTAGGGACATTTAAGCGACTCTTGGATAGGCACATGGATGATAGTAAAATGTGTGGTATGTAGGTTAGTTTGATCTTAGAGTAGGATAAAAGGTCAGCACAACATTGAGGGCCGAAGGGCCTGTACTGTGCTGTACTGTTCTATGTTCTATGTTCAAGCTGCCTCAGGCAGTGCATTCTAGACTTTAACTATTTGTTGTGTAAGAAGGATTTTCTAAATTTGCTTTTACTTCCTTTACAGGTCACCTTTAATGAACTTCCTCTGGTTCTTAACCGTGCCGCCAATGAGAATGATGTGTCCCTGCACTCCCTTGTGGTTTTGAATACCTCTGCCTTATTCCTTTTCTCTAAGGGGAACTGTTCCAGCCTCCCCAGTTTATCCACGCAAATGAGGTCTGACACCACTCTTATGAACCTTTTCAACATCCTTTTAAAGCCATCATACCCTTTCTAAAGATAAAAACCTAAACATTTTCAACACTGTGATTGAGTTCACACATTGAAACTTGGGTAATTCATCGTGGCCTGTGCCTTTGCAGAATGCAATTGTCCTCTCACTGACTCAGGGAAACACAGTGATGTCAATGTTTTAAGTCAGTGGCCTTTCATCAGACACACTGTCAACTCTTTTGCCCTCTCCACAGATGCTTCCTGATCTGTTGAGTATTTCCAGTACTTTCAGATCTACAGAAATTTCCTTTTTTTTGGAATTTGCCTTTCTGTCCTTATTCACCATATTCCCACTGACCTCCTAAGCCATGTGGGAAATTTGTCGTTAATATAAATGATTTAGATGAGAATATAGACGCCATGTAAGTTTCAAACTTTAGTAAGTTTACGTATGACACCAAGGTTGGTGGTGTAGTGGACAGTGAGGAAGGTTTTCTAAGTTTACAAAGAGATCTTGATCAGTTGGGTTAATGGGCTGAAGAGTGGCAGATGACTTTTAATTTGGATAAATGCAACATGTTTCATTTTGGTAAAACAAACAAGAGCAGACTTATACAGTTAAAAGTAAGGCCTTGGGTGTTGTTGTGGAACAGAGAAACTGTGAGGTTTAGGTATATAATTCTTTGAAGTTTCATCACATATAGATAGTGTGTTTAAGAAGGTGACTAGCTTCATTACTCAGGCCTTTGAGTTTAGGAGTTGGGATGTTGGTGAAGCTTCTTCTGGAGTATTGTGTCCAGTTCTGGTCACCCTGTTATAGGAAGGATATTATTAAGGTGGAGAGGGTTCAGAAGAGATTTATCAGGATATTGCCAGGAACGGAGGGTTTGAGTTATGGGGAGAGGCTGAATAGGGTGGAACTGTTTCCCCTGGAGTGTAGGCAATTATGTACCTTATGTAGTTTTATAAACTCACGATGGGTACAGATAAGGTGAATGGCAGATGTCTTTTCCCTGGGGTGAGGGATTCAAGATCAGGGGCACATTTTTAAGGTCAAAGGAGAGAGATTTAAAACAGATATGACGGGCAATTTCTTTATGTAGAGAGTACTTCATATGTGAAATGGACTTCCAGAGGAAGTAATGGAATGTGGGTACAGTTACAATGTTTAAAGACATTTAGACAAGTACATGATTAAGAAATGTTTGCAGGGCCGAGTGCCAGCAGGTGGGAGTAACTTAGTTTGGGATTCTGTTCAGGATGGACTGGTTGGACCAAAGGGTCTGTTTCCATGCTGTATGACTCTTTGACTCAATAACACAAAACAATTAAATAAGTAACAACAGATGACACCTACACAGCATCGATAACAGCTCAGGATGCTTCATAGGAGCACTATCAGAAATGAAACTTTACATTGAGCCACAAAAAGAGATATTAGGCCAGATGGTCAACAAACCCTGTTCAGTAAAAGCTTTAAAAGATCTTAAAGAGATCTGAGATGGAGAAAGAGTCGAAGGGAATTTCTCGAAATGGAGAAAGGTGACCAGTGGTGTTCCACAGAGGCCATTATTGGGGCCATTGTTGTTTGTAATATACATAAATGATCAGGAAGAGGGCACTGTCAGTATGGTCAGCAAGTTTGTAGATGACGCAAAGATTGGTGGAGTAGCAGAAAGCATAAGAGACTGTCAGAGAATACAAGAGAATATAGATAGACTGGAGAGTTGGGCGGAATATTGGCAGATGGCTTTCAATCCAGACAAATGTGAGGTGATGCATTTAGGCAAGTCTAATTCTAGAACGAATTATACAATGAATGGAAGCGCCTTGGGAAAAGTTGATGGGCAGAGAGATCTGGGAGTGCAGGTCCATTGTACCTTGAAGGTTGCTACACAGGTGGATAGAGTGGTCAAGAAGGCATATAGTATGCTTGCCTTCATTGGCCCGGGTATTGAGTATAAGAGCTGGCAAGTCATGTTAAAATTGTACAAGACATTGGTTCGGCCGCATTTAGAATACTATGTACAGTTCTGGGCGCCACATTACCAAAAGGATGTAGATGCTTTGGAGAGGTGCAGAGGAGGTTTATGAGGATGTTGCCTGGTATGGAAGGTGCTAGCTATGAAGAGAGGTTGAGTAGGTTATTTTCACTAGAAAAAAGGAGATTGACGGGGGACCTGATTGAGATTTACAAAATCATGAAGGGTATAGACAGGGTGGATAGAGACAAGCTTTTTCCCAGGGTGAAGGATTCAATAATGAGAGGTCACACTTTCAAGGTGAGAGGTGGAAAGTTTAAGGGGGTTACACGTGGCAAGTACTTCACAAAGAGGATGGTGGGTGTTTGGAATGCGTTGCCAGCAGAGGTGGTAGAGGCAGGCACGGTAGATTCATTTAAGCATGAGTAGGTGGGGAGCAGAGGAAAACAAATGCTTAGGAATTGACCGACAGATTTAGACAGTACATTTGGATAAGCTCAGGCTTGGAGGGCCGAAGGGCCTGTTCCTGGGCTGTAAAGTTTCTTTGTTTTTTGAAAAGTTTTGGGAGGATACAATTAAAAATGGAGATGTGCAGAGGACCAGAATCGGAGGTAGGTGGACCCCTTGTTGTTATTATAATCAAAGTGTTTAGACATGTTATGTGACATACACCTAGCGACTTTGACCAGACCCTTGGAAGGTTGCAAGGCTACAAGAAGTTACAGAGACAGGGAGGAGACAGAGAATGCAATTGCTCAGGCTGTCGTTTAGAATTCAGTCTGTGAAACTTTCTGCTTTCTACAAGCTGTTACACAGGCTCCTTGGGATATTGAGTTGAGAGTGTGTTGCTGGAAAACGTACAGCAGGTCAGGCAGCATCTGAGCAGCAGGAAATCGATGTTTTGGGCCAGTGCCCTTCATCAGGATATTGAGCCTTGTTGATCATAAGCTGCAGGCAATAGCTGCAGATTCAGAGCAAAGTGGCTGACTCTTAACTGCCCTCTGAGCAATTAGGTTTGGGGAATAAATGCAGGCCCAACCAATGATGCCCACATCCCATAGATGAATAAAAAAAGGCACAGGTTCATAGCCAGGGGAAAATCTTGGAAAGCAGTTCAGTGGTTCTTGTTTACAACAGATGCTGAACTGATTCCTGTGATTCTTGCGTTGGTCTGAATACTGTTTCTCAATTATCCTTCTCTGAATGCTTTTGCTGGTTTACAAGAGGTTGCTCTCTGACTGTTAATTAAAAGTCACAGCTGACAGTAACTCGTGATGGAAAGATAAACTTATTTCCTTCAGGCTTGAAATGGCTTTAACTGCAGAGAATAAGAAGAGCTCCCTACTTGCTGCTGGGTTGAAGGCTTCTCGCTATCTTGTCCTTCGCTTCAAGAAGTTCAGCTACCTGAGAATTAATCATGTAGTTGTTGTTAGACAGAAAACCTTTGTCATTGGTAATTGGTCCCGAGTCCACAACCCAATGCTCCATTTGAACAACTCTTTGGCTCCAGTTTATTTACAACCACTGCTGTGATCCACAGCTGTACAAACCATCTTCACAATAAATACCAGCTCATTTGCTTTCAAGCCTTTCAGTAATCCTGGAAATCCTTGTTTTAAAACAGTTCTTTTCTCATTTCACCACACAATTAAACATATAGAGAAAAGTACAATATTTACACTTGTCATAACCTCAAGATCTGTTAATGTACTTTATGGCCAGTTAAATCATTTTGAGATGTGGTCATGATTGCAATGTAGGAAATATGGCAGCCTATCTACACACAAGTCCCATAAACAACAAGGTGGTAATGCCCAGATAATCTGCTTCTGTGATGTTAGTTTTAGGATAAATATTGACCACCATGCTGCAGGTATCTCCCCCCTGTTCTGCTTCACAATAGTGCTAGGAGGTCATTCACACCTACCTGAGAGGGCAGAAGAGGATATCGTTTATCATCTTATCCAAAAGGCTTCACATCACAGGAAGGTGATGGCCTAGTGGTACTATTGTGAGGCTATTAATCCAGAAACCCAGGGAATCTTCTCAGGACCTGGGTTCAAATCAATATTTGAATTTGAATTCAAAAATAATCTGGAATTAAGAGTCTAATGATGACCATGAAACCATTGTTGATTATCAGGAAGGAAGAACCCATTTGGTTCACTCATGCCTTTTAGGGAAGAAAATCTGCCGGGTCTGCTGTGGTTCCAGGCCCACAACAATGTGGTTGGTTCTTAACTGCCCTTTGGGCAATTAGCGATAGGTGATAAATGCTGGTGCAGCTAATGATGTCCACATCCCATGAGTGAATTTAAAAAGATCTGACAGTGCAATACTCCCTCATTATTGACCATGTAACTGTAGAGTGCTCCTTCAATACTGATCCTCCAGCAGTGTAGTGCTCCCTCAGCATTGACACCATAACAGTACAGCACTCCCCCAGCAGTGCCCTGACAAATGAGCCAAGCTGACAGGTCATGGAAACAAAAGCAAAAGATACTAAGGCCTGCAAAACTGTCCAGACTTAGTACCACAAGCATTGAGAGATGTCCACAGCTGGTTCTGCTAGGATCTTCTCTGGGCATATTTGCTGCCACCAAACCTTCTGGTAATGCAACTGTAAGAGACTTACTGGTATTAAGTGGTGAAGGATTAACCACTAATAAGTTTTTGGCAAAGGAGCCACATACTTAAGTATATGACCTATTATATCTTCCCTTCAGTCAAAGATGTTTTTGGGATAAATATTGGTCACCATGCTGCAGACCATCTCCCCCCTGTTCTGCTTCACAATAGTGCTACAGGGTCATTCGCACCTACCTGAGAGGGCAGAAGAGGATATTGTTAGCAATTAAAGTTCAACCAAAACAATGTCTTCAAACAAAACAATTTCAAGTGCAAGTGATGCAGGGAATCTTTGTGAGACTTAAGATAGGGGCAGCATGGTGGCTCAGTGGTTAGCACTGCTGCCTCATGGTACCAGGGTCCCAGGTTCGATTCCAGTCTTGGGTGACTGCCTGTGTGGAGTTTGCACATTCTCCCCGTGTCTGGGCGGGTTTGCTCCGGTTTCCACCTGCAGTCCAAAGATGTGCAGGTCAGGTGAATTGGCCACGCTAAATTGCCCATAGTGTTAGGTGCATTAGTCAGAGGGCAATGGGTCTGGGTGGGTTACTCTTCGGAGGGTCGGTGTGGACTTGTTGGGCCAAAGGGCCTGTCCCCACACTGTAGGGAATCTAATCTCAAGTTTGTTTTTATAAATTGCAAAAGAGTTAATGTTTTAGTTTGAGATGGAATGTTTATGGTTAATTCAAAATGTTAATTCTGTTCCCCTGTCCGCAAACCCTGCCAAACCTGCTGAAAAGTTCCATCATTTTCTGACTTAGTTTCAGATTTCCAGCATCTGCTGTAATTAATTTCATGTTATTAGAAATTTCCTCTCTCTCTCAATATCATTTAACACGTACTGAAAGTACTGATTATTAAGAGCTCTTGACTCCATTCTTAACATTTCATTATTCCTTATTCATTACCTTAAATGCAAGACCTGATGTACTGATGGAGCAGCACATTTTGCATAGAGGATTGCAGCAAAAATTCTGTAAATCTCAGATTTTAAAATCACAGTTCTCCCCTTTACCATGACTCCCTGTTCAAACTTCACGAACCATTCTTCCCCATTTCAAAATATTTACCCAGCAACTGAATATCTCCCTTTACAAATACTGGCACCGTGGAGGTTTTGCACAAAGATAAATTTAATGTTTGAGAAGCTGCAGTGAAATGCCATTTGCTATGTGCTTTGAAATAAACCACGCTTGGTCTAATCAGACTTTCAATGGCCAATCTGTTCACTGTGGTACCACTAGAGATTTTTCTTCATGTGTTTACACTGTTTCGTGACACAGAAATTGTCTTTATTGTACTCTGATTTATCAGTCTGTTAATCTCTCTTGCTCACAACCAGAGTGCAGAGCATTACTCTCACGGTGTAATCACATGAAAATTTGTTTGTTCAGACAGTGAGAGGTCAGCTTTCAGTGTTAATAGGGCCAATTATAGAACACTGGGCTGGCAGCAGACTGGATTGATGTCTTGGGAATTCTGGCTGCCTTGTATTAATAATCTGATTATTGGAAGGCAATGAGTAAAGAAAACTATAATGAGTCCCTGAGCAAATTTAAATTGAAAGCTCTTGCATTTGTAAGAATTTTTCAGCCCTACCTTGTAATAAGGAATCAGAAAACATAATGCCATTACGTGTCTGTGCACTGGCACTGGGAGCATTGAGCCTTTTCTACTGAGCTGATCTTATTGAGTAGAAGACTAATACCTACACTGACAACATAGGACAGACCAGTTATTGTATCTCATTCTCCAAAGCTGGACAAGATTTAAGGAGAGAAAAATGCTTAATATTTCAGATTAATGACCTTGTTTCATTTTGAAATAAAGTTAACTCCATTTATTTCTCCTTTGTTTTTTAGTATTCAGCAGGTTGTGCTGTATTAATAATTAAATAACAGGAAATAACTGCAGTGAGTAACACGCCTCCTGACTCCCTAAAACCTGTCCACAAGGCACAAGGCAGGAGTGTGATGGAATATTCTCCACTTGCTTGGATGGGTGCAGCTCCAACAACACTCAATAATCTTGGCACTACATCCAGGACAAAGCAGCCCCCCTTGATTGGCATCACATTCAGAGGCATCTACTTCCTCCACCACTGACACTCGGTAGCAGCAGTGTGTACTATCAACAAGATGCACTACAGAAATTTTCCAAAGAAATTCAAACAACACCTTCCAAACTCATGACCACTTCCATCCAGGAGAGAGCCAGGACATACATAGGAACAGCACCATCTGCAGTCTCCCCTCCAAGCCACTTACCATTCTGACCTCAAGTCATAGAGATGTTCAGCACAAAAACAGACCGTTCAGTCCAACTTGCCCAAGCCGATCAGGTATCCTAAATTAATCCAGTCCCTTTGGCAGCATTTTGCCCATATCCCTCTAAACCCTTCCTATTCGTATACTCATCCAGGTACCTTTGAAATGTTGTAATTATACCAGCCTCTACCACTTCCCCTGGCAGCTCATTCCATTCACACACCACCCTCTGTGAGAAAAAGTTGCCCCTGACGTCCATTTTAAATCTTTCCCCTCTTACCCTAAACCTATGCCCATTAGTTTTGGACTCCAACCTTAGCTATTCATCCTAACCATGACCCTCACGATTTTATAAACCTCTATAAAGTCTCTCCTCAGCCTCCGATGCTCCAGGGAAAACAGCCCTAAACTATTCAGCCTCTCTGTGTAGTTCAAATCCTCCAACCCTGGCAATCCTTGTAAATCTTTTCTGAACCTTTTCAAGTTTCACAACATCCTTTCTACAGCAGGGAGACCAGAATTGAATGTAGTATTCCAAAAGTGGGACATAAAGTGCCTTTTCTTCACTGGTGCTGGGTCAAATCCTGGAATTCCCTCCCTAAGGCCATTGTGGGTACAGCACCTGGACTGGAGCAGTTCAAGAAGGAGCTCACCACTGGCTTCTCAAGGGGAACTAGGACAGATAATAAATTCTGGCCTGCCAGTGACACCCATGTCCCATGAGTGAATAAAAAAAAATTGAAGAAACTCAGCAGGTCTGTCAGCATCCACGGGTAGAGAAATGGTGTTAATGTTTCAAATCTGATATGACTCCTCTTCGAGACTGGAGCATGCTGCTCATAAAGCAAAATCTTTTTTTTAAAAATGAGAACAGCTTATGAGTCTGAATGACAGCTCCATTGACAGCCCTTGGCAGACACAGGGATGGGATTGAAAACACTAACATCTTCACCATCCAACAAACAGTATCTTGCTGAACATACTGCACAATCCCTTCAACATGTCTTGCTTTCTTTAGTCACTGGTACTAACCCCAATCCCATCTGAAGACAGTAGCTCAATGGTAATGTCCTTGGCTAATAACCAATGGCTCAGGTTACTACTATGAGTACATGGGCCTAGATTCCACCATTGCAACATGTGAAATGTAATATTATAATACAGTTATTTTAATGGAGTTAGTGACAAAGTCAGGTTCATGGCACCTGGTGGAATTCATGTAATAAATCTGGAACTGATGCTTAGTCTCACTATTGATAATTAAAATATAACTATCATTGTCATAAAAACCAATCTAGTTCACTAATATCCTTTAAGGAAGGAAATCTACTGTCCTTACCTGGTCTGGTCTGCGTTGACTCCACACCCATAGCCGTATGGTGGATTCTAACTGTCCTCTGAAATAGCCTTAATTTTGTAACAATCTCCTCTGAATGATTTGGAGATGCTGGTGTTGGACTGGAGTGTACAAAGTTAAAAATCACACAACACCAGGTTATAGTCCAACAGGTTTAATTGGAAGGACACTAGCTTTCGGAGCGACGCTCCTTCATCAGGGGATTGTGGAGGGCTCGATCGTAACACAGAATTTATAGCAAAAATTTACAGTGTGATGTAACTGAAATTATGCATTGAAAAATTGATTGTCTGTTAAGCCTTTCATCTGTTAGAATACAGTGTTAGTTTCAATTCTTTCATGTGTAAATCACAAAACCCTTTTTTAAAAAGTTTCATTCTCGGGTTAGCTGTTAACAAGCTAACCCCAAAAATAAACAGATAATCTGGTCATTAGCATATTGGTGTTTGTGGGGCTTTCAAATTGGCTGACCCATTACTTATATGACAGCAGTTACTACACTTCCTGTTGGCTGGAGAGGAATTTGTGCTGTCCATGGTCCTGAAAAGGGCTGTAGAACTGCATCTACAGAATAGGATAAGGAGCAGATGCTCTACAGGGTTAATATGAGCGGTGTTTTTGATGGTTGACCTTGGAGGTGAACATGATGTTCAGTAACAGTGAGAACAAGCAGAGGTGAAGCCGTTGGGTCACTTAGCTCAAATTAGCTCTCATCAAACTGTCTCCTGCTATAAAGGAACAATGATATCTCTGACTAAACAGAAGAATTAAAAGGGATCCTGTTGCAGCTTTGGAAAGCTGAGCACACATGATGTGCCCTGGATTTGGAAGCAGACTGAAGTCTTTGCTGTTTTGATATAGCACTTTGGCAGATCCTTTTAATAGCATACATGCACAACAAAAACAGCTTGCATTTATGTAGCAACTTTAAAATGTCCCAAGCTACGTTACTGGAGCTTCATTGGATAAAATTTACAAAAAACCAAATATTGAATGGCGATAGGTTTTTAAAGATGGAATTACAGAGTTTAGGGCCCAGATAGCTAAAGGCTAGTGCACAGCAACAATGGACCAAAGTTCCTTTGATAGCACTTTCCATGGTGGCTCAGTGGTTAGCACTGCTGCCTCACAGCACCAGGGTCCCAGATTCAATTCCAGCCTCAGGCGACTGACTGTGTGGAGTTTGCACGCTCTCCCCGTGTCTGCGTGGGTTTCCTCTGGTGCTCCAGTTTCCTCCCGCAGTCCAAAGATGTGCAGGTCAGGTGAATCAGCCATGTGGAATTGCCCGTTGTGTTAGGTGCATTAGTCAGAGGGAAATGGGACTGGGTGGATTACTCTTCGGAGGGTCGGTGTGGACTGGTTGAGCCGAAGGGCCTGTTTCCACACTGTAAGGAATCTAATCTCACAACCTCTTCCATCTAGAGGAACAAGGGCAGTAGATACATAGGAATACAAGTTCCCTTCCAAGCCACTCACCACTTGAAAATATACCGCTGTTCCTTCACTGTCAGAGTCAAAATCTGGGAAATCCATCCCTAATAGGACTGTGGGTATGCCTGCATCCCATTGACTGCAGCAGTTCATGAAGCCAGCTCACACCATGTTCTCCAGAACAGTTACAGGCAATTTATGCTGGCCTTGTCAGTAACAAATAAAAAAAATGCTGGCTCTATGTTCAAATTCCAATACTTAAGCAATCTCTTTCTGTAGCACACTTTTTTTCAGAGAGTTGAAGATTAAAGTTCCAATGGAATGTTCCAGAATGACACTGTCAGGAGCTGAGAAGTTAGGCCTAAATTCAACTCAACATGGATGGAGAAAGTGGAAAGATCCTTCTGTCTGTAAGGAAGGCATTGGTTCATGAGGATTCCAAAGATATTTGAAATACAAAGTACTGACTTTGCAGTCATCAAATACTAATGTCCTTAAATCACAGAAATAGACCATTTAGCCTATCATGTCTCAATAATGATCATGCTCTTCACTGTTTAACAGACCAAGAGCCATGTAGTAAATTAGGCAGGACAATACTTTTAGAAGTTTATAATGTTTTTTTTTGTTATGGCATGTGCCGTTAAGAAGGATTTATTTTGTCTTGCTTCTTTTGAAAGCAAGTTTTGTAAACATGGAGCTGAACTGTCTGTTCTGACCCCAGCCATCTTTTTTATTAAGAATTTGGAACAATAGAAGCAGTGTGAAGGGGTGGGGCCAAGCTCCCACAGAACCAGGGATTTTAGTTTTAGTTTTTAACTGTTGATGGGGTTCTGAAGCTGGATGTGGAAGCTTTTATTCCTCTCTCTGATACAGCTAAAAGCTGAGGTTCTCTTCCTGCTGCTAGAATTGCATGTGAGACAGTCTATTTTACTGAATGTGCCTTTGACAATGGTGTGTTTATGGGATGTTACTATATTGGAGCAATTGCTGTTTAGTAGTTAAATAGTCCATTATTCTGTTCAGCTTTCCAATAGAGATAAGTCATTCCAATTCTTCTTTCTTTTGCTTATATTTTGACTGTAGTGTCGTAGAAGATAGGGACAATAAGGAAGGGAACGGAATCAAAGTAATGTTGGAGGGAAAGATAATACACTCCACCCTTGCCACTGCACTCCTCCACCCACCACCACTGGTATCCACCCCTCCATTTTGAGGGCAAGGAACCCAGCTCTTAAATATTTAGTCTAATCATCCAATCCAATAAGTGTCAAACCACTTCAAACAACTCTGGAGCTGTCCAATTTGACACTAAAATCAACTTATGTTAATACCACTGAAATTCATAAGCCTCTTCCCATACCCTTTCATCTGATTCAATGAACATTTGGGTGGCATAGTGCCTGCTGCCTCACAGCGCCAGAGACCTGGGTTCAATTCCCACCTCAGGCAACTGTCTGTGTGAAGTTTGCACATTCTCCCCGTGTCTGCATGGGTTTTCTCCGGGTGCTCCAATTTCCTCCCAAATTTCCAGTCCAAAAGTGAGCAGGTTAGGTGAATTGGCCATGCTAAATTGCCCGTAGTGTTAGGTGAAGGGCTAAATGTAGGGGAATGGGTCTGGGTGGGTTGCCTTAGGAGGGTCAGTGTGGACTTGTTGGGCCGAAGGGCCTGTTTCCACACTGTAAGTAGTCTAAACATATCCTTCCATTAATTTCTCCCTTGTGTACCTCCATGATATTCAACTCAACCACTCCTCGTGGTAGTGAAATCTACATTCTCACTACACCTTTGAGTATGGATGCTTTTGTTTTCCTGATTTCCCTATTGGATTATTTGTGACAATTGTACATTCAGGGCTTTTTAAAAATATTCAGCCTATTTTTCCTAATCAATCTGGTCAGAGATGTTATTATACACTGCTGGACCAGGTGTGATTTGAACTTGTTTCTGGGTAGGGAAACTAGCACTGTGACACAGGAGGGCCCTGGTCTAATCTACAACTGGAATCATCTGCCAACCTACCAAACTATTTCATGACTTAAAGGTCTTTAGAATAAAGTGCCCAAAGCAGTTATTTTATTAATCAAATCCTCTCAATATCATTATAGTAAATCATTTTTGTACATTCTCTTGATATCCAGTGGAGACCATAGTTGTTCACAGTACTCCATAGGCAGCCCAATCGATGTTCAATTCATGCTCAACATAACTATCCAGGTCATTTCCTCCACAATCCTTTAGCAAGGAGAACTTTCTTATAATTTCTAAGCTTATTCAAAATTTGCTTCTATATGAAGTCTCACTGTATAGAATCATCATAAAAATTAACTCTCGTGCTGTATAAAGTTCCTTTATTTGTTTACTAGCTTCCAAATCTTTTCCTGTGAAAATTATACCATAATAAATGTATACATGGTCACATTAGTGTTCACTGTATAGAAAATTGTGGCAGAGCATGAATTTGACGCAAACACTGGAACCATATGCTAGGTTGAGATCCCAATTATTTATAAATTTTGTAACTTGTGCTCTAATCAGGCCACAAGTGCGAGACTGCGAGTCTCTCAGCAGAAGTGAAGAAACACTGAGACTGAGCAAAACTCAGTCTGAAATCAATTAATCAAATATTCAGAAGGATAATCTAGGAGTGTGGAATGAGTCATTTGAGTATTCGCATAATGCAGCCTGCATCCCCAGCAGGAGAGTTTTGTTGCAAACCATAAACTGTGAGCTGACAATGTTGCTCCCTGCTGCATATTCTACCATTTAATTGCCAATGCTGCAAACCCTAATGTTACAAAATACGTCATCTCCTGTTGCAATCTCAATCAAGAATTGTCAAAAAAAAGTATCAGAGGATGATAATTATGTGTAATTATATTTATGGAATTCTGTCGGTAATTATATTAAAACCTAAATGATTTTTGTTCACAGGATGAGAGCATTGCTGGCTATTTCTCATTTCGAAAATACCCTGGAGAGGGCGACGGTGAGTTGTCTTCTTGATCCACTACAGCAAATGGAGTATGGACCCTTACAGTGCTATTAGGGAGGAAGTTGCAGGAATTTAACCCAGTAACACACAAGGAATGGTGATGTACTTCCAAAACAGGATGGTAAGTAATTCAGAAGTGAACTTGCAGGTGGTGGTGTTCCCAAATACCAGATGCCCTTGTTTTCCTAGGTAGTACTGAATGTGGATTTGAAGGATGCTTTAAAGGATCTTTGGTGAATTTCTGCAGGGCATTTTGTGAGTCATATACACTGCTGCTATTGAGTGATGTTGGAGGGAGTAACTATTGAAGGTGCTAATCAAGCAGTTGCTTTGTCCTGGATGGTGTCAAGCTTCTTGGAGCTGCATTCAACCAAGCAAGTGAAGAGTATTCCATCACATTCCTGCCTTGTAACTTATAGGTGGTGGACAGGTTTTGAGGATTCAGGAGGTGAGTTACTCACCACAAAATTCACAGCCTCTGACCTGCTGTTCCATATTTAATTCCTGATATTTAATTGGCTGATTCAGTTCAATTTCTGATGGCTGACATACCCCAGCGTGTTGCAGTGCTGGTAACACCATCAAATGTCAAAGGGAGATTATTAGACTCTCTCTTGCTTGAGATGGTCATTACCTAGCACATTACTTATTGCATTCCTTTCTTTAACATTTCTCACTTTGTTTAAATATGCAGACAATATATAGGAATTCAAGAAAACCTGAATCAATTGTGAAAAGTCATTATTTTCAAATTGTAGCACCAAATTCATTGATTGGTGAACAGTGAGAAGTTAGGATTCTTTGAAGCAGTGATCCTGGAGGGCTGTAATCCTTGGTGCGAGACTTTTTGGAATAAAAGCTTGCAGTTATTCTAATATATTATAAAATATCTAGCATAGAACTATCTAAAGTTTTATATATTGAAAAATCCCTCAACTTCCACCAACACACTAAGATTAATGTCTGTTTAATATTCCTCCCTATTCAGTTTTTGCTGCCATGTTATCTAATAGAAACATTTCAAAATATGAATTTTGTAAAACAAAACACTGCAATTTCTTTTAGTGTCAAAGCCCCTGTCTCTGTCCATCAGTCACAGGCAACTCTCTGACCTTTTTTAAAATTTCATTTTAAGTTCAATATTTTTCTTTGGACATTGCGAAACATTTGTTTTTGGAAAATGTATTATGGTGAAATGACAACATTGTAACGCTCCAGATAAATATGATTTTCCTTCCTTTAAATTCAAGAGGTGCCCAGAGCACCATCTAGTGAGCAAATCAGCCCAGTGTCCAAACTGCCTAGCTGCACTGAGTCAGTCAGTCTCCTTCATATCCATTACTGACAGGGGGATCACTCTACAAATCTTTCAGCAATTATTAATGCGACAAGAGGTACTAATGGAAAATAAATCAAACAGACTGAAAGAGACGGACACAACATGGGTTATAGTTAGATTTATTGCTGGCTACAAACACATCAGCCAAACTCTTCCAACGTTTGAATCTGGTTTTAGACATGGGCTTAAATTACATTGCAGGGTCATTGAAGATTATGGGCAACCAGAACTGAACCATTCAGAGAGAAAATTGTGGTGTCGGTATAGGGGAGCCACGTATTGAATAGTTTTCCTATAATGGCGTTAATGTTTCATAACTCTCCAGGAGACTTTGCCCATTTCTCTTACCTTAATTGATAAACAAAAATCTGAGATTTTAAATTTTAAAACTGTTCTAAGCTTATTGCCATTCATAGAAGATAATTTCAATTTTAATGAAGCTCTTGTGTGTGGAAATGTTTCTCAGTTTTACTCCAAACTTTTAGCCAATACTAAACTTTCCTCTGGCAGATTTGGTGCAGCAGGAGAAAAAGCACCTTTATATAGCACCTTTCATAACTAAAACCTTAGGGCATCCTAATCCTCATCATCGTTCAAGACAAAGCAACTTACCTGATTGGAACTACATCCATTAATTGACATATTCACTCTCTCCCATTTTTGTCAATAGACTCTTGGGGTTTGCTGTTTGAGGTGGGTTGGAGTCAGTTAATTGTGAAGTTAATTCTTAATTTGAGCTGGTCTTTAACAGTTTTCCAGGTCTTTTCTGATTATCCATAGAAAGATACAGAGTTGTTTAAATGTAAAGTTCCACTTTGTCAATGGCAAGCAAGGTTTTTAGAGCTCTTTTCGCAAAACTCAAATGAGAAGTTTTTTTCATTTTTTTCAGTCACAGAGTGGTGCTCCTGTGGAATTCACTACTGTAGAAAGTGGTTGAGGTCAAAATGTTATGTATTTTCAAGAAAGAGGCAGATATTGGTCTTGGGGCTAAAGGGATCAATGGATATGGAGAGTGAGTGGGACTTGGGTATTGAGGTCAGTGATCGTAATAAATGGTGGAGTAGGCAAGAGGGGTCAAACTCCTGCTCCTATATTCTAATTTATATCATCTTTCACTTGATCTGTAAATTAGAACTGCATACATTGTTTGAATAGCTGTAGTTCAATAAAGCTGTCCCAGGATGCCCAATTCATGATGATTTTTCTGCTTTCCAAGTCTGCACCTTGAAGACATTGATGATGAGCCTAATGCCCTGAATTTCTTGTCGGCATAAGTTAATAACTGCTCATCTTTAAGAACAAAGACTCTGTAGTCGCTGTTCTGAGACCTGTTACTGATGTAATCACTGTCAGGAACAGATTGTACTCGCCTTTCATTTTCTATATAGCACCATACTTGCTTTGCACTGCAGCACAAAATTGCACAACAACTTTTCTAATTTATTTAGTTTTATTAAGGCAATCTTAGAACTTTTTTTTAGCTTTGAAATAATATGCTTTCATTGAAAATAACTTGGCTGTTTTCTTAGTTGTTAACACCCTATCTCACAGCTTTGTACAGTCGTCTGTCATCAACTGAAATTGATGCTGCTTAATCATGAGAGAATCTCTATTTGCCTGAATTCACTATTGTCCAAAACTGTTGTCTAGTTGGCCTTTGATTAGGTTTTTAAATATCTACCACCAGGATGGTCTCCACTGGTATCCTGGTGTGAGTTTGCCTCTACAGGCTGTTATGCCTGATGCAGCAATACTTATCATACATCTTTTACAATAAGAAACTGCATATGGATTTTATGTGATACATGGTAACTGCAGGAAGTATGTTTCTGATGACAGGGGAGTGCAGAACCAAACATAGGCCATTTAGGTCTGAGATAAGGAGAGGTTTTTTTCACCCAGATAGTGGTGGGCCTGTGGAATTTCCAGCCACAAAAAACATTGAGGCCTAAAACATTGACTATTTTTGAGAGGGAGTTAGATATACTTCTTAAGGATCAAGGGTTCAAAGGGTATGGGAAGAAAGCAGGAACATGGAACTGAGTTGGATGATCAGCTACAATCAAATTGAATGGTGGACCAAACTTTGAAGGGTTGAACGACCTACTGCTTCCATTTCTATACTTCTATGTTCATGGTACTGAAGAATGCAACAGATATTTATTACAGCTAACTAATGTGTGCAAACATTACATGCCTCAGACACAAGATTGTCTGACCTAGCCTTGGTTACTTCCATCAGAGTGCCATGCTTCAAATGAATCGAGACAAGGGGAATATGAGACTGTTATCGTGCAATTATGTCACGAGCATGTTTCTTAAAGGCACTCTGAGACATGACACAGCAGTCCTGTGGTTGCTAAAGCTGTCACACCAATGCAAGTTCTGCTTTTAATGCCATCAATCAGAGATTCTCTCAAGGAAATTTTTAAACCTGGGCTAACAGGACTGAAGTATGAGGAGAGGTTGAATCAGTTAGGATTATATTCGCTAGACCTTGAGGGATCTCATAATATACAGGAATATACAGGGTAGACACAGGAAGGATGTTCCCGATGACAGGAGACTCCAGAACCAGGGGCCAGAGTCCACTGTGATGGGGTAAACCATTTAGGACTCAGTTGAGGAGTTATCGCTTCTCCTAGAAAGTGCTGAACCTGTGGAATTCACTACCAAAGAAAGCAGTCCAGGCCACAACATTGTATGCTTTCAAGGAGTTAGCTATAGCACTTAATGCTAAATGCATCAAATGAGACGGAGAAAGCAGAAGCAGTCTATTGAGTTTGGTGATTAGCACTGATCATGATAAATTGTGTAGCAGGCTCAAAGGGCCAAATGGCCTACTCTTGCTCCTATTTCCTATGCTTCTATGTAAACCACTATTTGTTCCCATACCAGCATTTGTTAATGCCCACCAGCTACCTCTTTCTACCCTACCCGAGAGCAAAGGAATCTAATGAGACCTGTGATATTGGTCACAGTATGGGAAGGTGCCAGGAACTCAGAGGGAATCTTTACCCATCAAGGCTGAGCCACATCAGGGACCAAAAGATGAATCTACTCCCTGATCTGGTTAGGCTACTTAGGTTTGCCTTTACAAGATGGAGCAGTTATGCTCAAGCCCAGGTCTCATTGGAGACGGAGCGTCAGTGTCCACCAATACTCGCCACGCCTTTACAGAGACGCGGGCACCACAGGGATGAAGTGCTTTATTACCCCTCAACTCTTATTTTGATTTCATCCTTACCCAGCCCCTTCACTTTTTTTCACATAAGCATTATCCATATTTGTTGTAACTGATTTCGCTGGTCACATGGGAGTTTACCTGGTGGTGGGAAATGTTGAATAAAATCTTTTGCACATGGTGCCTTTTCATTAAGTCGCTGCACATACACACACAGACACAACACGGGCTTTGTGGGGAGCAAACAAACACTAATGTTCTGAGGGAATGAGGCGGGGGGGTGGAAGAAAGGCAATTGAGGGCGCAGGACACCAGCCGTTCACAATTTACAGCAATTTCGGATAAAACGACCGCTTTCAAACAGAAATTCCACACCCCATAGGGCTCACCAAGACTGAAAGGAGTTACAATCCAGGGGGCGGGGCTTCAGTTCAAGGTTGCCACATTCCAGGGGGCGGGGCTTCGGTTCAAGGTTGCCACATTCCAGGGGGCGGGGCTTCAGTTCAATGTTGTCACAGTCTAAGGGGCGGGGCTTCAGTTCAAGGTTGTCACATTCCAGGGGGCGGGGCTTCAGTTCAAGTTGCTACATTCCACAGGAGCGTGTCCACTGACAGCGGGCGGGATACGTGAAGGCGGGGTCACACCGTGTTTGGGGCTATAACTGGAGATGGATTGCATTTTGGGGATAGGGGACTATAAATCTGAGTGGGGCGACAGTCGGGAGGGGGAGGTGGAAAGAGACGGGCTGAAGGGGGTAGAGCAGGGATATATCGTGTGTAACAACAAAAGCAGAAATTGTTAGAAAAGCTCAGCAAATCTGGTAACATCTGTGGAGAGAAATCAGAGTAAACGTTTCGGGTTCTTAGAATTGCTGCCGGATCTGCTGAGCTTTTCCAGCAAATTCTGTTTTTGTTTCTGGTTTACAGCATCAACAGTTCTTTCGGATGGCGTGGGGGCGGAGCTCCAGTCTAGGGGGCGTGGCTACAGGCCAGGGGTGGGGCTGCAGGCCAAACGCGGGGTTCCGGGCCGGTCAGGGGCGGGCTAGTGCTCCGGGAGGAGCAGGGCGTAGATAAATACTGGAACCGGGTCCAAGGCGGACTCCGTGAAGGCTGCGGCGCTTTCAGGTACTTAGGGAGGGCTATAGGGAAAAGTGTGTCCGAGAGTGTGGATGGGTTTGTGCGGAGCTGGGCCTGAGCGACCGGAATGAGAGCTGCGCCCCTCCTCGGATATAGGGGCGGGGCTACAGTGAGGGGGTGTGGCTGTTATTCCGTCACCAGAGGGAGCGGGGTTACACTGGGGCGGGGTTTTGATAATTGGATTCCGGGAGGGGCGGGGTTACTGTGGGGGCGGGTTTCAGGATTGGCCTGTTTCCCCAGAGTTGGGGGCGGAGAGAGGATGGGGCCCTCCCATTGGCCGGTTTCGGGAGTAGGTAGGGCCTGCTGCGGCGATGGGACGGGGCGGGTATATTGACAGCCTGTGACCTGGAAGCAGAGCCCAGGGGATCCGCGAGCGGCTGTTTGCTTGAAGGCCCACTTTTGACCTGCCCAAAAGAAATCCCAGAGTGGGCAAGGGGCCGCAATCTCCACATGGTCATCCCTTGAGGAAACTAATATGGAATCTGCAACACCTCTCAAATCAGAGCATTGGAAAGATGTGTGAGACAGCACTTAGGCCTCAGCTGGAGTAGTTGTGTTAGGATCCACACTTCAGGGAGGATGTGAGCTAGTACTTCTCAAACCTTATCCAAACAGTGTCAATGAGACCTCTGAGAACGGGGCATGGTGGAGCATCTGTGTAGAAATAAAACTGTCTGTTAGAATAGGAATAAAACTAGAGGGCATGATTTAAAACAAAATCTAAGGGTATAGATTTTAAAAAGTACCTGAGGGGCAACTTTTTCATGCAGAGGGTGTGCATGTATGGAACAAGCTGTCAGAGGAAGTGGCTTATGTGGGTACAATTACAACATTTAAAGGCATCAGGATAGGTATATGAGTAGGTATGGTTTAGAGGGTTTTGGGCCAAGGGCTGGCAAATGGGGCTGGATCAGATTGGGATATCTAGTCCAGGCGGATGAGTTGGACTGAAGAGTTTACTTCTGTGCTGTGTGATTCCAGGAATCTAAATAGTATTGGTGGGCTATGACTCGGACAGTACTGCAAGGATCTGTACTTGGAACACGTCTGTGATGGAGACTTGCAGACCAAAAGGAATATTTCAAATTTTGCATAAGATACAAAGCTTATCAGAAATGTGTACTGTGAGGAAGATGTAAAGCGATTTTTGGAGGATTTGCATAGAAACAACAATTAGGCAAGAATGTGACAATATAATGTGGAAAAATGTTGAGGTTATCCACTTTGGTAGGAAGAACAGATACAGTTTTTTTAATTGGTGAAAAGTTGGAAAGTGTAGATGTAGGATGGGGTATTTGGGTGTCCTTGCAAAATAAATCAGTAATGGCTAACACACAGATGCAGTAAGTTATTGAGAAGGCTAATGGAACATTAATTTTTATCACGAGGTTTTGACTACAGCGTTAGTGAAGACTTGCTTCAATTGTTTGGGAGCTTGGTTAGACCATACCTTGAGTATTGAATGTTTTGATTTCCTTTTTTGTTTCAGGGAAGATATTACTCTTAGAGAGTGAGTGCAACAAAGGATTGCTAGACTTGTTTCCAGGGATGGTGGGACTGTCCAATGAAGAGAGAGAGAGGGCAAACTGGGACTGTATTCTCTAGAATTTCAAAGAATAAAAGGTGATCACATTGAAAACTACGAAGTACTTAAAGCGATAGGGTAAATGCAGATAAGATATTTCCACTGTTTGATGTGTCAAGAACTAGGGGCATAATTTAACAATAAGGGGGATGTCATTAATGATGTTTTTTTCAACTCTGAGGGTTATGAATCTTTGAGCTTCCAAAACACAGAATTTAGAATATATTCATAAATTAGAAATTAAAAAATGTTTGAACATCAGAGGCATAAAAGGTTATGGCGACAGTGCATTGATATGTTGATCAGTCAAGATCGTATGAATGGGGTAGAGCAAGCTCAATGGGTTGAATGGCCTACTCTTGATCCTATATTATAAGTTAGAATTCCTCAACAGCCATCACTGCCTTGGACCTCACAGCCCCACTTTGGATCCTGACCCCTATTTTCAGAAGCTCTAAGGTGAAGGCTTCAGAAAGAATGCTGAAAGGATTCATAAGACAGGTTCCAGGTGTGAGAAACTTCAGTTATGAAGATAGACAGAAGAGGTTGGGACTGTTTTCCTTGCAGAAGAGAGGTTAAAGGGAGTTTTGACAGATATTCAATTTGGACAGAATAAATAGAGGGAACCTGTTCCCACAGGCTGGAAGGATTGTGAACAAGAGGGTTACAGATTGAAAACATTGCTTAAGAAGCAGTAGAAACACAAGGAAACAATTTGCAGACAGCAAGATCCATTCCAGGATCTGGAATACACAACCTGAGAACATGGTGGGGACAGGTCCAACTCTGGCTTTCAAAATAGAATTATATAAGTACCTGAAGGAAAAGAAGGTGTAGTGTTGACAGAGGAGAGGGACTAACTGAGGTGCTCTTGCTGAGAGCTGGCAGAGGCTGGATGGGCCAAATAGTTTCTTTAAGTGCTATAACCATTCTCGAATCACCTTATATTGGTGCCCTCTGGTTGCTAGCGTTGGTAACGTTCTCTGTATTTACTCTATCAAAACTAATCATTATTTTAAACACTTCAAATGTGCTGTCATAACTTGTGCGGTCATAGCTTTCACTGTTAGCTTTCCTTCAGTCCAAGGTGATATGGAAATGTTCAGATCCAGATCTCTCTAGAAGATGTTTCGATTAGGATTGTTATACAGTGGACGGTGTGGGGAACATTGGTTTCCTTCAGCCCTATGCAGCCAAGGAAAGTACAGAGGCTACCTTCAGTTCACAGCCTCCAGTGCACAGCGAAAGGAAAACAGACAGACTGTGGAGAGTCTGAAGCAGCTGTCAGTGGACGTAGCGAGGATTCGTCAGCTGAAAAACTGGGTCTTGCTTGTGAACGAAGTTTATGTCTATGAAACTGCCAGCATTTTAAAGGAAATAGGAGTTGAGGGGACGAAGGTAGCCCTCATTTTGGAACGATATCCTGAGGCCATCCTCTGCAAGCCAGCAGAAATCAGAGCCCAGCAGGAGTTATGGGGCAGATTGTGCACCAATGAGAAGGAACTGGCAAGAATTATTGAGCGCTTCCCAGAATCATTCTTTACAATAAAAAACCACGAGAATCGACAGGACAATATCAAATATTTCCAAGCATTAAACATAAATAACAGGATCATCAGTCGCTTGCTGGTCAGTTCTCCCCAGACTTTCTGTACTGGTGTGGATCAGAACAGGGCTGTGATTGAGAATTTACAGCAGACCTACCTTCAGCTGGGTGGTAAACAGGCTGACATGAGGATCTGGTTAATGAAACTGCTGAGCCAAAATCCTTTCATTTTTTTGAAGCCTCCAAACTTGGTGTGTGAAAACCTGACCTTTCTGCGATCCTTAGGCTTCAGCAATGCTGAGCTCCTAAAGCTCATCTCCAAGCTCAAAGGGTTGATAGCCGAGCTATCCCCCAGTACTATGGAGAAAAGCAGTGCAGTCTGTCGACTGTCATTGCAGTGCACTGATGAGGGATTGAAGATCATCTTCATGAGCTGCCCGGCCTTGCTGTACCTCTCAGCTCCCATATTGGAGGAGCGCCTCACTGCCATTTTGCGGGAAGGGTTTTCAGTGGAGCAGGTCAGAGCGAGCCCTACAGTTCTCGAGCTGTCTCCACAGATTGTGCACCGTCGCATAAGGAGGCTGGTCTCTTTAGGGTATGATGTGAAAAGAGACAGCCTGGAACTGCTCACAGGAACCAAGAAGGATTTTGAAGTCAGTTGTGGAAAGATGAACTGGAGGAAAGAGAGACCCTTGTTTAACCCAGTCGCTCCCTTGAGCATTGAGGACTAACCAGCCAGTAAGTACCAGGGTGTGTCAACCCAAGATGTGCCCTTGAAGCTGGAACATAGGAGCAGGTATGTAGGACGTTCAGCCCCTGGAGCCTGCTGTAGCATTCAGTAACATCATAGCTATTCTGATTGTGGCCTCAATAACATTTTCCTGGCTGCCCTTGACTCTCTTGTCTACCAAAGTCTGTCTTTGCAATGTTGCGGTTCGTATTGTATTCAGATTTTGCACATGCTGAATATATGAGATTTCAGCCAGAGACAGATTGGGGTATTTAAAATGATTGGCTGATTCCATTTGGGCAACTAGAGAAAAAAAGCAACGTATTCATCTAAAAGGTCAGAGAAATCTGAAATTCTGCATACAGCTCCCCAACTCAGGAAATATAAAACAAAACAAAATGTTTACCATGTGCAAATCAGTCATGGTCTAATTGAGTAGTGAAACAGTTTTGAGTTATCAAATGGCCTCCAGTTATGTGCCAGATGTTAATAATTTTTCATAAACAAATCCATCAAGCTTGTGGTTACTTTTCCTGTCAGCCTTCTCACAAGGAGTAGATATGGATATTCATTGCAAGGTCTGATTCTGCCATTGGACAACACTTGCTGAACAATCCAGAGTGTATCATTAGCTACATTAACAACTCACTCCAGTTGAGCCTGTGGCTCAGTTATGTTTAATAAAAGTGATATGCTTTCATAGGAATGGACCCGTGCACTACAAATAAAAGGAATATAGTTAATCCTTTTTTTTTGAGTTACTCACAAGCCTCTGACTCCTACCACGACACCCAAATCTCCCTTACCCTTTAGAATTCTTAGGTTATTCTCTGTTTAAATAAGAGCTTTGTACTCTGTACAAAGTGAGCAACTTTATATTGCTCACATTATTCTCCATCAGCCAGATTTTTGCCCACTTATTCAACATATGTACATCTACAACCTCCTTACGTCTTCCTCACATCATACCTTCTGACTTGTCTTGGTGTCAATGATTAATTTTCCAATGTAACAAAACTTGCTTTGATTAAATGACCTTCTTGGAATTTGTTGAAATTCCTGTTAATATGTGTACTGTCTTTCTGATAGTTCCAACTGTGCCAAATATTGAATTTAGTCTCATAAATCCCACAAATATTCTCTGGGGAACCAAAGTCCATCTCTGTGTTGACTGACAACACTGCCCTAGCTGTGAACGTGGCAAAGTAGAAGGAGGAAACAGTGTTCTAGTTCAGTGAGAGGTTCCTGAGAGTGTAATACTGAGCTATTGATCGGTTGGAATGATTGGACTGCTGCCAAGATCATCTTTAAATTATTGAGAACATGATTGCAGTGCACCATGTCATTGTTTGGATGCCTTCCTATCGTCGTCGTTTAACCATTAACTTGAGCTAGACGCATCCCGATAATATGCTCTTTATTCAAGGCTCAACTTTGTGATGTGGCATTTCTGCCACTATTGGTAAGTTTAGTTTCCGCCTTGTCTAGTCCTTTGAACATTTGCACATGTCTGTCTTGAATTCACTGCCTCCTCTTAAGACTTCACTGTCTTTCTCTCAATTCTTGGCCAAAATGTATCCCTTAACCAACATGAAACAGATGATTTAGTCACCCACATCATTGCTAGATGTATATTACAACAGTGACTACTTTTACTTCATTGGCTTTAAAGCACTTTTGGGTGTCCCGAGAAGATCTGCTAGGGAAGTGTAACATTTCTTTCATTTAAAAAAAATTTGAGCAGGAATAGGGCATCTGTCCCTTCAAGCATGCTCGCTATTCAATAAGATCACAGTTGGAGCTGCAGTGTTCACTTTCACAATTCTGCCGAAGACCTAAAGAAACTACAGAGTTGTGAACGCAGCCCAGTCCATCACAAAAAAATCCACGTTTCTTCCACTGACTCCGTCTATACTTCCCACTGCCTCGGGAAAGCAGCCAACATAATCAAATTCCCCTCCCATCCCAGTTATACTCCCTTCCACCCTGTTCCATTGGGCAGAAGATACAAAAATTTGAAATAAAAGTACCAACAGATTTATACCCCCCGCACTACTGCCATACAGCCATAGTACCCATATTCCTCAGTATCCATGTTGTCTGTATAGGTACAAGACACATGTAGTCCTCTGTTTATATTGGTCAGCCAGGTCTTCCTGATTAAAGTCGAGAGTGGGGTGCTGGAAAAGCACAGCAGGTCAGGTAGAATTGACATTTTGGGCAAGAGCCCTCCATCAGGAATAAGACTTGTGAGCCGAGGGGATGCAGAGATAAATGGGAGGGGGTTGGGGTTGGGGGGAAAGGTAGCTGAGAGTGTGATATGTAGACCGAGGTGGGGTAATGGTGTTAGTTCGGAGTGGATAGGTGGAAAGGAAGATGGACAGGTCATGAGGGCGGTGCCAAGTTGGGAGGTTCGAACTGGGATAAGGTAGGGGGGAGGGGGAATGAGGAAACTGGTGAAACTGATGGCGTGTAGTTGGAAGGTCCCAAGGCAGAAGATGAGGCGTTTTTTGGGTGTCAGGTAGTTAGGGAGTGGCAATGGAGGAGGCCCAGGACCTGCATGTCCTCGGCAGAGTGGGAGCGGGGAGTTGAAGTGGTTGGCCACAGGGCAGTGGGGTTGGTTGGTGCAGGTGTCCCGGAGATGTGTCCCAGGTTAACAACCCCAATCAAGAATCTCGTAATCAAGAAGATCCACCTGGTTCCAATCACTACACACACAAAGTTTAATATCGAGATTTATTCTTTGCAAACCTTTTGAAAGACTTGGAATTTATATTTGATGCCATTTTCCTCTTGGATGTCACTTGGAACTCCAGGAAACCTAAACACAAAAGTATTACATGAAAAGCCATGGACCTGTATGAACATAATCAGCACCACTGATGACCACTTCTGTAAACCACAAGGCAAATAATGAGGGAATGAAATGGTATCAGGGCAAACAAGAACATGGAATTCAGGCAGCAATTAGATTAGCCATGATCTTATCCAATGATCTATTCTGCTCTTAATCTATATGTTCTTAGCTGTTTTCCAGTATTTTTCTGAACTAATTACCATAGACTCTTCCACTATCAAAAAGGCAGATTTTGAGGAATCTTTTGAAGGAATTTTAGGGTAGAATCTCAGAGTGTGGAGACAAGATGGCTGAACTCCCTTTTCACTGAAAGTAAATGGGAGGAAGGAGAGGGGAGAAAGGCCTCTGAAAATGGAGGCCCTTTGAACAGGAATTCCATGCAATGGAGCATACCTCTGATATGGTGGTAGGAACTCAGATGGTGAGAGCACCCATTTAGCCCAATCATCCACAGAAACCTTCCATGGGGATTTTTCCAAGGCTTTCCTTGATCAACCGTAATCTTAGCAGAAGATTTGTGGAAGCCCTTTGACAGCAGGTATCTGGGCTTTGCATCAAAAGTTCTCACAGCCAAATGGGAAGAGACCGCAGGAAATTCTCAATATAATGACCACCCGCCCCACATGGGACCTAAGCACGTCTTAACATAAGCCTTATCTTGAATGTGTACCTGTGTTCCATTATCCTACTAGCTGAACCTGCCCTTGTATGAGGATTAACCATTCCTATTCCAGTTAGTATCATATCTCACTATGAGAGACCTGCCTCAATTAAATCCACGAGCCAAATTATTTACTCTCTCCTCTTCCCTCCGTCTTTGACGGAGGAACTAATCTCACTTTCCCAGTCTCTCCCAACCTCAGAAAGTAAGTTTTCAAAGTATTCCCGAAGACCCGACTGAGATAGTTAATTGAGGGGCTGCCAGTGAAACCACTGTACAGAATATCCTTCAACAAATAGGGAATGTGCCTTGATCAGTCCACTCGCATTGGAGACAGTGTTGTCCTGACTCGCCCATCAATCTCTTTCAGCCTCTCCTACAGGTAGTTCCAAATCATTCATTCTTTGTGAATCATCATCTGCACTCTGGAAAAACAGCCTTAGCATCAATGCCTTTAGTTCTCGTATACCCTGGGACAGCCTGTGAGAGACTGATCCACGAAGACTGAAGGATGAGTCTGAGGGATTTCAGTAGGTGAGCCAACAGAGAGGGATAATGTTGTGATTCAACGCATTAAAATGTCAAAAACGAAAACAGAAGTTGATGGGAAAGCTCAGCAGATCTGACAGCATCTGTGAAGAGAAATCAGAATTGACATTTTGGGTCCAGCAACCCTTCCTCAGAGCTCATTAAATGGCAGCTAACCTCAATCCCCACCCATTCCAGTTTTTAAGTTCCCAAGACAACCCCCCACTGACCCTCCTTCTCATGTTGAAACTGCACCTCCCTCTGCTAGTTCTCACAGACTCCCCACTCACCGTGACCAGAATCTACCTACCCCACTCCCACCCCATCATAACCCCTATCCCCAGATCTTCATTTCTGAAGATCTGGTGACCCCCGACCTGGAACGTTTCTGCTAAAACAAAGACTTTGATGCTCACTCGTCAAGCAGCTTAAACGTGTCCCAGTCGAACTTTGGGAAGAAAGTGTCACAGCTGAATTCAGCCATGATATGTGTGAGGTAGATCCGATCACAGTTTGGATGCTTCATGGCCTCCTGTGAACAGAAAGAGAAAATTGATTAGTGGCTTTGCAACCTTTTTCTTCTTTCCTGAAACACGGGCTGACATTTTGTTGGCCATCCCTAATTACCCTTGAATCAAGAGGATTGCCAGCCCCTTTCAGAGGACAGTTAAGAGTCAACCACATTGCTGGGGAGTCACATGTAGACCAGTCCAAACAACGGCAGCAGGTTTCTTCCCTAAAAGGCATTGGTGTACTAGTCAGACCAGCTTTTAATTCCAGCTTTATTCAGGGATTTCAAATGTCACCTTCTGTTGTGGGAGGATTTGTACCCTTGACTCCAGGGCGTTAGCCTGGGCTTCAGCATTACCGGATCAGTGAAACTGCTACTACGTCATCAGATCCCCTCACAGCACAGGATCTTTTAAAGGGCCTTTACAATGGTTACTATAACATATATAAAGAGAGCTTCCTTCACCTGGAGCAAATTACTCAATGACATGTTGAGTAATTCCTGATTATATAGCAGGAAACAATTGCTCACGATAGTGTAAAGTTAGTTTAGCACAACACTACACAACATAAAAGATCAATTTCAAACCAGTTCCACCTGTTTGGCTGGAACGATGGGGCACAGGTCTATATTGCAGGGAATTATTAGGACCAGGTTAATGATCTTACTTTGTTTTGGATTCCAGTTAGAGATTGCAGGGACCGCATACTCCTGCAATGAAAACTATAGGCAGGTAAGTGTAAAGAATGGGGTAGGTAGGATCGATTGGAAAACTACAATACACTCTGACCCAGATGGAAGGAGCGTACCATCTTTCTCTTGTCCCACTACTCTATGGGCCCCACATTTAATTGTTTCACCCAATTCTCAATAAGGTCAATTGTATGTTTTCACTAGATTTAAAATAAGGGAATTCATCAACCATGTTTCTTCAATCAACTCAAAATTATTGTTGTATCAAAAAACAAATCATATTTCAGTGAAGTTGCAAAAACTGGATAACCCAGTTTGTAATATGAAACTCAAAATGATTGAATATTCCCTTCACAAACACACACACAACTAGTAAAGGAACAGAATGATTTCTCTATGCAGAGTCGTTTGGCCAATATGTCTTAGTTCTTGAAGTTAAAAGGATAAGATGTGGAGTATTTAGATGTTGTATTGAGAAGGTGGATAGAGTTTCTTTCATTGCACCTCAGGGAGACAGCCCTGTCTAGTTTCAGTCTCCCTACCTAAGAAAGAGCATATTTGTCTTAGAGGGAGTGCAATAAGGATTCATTTTCTGCCATGTGGTGATTATCCAAAAAGAAGGGATTGAGTAGACGCAGCTGTATTTATTAAAACTCAGAGAAGGGATCACATTGAAGCTTCTGAAATTCTTAAGGAGTTTACCACACGTCAACATATTCAACCAGCCTGTATCTTGAAATCTATCAACATTATCCTTGCAATTCGTAGTAATTTCAAGTTTTCTGGGGTCTGCAAATTTTGAAGTGGTTCCCTTTACTCAAGCCTAGATTTATTCAATACAGGAAGTTCACAGTTCTGTAGAACAGAAAGAGGGCAGTTGCATGTAAATGGACCAGCTTATCATCAGAGTTTACACATTTCTCCAGGGTGTGGAGAAAGCACTGGTTTCCGTGCAAATCCCATATAACGTGATGGTGTCATCACCCCAAAGAGCAGGAGGGCAACTAAGCTGCAGAACTCTGACACAATTCGATGTGATAAACACTAACTAATATTTCAAACACTTTTCACAGCTTTACCTCAAAGGGTTTGACGCCACCTATAACCCATATAGTTTCAATCTCTTCACTTAGAGGTGGCATTGAAGCAAGTTGAATAGCACTGGGCAGATCCCGGCAGAGATAGTCTGCATTCTCAGGCACTGAACTGATCAAGAAAAAAGTCAAAGTCACTCATGTTCCTGGATACATATATAACTTCTAAATTTAAATCATTGTCGAGCATTCACCTGCTCTTAAATAAATGCCACATAGGATTTTGTTGTCAGTATTCATTTCTTTGATCAATGAACAAAGAATTAAGTAGAAGATGCTTTAGTCTCAGAAGCTCTGGAGAATTAAAGTAAAGGCTTTTTTTTCTTTCAATTAGCAAGTAGATATAAGCTTGTTTTATTTTTGAAAGTAATGTTCGTAATCCAAAAAAATAAATTTTGTTGACAGAGGAGATGAGTTACTGAAGCTCATCAGGACAGATGCAAAAATACCAAATTTCAAAGGGAAGAACAATTTATATGGCATGAGAAAGGATGCTGATTGAGAATTTTGAGTATCGCCAATAAATTCTTTTGGAATGTGTTTTATCCTCTATAGTTTAGATTCTTCCTAGACAGCACCCAAATTCAATTGTTCAATATGCAGGCTCTCTGAGCTCAGATAGTATTTTGGGTTAGGTGCAGCCTCCGGTTCCAAGTTGGCATTTGCTGATGATGAGTCGGCCAATCCAATCCAATGGAGTGCCTCGGTCGATCAGAGCAGCTCCATCTTCAGCAGACCTCTTAAACAGGTTTGATCTTTCATAAAACAAAGAGTTGCCTGGCCATCATTGCGGAGGGAAAGCCCCAGTACCAGGTGGTTCACCACACGTTGTGGAAGGAAGAGTGAATATGAAAAACCTTGTCGATGCCAGGACCTAGCAGGCTTTGGCCTCACTGGGGTGCGGCTTGACATCCACTAACCCCTCACCCCACCTTACAAATCTGCCAACAGCATTTGATTAAACAAATATGTTGGAGACAGTTCAGAGACGTTTACTAGGCTAATACTTGGAATGGGGCACGCTGACTATGAGGAAATGTTGGACAGGTGTTGGAGAGATAGAGGCAACTTGACTGAAACATACAAAATCCTGAAGGGTCTTGACAGGGTGAATGTGGAGAAGAGGTGGAAGAATTTTAGAACTAAGGGTCACTGTTTAAAAACCTGTTTAAAAGAGAGATTAGGTAAGATTGTTGCCTCGGGGGTCATGACTCTTTGGAGCTCTCCCCCTGAAAAGCTGGTTGAAGCAAAGGCCTTGAATAGTTTTAAGAAAGAGGTCGATAGATTCTTGATAAGCAAGAGGCTGAAAGATTATTGGGAGAAAGAATACAGATTTGAAGTTACGATCAGATCAGGCATGACTACTGAATGGCAGAGCAGTCTCATGGGTCCAAATAGTTTATTCCTGCACCTTATCCATATGTTCGTAAATGAACCAGCTGCTGGTTAAACATTGCCAGTCCTCCCTACCTGCAAACAAGATCTACTAGCAATAGCAACACATTGACCAATTTACACAGCTATCCTTTCCAACTTTTGTCCCAGTTCTCCCTTCAAGTTTCCCTCGCTATGGGACTGGGGAGAGCCTGCCCAATGGGTAGATTTCATCTCATTCAAAACCTATCTGTGTAGGACTACAATTGGGACCATAATAACTTCAGACTCCCTGACAGTTCAGAATGCTAGCTGAACATGGGAGGCAATCCTGTGTAGGAGGGTAATCCCTGACACAGAGCAGTTCACCCATTAGTTAAGTCCATGTTAAATGTCAACTTCTTGGGATTGTCCTCTGAATGACAGCCAATTTAGGAAGATAAAGTTTGGTTATTATATCAAAGGGTGATGACAGTCTGACCTATAGCCCCATTTTTCATCATTTTGCATCTTAAAAATGGCTCCTATTTTGCACTTGGAATTTAGGGCCAGGCATCCAGTGGATGTCCAAGAGCTTTGACAAGGAAAGGAAAGTTAGTAATGGGCTGTTGTGTTACTGCTGAGGTGATAGTAGGTAACATTTTAACCAATTAACAGTACAATCCTTTAAGAACATAGCTTGCTAACCTTTCAGGGCTCACACTTCACCTTTGGACTTCAAGTTACCACTTTCCCAGTAAAGAGAATGAAGATTGGATCCTTTATCTCTTGTGTAAGTCCATTTGTCTCTATTTCAAGCCTCGTACAACTTACCACAATGTTCTGCTTAAAACAACACAATAGCAGTTTGGCAAAGATAAACTGTCCTTGACGACACTCCCTTTACCACAGATGATGAGGTTCTTCTTGCCTGAAATTGAAATAATGTAAAATGACATCCACACTCTACATTTCAATCAAGTCAACAGTTTAATTTAGAATGACAGAAGGATCACAGAACCTTCATTCAGCTCATCATGTTTATACAAACACTCTCCAACACAACTAGTCCTACACCCTACCATTACCTGCCCTGCAATTTCTCTCCCTTCAGGTGTTACTTCAATCACCTTTTGAAAGCCATCACTTCATCTTCTTTCACCAAACTCTCAGGCAATGCATTCCAGACTTTAATCACTTGCCGTGTACAAACATTTTTTTCTCATGTGTCCCCTTGCTTCTTCTGCCACTCACCTTAACTCAGTGCCATCTGATTCTCAATCCTCCAACCAATGGAAGCATTTGTTTTCTATCTGCTCCGTCTAGACCCCTCATGATTAAGACAACAAGACCACAAGATGGAGGAGTAGAAATTGACCAGTCCTTTGAGACTTCTCTGCCATTCAAATGAGATCTCGAGCAGTCTGCTAATCCTCAACTCCACTTGCTTGCCTTATTCTCATTACACTCTATTTCCTTTCTGATTAAAAACCTGTCTATTTCAGCCTTGAATATACTTTAATGATCCAACCTCGTCAGCTTTCTGTGGCAAATAAACAGGTCGATTAAATTGCCTCTCACCTTTCTTTGAGATGTACAGCCCCAAGATTCTCCAATCTATCCACTTGAGTCTTTCATTCCTGGAGACACTCTTCTGTGTCCTCTCTGAAACCTTTACAACCTTCCTGAAGTGTGATTCCCAAAACTGGACAATACCCCAGTTGAGGCATAAACAGAGTTTTATAAAGGTTCACCATAATCTGTTAGCTTTTACACACCGTGTCCCTATTTATGAAGTGCAGGATGCTAAAGACATTACGAATTGCCCTGCTATCCTCAATGATTTAATGCCATAGTCCAGTTGTTAATTGATTTGAGATGTTCCTACTTGTCATCTCAGCTTATCAACCCTGCTGTAGAATCTGCACCTAACAACCCCACCACCCTGTGGCTGACCACTTCGACTCCCCCTCCCACTCCACCAAGGCCATACAAGTCCTGGGCCTCCTCCACTGCCAAATCCAAGCCACCCAACGCCTGGAGGAAGAACATTTCAAGACCCTCCAACCACAGGGGATCAATGTTGATTTCACCAGTTTCCTCATCTCTCCTCCCCCCACCTCATCCCAGATCCAAACCTCTAACTCGGCACCACGCTCTTGAACTGTCCATCTTCCTTCCCACCTATCTGCTCTACCTTCCCCTCTGACCTATCACTATCACCCCTCACCTGCATCTACCTGTTGCCATCCCAGCTACCATCCCCTCACCCCTGCCCTCCTATTTATCTCTCAGCCCCCCCTTGGCCCCCACCCCACTCCCCACATTCCTGATGAAAGGCTTATGCCCGAAACATGACTCTGCTGCTCCTGGAATGCTGCCTGACCTGCTGTGCTTTTCCAGTGCCACACCTTTTGACTCTCCTCTCTCTGCTGTAGAATAGCCCATTACTACCCTTCCGTTCCTCATCAAGGTTCTTGAGAACAATGGCACTTCCTGGATCCCCGGCTGCTGTTCTAAACTCCAAGTGTATTGTAGCAGCTATTTCAGAGGAATTTTGGATCAAAGTTGGAGAAAATAGGTCAGATGGTCATCACCCTTTTGATGTGTTAATAACTTTTGACCACTACCTTCTAGAAAAGGATAAGGGCAGCAAACACATTGGAACACCAACACCACCTGCAAGTTCCCCTCCAAGCCACTCACCATCCTGACTTGAAAATATATCTCCATTCCTTCAATGTCGCTGGCTCAAAATCCTGGAACTCCCTCCTTATCAGCATTGTGGGTGTCCCTCTACACCAAGACCTTTAGCAGTTGAAGTAGACAGCTCACTGCCACCTTCTCAAGAGTCAAGTGGATGTACTGGTCCAACCAGTGAAGGCTACAATTCCTCAATGAATTAGTAAAAACATTTTACCTTCTCAGTTTGGAGAGGAGTTTAAAAATGTCGAAGCTTAGTATGAACTCAAACAATGGGTGAACGACTGTCTTCAGGGATAATCCTGTGCTCTGACACCCATTTTAGAATTGTATCCTTTGTTTTATGTTTCCTTTCCTTGTTCTTCCTTTCATAAGGAGTCATTGCATTCCTCTGTATTAAATTTCATCTTCCACATGTCCTCTCATTCCACCATCTGGTCTCTGCCTTCTTGAACTCTATCAGTATCCTGCTCATGGGTTCTCAATGCTTCCAAATTTTGTGTCACCTGCAAATCATGAAATTACGTCTTGTACACACAAATCTAGGTTATTAATATAGATCAGCAAGTCAGTGGACCTAATACCTATTCCTGGGGATCCCCACTATAAGCATTCCTCTTGTCCAAAACAATCTTTCCTTTACACAACTTTGTATCCATGCTGCCATCCATTATTCCACAGGTCCATTTTGCTGATACACAGCACTATCAAATGCTTTTTGGAAATGCAGATACAAAACAATCACATCAACTTCATTATCCTCATCAGTCCTTCCAGTTAATTGTAAAACTCAATCAAATTAGTTCAACACATTTTACCCTTATCAAACTTTTGCTGGGTTTCCTTAATTAATTCACATTCGTCCAAGGGATAGTGAATTTTATCACTTCTAAAAGCTTTATACACTGACTTGCCAGCAGTTGCTGGATTTATCCTTACACCTTTTTTGAGGGAGGTGGTTGTGTATTCATCATGTAGCAATCCAGAGGTGAATACTCTGAGGATATGGGTTCGAGTTTCACCATGGCTTGTGGCAGAAAATAAATTCAGTAAATCTAGAATTTAAAAGTGGCTGGTGATTGTCATAAAAACCTATCTGGCTCACTAAGGCCCCTCAGGAAATAAAATCCAAATCTAATCTGATCTACATGTGACTTTGAACTCACAGAAATTCCTTCATTATGAAGGGTTCTCCTTCACAACCTTTCCCCTTGCCTGAGGTGTGACGACCCTCAGATTAAATCACCACCAGTCATCTCTCTCTCTCTCTCTCTCTCTCTCTAATGAAAGAGTAAGACTATGGTGACTTTACCTTTGAGTAACTAGCCTTCTATGGTAGTTGCCGCATATTCATTGGCCAAGAGTATTCAGACAAGTGATTGCCAGAGTAAGTGACCTGTCCCTTGAAACAAAATAAAATGACAAGTCAGCAGGGGCAGAGAGTGGTCCTCATTGGGCAACCCTTGGAGGTGGTGGTCCTTATCAGGGAGCTGAAAAATGTTGCTGAAAAAATGCAGCAGGTCAAGAAGCATTCAAGGAGCAGGAGAATCGATGTTTCGGGCATAAGCCCTGTCTTGTCCAGACAGAAGATTGTCCAGTAGTGGAGGAGGCAACCCAGGGAAGAGTTCCTAACATTTCAGCCAGAAAACAGGATGCAGCCTTCAAAACTTTAATGAAACCAACACGTTCTATGCCAACAGTCTGTTTGTCCTCTGGTATCAATGAACCATTGATAATTGTCATGGTCGTATACTTTGACTTATCAGTGGCATGATGGCTCAATGGTTAGCAGAGCTGCCTCACTCAGGTGAGTGTCTGTGCAGAGTTTGCATGTTCTCTCTGTGTCTGGTTTCCGCCAGGTGCTCTGGTTTCCTCCCACAATCCAAAGATGTGTAATGTAGGTGGATTGGCCGTGCTAAATTGCCCATATGTTCAGGGATGTGCAGGCGAGGTGATTAGCCATACGAAGTGCAGGGTTACACGGATAGGGTAGGGGGTTGGATTGGTGTGGATCTGCTGGGTCAAATGGTCTCTTTCTACACTGTATGAATTCTATGATAGTCTGTGATAATTAATACATTCTATCTAAACTGCTGACTCTTGACAAACTCAATAAACTATCTGAAAATTGCTTATAAATGGCCGGCTGTCTATATTAGGTAACTGTGACCATGAAAATCTCAAATTCAACAGTGCTTCCTCATGAATAACTTTGTGGTCCCTAATTAGTTCCATCCTCCTTTCAACTGCTCTTTCAATATTTATATTTATCGTTTGAATTCTTTTTCATGTTAGCTGACAGTCCCTTTTTATACCTGCTCTTTGTCTATTTCTTATTTTTCATTGCCCTTTGGATTTACAGCATTCAGCCTGATTCTCACTGTTATCATCAACTTGGTATACATTACATACATCTTTTGTGTTTGGTCTGACTCTCCATCTCTCTGTCACTGAGAGCGCTCTGGTTTTATTTACCCTTTCTAGCCACATTGTGGGAATGTATTTAGTGTGGCACAGTGGTTAGCACAGCTGCCTCACAGGGTCAGGGACCCAGGTTCCATTCCACCTTGGGTGACTGCGTGGAGTTTGCAAGTTCTCCCTGTATCTGTGTGGATTTCCTCCCAACAATCCAAAGATGAGTTGGACCAAAGGTTCTGTTTCCATGCTGTACATCTCTTTGACTCTGTGTGCAGGCTAGGTGGATTGGCCATGCTAAATTGCCCTTGGTGTCAAGGGATGCGCTGGTTAGGTAGGTTAGCAATGGGAAAATGCAAGGTTACAGGGTAGGGTGGAATGCTCTTTTGAGGGTCAGTGTGGACTCAATGAGCTGAATGGTCTGCTTCCACACTGTAAGGATTCTATGATATATCATTGCGAGACCTGAATGATCTCCTCCCTTTTTTAAGAGGCAGCTCGTTGTTCCAAATCCATTTTGCCTATCATCTTTGATCCCATGGAACAAATAAGAAAAAGCCATTCTAGAACATTCTCAACAGTCTGAGAGATGATAATTCAAAGATGTTAAATAATTTGCATCATGAAATTGAATGTTACTTTTACATTAGATTACAGTTAGGAAAGAGGCCCTTCGGCCCAACAAGTCAACATAACCCTACGAAGAGCAACCAGCCCAGACCCTTACATTTACCCCTTCACCTAACATTACAGGCAATTTAGCATGGCCAATTCACCTAACCTGCACATTTTTGGACTGTGGGAGGAACCCGGAGCACCCGGAGGAAACCCGAGCAGACAGGTGCCTGAGGCGGGAATTGAACCCGGGTCTCTGGCACTGTGAGGCAGCAGTGCTAACCAGTGTGCCGCCCAGTTTGTAAAGTTGCTGAACTGGTCACCTGGTTTGTTTATAGAATGAACTGCCAGAGGAAGTAGTAGACGCAGGTACAGTTACAACATTTAAAAGACATTTGGACAGGTACATGAATAGGAACGGTTTGGATGGATATGGGCTAAACACAGGCATATGGGGCTAGTTTAGTTTGGGAAAACTGGTCGGCATGGATGAGTTGGACCGAAGGGTCTGTTTCCATGCTGTCCATCTCTAACAACCATGAATCTAGAAGTTGTCAGCATTCACCAATTCTCTAATGTCAGACATCAGCTGGGAATATTTCACCTGCAGTCTCTATGGGTTCTATCCTTCAGCTCAGCTTTGTTTACTGGGGGAAATTACTTTTATTCCAAACTAATCAAACCATCACTTGTAACTTCAAACTCCTTATTCCTCTGTACATTATTTCTCGGCATGTATCGTCACATACCTGGATCAGAGACAGTAGTTATCTTCGAAAGAAAGTAATTAAGTTCATTCCTGCAGAACAGAATCCACAATATAATGAACACTCATGATATAATGGACAGGATCTTAACCCCATTGAAGATAATCTTGGGTCAGAACAATCTTTGGGTCTTGATCCCACACTTGCCATCTGCATATCTCCAGCATGACTTTATAGTTCCCCAATCAGCCCCTTTGAGCCTTAAATATTTACACTGGCTAACCTGGTGAAACATAATTAGTACAAAAATTTCCTATCAAAACAACATCATTGGGAATGGCAGCAATTCGTGGCAACAGTTTACCAGGTAGACACACCCATGAACTGCCAGTGATGTTAGACCCATGTATATTTTTAGAACAAAGACTAGAAAATGGAAGTTTCAGATAATGTCTGGGATATGGGGTGTTTACTACATGATTTTGGAATTTTTGGGTCAAAAGTACAACTCTGTTTTGGTTCACTTATCATTTACAAATAGTTGTGTACTTTGGAAAAGCAGAAATGTTCAGAGAGACAAGATAAATTCTGAAATTATTGGAAGAATCATGAGTTGAAGGTTGCCCAGCAATAGGTTTTGGACTGTTTGTTCCTATCTTGCCACAGACTAGGGAGGAGTGCAGTTGAAAGGAGACTGTCAAGAGAAGCTGAGAAAAACCCTCTCAGTTGTGGAGAGGTTTTTAAGGAAGCAGGGCTCCCCTTTTGCTCTGTGAGAAAAGGGAAACACTCATAGGGCTCTGTAAATTGACCTCCTAACTCAATAAAAAGACTCGCTCTAATTGATCAGCTACCTGAAAGAAGGATCTTCCATTGGCCTATCTTGTCAACAGAAACCAAAAGGATTGTAGTCATCTCATTCCATTCTTAATTCACAGGATTCTTTTTTGCACAACTTTACCCATCCATAATATCTCTGCGGAGGTGTGTACCCTATCTATACTAATGTGTGCATGTTTAGATTTAATTGAGGATGTAACTTAAGTTACATAACAGTAGTCATTAATTGCTTTTGCCATTTTTATACAGCAAGTTTGTTTATAATAAATAAGTTTTCATGTTTACTGATAAACCTGGTGGGAGACTCTGATTTTATCCTTGATAACAGTAAAAGTAAAGCAATGCAACCATCTTAGTGATTTAGTAAGACATTTACACTTATGAAATGTTTCATGGAATAGTGGGGCTTGGTTACTAGTGCACTCTTCCCATCAGTGGTGTAACAATAACTTCAAGGTAAAAACAATGACTGCAGGTGCTGAAAACCAAATACTGGATTAGTGGTGCTGCTGTACTCTTCCAGCACCACTAATCCAGTAACAATAACTTCAGACTAGCATCATGCTAGTCTGAAGAACAAGACACTGACAATGAAGGAAGCAACTAACAATGGCATGGTAGCTCAGTGGTTAGCACTGCTGTCTCTCAGTGCGAGAGACCTGGGTTTGATTCCAGCCTTAGGTGACTGTCTGTGTAGAGCACGTTCTTCCCATGCCTGTGTAGATTTCCTCCAGGTGCTTTGGTTTCCTCTCACAATCCAAAGGTGTTCAAGTTCGGTGAATTGGCCATTGTGTTCAGGGACGTGTAGGTTAGGTGCATTAGTCAGGAGTAAATGTAGAGTAATAGGGTAGGAGAATGAGTTTGGATGGGATACCCTTCGGAGGGTCAGTGTAGACTTGTTGGGCCAAAGGGCCAGTTCCCACACTGTAGAGATTCTATGTATGTTAAAGACTGGTTAAAGACATGATCCAAACATTGGGAAGACTATGATCAGATATGATACTTGATACAGCATTTAAACAAATTCATTTCCAGCACTGTGAAAATATGATCTTCAGGATACACTTATTTCCAACAGCATAATGGTGAATGTTAGTAACATTTAATTCTGCCCAGCCACAGGGGAGGGGAGTTTGCAAGGTTTTCAATAGGTCACTCAGGACAGTTTATGAGTCACTGAAGAGACATGCTAGCATTACAGGCAGGAAATGTGACTGGAGAGAGAGAGAAAAAAAACACAGACTCGGTGTTAAGAATGCTGCAGTTAGCTATATTTGCGAACAATTGAACCATATGGATTCTGTGTGGGGGAATTCAATGAGGAATCAACAGCAGTTTGTTTTTAAAAAAAGGAAATCATTCAAAGGATGTAGGTGTCACTGGCTAGGCCAACATTTATTGCCCATCGCTAATTACCCAAAGCACAGTTAAAGGTTAACCACATTGCTGTGGCTCTGGAGTGACACGTAACCAGAGCAGGTAAGGGCAGTCAGTGCCGTTCCTCAAAAGGATATTAATGAACCAGATGGGTTTTGGAAACCAGTTAGTTGGCTCTGTGCTGTTAGAAATTGTCCTAGGAATCAGTAGGCAGCTAAGTATTGGAGTCCAAATTCAGAAGAGGTCTAAGAGAACTAAAATAAAATGAGAATGTTGTTGACTCTGTATATGTGGAAACTAATGAAAGGCTTGAAAGAGGACTGTGAACATTAATACTTCAGGGCAATGGAGGGAGTTGGGATTGAAAAGCTCATAATGAGACAAGTTTGAAGTTCAGGAAAAAACCGAGGGTTAGGACCAACTCAGTGATGTTGACGAAAAGCTGGAGTTACATTATGAATGAACAGTAAAGTACAGAATTAGAGTGCAGAGGAGTGTAAACCCAGGAAAAGAGACCAGACTGAGAACAGTCAGTCATCAAGGCAATACACGACAGAACACCTAATGATTGGGAAAAGTGAAAGATTGTGATCCCTTATGATGTTTAGTGAGATTTGGTGATTCAATTCTATTATTAGTTTGAGGGGTAGGTAGTTGCTAAGACAAAATGTCACCAACACATTTGACATTTGACATGGGGTGTTGGCTCACAGTCTAATACCTATATTTACCACGTTAATTCTGGCTGTTATAAACAAGTTGTTCATGTATTATTGTTTTATGTGTACCAAAGTTTATTGTTATTTATTTAAAACTGTGGAACGGTGTGACTTGTTCTCACATGTTAGTGGTCCCTAACAAGATAACATAAATTGGGCAATCTGGACTGGGATCATAATAGATAGCAACACGTGTATACAGCACTGTCAGCTTTCGCCAGATTCAGTTTGAGACGGGAATGTATTTGGTCCAAGTCCTGACACCCTCGCAGTACTACCATCAAATTCACTTTGGTGGGAACGGTTAGAGTGTTAACAGTGAAGGAGTAGAAGTGCAACTTTATCAGAAAAAGGTTTGCAACCAATTATGCAGAGAATAGTTTTAAGAAAAGTGCACTGACTTTACATAGGTCATGTTGCTGGTCAGACCACTTTTGGAATACTATGTTCAATTCTGGTCTCCCTGCTATAGGAAGGATGTTGTTAAACTTGAAAAGGTTCAGAAAAGATTTACAAGGATGTTGACAGTGTTGGAGAGTTTGAGCGAGAGGGAGAGGCTGAATAGACTGGGACTATTTTCCCTCAAGTGTCAGAAGCTGAGGTGACCATATAAAATCATGAGGGGCATAGATAAAGTGAATAGCCAAAGTCTTTTCCCAAGGGTAGTGGAGTCCAAAATGAGAAGGCATAAGTTTTGAGTGAGAGGGGAAAGATTTAAAAGGGACCCAAGTAACAATTTTTTCATGCAGAGGGTGGTGCAGGTGTGGAATGGCAGTCAGTGGAAGTGGTGAAGGCTGGCACAATTACATTTAAAAGGCATCTGGATGGGTATACGAATAAGAAGGGATTAGAGGGATAGGAACCAAGTGCTGGCAAACGGGACTAGATCAGTTTAGGATATCGCGTCGGCATAGAAGAGTTGGACCAAAGGGTCTGTTTCCCTGCTGTGCAGCTCGATGGCTCTACTTAAGGCAGTAAAGTAGCATTACGTGTTTATTTCAAGTTATATTGCCAACATTTGATAACATTAACAGTCGCATCAAAGACCATTAAATTCCAATGCAAAGAGAGAATGAGTTCAAGCTTTAATCTGCAAAGTCCAAATTCCTCATTCTGATTGATGTTTCCCCTCCCGGGAGGCCACAGTGGGGGTTAATATCAAAGCCCATTATGGGACGTAAAATTTCTTTAATATTTCCAGAAAACATTATCTACTCTGACAATTCCCTCCATATCCAATTCTAGAAGCCCATGAAACACGTCTCTTCCCCCTCCCTCCCCCACTCCCACTGTATGGATGCCGTGGAGATATAGAATAACACTATCAGAACATTTAGGTTGATTGTAGCAGTGAAAACTCACGGTAGGGACCAGGGCAAGTTCCCAGAAATGCCGATCCCCATGTTACGATCAGCTGCCGCAATTAAATGCAAGGGTTTGTGATCCATTCTGATCTTACGGGCGAGAAAACTGGACACTGAGTCAGGGTGTGCCTGCCCGAACCACAGAATCAGCAAGTGCAGAGTCTAACTCCGCTTCACTGAAAGCTGCAGCTCAACCCAAAAATTGCACGAACCATTATTTTCTTCCGCAGAGAGGGTGTGGTCTTGAGCGCCACCCACAAATTGTCACGTCTACTTTTCCGTTTCACTTTTAAACGCCCGCAAAGTTGAACCTGGATAATTGGGATATAAATCTGGTCCGGAACAGTTAATCATTGTTGCCAAGGACCCTCCCCTTGGCAGCAATCTGATTCAGACATGTTAATGACACCTTGAGGGTAGGTAAGACTTAAAGCTGGATCTTCTGGACCAGAGATAAGGACGCTGCCACTACGCCACAAAACCCTTAAAATGCTATGAGGTTGACTTGTTGCGAGTGTGTTAACGCTTTGTTGTAGAATCAGATCAGTTATCATTACTGCGCAAGACCATGTTTTTAAAGCAACCCGTTTGGAAGATGAAAGGTAGTACTGAAACATGAAATCAGGATTTCCTTTTTAATAGGACGTCACTTTAACCCACTATGAAACGTCAAATCTTTCCATGGTGGTAAAATCGTATCAATTTTTCTAAAGCTTGTTTATCCTTGTTATAATATCCATGCGATCATCTACTTCACTGTTTGGCAATTTAAGTTGAAAGCGAAGGATATTGAGGCCTGAATTTTCAGTATGGGGAAGAGTCTTAGTGAAATGAACATGTTTATTCGGTTTCTCTCTCCATAGATTCTGCCAGACCTGTTGTTTCTTGAGAAATCTCTGTGCTTATTCCAAATTATCTGGTCTCCAGATAGTGGAGATGTACAGTATGCTAAACTATAGTCAATACTTCTTAGAAGTCCCATTGAGTATGTGGGAACTGCTGAGGAAGCTGAAACTTATCGAGCAATTACAGAGCATCTGGGAGAGTAAGGCATTGGAGGATTTCAAATCTCTTTCTTTATAGTTAGCCAGGAAACTTTACAGGATTAAAATCTTCTCCAGCTCCTTGCTAACTATAAAACTGACTTTCCAATCTCAGCTGCAGACACTCAATTCCCCTCTGAGCAGACCTCACTTGCTCCTACTCCTAGGCACTTGACCCACCCTACCCTCCACCTGTACCACTTTACACATTCGGTACCTTACTGCTCCAGCTGCCACCCTAGTCCCTTCCCCATTCGCTAGCCACTATACCTCCTCATTTGCCTTTTCTCAGCAGCTGACAAAAGTGGCTGAGAGAACTTTAAACACATTACCTATGGAGATACAGCCATAAAAAGCAGAAATGTTCAGGCCTACAATGCTGATCTCAGCTGCATAGATTCCTGGTTAGTTTCCCACGATAGAGGCATCCTAGACAGGCCGGACCCAGATGCCTGGCCATAAAATTCACTGACAAGTGAACAATCTTCAATAGGATTCCGAGCAGTTGGATGCATGTGTGAGTATCTTCTAAGTGGTTGTCCATTTCTTGCTGATACTGCAGCTGATGTTGATCTTGTGTCAATAGTTCAGCCACAAGCACCAACCAACTGCAAAATTTGAGTCATTTATAAATTGCTTCCTTTTTAAATGATCTTTTAAGTGTGAATTAGTTGTGTCCCTTGGGGCACACTTGTAATTTGGGTTGAATTCACTGGGAATAAATCTTATAGTGGGAGAATGGAACAATTCTGGCCCCTGATGCAGCAATCTTGATGAGGTTGAACTGAGCTCAATCCAGTAGCATTCCAAATATAGCTAGTGTTGTTGAGCTGCATTCTTGAATTGTTGCAGGTTGCATTTTTATGCGTGGTGCTGCTAGGGAAGAAACTCCAGCTCACAAGGGAGGTGTGGAAGTAATTTGGGGAATTGCTATAAAACATCCTATTCTGGTGAACCAAGAATAATGTCAATTGAGCCCATTTGTTCTCACCTAGGTTGCCACACTTTTGTTCATTGTAGCTGGGACTTGTCCCAAAAAGTAGAAAATACTCCATCAAACTACAAACTTGAACCTTGTACACCACAGATCAATGTGACCTTGTAGATCACATGCCTGCAAATATCATCATCAGAGCCAACCATGGCATAATCGGAGAAAATTGCTTGGAACACTGTCAATTTTATATCTCTTCAGCTATTTATAGTATGAATACTATAATTCATATGGTATTTAAATTGAATTAGGAGAAAGTGAGGACTGCAGGTGCTGGAGATCAGAGTCAAAAAGTGTGGTGCTGAAAAGCACAACCCATCAGGCAGCATCAGAGGTGCAGGAGAGTCAACATTTCAAGCATAAGATCGTCAAGATATTTGAAAAAAAACATTATTGAATAGCTTTACTGTGATCTCTTAATTAAATATGTAAGTAAAAATTAAAATCTTTAACACAGACAGAAGGACTGGTTTCATGTTCACAATTGCAGAATTTTAGTTTTTTTTTATTCCCCATTTCCTAGTCTGCTCTCCTAATACTCTTCCACTTGGCCTACCATACTGGCCCAATCCCAATTTGGCTACATGTGAACATTAAAAAACCACAATTAATGCATATGAACAGAGAACAAAGGAACAGAAACAAACACTTTAGTATAATATTTTATTCAATTTAAAAATAAACATTTTCCAGTTACTAGAACAGCTGGAGAAACTCAGCAGGTATTGTGGAGAAGGGTCACCGGATGTGAAATGATAACTTTCTAAGATACCACCAGACCTGCTGAGTTTCTCCAGCAATGTCTGTTCTTGTTTCGGATTTCCAGCATCCACAGTTCGTTATACATTATTTTCCAGCTTGTGTTTTGACAGTTTCACCAGGTGCAACACAAATATTTAAAAGACAAAGACAGTGAGAGTTTGTGTTCACCCTATGCACATTTGGAGAGTTAGTGTGCATTATAGCATTAATTTTTATATATAGACTGAGTGCTATCTGAATACTCCCCCTCTCAATCTGTCCACTCTGAATTGACAAACTTCCTGTCTGACAATTAGTCATAGATGTGTATAATCTTTCCAATCAAGGGAATGGGTAGGAAGTGGACAAATTGCTCAAAGTCAATGCTCCACTAAAGCATAATGGAATGTTTTACTGCATTGAACATGCTATATAAATGCAAATTGCAGCTGCTACTCAGTTAGCTAAATCCATGTTTCATGCAAGCAATTGTGATTATACATTTCTTCTCCTTGATCTTTTAAACAAAGATGTTCCTACGAGTTTCATGAACCACTGTCAGACTCGTACAGGGGTCAAAAGCCTACATAGCTTGTGGCCTGTCATTTTCCTAAAATGTCCAAATAATAAAGAGAGAATGAGCTTGTCCAATAAAGGACACTGGATAGACTTGGAAATGGAGGGCGAACAGAAGGTTGTCTCTGCAATATTTTAAAAATCATTGAGGACCAGCAGGTGGGCCACCAGCCTAATCACTTCAGCGAAATCCAGGTTTTCAGGGAGGTATCCAAACTTGCCAGTATGGTGTGTTGCTGTATCGCCCCCACCAAACTTTGCTGTTAGGCATCTGTTGACTGGATGATTTTCCACCACTTACACAAACCCGGAGGGCCAACTGGACAATTGCAGTCAGCCTCTGACAGCAGGCCTTTATAGACCTTGACCAGAGTGAACTAGCTATCCACTGTATGTGGAGAGGCAGTTCACATAATGTGACATGTTGCTCAAGGCTAAGTGGGAATATTTGCATATATCTGCTTGTCTCCACTCCTGAGTGGAGTTAGATATCTTGCCCTGTATTTCCTGCATTGAACTCCTAAGGCAAGTATTTACAGCATGTCTTACAATTTTGTGTAAGTTTATACTGACTGGTGCATACTCAATGCCTTCATGTGAATACCAGCCAAGTGCTGGCTAGTTTCAATTAAAAAAATGCCAGCCAGTTGGACCTAATTGAAGTAGGAGGGGGGAACACAGGAAGGAGTGGGTCATCTATAAGAACCAATGTGAAAAAAGGAACCAAAGCATTTCCCAATCAAATACTCTACTAGCAGCATCACTTTTAAAAAGAAATTATAGAAATTAATGCTGTTATTTAAATATTGTTTATGAATATATTATAAAAATAGATGTCTATAACTAAACATGCCATCAATAATTCAGTGTTTAACTTCAGAAATTCGAATTAAATATTTACAGCAGGATTTAATATGACCTTTCACTCCAATCTTCCGACAATACATTTTTGTCAAATTGACTCAAACATTTATAGAATGTATTTCCCAATCTTTCCTTCCCATATTTCAGATAAAGTTTTTCTTAAAAATAAAAAAGGTCCAGGTTGCTCAATGTGTACTCTAACCTTTCCCTCTTGTAATTCGTCCTTGTATTCTTTTATTTTTCCCTTGTTTCCAAGTGCACTGAAAGAAAAATAAACATGAAATTTAGCAACGTGTCCAGCTCAACTGTTCATTTTGTCCTAAAGGACATCTGAAAGTAATTTCTAAAATATTTAATCTGGAACTTTAATTCCTTTATTAGATTTTACAATAGACATTACAATGGTTACATGAACAAAGAGATATTGGAATAGGCTGGGAAAAACTGTGGCCACGTGCTGATAAAGAAGGTAAAACACCTTAAATGAACCTAATGGTCTCTCATCTGTCCTTTGTGCCTAAAAATGACTTGCATTGAGTGTGTCTGGATGTCCTTACCTAGTCATTGCTTTGCCTCTGACTTTGAGGCTCTACTCTTGGTATTCCTTCACCAAGACTGGGCTGTTTTCCAGACCTTAGGCTGCTAACCAAGAAACTCTTGCCTGAAATAAAAGATCACCAGACATGTCAGCTAAAATCAAGCTTACTTTAAAATATACAAAATGTCCTTTCAGTACAATGCTTGTATGTTTATAAAATAAAACACTGAACAAGCTACAAGTCTCTGTGTAATGTGGATGCTGGTCCCTTATGCATTCTTAGTCAGTGGAGTGATCGGCTGCACACATACCGGGTATTATATTCTATTGTTATATTTTGTACAGCTAGCTACAGGAGACGGTGTTGAAAAAAATAGCATCACTAAAAGGAACAGATTCATTTAAATTTTAACGTGAATGCATACATTTATCTCATGGCATTAGGTAAATAGGGAAGTGGCAACATAATTCAATTAACTTGCACATCACTCAAAATCAGAAAACATTAATCCAGTTAGACGAAGTTTAATGGATATATTTTTAGATAGATTCTTTACATTTTTGAAATCTATTTTAAGGAATCTGTTTTAAATTTGCTGGCAAATAAGCTTATTGGATGACAATAAACAAGCTCATTCTTCATTAAATGTCGGTTCCCTACTCTCCTCCCTACAATCTTTCCCAGTTTAGAAAATAGTCTACACCTCTGATCCTAGTAAAAATGCATAACCTCACACTTCACCTTGTATTCCATCTGTCCCCTTTTTATAGTTGTCCCTTTACCTGTTGTGCCTGAGGTTAGATTCCTTACCTTTCCATGCTTGGTCCTAATACTTAGGTTAGATTCCCTACAGTGTGGAAACAGGCCCTTTGGCCCAACAAGTCCACACCTACCCCCCCAAAGAGCAACCCAACCAGACCCATTCCCCCCCTGACTAATGCACCTAATATTTTGGGCAATTTAGCATGGCCAATTCACCTAACCTGCACATTTTTTTTTTTGACTGTGGGAGGAAACCAGAGCACTCCGAGGAAACCCACGCAGACACAGGGAGAATGTGCAAACTCCACACAGTAGCCTGAGGCGGGAATTGAACCCGGGTCCCCAGCGCTGTGAGGCAGCAGTGCTAACCATTGAGCCACCGTGTTGTTCTGGAAACTTCAACCTTTGCTGAGCCCTCTCCCATCCCCTTTAACTCTTTTCAAAAATTTCCATGCAACTGAACCAACCAATTCCTAAAGAAGGGCTTATGCATGAAACGTTGATTCTCCTGCTCCTTGGATGCTGCCTGGCCTGCTGTGTTTTTCCAGGATGACACTTTTCAACAACTGAACCAACCCAGTCAATATTTAGATTAAATTCCTACCCACAGCCCTAGTTATTCAGAAAGATTCTGGTACCAGAGTGACTCAGGTGGAACCAGTCCCATCGGAACAGCTCTCTCCTTCCTAGTACAGATGCCAGTGTCCCATGAATTCAACCAGTTTCTCCCACACCAATCTTTGAGAGACACGTGTTCCTGTTTAATCTTGAACCTATGCCAATCTGCTCATGGCTCAGGTAGTAATCCAGAGATTACCCCTTTTGTGGTTCTGCTTTTCAGTTTAGCTCCTAGATACTCATATCCCATTAGCATAATCTCTTTCCACCTATATTGTTGGTACCTATGTAGACCACTACAACTGGATCCAGATGAGATATCTGAATCCAGGCATCAGGCAGGCAAAACAGACTGGAGGGTTCTCCATCCTGGACACAGAAAACAGTGCCTATCCCCCTGACTATACAATCACAAATTAAACTACATTGCTCTTTTCTCCCCCATCTTGATTGGCTCCCTGTATTAAGGTGCTACGGTCAGCCTCCCTACAGCCCCAACTCTCATCCTCTCAGAACAAGAAGCTCAAAAGCTGTTGGACAAGTTCAAGGGCTTAGCCTCCTTCAGCATTACCTCAACCATCCTCGCTCATAGCCACACCCTCCTGACCAATTTGAAATAGTTAATCCAATGGTGTGACTGCTTCCTGAAACACAGCATTCAGGTAATTCTCCCCCTCCCTCTGTTGCAGCGTTTGAAGCTTTGAGCCAGAGTTCTTCAAGTAACTAACACTGCCACAGATGTGTTACTATGAACCACACTGGGGTCTACCAGCTCCTACATCATATATACCTTCAATTTGGAAGTAAACTATAATAGATACCCAAATTAGCAGCTTTCACCAACCAATGAATGGTTTACCTCTGATTTAACTGTTGTGCTAGGCCCTGACAGTGGGCTTCAAAGATCATATAAGAAACCTTACAAGTTATGAATCAAAAATAAGCAAAGATCATGTCCTTCTCCTCTGCACTGAATTCCCACATGGCCAAATTCCCTAAACTATATATTCACCCAGGCTATGTTTCACTCTTGATGGGATCCCTCCTTCCTGACTGTTAGAAATTTAGTCCCACCTGCTCCAGATGGTGGAGATACCATGGCTGAACAGATTGATTAAAAATATCTAAAATAAGTCCATTGGATGACAGTGACAGCAATGAGGAATGGGAAACCTGGTTGGCCTTGCCAGCTGCCTGCCTCTACACACAAGCCATCACTCCACCTTGCACAGTGAACTACAACAGGATTATTTTTTTAAAAGTAACTTGTAAATGATCATAAACCAAAAAAGGATTGGAACTGGGGTAGCCACATTCTCTTTTAAAGTGAACTCTAATTCTCTCTTCACAGATGCGGTCAGACCTGCTAAGTGTATCTGGCACTGCGGGTCTCTGGCACTGTGTCTCTTTCAGATTTCTAGCACATGCTAGAAATTATTTTGCTTATAAATAAAGATTATACAATAGAGTGTACCAAGAGAGCCTGAATACATGTCTATCTGTAAAACTGCAGCTTCACCTTCCACATTGCTTCCCCATTCCAAATGCATCTACCTGTTGTTATGCTACTACATCCATGTGTGCTCCCTCCTTGCGAATATTCCATAGATCCGGCACTTGTATTAGGGTTAGAAGGCACAGAAGCAAGAAGACCTAAAAGCAAGGTAAACTTTCATAAACAAAAGTTACCATTTATCAAATTGCTGCATAATTTGCAATGTTAAGATAGCCGATGTTTTTTGTAATTTATATTCCGCTAAAGACTGGCATTTCATTTATTGCAACACATTACTTATAGTCACTTAGTTTTCTGTATATTCTATGTAACTGCTTCTGTTAACAAACAGAACTTTTTTTTTCTATTGAAGACCAACACTAGATATTGTTGAAACAAAACTAAGAGTACAAACTTGTTCTCATGAAAAATGTGATCCCAGCCTTTGTACTTTATTCTCATTTTAAAATATTTAGATATATCTAAAACTGATCTATCTTGCGGGACCATCTTCAGTCTCCAACAGAAAATATGCTGCACATCACACTTTGACAGGGCAGAACTGCATTATGCAAGCCGGATCGGGAGTCTCGCATGGTGTGTTGCCTGCCCGGTGCCAGGGTGTGGGACATCTCCGACCGGCTTGAAAGGATATTGGAGCGGGAGGAGGAGGATCCAGTTGTTGTGGTCCACGTTGGGTCTAACAACATAGGCAAAGCTAGGGTGGAGGACCTGTTTGGGGATTATCAAGCACTAGAAGGAAATTGAAGTACAGGTCCTCAAGGGTCATAATCTCCAGATTACTGCCCGAGCCACGTGCCAATTGGCATAGGGATAAGAAAATTAGGGAAGTAAACACGTGGCTAAGGGATTGGTTTGGGAAAGAGGGATTCCATTTCATGGGGCATTGGCATCAGTTTTGGAACCAGGGGGACCTGTACCGTTGGGACGGTCTCCACCTGAATCGATCTGGTACCAATGTTCTAGCGAAAAGGATAAATAGGGTGGTCAGTAGGACTTTAAACTTGAGTTAGGGGGTGGGGGGTCTGGTAGGGCAAGTGAAAGCGACATGGAGTATGGAGTTAAATGGAAACATAAGCAGGAGGATAGCATGTATGCACGTGGATTTAACCTTGAGGCAGATTAGGAATGCAACAAAAAGGAAGGATTACCTAGGACATCTTATGACTTCCAATGTCTCTAATGATAAGAATGTTAGCATTAAGATACTTTACCTGAATGCTCGTAGCATTCATAACAAAGTAGATGAACTAACGGCACAGGTCATCATGAATGATTATGATGTGGTAGGCAGAGAGACATGGTTGCAGGGAGGTTCAGGACTGGCAGTTAAACATCCAAGGATTTACAACTTATTGAAAAGACAGGGAGGTGGGCAGAGGGGGCGGGGTGGCCTTGTTAGTTAAGAACAAAATTAAATCTATGGCACTGAATGACATAGGGTCGGATGATGTGGAGTCTGTGTAAGTGGAATTGAGGAATCGCAAAGGCAAAAAACCATAATGAGAGTTATGTACAGACCTCCTAACAGTGGTCAGGACCAGAGGCACATCATGTACTGGGAAATAGAAAAGGCATGTCAGAAAGGCAAGGTCACGGTGATCATGGGATACTTCAAATGCAGGTGGACTGGATAAATAATGTTGCCAGTGGATCCAAAGAAAGGGAATTCATGGTATGCTTACAGGATGGCTTTTTGGAACAGCTTGTGATGGAGCCCACAAGGGAGCAGGCTATTTTGGACCTAGTGCAATGTAACAAGTCAAACTTTATAAAAGATCTTAAAGTAAGGGAACACTTAGGAAGCAGCGATCATGATATGGTAGAGTTCAGTCTGCAGTTTGAAAGAGAGAAGGCAAAATCTGATGTAATGGTGTTACAGTTAAACAAAGGTAATTATGAGGGCATGAGAGAGGAACTGACGAAAATCGACTGGAAGCAGAGCCTAGCAGGGAAGACAGTAGAGCAAAAATGGCAGGAGTTTGTGGGTATAATTGGAGGACACTGTACAGAGGTTCATCCCCAAGAAAAGAAAGATTATCCAGGGAGGGATTCGACAGTCATGGCTGACAAAGGAAGTCAGGAAATGTATCAAAGAAAAAGAGAGATCCTATAAAGAGCCAAGAGCACTGGGAAATCAGAAGAGTGGGAAGGCTACAAAAACAAACAGAGGATAACAAAGAGAGAAATAAGGAAGAAGAGGATCAAATATGAAGGTAGGCTAGCCAGTAATATTAGAAATGATAGTAAAAGTTTCTTTCAATACATAAGAAACAAACGACAGGCAAAAGTAGACATTGGGCCACTTCAAACTGATGCTGGAAGGCTAGTGATGGGAGATAAGGAAATAGCTGGAGAACTTAATAAGTACTTTGCGTCGGTCTTCACAGTGGAAGACATGAGTAATATCCCAACAACTAAAGGGAGTCAGGGGGCTGAGTTGAGTATGGTTGCCATTACAAATATGTGATAGTGCTAGAAAAGCAAAAAGGTCTTAAAATTTACAAATCTCCTGGCCCCGATGGGCTACATCCAAGAGTTCTGAGGGAGGTGGCTGAGGAAATAGCAGAGGCGTTGGTTGAGATCTTTCAAAAATCACTGGAGTCAGGGAGAGTCCCGGATGATTGGAAGACTGCTGTTGTAACCCCATTGTTCAAGAAAAGGTCAAGGCAAAAGATGGAAAATTATAGGCTAATTAGCCTAACCTCAGTTGTTGGTAAAATTTTAGAATCCATCATTAAGGACGAGGTTTCTAAATTCTTGGAAGAGCAGGGTCGGATTAGAACAAGTCAACATGGATTTAGTAAGGGGAGGTCGTGCCTGACAAACCTGTTCGAATTCTTTGAAGAGGTGACAAGTAGGTTAGACCAGGGATGTGGTCTATCTAGACTTCCAAAAGGCCTTTGATAAGGTGCCACATGGGAGGCTGCTGATTAAGGTGAGGGTCCGAGGTGTTCGAGGTGAGCTACTGGCATGGATTGAGGATTGGCTGTCTGACAGAAGGCAGAGAGTTGGGATAAGAGGTTCTTTTTCGGAATGGCAGCCGGTGACAAGCGGTGTCCCACAGGGTTCAGTGTTGGGGCCGCAGCTGTTCACGTTATATATTAATGATCTGGATGAAGGGATTGGGGGCATTCTAGCGAAGTTTGCCGATGATACGAAGATAGGTGGACAGGCAGATAGTACTGGGGAAATGGGGAGGCTGCAGAAGGATCTAGACAGTTTGGGAGAGAGTGGTCCAGGAAATGGCTGATGAAGTTCAACGTGAGCAAATGCGAGGTCTTGCACTTTGGAAAAAACACAAGCATGGACTACTTTCTTAACAGTGAGCTGACTCAGTATGATAAGATGTCCTCACGAATGTCTTGAGATTCAAAAACAAGTACTCTAATTTACAGGTGACCAGATTAATCACCACTATTCTCAATGGAAATTCAATCAAGATTCAATTTGCAAACATTGAGAAAATCAGTGTATAAAAAGTAAAGTAGACTGAAATTATTGACTGAGGATCAATGATGGTGTTTAGTTTCAGATCAGGGTGAGGCCAATATCCACAGATGCAGATATGTTTCAAGAAGAATACAAGTTTCGGCTACTTCTTCCATTTGCCTGTAGTATGGTCTGTGGATGATACAAAGCTAGTATGGTGTCCCATAAAGATAACCTATGTTTAGTGATTGCCCTGAAGTGATCTGGTGGAAGCTGCCTTCTTCCAGTGAATTATTTCACTTGACACCAGACAGGAAGTTTGGCATCAGATCAGACAAATACTTCTCAATGTCAGAAGGAAAAACAGCCTCTAAGTTAATGAATTCAAGGTAGCTAATCAGAAACAAGGCATCGAAATGGCTGTTTGGTAATTTAAACAGGTTGTTCAGTCTACCAACTCACTCATCAAGTAGCAATGAACCCCTATCTTCAATCATACTATTGCCTTCTTTACAAAGCTTTCTTCAAGTCGTGAGTCTTTCAGCTGTAGATTGCTGCATTACTGCTTATTATTAAAAGAGGAAAAAAAAACTATAATTTAAGAAAAGTTATTTCTCCCCTCACCCAGGCCTCTGTAGCGAGAAAACTGCTGATAGATTTGTTTCATTCGTTCAATATTCAGGCGACTGGCTTCAGCATGGTTCACCATGGGTTTTGGATAATGAACACCAATGATGCATTTTGCAGCTTTCTGTACACACTCTGGAGCATTCCAAGGATCATAAATATGTTTGGCAGGGAAACCTCTGAGGACTGGCAGATATCTCCTAAAAATACAACCAGGACATGCATTCAGTAGAACACCATCATCCATACATCTTATTTATCATAAACTACATTAACATGAAACTTCAAAAAAAAAGTGATGATTCAGATATAATTCTAAAAAGTTGTACTTCAGGTAAAAAAAGCCATATATATTTGAGTAATGATCAACTTTATGTCCAAGTCAACTCAAAGTTTAAGATAAAAACATCTTACCACTACGTCAACTCGCCCAGGTGCAAAGCACACTTATTGGTAACATTCAGGAATCACACAACACCAGGTTTAGTCCAACAGGCTTATTTGAAATCATAAGGTTTTGGAGTGCTGCTTCTTCATCAGGTGAAGTGTCATCTGGTGTCATGTGACTTCTGACTTTGTCCACCCCAGTCCAACAACACACCTCCACATCAGGCTAAAATCCAAACAGCACATCATTGAAGCTGATTAATCAGTTCATTGCATCTACACAAGCCAATACACAAGTGTGTGTCAGGGCTGTCAATTCTCTGTTACATGTGGCTTTCCTTTTGCTCTGATTTTAGGCCAGGTCAGCAGGTATAATTTCTGACCTGGCAATTCTGCAATACCAAAATGATCAGAGGAGAGATTCCAATCCTTTGAAATTATGATTCATAACAAAGTCAATCTTACTTTTTGGCTTAAAGCTTAATCGTAAAAACAGGATTATATGGAGGACAGTTTGTGAGTTATAGGTTTGCTCTTCCCGGTTGAAAACAGACTATTTTCACACATACAATCGAAAGGGAGAGATATCAAACATTAGTTAATTCACAAATCAGCTACTATAGCCACTTTTACAACTATAGTGGAGGAGAAAATTACAGATAGCTAGTAAGGTTACAAGTGTTTCTCAATGATCAGGAGCACAAGAGTGAAGATTTAATGGAAGATAGCATTTAAGACTATACAATGAAGAGATAGAGCAAGGACAAAAAAGGCAATGAAATTAAAAGGATAGATAAGTGAAGATGAAAATAAAAATGAAATAGAGTCATAGAGATGTCCAGCACAGAAACAGACCCCTTCACTCCAACCCGTCCATATCGACCAGGTATCCCAACCCAATCTAGTCCCACCTGCCAGCACCTGGCCCATATCCCTCCAAACCCTTCCTAATTACATACCCATCTAGATGCCTTTTAAAATGTTGCAATTGTACCAGCCTCCACCACTTCCTCTGGCAGCTCATTCCATACACATACCACCCTCTGTGGTAAAGAGTTGCCCCTTAGGTCCCTTTTATATCTTTCCCCTCTCACCCTAAACCTATGCCCTCTAGTTCTGGACTCCCCGACCCCAGGGAAGAGACTTTGTCTATTTATCCAATCCCATGCCTCTCCTGATTTCATAAACCTCTATAAGATCACCCCTCAACCTCCAACACTCCAGGGAAAATAGCCCTACCCCTATTCAACCTCTCCCTATAGCTCAAATCCTCAAACCCTGGCAACATCCTCGTAAATCTTTTCTGAACCCTTTCAAGTCTCACAACATCCTTCCGATAAAGGAAGGAGACCAGAACTGTACGCAATATTTCAACAATGGCCTAACCAACGTCCTGTAAAGCCGCAACATGACCTCCCAATTCTTGTACTCAATACTCTGACTAATAAAGGAAAGCATACCAAATACCACCTTCACTATCCTATCTACCTGCAACTCCACTTTCAAGGAGCTATGAACCAGCAATCCAAGGTCACTTTATTCAGCAACACTCCCTAGGACCTTCCCATTAAGTGTATACATCCTGCTAAGTCTTGCTTTCCCAAAATGCAGCATCTCACATTTATCTAAATTAAACTCCATCTGTCACTACTCAGCCCATTGGTCCATCTGATCCATATCCCATTGTAATCTGAGGTAACATTCTTTGCTGCCCACTACACCTCCAATTTAGGTGTCATCTGCAAAGTTACTAACTATACCTCTTATTGCTTACATCCAAATCATTTATATAAATGACAAAAAAAATAGTGGACCCAGCACTGATCCTTGTGGCACTCCACTGTTCACAGGCCTCCAGTCTGAGAAACAAACCTCCACCACCACAGTCTTCTTCCTTCGGGCTAGTTCTGTATCCAAATGGCTAGTTCTCCTTGTATTCCACGAGATCTAACCTTGGTAACCAGTCTCCAATGGGGAACCTTGTTGAATGCCTTACTGAAGTCCATGTGGATCACATCTACCGCTCTGCCTTCATCAATCCTCTTTGTTACTTCTTCAAAAAACTCAATCAAGTTTGTGAGATATGATTTCCCATGTACAAAGCCATGTTGACTATCCCTAATCAGTCCTTGCCTTTCCAAATGCACGTACATCCTCTCCAACAACTTGCCCACCACTGATGTCAGGCACACTGGTCTGTAGTTCCCTGGCTTGTCCTTACCACCTTTCTTAAATAGTGGCACCACGTTAACCAACCTCCAGTCTTCTGGCATCTCACCTTGAGGATGAGAAGTCACTCAGTTGAAGCCAAGAGGGGTAAACCTGGGGGGAAATGGGTAATAATTGGAATTTTATAGGACACAAAAAAGGTGGTTAAGTTATGAAGAGATCAAAGTGACTGACTTGTTGATAAGGGCCCTACTACCACCCCTGGGTTGGGTAGAGAAATTTGGCAAGTGTTAAACAACTTTGATAAGGGCCATACATGAGCCAAGCTTCAGTATAAACGTTAATGTGGTACAGGGAGCACTCGTATCTTTCTATCTCCATAACAGATAATATATTAAATACCTGATATAATCTCCATTGGGATCAGTTCTACGTCCAAAACCCACAGGACAGTAGCAATGAAAAAACTGTTGAAAGAAGGAGCTGCAGGACAGCCACATCCAACTTCCAGCATTTACACTCCAGTCAGCATCCAGTAATAACTCTTCAAATACCTATAAAAACAACAAGCATGACAACGAACAATTAAATCTGGAGCAGTAACACAAGAGTTTGTTCTGGAATTCTTGTAATGTAGTACAAAAAAGACCCTTGAAATCCCAAGAGTAAAGTTTACAAATTTGTGCTCCTAATATAGAGATGTGTGTGCTAGAGTACATAGTAATTGATTTGGCCACAGAATCAAACTGCTCATTAATATTCTGAGTTCTGCATCAGGACAATGAATTTGTTACTTTCAGTCTAACTTATGTGAAACTTTAAGAAATACCAGTAGTTAGAAAAATCAGATTTTCAAAATTATTAACTCCAAAGTGAATGTGTCTTCAGTTTCAGCGACTTCCTACTTTAATTGGTTTCCCAATCAAATATTTTTGCATAACTCGTTGAATGTCTTGATGACGTGAGCCAATGAGAGAGTAGTGGGGAATTGCTGAAAAGAGAAAGACGACCATGCAAGACGTGAACTAAGCTCCAAATGCAGATAAGGTTACTGCATGTAAAACTGCGACAGCTAGGCTGTAATGTCCCACATGGTCAAAATACCCTGGCAACATTCACTTGCTGATTTTACACTTGAAAAACCATGACACCAGGGCAAAACACTTGATTGGCACTGCCCAGAAAAGCAAATTTCAACAAGTAGTATACAGCTTGCAGCAGAAAAATAAATGAAATACACAAAATAAACGTGAGACCACTGTGCAAGCAGTCGGTATAGTAAATCCCAAGTTGCTTTAGGCAAAGCATCTTGACAGATCATTCATGGGTAACAGTGCATGGCTATAATGTGAGCAGTGACGTTAGCCATAACAAAAAGGACAACGCAGAATAGGAAATCTATCTTAACAATTCAACCATAATTCAGTCACCTTCATTCCTTCTTCCCAGCTAATCCAGAGATCACCTCTTGTTAAGAAGCAAGCTACTGCATGACGGGCCAAGTGATGGATCCATCCTTCCTGACGCAACTGTGTCATTATTGCATCGATCCAAGGAAATCCTGTCCTTCCTTCTGCCCATTTAGCCAGAGCCTCAGGATTCCGGTCCCATGGAACCTGGACACAAATCGAATTTCCCTCCATTTTATCAAACCTAGGGTTGTTAGTAGCTGCTGCATAGAAGAATTCACGCCACAACAGCTGCCCATAAAGGGATAGTGGTGGGGTGCTGTTTTTCTTCACCTGTTGAAAAAGGAGGGAAAGTTCTCATTGTATACATTATAGTAAGTGAACAGTGTATATATTGATAATTTCACTATAGGTACAGTACATCTGGGTAAAATCAATTATAGCTGTCATGAATGAAGGAAATGGTTATTTTTATTTTCTTATTGTGGGAACAAAGTCAAATAATATCCCTTTTAGTTTTCTGCTCAGGTATCCCTTGAATGCCAGCATCCCTGTAGTAGGAGTCAGATCAGAGATTGATTTTATTCCCATTTGTAAACTTCATGCAATTCTGAGAATCCCCTGATTTTTAAGACTCTTATCTCAACTTATTTTCAGATGCTTCTCTGCCAACAAAAAGACCTGTAGCACTAGTGCATACTTGCTAACTCCTACAAAGAAAAAAAGATCTTTTTTGTTGCATTTACTACATAATTCCAACGTCAGGTTTATACAAAAGTAAACATTACATTTGATTCCAATTGATGAAAGAATCACTAGCAACCAAGACAAAACACTGCCAAGAATCCGCCACGTACAACATCCCGTGAATTATAATCTTCAATGACAGCTCTTCGGCGAGTCTGATTGTCTCAAATTCAGCAGCACTTCTGATATAGAAAGCTGCCAATGACAGGTAATTGGTCTGCTGGTACTCCTTCTCCACTTTCCGTGAAAGTAACAGAAAAGTAAGAAATCAGAATAGTATTGTGTGTACTTGCTGCAATACATTGGGTGAGTCAAGTATGAAAGAATATATCTTAATCCATTAAAGGTTGCCATACCAGAAGCTACTTTCATTTTCTTCACTCAAGAGTCTGTACACGTTATAATTAATCAAAATATGCAAGAAGATAGCTGGTTAATCTGCCTCTATCAGGAAATAGATAGCAAAGTCATTATCAAAGTCATATTCTCGTTCAAAGAACATCACAGTGATGCTCTGTGAACTAAGCTTCCTCTATGCAAAAGATTGGATTGATTTATCACTGTCATGTGCTAAGATAGTGAAAAATACTGTTTTTCATGCTTACCAGGCAATTCATACTTTACATAAGTAAAGAGTAATAGAACAATATGCAGATCATCATTTTACAACCACAGAAGATGCAGAGAAAGATCAACTCTAATATTAGAGAGGTCCACTGATCAGTCTGGTAACAGTGGGGAAGAAGCTGTTCGTAAAGCTGTTGGTACATTTCCAATTGTTTTGTATAATATAAGCCCAATAGTGGTTTAGCCTTCAAACTTCAGCCAGCTCTGCCTGATTCCATTATGTATTAACATCAGGACTACTAAAGAGAAAAAGCTACTAAGTTGTTTCTCCAGAATATAAAACATCCCCAGAAGCTGAAAAAGTATGGAATTTTATTGTTGCAGTCTGTACAAATAACAGCTTAACAGACTTCATACCTCCCATCATACTTCAGGATTGAAAAATTGTACTAATTATTTTGTGCGCTTCATAGCTAATTCTGCTGCATCCTTAAAATCCATACCTTCTTGTACAGGTCAGTCAGCTTAAAATAAAAGAGGCGACATGACAAACAACCAAATCGCAGGTATGGACTTAGCCCAGTAGGGCTTGCAAGTAGTGAAGTGGAGTTCATTCGTGGTCTTTCAAAGTTTGCAACCCAAGCCTGAAAAAGGAAAAGAACAAAATTGCAAAGATGTGAAACAAACCTACTGATTAAGTTTTTATCTTGAAGTAATGCAAAGTGTACTCAATTCATCTGTTCTAGGAGATACAGATAAAATATATTCAATCCATTCACACTCAAAATAGTTGATCATTTTAGAGTACTACAGCAATATTTTCAATCTATGTCTAGAAGACAGTCTGAAAAACATTAGTAACATTTCCAGTGATATCTTCAGAAAAGTGGGCCAATGCCTCACTGTCAAAAAAAGTATTTTATTAACCTACAGCAATAGCAATAATGGACCAATAAGTCAACAAACAGAAGGTAAGCTGACAAATCTAATGATCCAGTACAGATCTACTTCTGCACTTAAGTAGCAATCATCTGATAACTAAGGCTATTAACAGAGCACACAAAATTTGTGATGTTATAGGTTCAAACACTGTACAACTAAAGGGATTCCAAATATATTCACTGAAAAATTCTCCAGCCTTTTCAATATTCCATCCCTAGCTTTTATTGATCTAATTTTCCTTTTACAGCAGATTTTCTTCTTACTTTTCTCTCCAAATGTCTTTCTAATCTCGCAAGAGCCTCTGTTTCACCACCTGGCCACACGGCTGAAGAGAGCCCTTCTGTATCAAAGCCTAAGAATAGAAAAGCAGGATTAAAAGTTATCTCCTACTGTAGAGATAAACAGATAAAAGAATAATCTACAGGAGTCCTCCACAATGTCACACAGACCTAGCTTTGATCTTCAGTCTCTGCTGATTTCGAACTTGATAGGATTAGAGTCACAATTCATTTCTCATCACCTCCAGAATATAATGTGCTCATATGATTTAGTAATACAAGTCTAATTGGTAAGTGTGTTAACACTACAAAATTTAGCAATGAGAGAAGACGGTGATTTGTAACTTAAAGAAAAGTCATATTAGACTCAAAACGGTAACATTCTCGCCGTGAATGCTGTCATATCCAAGTATTTTCAGCAATTTGTTTTTACTGCTGATTTCCAGAACATTTTACTTTATATCTTAACACAAACTTTATTAATTGATTACATATAGTATGGATAAGTCTCAGAAATTGATTATAAATGTCAATGGGTATCTTAAATGAAATCGATCATTGACCTGGTTACTGCAAAGACACATTGCTGGAGTTAATACAATGAGAATTCCTTACATATTCTTGAAGATGACGTTTGGTGTACTTTTCTTTATTGGTCAGAGTATTGAGTACAGGAGTTGGGAGGTCATGTTGCAGATGTAAAGGACATTGATTAGGCCACTTTTGGAATATTGCATGCAATTCTGGTTTCCTTCCTATCAGAAGGATGTTGTGAAACTTGCAAGGGTTCAGAAAAGTTTACAAGGATGTTGCCAGCGTTGGAGAATTTGAGCTATACGGAGAGGTTGAATAGGCTGGGGCTGTCTTCCCTGGAGCATTGGAGGCTGAGGAGTGACCTTATAGAAGTTTACAAACTTATGAGGAGCATGGATAGGATAAATAGACAAAGTCTTTTCCCTGGGGTGGGGGAGTCCAGAATTAGAGGGCATAGGTTTAGGGTGAGAGGGAAAAGATATGTGGGTGACACAGTGGTTAGCACTGCTGCCTCACAGCGCCAGAGACCCGGGTTCAATTCCCGCCTCAGGCGACTGACTGTGTGGAGTTTGCACGTTCTCCCCATGTCTGCGTGGGTTTCCTCTGGGTGCTCCGGTTTCCTCCCACAGTCCAAAGATGTGCAGGTCAGGTGAACTGGCCATGCTAAATTGCCCGTAGAGTTAGGTAAGGGGTAAATGTAGGGGTATGGGTGGGTTGCGTTTCGGCGGGGCGGTGCGGACTTGTTGGGCCGAAGGGCCTGTTTCCACACTGTAAGTAATCTAATCTAATATAAAAGAGACCTAAGGGGCAACATTTTCATGCAGAGGGTGGTAAGTGTATGGAATGAGCTGCCAGAGGAAGTGGTGGAGGCTAGTACAATTGCAACATTTAAAAGGCATTTGGATGGGTATATGAATAGGAAGGGTTTGGACGGATATGGAGTGGGTGCTGGCAGGTGGGGCCAGATTGGGTTGGGATATCTGGTCGGCATGGACGAGTTGGACCGAAGGGTCTGTTTCTGTGCTGTATATCTCTATGGCTCTAAAAGATAACGACTTCATCAGGGAAAAATTTGGAAGCACTGTAAATGGGTGACACAGTAGTCCAGTGGTTAGCACTGCTCCCTCACAGCGCCAGGGACCCAGGTTAGATTCCAGCCTCAGGCAACTGTCTGTGTTAAGTTTGCACATCACTCCGGTTTCCTCCCACAGTCCAAAGATGTGCAGGTTAGGTGAATTGGCCACTCTAAATTGCCCATAGTGTTCAAGGATGTGCAGTTTAGATACATTAGTCAGGGGTAAATGTAGAGTAATGGGGAATGGGTCTGGTTAGGTTACTCTTTGGAGGGTCAGTGTGGACCTGTTGGGCTAAATGGCCTGTTTTCACACTAGGGATTCTATGATCCACTAATTCTCATCTTGATCAAAGCAGATTAAATCAGACTCAGTAATGATTTAATTCTGCCAAATTTAAATACTGTAAGCTTGAGTAGGGATGTTAAGAGGTCAATGCATAAACAAGCTGAAATAAGGCTCAGTAGCTGCACTTAGAGGTCACATGAGGTTTCTTTCCTGATCACCTACTGAGGGTACCACTGAGGTGTATATATATATATTCATGTTTAACTAACTTACTGTAACTATTTGAAGAATTAACAGAGATTTGATGAAGGTAATATGATGTACACTGGCTTCAAAAAATCATCTGATACAGCACTGCACAACAGACTTGTGAGCAAAGTATAGCTCATGAAAATTAAGTACTAACGTGGATACAAAATGGTGAATTGGCCATTCTAAATTGCCCATCGTGTTTGGTTATTTAATCAGAGGGAAATAGGTCTGGGTGGGTTACTCTTTGGAGGGTCGGTGTGGACTCGTTGGGCTGAAGGACCTATTTTCACAGTGTAGGGAATCTAATCTAAAAAATCTAAAATTGACTGAATGATAAACAGTAATATTTAATAGATATTTTTCAGGCTGGGAGGATTTTAGTGGAGTTCCTTTGAGGTCAGTATTAGGACACTTGTTTTCCCTGATTTAGATTAATGATCTAATTTTGAGATTGCAGGATACAAATTGCACACAAATATAAATTTGGAAGCATTGTAAACAGTGAGGACAACGTAAAACATCAAAAGGATATTGACAAGTTGGTGGAATGGACAAATAGGTGGCAGATGAAGTTTAACACAGAAGTGTGAGGTCATACACTTTTGTAGGAAGAACATGAAGAGTCGGTAAAGCACTAAAGGGTGTTCGGAGTAGAGACACCAAACTGTTTGTGCATAAGTCAATAAAGGTAACAGGACACGTGGAGAGCACAGTTAATAAAGCATATAGCTTCATTCATAGTGTCATGAGCACAAGAACAATGGGGCTATATTGAATTTGTGCAAGACACTGATTAGACCTCAGCAGGACTATTGTGAACAATGTGGATATCATACTTAAGGAAGTACATGACACATTGGAAAGAGCGCAAAAGAGATTTATGACCATATTTCCATGAATGAGAAACTTTGTTTATGAGGATAGATCTGACAGGCTGGAATTGTTCCTATTAAAAGAGTTGAAGGATAACAGGAGATTTGATCAAAATTTTCAAAATTATGAGGGATCTGGACAGATAGGGAGAAACTATTCCCACTCAAAAGGATCTGTGAATGCACAGGTTTAAAAAGTGATTTATCTTTATTTGCAAATCTACGTTAAGAAGTTTCATATAATGAATAGTTCGAGTCTGGAACATACTGCCAGGAAGTGAGGGCAGATTCAACATGACCCATTTAAGAGGGCACGAGACACATTATGTGGCAAGAGCAGGAGAACAGCAGCAAGACGCGATTCTTATTTTGCGATCCAGTGCAAACATAATGGGCCAAATTGCCTCCTTTTGTAAACGAAGAATTCTGGGATGTTGTGCTGTCCAGAAGTGGACAAAATTTTCTAGTTGAGGCAGAATCAGTACGCGACACCACAGTGACAATATGCAAAAACCAACACAATGGCCTTCTCATTTTCCATAGTTCTATATCGTCCTTTGCTTAACATTATTTGTCCAATTTCCTCTTATAAATTTTAACTGTGGTTTTCAGTCAAATGTTAGATCAAAATAAATGTTACTCCAAACAGTTATAATTTAGTCTAAACTCTTCAGGGATCACAACTGGCCGGAAATCAGTTATGAAATACTTTTGGCTCATACCCAATTCTTCGAGAGATGGAACTCCATATTTGTCATCATGGTCATCAAAGATAGGCGTTGTACATTTTCCCATGTCCTCAGCTGTGATTGTTTCCACAGGAATTTCTATAGACTCCATTCGACTAATAAGAGTCTGGAAATGTTTGTATGTTAGAGGAGGCTGCCCACCATTGCGCTCTATAATCCTGTCAAAAGAAACCAGTTCATCAACTAATTAGAACTTCTGTTCTGTACCATTAATTCATATCACACATAGAAAATAATTAAATCTCAGTTTTGAACAAATTCACATCATTTAATAATTTACATAGACTTTTGTGTTGGAAAAAACTTAAATTGTGAAGTTTAAGGAAAATACTTCTAGCATTGGAGAAATCAACCTATGCTCTTTGTTGCTAAGCATTGACGATAAGGTTATTAGTGGCCATTTGAGAATATGCCTGCCACTTTCTGAAGTTAATAAGGAGCCACTCAAAATAGTATCCAGTTATTCAAACGGTAATAAAGTCAGAGACAAGTTCTATGTACCACTTACTTTGCACTGTTTCTATTATGAGAAACTGCAAACGAGCAATGTAATTCCTCCAGCAGCATTCTACACCAGCTACCACACACTACAAGTGAATCACTTTACCCTTGTAAAAATCTACAACATGATTCATACACATATACCAATTCAGAGAATTATTATTAATGTTTGGATAAGATAATAACAGACACAAAGTTAACATTTGATATAATGAGCTGGCTGTGTGCATGTCTAGAAATGCTTGCATATTAGAGGTCGATGTGTCATGGTTACTTTCTATTGGAATATGCATAAAGAACTTGCAACAATATCAAATTGAGCAAGAACTTAATGATATTTTTCAATGCAGATTCAAAATAAGTTCTATTTGAAGAGCTGAAGATTTACAATCCAATAATCAATCTTCATCTGTAAGTATTCAGTTTTTTAAACAAGATTTAATGTTTTATTAGTGATGTCAATGACAGCTTCTGAACAAAAGGTGACAAATTCAAGAAATGAAACAAACAGTCATACTCAACAGATCTCTTAAACTGACTTGTTGTTTTCAAAAAATGTTTCTTACACTAGGTCAATTACATAACTGAAACCTTATGTGCAAACTTGCAGTCACTTAAAAACCTTACATGTCCAAATCATACAACGTGTGTGAAATCCGCACAATCACTTCTACGCCTGCCTCAATGGCCAACTTCTTGATAGCTGCATCTCGCTCCTTGCTAAAGGGTTCAGAGTCATATTCAAAGGTAAGACGGGAAATATTCCATTCCTAAAGGAGATTTAAATAATGAAAACTGTTAGCTTGATATTTTTGTAACATTTGAGGTTTTTTTTCAGTGCTCAGCTGGATTTACTCACTTTCCTGGGGCAGTAATTGCTGATGTTACAAGGTTTACATTGGAACTTCTAAAAAAAGAATCAAAAACAAAAGCAAATATATTTTAAAAAGGAGGAAGAGGAGTATTTGGGAGTATGTGGCAAGGTTGGAGACTGAGAATTGCATCCGACTTGGAGATTAGTTAATTGCTTCGAAAAAAAAACTGGTGAAGCTTCACAGCTGTCAGACAGAAAAATTGCACAAAAGCTCTGGAGATTGGGTTTCACTGGAAAAATAAACAAGCAGTGCATAATGGTGACAATGGGAGGTCTAACATCTAGCTTCACTTGCAGCTGCAGAGTTAAGAAATAAAATGATTGCCAGAAACTACAGAAGAGGATAACCTTTGATTTTTGAGCCTGATCAGTAAGTAAGTGACTTATAAAATTCTAAATCATAACTTTTTTTTGTAAATCAGTAATCGTGATCAAGGTGAGGCATATTTTTTCATTGTTATGTTTATACTGTGATTTGTCTCTTGATTGTCTTGTATTATTAAAGGATAGGGGCAGGGGGCTGGCCTGTCAAAACTTAAAAGCTAACCTGTGCTTTGAAAATATTAGTGCAGCAAAAAATAACCAAATCCCAATTTCCTCATATGCTCTTTAGGACATATTAATAAAAGACTAGGTTCGATACCAGCAGAAAATAACTGCTCAAACTATCACTTCACAACAGGTTACATTCTGAAATTGGAAAACTGTACAAAATGGGTGTTGTGCTTAATGCAAACAGTTCAAGAATATTCTAGCCCAACAATGTAAGAAACTTTCTGAAAGACTTCTCAAATATGGATATAAAAGACAGAACACGGTGGCTATTAGTGTATATTTGTATGACTTATGAAAGGACGAAGTGTTTGCAAGCAAAGAAAATCTCTAACTCACGTTAATGTTATGATAAAGCCTAACTAAGTAGTGTTAATGTATTAATACCAAATTTTGGAAGGTATCGTTCCATATTAAAAGCTATCCAATGAAAACGAGGCTTCAGGTTTCTTACACAATTGCTAAGCACTTGATTCTTGACAAATATTGGCAAAAACCGCCACGTGAAGCAGCTTCCTACATTAACCTGAAAGTGATGGTCTTTGTACAAAATCTGAGCTGTTTTTGGTCCACTGAGTTGCCTCGTAGATTATTGCTATTTTGTGTTGAGGATGGTTCTATAAAAATCATTAGGTAATGTAGAATATTCAGTAATACCCGAGCTATAAATATTCATTTCCATGATATTATATGATTGCCCATTGAGAGAATAAATGCAGACATGGGCCAAATATCCTCTTTCTGTAACAATTTTGTGATTCTGTATAGGTTTACAAACAATGAAGCATTTCAATTGTTGAACAGTATGAAATAAAATAAAACTAAACAAAATAAAATGCAAAATTCACACCTTAAACAATCTGGGAAAGACGTCAGCTGGTTGACCACGTACGACAAATAAGCGAGAGTTTAATTTCCGCAAATTGGCATCAAGGTCTTCAAGGCACTGGAGCAGAAATCTGGAGTTCAGAGAAAAATGCAACATTACTTCAATATATTCCATTAATGGCTTATTTATCCTTGTTATAAAGGGTTCGAAACTCATGCCATATCTTTGCACGATACTTGGCAAATAATCCGTCTTGGAGAATAAATCATTATCTCCATCATGGTTTCCAAACAGCTAGACTTTGCTCTGCAGTTGATTTCTGCTCCTAAAGGATACAATGCTTTCAATGGATTGTTAACCCAGTTCTGAAATGCACTTTAGTAAATATGGACAAGCCACGCATGACTGCAGCTGCTAACCTACAAACTGGCAATACAATTGAGGCCATGAACCAATATGCAATTTAATAATCAAGGGAACAAAAGTGACATCAACATTCTTAACACTTGTCCCACTTGCCACAATTTTGACCGAAAGAGTTATAACATAGCCGTAAGTATATTGCCCCACAAAGGAGAAAAACGTATTAAGTAAAATAAAGTGATAGAAACTAGCAACTGAGAACTGGAATTTCACATCCACCATGAGGTTGAGTGCTGGAACCAAGATCTAAAATTTAAAATTTAAAAGTTAAATTCTGTAGATGCTGGCCACCTGAATTAAGAATAGAAAATATTGAAAACACACAGTCGGACTTGCAGCATCTATGAAGAGAGAGAAAGCGAGATTAAATTTTAAGCCAATGACCTTTCTTCAGGACTGAAAGACCTCAGATATTAACATAAAAAGATAAATCAGGTAATAACAGATCAGACAAGTTAATTTCTGTGGTGTGGAGATTTCCACATACCATTATGGGGCCTTAATTTGTGAGGGGCATGGGTTTAATCAACAATTGCCAATGTGGATTGGTTAAAAGAAAATTCTATTCTACAAACTGCATGGAGTCCTTCAATGAAGGAATAGATAGGCTGGATAAAGCTATTACAGTTGATATGCTTTCAGCATCTTAGACAGTCGACATAAAGTGCCATATAATAGATTGTAGAATTAAAGCACATGGAATTAAAGGGACAGTAGAGACAGAAAAGCAGTTAAGAGACAGAAAGCACACAGCACTGGTGAATGGTGAGCATTCAGATACAATGAACTTTTGTAGGGTATGAGTTCAAAATTTTTAGATGATACAAATACTGGAAATGAAGTACTTGGAGGCGTAGATATTAACTAAACTCAAGTGAATGTTAGCACATTGATGAAATGGGCAAACACATGAAAGACAATTCTGAGGAAGGGTCACCGGACCTGAAACGTCAACTCTGATTTCTTTTCACAGATGGTGGCAGACCTACTGAGCTTTTCCAGCAACTTCTGTTTTTGTTTGAGACACATGACCGATGTCATTTAACTATGATGAACTGTGTTTGATGGCAAAAAAAAATCATCAGGAAAATCTAGAGACCTGGCAGAGTATGGATGTAAATCTTTGAAGATGAAGGTTGAGAAGGCTGGGAAAAGAAAACTGTCTTATAAGCAAAGTAGAAAGCAAAGCAGTTATGGTAAACCTAAATAAAACACTGATTCAGTCTCCACTGGAGTATTTTGCCCAAACAGAATCACAAAGTTTAAGGCACACCTGGCTCAAGTGTCTGTATCAATCAAAATAAAACGCCACCCAGCCCAATCACACTTTCTATCATTTGCTTTCTCAGCCCATAGGTTTATTGCACTGGAGATGCCTAATCAGATACTTTTTAAAATAGAGAGTGTGTTTTGGCCCGTATTACGTGGGGACACTTTACAGGACTCATGCAGTGAGGCCATATGGTAGAGCTCAGGAATAGGAAGGGTGCGATCACTTTGTACTATAGATATCCTTAAGGCCAGCAGATGATAAAGGAACAGATATGGGGACAGATTATGGAAAATGTAAAAACAAAAGGGTTGCTGTGGTGGGTGATTTTAGCTTCCCCTATATTGACTGGGACTCAGTGCCAGAGGCTAGGATGGGGGGGGATTGGATTTCTTAGGTGCATTCAGGACAGTTTTTTGAAACAAGCCAGCATTTATTGCCCATTCCTAATTGTCCCAGAGGACTGTGGGTATGGAATCACATGTCGGCCAGACCAGGGAAGGACCAGAATTTCTTTCCCTAAAGAACATTATCGAAACAGATGAGTTGTTCCTAACAACTGACAATGGATTCATAGCCTCTTAATTCCAGGTTTTTATTGAATTCAAATTTCACGATCTTCCACGGTGGGATTTAAACCTGTACAATACCTGGTCTCTGACATAATAGTCCAGCATTAATACCACTCTGCCGTCATCTCTCCCATGTGTAAACAATGGACAGGTTTTCAGGCGGTGAGTTAGTAACTGCAATCTTACTAAACTCTGACCTGCTTTTGCAGTCATGGCATTTACATAGCTAGTTCAGTTCAAACTACAGGAGAATGTTTTAGAAAGTACACTTCCAATGCAAAAATGGTCAGTGATCACCTGCAAATGCTCATTTGCAACCATGATATCACATTAGCACAAAGGGAAATTTTAAACATATTACAAAATTCAAGATGACAGTAACAATTATAATAAGCTCGTAAGCTTCTTTGCAAATCTCATTTCTGGTCTGTTCTCTGTACAAGTGCAGAGTGACATTAGAATAGTAATTCAGAGGTCATTAAAAGCACCAATCTGCAAAGAAATTTACAATCTGATATAAATGTTGCTGTGTTTTCCTGACATTTACAACAGATTTAAAACTTGATGCAAGGTTACTTGTTTCCTATTTGGAATGGAATTTGACATAATACAGGGAATTTTTTTTGGCTACATTCAATCAGGTGGATTTCTCTCACCTTTCACACTGGTTCTATCTAGTGTTTCATTTCCAATACATTCAACCTGTACCCTTGACTTGTTTGACTCCCCTAAATACACACCCTCACCCCTCTTCCCCATGGGTTAAATTTTATGTATCACTGGTTTATCCACCTGACCAGTCCATTAATATCTTCCAGTTCTGGGCACCACAAATAAAGGAGGACATGAAGGATTTATGAAATGAGATTGAACAGGTTAGGCTTATATTGTCTGGAATTTAGAAGAATGAGAAGAGATCAAATTCAGGTGTTCAAGACAATAAAAAGTGTGGATAAAATAGACATGGGAGCAGATGTTACCTACAGTGGGACATTCTACGACGAGGGGTCATTGCCTTAGGATAAGGGGTAACAAATTTAAAACAGTTGAGGAGAAACTACTTCTCCCAAAGGGTTGTGAATCAGTGGAACTCACTACCCCCAAAATGTGGTGGATACTGAGGGATGGGGGCAGTTGCAGGCTGCCACAGCAGGAAACGGTGCTGTCCCCATGGCAACACTCTGCAGCCAAACACGTCAGCGGCGCCCCTACAGTCGCCACGGTAACCCCTTTGACGGCCCCGTGCAGTCGCCATGGTAACACCTGTAGCCCTACAGTCATCACGTTGATCCCTACAATCGCCACGGTAACCCCAGACGCCCCCCCCCTGCAGTCGCCACGGTAACCCCAGACGCCCCCCCCCCCGCAGTCGCCACGGTAACCCCAGACGCCCCCCCCCCGCAGTCGCCACGGTAACCCCAGACGCCCCCCCCCCCCGCAGTCGCCACGGTAACCCCAGACGCCCCCCCCCCCCGCAGTCGCCACGGTAACCCCAGACGCCCCCCCCCCGCCGCAGTCGCCACGGTAACCCCAGACGCCCCCCCCCGCAGTCGCCACGGTAAACGGCAAGTCACTCTCGATTCAACTCACCTCCACCGGTTGATGCCCACACTGGACGAACCAGCGAACCAGGGGTCGACGATGTAGACGCAGCGGATAGTATCCGAACCCACCAGAGCCTCCAGCAACGCCGGGTTGTCGTGGAGCCGGAGCCCCTTCCGAAACCAGTGGATCGAGTGGCCACCCATGAACTCCTAAATTAAAATCAAACGTGCGGCTCGACAGGTGGGTCTTCCCGCCAGCGAACGCGAGCAGCTTCAGCGATGACAATCTAACTGCGTGCACCCCCACCACAAACTGTCAGACAGCTCGCGCGGACAGCCGCGTGCCATCCCCGCCCACAGCATCACCTCATTGGACCGGGCATGGGCACGTGATCAAACCCTCACGTGTCGCACTGGCACCGTCAATCCCGGCCCCGCCTCTTCCCGTGATTGGTCGCTGTCCCTGGAAGAAATTCCCCGGATGGGCCGGACGAGAGCGCGCAGGCGCAGTTGGACGTGTGTCCTGTTTATGGATGGTGTGGAGGTGTCTAGTGTTTAGATTAGATTACAGTGTGGAAACCGGCCCTTCGGCCCAACAAATCCACACTGACCCGCCGAAGCACAACCCAACCCTTTACATTTACCCCTTCATCTAACACTACGGGCAATTTAGCATGGCCAGTTCACCTGACCTGCATATTTTGGACTGGTCTGGGTTGGATAAAGTCAGAAGTCACACGGCACCAGATTATAGTCCAACAGGTTTATTTGAAAATCACAAGCCTTCGAAGCGTTTCTCCTTCGTCAGGTGAAGTCTCAGGGTTAGGGACAGGGACTTTTTTTTTTGACTGCGTTCCCTTGACCTTGCACCCGTTTACAAGATTAAAGTGGTGCTGGAAAAGCACAGCAGGTCAGGCAGTGTCCAAGGAGCAGGAGCCCTTCATCAGGAATGAGGCTGGGAGCCTCCAGGCTGGAGAGATAAATGAGAGGGGGGTGGGGCCGGGGAGAAGGGAGCATAGAGTACAATGGGTGGGGAGGAAGACGATAGGTCAGAGAGGAAGGTGGAGTAGATAGGTCGGAAGGAAGATTGACAGGAGGATGATGCTGAGCTGGCAGATTGGAACTGGGGTAAGGTGGGGGAAGGGGAAATGAGGAAACTGGTGAAGTTCACATTGATGTCCTAGGGTTGAAGTTTTCCCAGGCGGAAGATGAGGCATTCTTCCTCTAGGTGGTGGGAGAGTGGTGATAGAGGAGGCCCAGGACCTGCATGTCCTTGGCAGAGTGGGGGGAGGTGGAGTTCAAATGTTTGGCCATAAAGTGGTGTGGTTGATAGGTGCGGGTGTCCTGGAGATGTTCCCTAAAGCACTCTGCTAGCACCGATCAACCACACCGCCCGTGGCCCAACATTTCAACTCCCCCTCCCACTCTGCCGAGGACATGCAGGTCCCGGGCCTCCTTTACCGCCGCTCCCTCACCACCAGACGCCTGGAGGAAGAACGCCTCATCTTCCGCCTCGGAACACTTCAACCCCAGGGCATCATTGTGGACTTCAACAGTTTCCTCATTTTCCCTTCCCCCACCTCAGCCTAGTTCCAAACTTACAGCTCAGCACTGTCCCCATGACTTGTCCAGACTTGTCCTACCTGCCTATCTCCTTTTCCACCTATCCACTCCACCCTCTCCTCCCTGACCTATCACCTTCATCCCCTCCCCACTCACACAGAGGCAGGTGGAATGATGGATAAAAGGCACGAGGGAATCTGCGAGCAGATTCTGGATTAGTGGTGCTGGAAGAGCACAGCAGTTCAGGCAGCATCCGTGCTCTTCCAGCACCACTAATCCAGAATCTGGTTTCCAGCATCTGCAGTCATTGTTTTTACCACAGGAAGTGGTGGAGGCCAGTACAATTGCAACATTTAAGAGGCATTTCGATAGGTATATGAATAGGAAGGGTTTGGATGGATGTGGGCTGGTTGCTGATAGGTGGGACTAGATTGGGTTGGGATATCTGGTCAGCACGGACGGGTTGGACTGAAGGGTCTGTTTCCATGCTGTACATCTCTATGACTCTATCCCACTTCCCTTCTCGCATCTGCTTCTGTGTCCAACATTGCTCGCAGATTCCCTCGTGCCTTTTATCCATCATTCCCACCTGCCTCTGTGTCCAGCCCATCCCCACCCATCATCTACACTGAATGACCTTGGCAACGCACCAGGAGGCTGTTTGGCCTGTCATATTCATGCTAGTCAACAGGGATCTGACTGCCAATCCTTTTTCTGACTCTTGGTCTATAACCCTGGGGGCTGTGACAATGCACATTGGGAGGTGATGGCCTTGTGGTATTATCCAGAGAATATCAATCCAGAAATTTAGCTAATGTTCCGAGAACCAGGGTTCGAATCCTGCTAAGGCAAGCAGTGGAACTTGAACCAAAAAACCATTGCCAATTGTTGTGGAAAGAAACCCATCTGATTCATTAAAGTTCTTCAGAAAAGGAAATCTGTCACCCTCACCAGGTCTAGCCTATACATGACTCCAGACCCATGCTCGAGAATGTGGTGCTGGAAAAGCAAGGCAGACCAAGCAGCATCTGAGGAGCAAGGGAATTGACATTTCGGGCATAAGCCCTTCATCAGGACTGCTCCTCAGATGCTGCCTAACCTGCAGTGCTTTTCCAGCACCATACTCTCGACTCTGATCTCCAGCATCCCTGCAGTCCTCACTTTTTCCTCCAGATCCATAGTGATGTGGTTGACTCTCAGTTCCCTCTGAAATGGCTTAGCAAGCCATTTAGTTTTATCAACCTACAAATTAAATGGAACCTGGTGGGTCACATAAGTATCAATCTAGGCACTGGAAAAGATAATGGCGGAAATTGCCCTGTTGACCCTGCAAAGTCCTTCCTACACCTGGGCACTACTGCCAAAATTGGGAGACTCATCTCACAGACTGTCAGGCTGTTTTTTGGCTATACTCCTACTCATGGAATCATGCCTTACAATGTCCCTGTCGCCACCATCACTATCCCTGGATATGTTCTCTACTACTGGCAGGACAGAATTAGCGTAGGTGGCAGCACAGTGTGTACAGTCGGGAGAGAGCTGCCCTGGGACTCCTCAACATTGACTCTGGACCCCATGAAGTCTCATCGCTTCATGTTAAATGATTATAACATACCGTCCTTCTTTGGCTGATGAATTAGTACTTTTCCATGTTCAGCAACATTTGGAGGAAGCATTGAGAGTAGCAAGAGTGCAAAATGTAGTATGGATGGGACACTTCAATATTGATCAGGTTGGCAAGTCCTGGAAGTCATAGTTGCTAGACTGCGATGGCAGCAGGTGGTGAGGGTATAAGGAAGAGAAACATCCTTAACAGTTTGCCAACTGCAGATGTATCTGTGTATGACAATATTGGTAAGAGTGACCACCACAGCTTTTGTGGAGATGAAGACCCTCCTTCACATTGAGAAAAATCTCCGTTGTGTTGTGTGGAATAATCACTGTGCTAAATGGGACAGACTTTGAACAGATCTAGCAAATCAAGACTGGGCATCCATAACGCACTGTTTTCAACAACAGCAGTACACTCCAGCACTGTAGTGATTGAAATTAGGTCAATTAGGTAGACCTCATCGAATATGAGTTCCTTGATCGGAGCTGTTAATCTGCTCAAGTCAGGGAGCCTTGGATGGGAGTGTCAAATGTTCATTTCACTCTGAGAACTGGCTGTGAGGGAGCTAGAGCTGCTTCAGTGTCAAGAACTCTCCACCTGTAAATAAAGGGTGGCTTGGACAGGATACTACCTTCTGTGGATTTACTTAAAGCACAATATGAAACCTCATGGCCCACTGAACCATTGCCATCAAGCCAACGGATCAACCCTGGTTCAGTGGACAGTACAGGAGGGCATGCCAGGAGTAACACCAGCATACCTGAAGACGAGGTGTCAACCTGGTGAAGCCTACAAACAGGGTTGCTTGCATGCCAAAACAGCATAAGCAGTGAGTGATAAACAGTGCTAAATGATCCCACAACCAATAGATCAGATCTAAGCTCTGTAGACTTACCACATCCAGTCTGGCATGGTGAGGGACAATTAAACAGCTCACTGGAGGAGAAGGCTCCACAAACATCCCCATCCTCAATGATGGAAAAGCCTAGCATACCAGTGCAAAAGATAACGCTGCAGCTTTCGCAGCAATCTTCAGTCAGAAGTGCCATGTGGATGATCGACCTCAGCCTCCTCCAATGGTCCCCAGTGTTAGAGATACCAGTCTTCAGACAAGTCGGTTCACTCAACTTGGTTGAAGACACTGGATACTGCAAAGCTGATTGGCCCTGACAATATTCTGGCATTAATACTGAAGTCTTATGGTCCAGAACTTGCCTCTCCCCTTGCCAAATTCTTCCAGTAGGGTTACAGCATTGACATTTGCCCAACAATGTGGAAGATTGCCCAGGTACGTCCTGTACACAAAAAGCAGGACAAATTCAACCAGGCCAATTAATCCCCATCCTACTCTTGATCATCAATAAAGTGATGGAAAGTGTCATCATCAGGAGTGCTGTCAAGCAGCACCTGCTCACCAATAACCTGTTCACTGACAACAAGTTTGGGTTCCATCAGAGCCACTCAACTCCTGACCTCATTACAGCCTTGGTTTAATCATGGACAGAAGAGCTGAATTCCAGGGGTGAGATGAGAGTGACAGACCTTGACATCGAGGCTGTTTTCAACTGAGTGATGCATCAAGGAGCCCTAGCAAAGCTAGAATCAAGGGGAATCTGCAGGTGAACTCTCCACTGGTAGAGTCATACCTGGCACATAGGAAGATGGCTGTGGTTGTTGGAAGTTAGTCATCTCAGTTCCAGGACATCTCTGCAAGAGGTCTTCAGGGTAGTGTCCTCGACCTAAACATCTTCAGCTGCTTCATCAATGGTCTTCCCTTGATGATAATGTCAGAATGGAGATATTTGCTGATGATTGTATAGCATTCAGTACCATTTGCAATACCTCCGATGCTGCAGCAGTTGATGTTCAAATTGACAAAATCTGGTCAATATCCATGCTTAGGCTGACAAGTGACAAGTAATGTTCTTGCCATACTAATGCCAGGCTACGACCGTCACTTGTAAGGGACAATCTAACCACCACCCCTTGACTTTTAATGGTGTTACCATCACTGAAACCCCCACTATCAACATCCTGGGCTTACCACTGACAAGAAACTCAACTGGACTAGCCGCATAAACACAGTGGCTACAATACGAGTTCAGGGGATAGGAACACTGCAGTGAGTAACTCATCTGACTCCCGAAAGCCATTTATCATCTACAAGGCACAAGTCGGGAGTATGATGGAATACCCCACTTGCCTGGACAAGTGCAGATCTAACAACACTCAAGAAACTTTACAATCTCCAGGGCAAAGTAGCCCGCTTGATTGGCACCAAATCCATTCATTCCCCCCCACCACCAATGCACAGTAGTAGCAGTGTAGACTATCTACAAGACGAACTGCAGAAATTCACCAAGCCTCCTTAGACAGCACCTTTGAAACTCACAACCACTTCCAAACAGAAAAACAAAGGAGCAGATACATGGAAACACCACCACCTGAAAGTTCCCTTCCAAGCCACTCATCATCCTGATTTGGAAATGTGTCAAGGTTCCTTCACTGTCGCTGGTTCAAAATTCTGGAATTCCCTTCCGAAGGGCATTATGAATCTACCTACAGCACATGGACTGCAGCTCTCAACTTTCACTCTTTCAAGGGGGATAAAAACAATCTATTGAATCTTATCTCATTGTTCAGGCCCTTCAATCAGACAATCTTTTTCCCCATCTGCCCTTATTTATCATCTGCTTAAACCCCTTCCCCATCCTACCCAACTCCTCATTCATTGTTCCTTGTCCCTAACTTATTCTTTCCCATTTCCATCCCTCTAAGTTGACAGATCAGTCCTCCCTTGCTGATTCTCCTCCCTAACTCTATCTCATCCTCTACTCCCTCTACTCTTACTTCCTCCTTGCTGAGTTTCACCCTCATAAATCCCTCCCCACTAGCTGTTAATCTTTAGTTACCTTGATCATAAATTTGAGTTCCCTCCCCAAACAACCTTAAAGATGCTTATTAAAACTTAGCTCATTGACCAAGCTCTTATTTATCTGCTCGAATATTTCCTTGTGTATCTGATATCTTGATGTCTTAATATAATTTTATATATAATTTCCTTGTAAAGTAGTTTGAGTTGTTTTATAAAATTAAGAGCATTTGTGGATGCACGTTGAGCAAGAGAATTCTAGTGTATTTTCTAACTTTTACACCCCATTCAAACAACACTACCAGTCATTCATCTCATAATTGCTGTAGGATGCTGTATGAAAAGAACTGTCGTGACTACTGACAGTTATCTTACTACAAAAGAAGTTCTTTGGGATATCTTGAGTCTGTGAAAATATAGTTGTTAGTATTTTATAGACAAACATGAACTATTTTTCAAAAGTTTTAAGACATTATAGAATACAATTGCACACTAACAATATACTCAAAACACCAACGATCTCAAATTGAACTCCTGCATCCTAATCTTTATCAAGACTTGGATTTGCATGTGTACATTCAGTTAATGTTGTCATAATGTTGAGTACAACTGAGCATGACTTCAGAACATTGCAATATAAACCAACAAAACTTACAATTTGTGCCAGAATGCAGAATGATCACATATATCCATGAGAGAGGTCAGAGATGTGACTGATGTTGCCCGTGAGAGACAGCCTAAACACCATCATTCAGTTCTGTCATCCAGTATCAAGGTTGTGAAAGCTTAGTCTTGAGATCTGGCCTGAAGCTGGGAGCACTGCCAAGGAGCACAACCTCTCCTTGGATTCTTCACTGTGGAGGATTTTCTGAGGCACATACCCTACAGTCCAGAGTGCATTTTTTCTCATGATCAGGATATCCCCATGCAATTTTCAACCAATGAATTATAAATAAAGAAACAACTTGTATTTATATGATGCCTCAGGAGAATGGTAAGAAGTATCGAAAGCTGACCATATGGCTGTTCACTTCTGATAATTCCCTATAGGCCATTATTCACCAAGAAGTACAACTGATATGCAAGAGTTATGGGTGCTGTCCCTCTATACACAATGACTAGTTAAAACTGAAGCTATTTTGATCATGTTCCCTGGAGCCTGCTGCCTTGCAACATAGTTTCCTGCCTGTAAAATCTTGCTCTACCTTCAAATTAATTTGCAGCAAAAAAGCACTAGGGGGAGTAGAGGGCCAGCAGTTAGTTCATATCACTTGAGAAAAATCACCCTGCCCATCTTAACCCGTGTATCCCAAAGTCTGATATATTATAGAGAGGTCAAAGGATCTTTATGAGATTGGCTAGGAATTCATTCTGACTGTCAGCATAATATTTAACAATTTAGCACTGCTGGCCCTAATAGAATACAAACACTATCCATAAACAATTTTATTAAAAAAGCATCAGTCACTTGTCTCACAAAAAGTCTTTTGATAAAGACCAGAAAACTTGCTTTTCAGTGACGATAGTTGAGGAAGTAAATATTAGCCAGGATACTTGGTAGATCCTCACCTACCCTTCTTTTAAATAGAACCATGAGATATTATATGTCTCTGTGGAAGACCAGATGAGGTTATGGGCCAGATTATTCTTTTGTATTGTATCACTATCATTGGCACATATCACTGTCAACTACTTCTGTGAATCAGGGCAGCCCCTATCAACCTTTACACATATTGCAAGCATACAATGAAAGATTCCTGTCCCTATGGGGAGAAGTTAGTTTAGAGGTAATATCACTGAACTATTATTCCAGAGGCCCAGGCTATTCTTCCATGAGCACATACCACAAAGGTTGAGTCCTCTACCACAAAGGACTCTTGAGATTTGGTCATTACATATATTTGAGACTGATATTGACAGATTTCTAAAAATTAAGTAAATAAAGGGTTATGAGGATGAAGCAGGAAAGTGGACTTGAGGATTATCAGATGAGCCACAATCTCATTGAATTGCAGAGGGGACTTGAGGGGCTGAATAGCCTACTTCTGTTCCTAAATCTTATGGTCTTAATGAGACAGGTTTTCTATGCTTTAGTCAAAAAAACATTCGTTATTGTGTGAGATAGCTATGAACATATGTACAATTGAATATATGAAATCGCAGCAGAAGTAGATCTATGGCCCCTCAAGCCTGCACTGTCACTCAATAAGATCTTTGCGGTTTTGTTTGTGTTTCAAGCACCACATTCCCATCTACTCTGGTAACTTATTATTCCCTTGTCTACCAAATATCTTTTACCTCTGTCTTAAAAATTTTAAATGACCCCATTTCCACTTCCATCTGAGGCAAAGATTTCCAAAGTTGCATAACCCTCTAAGAAAAAAACATTTCTCCTCATCTTAGTACTAAAAGGGCAACCTGTAATTCAACCAATGCTCTATAGTTCTCAACAGTTCAATGGGAGGAAATGTCCTTTCCATATTGACCTTGTCAAAACCATTAGGGATCTCATAAGCTCACCCCTCACTCTTCTAAACTCGAGGGGAAATAAATAAAGCCTGTCCAACGTATCCTCATAAAGCTACACATTCCAGGTATCAATCTAATAAACCTCCTTTGATGGTAGGCTGTTTCCGCCTTCACAAGCATAATGTGTTTCAATAATCTGTTTGTTACCGGCCCTGAAAAGGAAATTTCTACTGTTCATTTGTGTTTCTTGACTATAGGTCCACACAATGGAAGGAAACGAGATTCCAGAAGGATGATTTTTAAGCTCTGTCCTGTAAATGCTGGTTGAGACTTTCCAGAATTGTAGTCAACTTGTATCATGTGATCAGTGGCAGCAAAGCTTTAGTTCCAGCACAGTTTTAAAAGATAAGCAAATATAGCTCTTAAAACAATCTATGATTACTGTTCATGTCTTATCAACACGTAAATTGTAATTCCTTAGGTATTATTTGGAAAATGGCCCTGAAATCTATCTTCATGTTATTAATATTAACTACCTCATATTCCTTGGAGAAATATTTATACCTTTGCAAGGGCCAACTGAAACATCATTTATCTTAAGCAGAAAAAGTGTTAAATGAAAAGTTGCCATAATCAGTTTATTATGATAATTGCAACAGATGGCAGAGCAGCTTCTCAAATTTCATGACAATTCTTCACCATTTTGAATGTCATAGGTAGCGTGGGGTCACTGTAATGTATCATTACTCAGTGACACTCCTAAAGCAAATCAAAAGGATGAAGATTTTGTGTTTCTAAATTTTATACAAATGCTTTGTGTAGGGATCATTGATGTAACTATTCAGAATTCACATGTACCTGCCCAGCAAGACACCCAGCTTTTCAACAGAGGAATATCCATTTCCATATTAAACAACTAACCTGCATTTTGTGTAACAATTCTCGTTCAGTCCCAAAGTGCTTTACAGCACAATGTCTGAAAATCAAAAAAGGGAGGCCACCTAGCTCATTGTGCTTGTTCAGCTATTCAGTGAGGTTGTGCTGATCTATAATAAAACCTGTTGCTACATATATCTTAACAATGTTGGTTAACAAATATCTATCAAACCCAAATTTAAAATTAACATTTGATTGAGCTCCAATTACCATTTGCAGAAGACAGTTCCAAACTTCCATCCTTCTTGTGTTATTTTCTAATTTCACTCTTGAAAAACTTAGCTCTAGTATCAGGGAACATTCCGTGGTTCTTGACTTGTCAACTAGTGGCAATAGTTTCTCTTTGTCTACACTATCTGTTCTTTGTAATATTGTATCACTTCTTAAGCTTGTAAATACCAGGAAATACACCTTTGTTTGAATAATTGTTCCTTAGAATTTACCATTTGGAGTGTGAATATTGCATAAGTATTTTGTCCCACTCCCTCCAGAACCAATCTACCCCTTTGAATGTGTGATGTCTAGAACTGCACATATTACTCGACAGGACTTTCCGCATCTGATGCACAAATATTATCCCTTTGTATTCTATTATTCTAGATATTAAGGTCAGCTTTCCACTTGCTATTTACTGAACAAATAGACATGTTGCTGAAGCTTTTCATCTTGCATTTATCAGGACAAACATGAAAATGTCAAATTTCAAATAATCACAACTTTTACTATGGGGAAAAGAATGCTGATTAGTTGGAAAGTCAAGATTGGCCGAGGTGTTACCATGGAGAAAGCTCCTCAAGCTCTGGGGTGGTTCAAATCAGTTCAGTTTCTCCGTAATTTCAGTTTGAGTTGAAAATATTCCTTGAATTTACAGGTCCCTGTCTGTGAATGTATGTCTTTTCTAGCAAACATGAATTAGTCACATTACAAGTTTGACGGATTATCTTAAACTGGTTGTTAGTGCAAGCATGAACAAACTCATTAATTTTTAAATTATTCTCTGCACCTGTTCAAGGCCTTTTTGAAATTGTTTTTGATTGTTGAACTTACAAACCTCTTTGGAACTTTAAAGTTTCAACTTTATCATCATTTGGAAAGTATCCTGTTCTTTTCTTTAGGTCCAGAGTGGATGGTCACATATTTGCTTACACTGAAATCCACTTCCCACAGTTTTGCCTATACCCTCAATATCTCTGTGTAATATTATGCTTCCGTCTACATTGCTTACAATGCTACTTATCTTTGTGTCATCAGCAAATTTGGATATGTCACAACATTGTAATTGGTGGAGGTGGGGAAAATCACATTTGACAGACTGATGTTTGAGGTAAGAAATGCTTAGAACAAGGTCGACTGCACTGGGGAAAGGCAGAAATGTTGTGAACTAGTAAGAAGCATTCTCTTGGCTCATCTCAGGTTTGAGTCGGATACTGAAACTTGATTCCTCTGGGAGAAACAGCTGGATGTTTCAATTAGATTGGACCCAAAGTCATCTGGAAACAATGTTTATGATACTTTCACAAGACTGTAAATGGAAAAGGGATCTCCTGTATCTAAACAATTCAAAGGACAAAACTTAAAGTTATATACATACTATAAGGTATCACTGCTATATTATTTCTTATGAAATAAAGACAACTGGACAGTTTTACCCTGCTCTCAAAACTGCTAAAGCAAAACAGCAAGTAGTTTCAAAAGCAGGAACTGGGGAATGTGGGGGTGGGTACTTGAGCGTAACTCCACATCTGGCATCTGGGAAACTTTTAAAAGCCAGTTGAATGGGCTGAGAGGGAGGTTAATTCAGATAAATGCAAGGTGCCGCATTTTGGGAAAGCAAATCTTAGCAGGATTTATACACTTAATGGTAAGGTCCTAGGGAGTGTTGCTGAACAAAGAGACCTTGGAGTGTAGGTTCATAGCTCCTTGAAAATGGAGTCACAGGTAGATAGGATAGTGAAGAAGGCATTTGGTATGCTTTCCTTTATTGGTCAGAGTATTGGGTACAAGAGTTGGGAGGTCATGTTGTGGCTGTGCAAGACATTGGTTAGGCCACTGTTGGGATATTGCATGCAATTCTGGTCTCCTTCCTATCGGAAAGATGTTGTGAAACTTGAAAGGGTTCAAAAAAAGATTGACAAGGATGTTGCCAGGGTTGCAGGTTTTGAACTATAGGGAGAGGCTGAACAGGCTAGGGTTGTTTTCCCTTGAGTGTCGGAGGCTGAGGGGTGACCTTATAGAGGTTTATAAAATTATGAGGGGCATGGATAGGGTAAATAGGCAAGTCTTTTCCATGGGGTTGGGGAGTCCAGAACTAGAGGGCATAGGTTTGGGGTGAGAGGGGTAACTTTTTCACACAGATGGCGGTACGTGTATGGAATGAGTTGTCAGAGGAAGTAGTGGAGGCTGGTACAATTGCAACATTTAAAAGGCATTTGGATGGGTATATGAATAGGAAGAGTTTGGATATGGGCAGGGTGCTGGCAAGTGGGGCGAGATTGGGTTGGGATATCTGGTCAGCATGGACGGGTGGGACGAAAGGGTCTGTTTCCATGCTGTACATTTCTATGACTCTATGATTAGTGTTCAGGATGAGCATGTTCCTATGAAAATGAAAGATAAGGACAACAAGATTTGGAAACCTTGGCTGACAAGAGAAATTGAAAGCTCATTCAAAAGGAAAAAGGAGGTATGCAAGGTTTAGGAAACTGAAGACAGATTGAGCCCTGGAAGAATACAAAGATAGCCGGAAAGAACTTAAACAAGGAAGTAGGAGGGCTAAAAGGGGCCAAGAAATGTCTTTTGGCATATAATTCCAAGATGTTTCTTTCCTATTTAAGGAGCAAGAGGGTAGCTAGGGAAAGGTTGGGTCCATTCAAGGACAAAGAAGGGAATTTGTGTGTGGAGCCAGAGAAAGTGGGTGAAGTCATTAAAGGATACTGAGCATCAGTATTCACAAAGGAGAAGGACATGATGGATGGTGAGTTTCAGGAAGGATATTCTGGAGCAAGTCAAAATGAAAAAGGAGGAGGTATAGGGTGTTTTTGGAAAACATTAAGTTCGACATGTTCCCTGGAGTTGATGGGATCTATCTCAGGAGGTAGGTGAGAAAATTGTTGGGGCCTTGTACGAAATCTTTGTATCCACTTCAGTCACAGGAGAAGTCCCAGAGGACTGAAGAATAGCTAGCTGAAGGGCAACATGAATAATACAGGAAATTATAGGCTGGTGAGACATACACCAATAGTAGAGAAATTATTGGAGAAGATTCTTTGAGACAGGTTTTACCCACGTTTGGAAAAATTTGACCTATTAATGATAGGCAGCGCAGCTTTGTATAGGGAAGGTCATGTCTCACAAACTTGATTGAGTTCCTTGAGGAAGTGACAAAGATAACTGTTAAGGGCAGGGTGTGGATGTTGTCTATATGGACTTTAGCAAGCCTTTGACAAGGTCCATTATAGGAGGCTGATACAGAAGGGAAAGTCAAATGGGATCCGCAGTGAGCTGGTAAGATAGATACAGAGCTGGCTTAGTCATAGAAGACAGAGAGTAATGATGCAAGGGTGATTTTCTGACTGGAGATCTGTGACCAGTGCTGTTTTGCAGGGATCAGTGATGGGATCCCTGTTAGGTGTAATATATTTAAATGATTTGTCGTAGATTGTAGGTGGCCTGATTAATAAGTATGCAGATGACACAAGTTAGCAGAGCTGTGGATAGTAAAGGGGTTTGTCAGAGAATACAGTAAGATATATGTAGGCTGGAGACTTAGTGGAGAAATGGCAGATGAAGCTTAATCCAGATAAATATGAAATTATACACTTTGGAAAATTTGAAACAGGAGAGAGATATATGGTAAATGGCAGAACCTTTAGCAGCATCAACATGCAGAGGGATCTAATCATACAGGTCCACAGTTCTCTGAAAGTGACAATACAAGCAGCTAAGGTGGTCAAGAAGGCACAATGGAATGCTTGTCTTCATTAGTCGGGCCATTGAGTATAGCAATTGGCAAGTCATGTTGCAGCTGTATAGAACTTTAATTAGTCCACATCTGGAATATTTCATACAGTTTTGGTTGCCCCATATCAAAAGGAGCTTTGGAGAGGATACAGAAGTGGTTGACCATAATGTTGCCTGGTTTGGAGGGTATTAGTTTTGAGGAGAAATTGGACAAACTTAGTTTGTTTCACTCGAACTTCAGAGGCTGAGGGGTGAGCTGATAGAAGTTCACAAAGTTAGAAAAGGCATATGAGAGTGGATAGATGGAGAATTTTTCTTTATGGTAGAAATGTTAATTACTAATAGGCATAGGTTTAAGGTAAAAGGGGCTAAGTTTAAAGAAGATGAGAGAAGTAAATATTTTTACACAGAGGGTGTGAAGTGTTTGGAATGTACTGCCAGAGAAGATGTAGGAGGTGGATATAATAGCAACATTTAAGACGCATCTTGACAGATACATAATTAGGCAGAGAATGGAAGGATACAGATTGTGCAGAGGTAAGTGGTTCTTAGTTGAGTCATAGAGTCATAGAGACCTGTCAATCCAACTTGTCCATGCTGACCAGATATCCCAACCCAATGTAGTCCCACCTGCCAGCATCTGGCCTATTATCCCTCCAAACCCTTCCTAATCATCTACCCATCCAGATGTCTTTTAACTGTTGCAATTGTACCAGCCTCCACCACTTCCTCTGGCAGCTCATTCCATACACTTGCCACACTCTGCATGAAAAAGTTGCCCCTTAGGTCTCTTTTATATCTTTCGCCTCTCATCCTAAAGCTGGACCATTTGGTTCTGGATTCCCCCAACCCAGGGTAAAGACTTTGTCTATTTATCCTATCTGTACCCCTCATGATTTCATAAACCTCTATACGGTCACCCCTTAGCCTCCGATGCTCCAGGGAAAACAGTTCTAGCCTATTCAACCTCTCCCTGTAGCTCAAATCCTCCAACCCTGGCAACATCCTGGTAAATCTTTTCCAAACCCTTTCAAGTTTCACAGTTGAGAAAGGCATTCTGTGTCAGTGCAGTCTTGGTAGGCTGAGGGCCTGTTCCTGTGCTGTACTTCATTTTTGTTCAAAACACAAAATTTAAACAACTTGTCTTAATTTTTAATAATGGTAATAAATTTTATGCATCTATATGGACTCCCAAAACATGTTTGATAAAGGATCATATAACACACTTGCCAACATTGTTGAAGTCCATAGAATAAAAGGGACAATGGCAACACAGATACAAAGTTGACTGAGTTATAGGAAGCAGAAGTGGAGAAAAGTTGTTTTTGAACCGGAAGGAATTCAATGGACAATGCAATGTAAGTTGGAGATAATTTCCTCTGTTAACATATATTAATGACTTAGATTTGGCAGTAGAGTGCACTATTTGAATTCTTGCAGGTGATTTGGAAGTTTAGTGAACTGTGAAAGGATAGATCTGAAGTGCTTGGTCTAACTGCAGTGATTGGAATGAGGTCAGCCAGGTAGATCTCATAGAATATGAGTTCCCTTATTGGTCCAATTAGAAAGCCCTGACTGACAGACATAAACAGCAGTGTCATGGGTTCTGGTCACTCCCTAAGCTATTTGCATCAGTGTCACACATGATGTACATGTAAATAAAGGATGACTTAGTGACGGGATACTGGCCTTTGTGGAGCTATATCAATAACATTTGCTTACATTGAGATGTACTATCCACTCAATCTATCAATATCTCATTGTAATATCATGCCTCTATCTACATTGCTTACAATGCTGCTTATCTTGATATCGTCAGTGAATTTGGACATGATATCTAACAGGCTGTACTTTATAGACGCAGGAAGAACAATTTGACCAATAGAGTCTTTAGGAGTTAAACAGCCAGAACAGAGTTGGCAGGCCGAGAGAAAAAGGACATGGGCAAATGATATTGTTGTAACTTGTACCAGCACATACTAAAGCTCCAGTGACAAGTTCAAATCCCATTATAGAAACTGGTGAAATTGAATTCAATAACTAAAATATGAAATTGGAAACTAGCCTCATTGATTGTTGTAAAACCCATGGTGTTCTCTAATGTCTTTTAAGGAGGTAAATCTTTAGTTCTTGTGTGGTCTGGCTTACATGGAACGCTAGAGCCACAGCGATGTGGTTGACTCTTAACTGCCCTCTGAAACAGTTGAGGAAAGCACACAGTGCAAGGTCACTTTAAGTCATGCAGCATAGAAACAGACTCATCAGCCAACCTTTCTATGCTGACCAGGTTTCCGAAACTGAGCTCTGCGCCGTTCTGTGCATGCACCGATGTCAGTGAAGTCTCTGCAATAATTCTGTACATGCGCCAATGTCAGTGAAGACTCTGTGGTATTCTTTGCATGCACGATGTCAGTGAAGTCTCTGTGCTTTTCTGTACATGCGCCGATGTCAGTGAAGTCTCTGTGGTATTCTATGCATGCGCTGATGTCAGTGAAGTCTCTGCGTCCATCTGTGCATGCGCCAATGTCAGTGAAGACTCTACACCGTTCTGTGCATAAGCTGATGGCACTGAAGTCTCTGCGGTGTTCAGTACATAAACCGATGGCACTGAAGTCTCTGCGGTGCTCTGTAACATGCGCCGATGTCAGTGAAGTCTCTGCGGTGTTCTTTGCATGCGCTGATGTCAGTGAAGACTCTGCGTTGTTCTGTACATGCACCGATGACAGTGAAGTGTCCGTGATCTTCTGTGCATATGCCGATGTCAGTGAAGACTCTGCACCGTTCTGTCCATGTGCCGATGGTAAAGAAGTCTCTATGCTATTCTGTACATGTGCCAATGTCAGTGAAGTCTCTGCGTGTATCTGTGTATGCGCAAATGTCGGTGAAATCTCAGCACCGTTCTGTACATGCACCGTTGTGAGTGAAGTCTCTGCCGTGTTTTGTACATGTGCTGATGTCAGTGTAGTTTCTGTGCCTTTTTGTACGTGCGCCGAAGTCATTGAAGTCTCATTGAAGTCCCACGCTATTCTGCACATGCACCGAAGTCAGTGAAGTCTCTGTGCCATTCTGCACATGTGCCGATGTCATTGAAATCCCATTGAAGTCCCACACTGTTCTGTGCATACACCAATGTCAGTGAAGTCTCTGCGGTGTTCTGTACGTATGCCGATGTCAGTGAAGTCTCTGTGCCCTTCTGTGTATGAACCAGTGGCACTGAAGTCTCTGCGCAGTTCTGTGCATAAACCGATGGCACTGAAGTCTCTGCAGTGTTCTGTAATTGCGCCGATGTCAGTGAAGTCTCTGTGCTGTTCTGTATATGCACCAATGTCAGTGAAGTCTCTGCGTGTATCTGTGCATGCGCAATTATCAGTGAATTCTCAGCACCGTTCTGTACATGCACCGTTGTGAGTGAAGTCTCTGCGGTGTTTTGTACATGCGCTGATGTCAGTGAAGTCTCTGCACCGTTCTGTACATGCGCCATTTTGAGTGAAGTCTCTGTCGTGTTCTGTGCATGCGCCGATGTCAGTGATGTGTCTGTGCCACTCTGTACATGCACCGATGTCAGTGAAGTCTCTGTGCTGTTCTGTACATGCGCCGATGTCAGTGAAGTCTCTGTGCCATGCGGTGAAGTCAGTGAAGCCTCTGCGTCGTTTGTGCATAAACCGATGGCACTGAAGTCTTTGCGGTGTTCTGTACATGCGCCGTTGTGAGTGAAGTCTCTGCAGTGTTTTGTACATGTGCTGATGTCAGTGCAGTTTCTGTACCTTCTGTACATGTGCCGAAGTCATTGAAGTCTCTGTGCCATTCTGTACATGCGCCAATGTCAGTGAGGCCTCTGCGATGTTCAGTACTTGCGTTGACGGCAGTGAAGTCTCTGCACCGTTCTGTGCATTAACCGATGGCACTGAAGTCCCTGCAGTGTTCTGTACATGCGCCGATGTCAGTGAAGTCTCTGTGCTGTTCTGTGCATAAACTGATGGCACTGAAGTCTCTGCAATGTTCTGTACATGCGCCAATGTCATTGAAATCTCAGCACCGTTCTATACATGCACCATTGTGAGTGAAGTCTCTGCGGTGTTTTGTACATGCGCTGATGTCAGTGCAGTTTCTGTACCTTTCTGTATGTGCGCCAAAGTCATTGAAGTCCCATTGAAGTCCCACGCTGTTCTGTGCATGCAGCAATGTCAGTGAAGTGTCTGTGATATTCTGTACATGCGCCAATGTCAGTGAAGTCTCTGTGTTGTTCTGTGCATAAACCAATGGCACTGAAGTTTCTGCAGTGTTCTGCACATGCGCCGATGTCAGTGAAGCCTCTGCACCGTTGTGTGCATGCGCCGATGTTAGCGACATCCTGTGCTGTTCTGTACATGCACCACTGTCAATGAAGTCTCTGCGGTATTCTGTGCATGCGCCGATGTCAGTGAGGACTCTGTACATGCGCCGGTGTCAGTGAAGTCTCTGCGGTGTCCGGTACGTGCACTGATGTCTCTGTACCGTTCCGTACATGCGCCGATGTCAGTGAAGACTCTGTGCCGTTCGGTGCAAGCGGTGATGGCACTGAAGTCTCTGTGCTGTTCTGTACATGCGACAATGTCAGTGAAGTCTCTGTGGCCTTCTGTACATGCGCCAATGTCAGTGAAGTCTCAGCACTGTTCTATACATGCACCATTGTGAGTGAGGTCTCTGCGGTGTTTTGTACATGTGCTGATGTCAGTGCAGTTTCTGTACCTTTCTGTATGTGCGCCAAAGTCATTGAAGTCCCACGCTGTACTGTGCATGCAGCAATGTCAGTGAAATCTCTTTGCTGTTCTGTAAATGCTCCGATGTCAGTGAAGTCTCTGCAGTGTTCTGTACATGCACCAATGTCATTGAAGTCTCTGCACCATTCTGTACCTGCACCATTGTGTGTGAAGTCTCTGCGGTGTTTTGTACATGCGCTGATGTCAGTGCTGTTTCTGTACCTTTCTATATGTGCGCCAAAGTCATTGAAGTCCCATGCTGTTCTGTGCATGCACCGATGTCAGTGAAGTCTCTGTGCCATTCTGTGCATTCACCGATGGGGCACTGAAGTTTCTGCGGCGTTCTGTACATGCGCTGATGTCAGTGAAGCCTCTGCACCGTTGTGTGCATGCGCTGATGTTAGCTACGTCTCTGTGCTGTTCTGTACATGCGCCACTGTCAATGAAGTCTCTGCGGTATTCTGTGCATGCGTCGATGTCAGTGAGGACTCTGTGCATGCGCCGATGTCAGTGAGGACTCTGTGCATGTGCCGATGTCAGTGATGTCTGCACCGTTCAGTGCATGCGCTAATGTCAGTGATGTCTCAGTGCCATTCCGTGCATGAGCCGATGTCATTGAAGTCTCTGCAGTGTTCTGTACATGGGCCAATGTCAGTGAAGTCTCTGTGCTGTTCTGTACATGCGTTGATATCAGTGAAGTCTCTGCGCTGTTCTGTAAGTACGCCAATGTCAGTTAAGTCTCTGCATCGTTCTGTGCAAGCGCCGATGTCAGTGAAATCTCTGCACTGTTCTGTATATGCACCGTTGTGAGTGAAGTCTCTGCGGTGTTTTGTACATGCACCAATGTCAGTGAAATTTCTGTACCGTTCTGTGCATGCGCCGATGTCAAGCAGTCTCTGCAATGTTCTGTACATGTGACGATATCAGTGTGAAGTCTCTGTGCCTGCGCCAATATCAGTGAAGTGTCTGCACCGTTCTGTACAAGCGCCGATGTCAGTGAAATCTCTGTTCCGTTCCGTGCATGCGCCGATGTCAGTGAAATCTCTGTGGTGTTTTGTACGTGTGCCAATGTCTGAAAGTCTGCACCGTTCTGTGCATGCGCTGATGTCAGTGAAGTCTCTGCGGTGTTTTGTACATGCACCAATGTCAGCGCAGTTTCTGTATCGTTCTGCGCGTGCGCCGATGTCATTGAAGTCCCACGCTGTTCTATGCATGCACCAATGTCAGTGAAGTCTCCGTGCTGTTTTATAAATGCGCCGATGTCAGTGAAGTCTCTGCGGTGTTTTGTACATGCATCGATGTCAGTGAAGTTTCTGTATCGTTCTGTGCGTGCGCCATGTCAGTGAAGTCTCTGCGGTGTTCTGTACATGCACCATTGTGAGTGAAGTCTCTGCGGTGTTCTGTACATGTGCTGATGTCAGTGCTGTTTCTGTACCTTTCTGTATATGCGCCAAAGTCATTGAAGTCCCATTGAAGTCCCACGCTGTTCTGTGCATGCGCCAATGTCAGTGAAGTCTCAGTGCCGTTCTGTGCATTAACCAATGGCACTGAAGTCCCTGCAGTGTTCTGTACATGCGCCAATGTCAATGAAGTCTCTGTTTCCTTCTGTACATGCGCCGATGTCAGTGAAGTCTCTGTGCTGTTCTGTGCATAAACCGATGTCAGTGAAGTCTCTGCGGTGTTCTGTACATGCGCCAATGTCAGTGAAATCTCAGCACCGTTCTATACATGCACCATTGTGAGTGAAGTCTCTGCCGTGTTTTGTACATGCGCTGATGTCAGTGCAGTTTCTGTGCCTTTCTGTACATGCGTCAAGTTATTAAAGTCCCATTGAAGTCCCACGCTGTACTGTGCATACAGCAATGTCAGTGAAATCTCTTTGCTGTTCTGTAAATGCTCCGATGTCAGTGAAGTCTCTGCGCCATTCTGTGCATAAACCGATGGCACTGAAGTCTCCGCGGTGTTCTGTACTTGCGCCGATGGCAGTGAAGTGTCTGTGCCCATCCTGTGCAAGTGCCAATGTCAGTGAAGCCTCTGCACCATTGTGTGCATGCGCTGATGTTAGCGACGTCTCTGTGCTGTTCTGTACATGCACCACTGCCAATGAAGTCTCTGCGGTATTCTGTGCATGTGCCGATGTCAGTGAGGACTCTGTGCATGTGCCGATGTCAGTGACGTCTGCACCGTACAGTGCATGCGCTAATGTCAGTGATGTCTTAGTGCCATTCCGTGCATGAGCCGATGTCAGTGAAGTCTCTGCAGTGTTCTGTACATGCACCAATGTCATTGAAGTCTCTGCACCATTCTGTACCTGCACCATTGTGTGTGAAGTCTCTGCGGTGTTTTGTACATGCGCTGATGTCAGTGCTGTTTCTGTACCTTTCTGTATGTGCGCCAAAGTCATTGAAGTCCCACGCTGTTCTGTGCATGCACCGATGTCAGTGAAGTCTCTGTGCCATTCTGTGCATTCACCGATGGGGCACTGAAGTTTCTGCGGCGTTCTGTACATGCGCCGATGTCAGTGAAGCCTCTGCACCGTTGTGTGCATGCGCTGATGTTAGCTATGTCTCTGTGCTATTCTGTACATGCACCACTGTCAATGAAGTCTCTGCGGTATTCTGTGCATGCGTCGATGTCAGTGAGGACTCTGTGCATGCGCCGATGTCAGTGAGGACTCTGTGCATGTGCCGATGTCAGTGATGTCTGCACCGTTCAGTGCATGCGCTAATGTCAGTGATGTCTCAGTGCCATTCCGTGCATGAGCCGATGTCAGTGAAGTCTCTGCAGTGTTCTGTACATGCGCCGATGTCAGTGAAGTCTCTGTGCTGTTCTGTACATGCTCTGATGTCAGTGAAGTCTCTGCGCTGTTCTGTAAGTACGCCAATGTCAGTGAAATCTCTGCACTGTTCTGTACATGCACCGTTGTGAGTGAAGTCTCTGCGGTGTTTTGTACATGCACCAATGTCAGTGAAATTTCTGTACCGTTCTGTGCTTGCGCCGATGTCAAGGAGTCTCTGCAATGTTCTGTACATGCGACGATATCAGTGTGAAGTCTCTGTGCCTGCGCCAATATCAGTGAAGTGTCTGCACCGTTCTGTACAAGCGCCGATGTCAGTGAAATCTCTGTTCCGTTCCGTGCATGCGCCAATGTCAGTGAAGTCTCTGCGGTGTTTTGTACATGTGCCGATGTCAACGCAGTTTCTGTACCTTTCTGCGCATGCACCGATGTCATTGAAGTCCCACGCTGTTCTATGCATGCACCAATGTTAGTGAAGTCTCCGTGCTGTTTTATAAATGCGCCGATGTCAGTGAAGTCTCTGCGGTGTTCTGTACATGAGCCAATGTCAGTGAAGTCTCTGTCTGTACGTGCGCCGATGTCAGTGAAGTCTCTGCGGTGTTCTGTGCATGAGCCAATGTCTGTGAAGTCTTTGTGTTATTCTGTACATGCGCCGATGTCAGCTGCCATCCAAACATATGAGAGGTGTGGTACTATACTTTGAACAGCTTCATCTCAAAAATTATACTGATGAAACAATGATGAAATTATCCTGATGAATATTCATTGCTCTCCATCTGAGACAAGTATATTCTTGTATAATTCCTGCATCAGCACGGTATGATTCCTGCAGGACTGCATTGCTCTCATACAAACCATTTGCCTTTCTGATTTGTTCTTGTACCTGCGTATCACGCAATCTACTCCAAGAACATGCCCCTGCATTTTTGGCAAAAAAAAGGATGATGACAAGAATATTAGCAAGAAGTGTCCTGGTGATACAAGTGCGGGTGGTGAATGCAAAAGAAAGGCTAAAACACTGGGAGAGAAGCTAAGTGTCACAAAGCATTTTGAGCATAAGGAGAGAACATGTGATTAAGCATGCTTACCAGAAATGTGGGAATCTACTCACGCACCACTAGCAGCAATGCTGAAACGGTTAAAGAAAGCTGTTTTGCTGGAATACATCTGAGTGCTAGCAAATCTGTGGGGTCATGGCCAAAGGAACTTGAGGAGATGGAGAGGTTTCTAAGTATTTGGAAAGAAGATCAAACAAAAAAAGTGATCTGGGACAACCTTTCTCACCATGAAAGAGAAAACCTTATTCACTTATGGATATCTAAAAAAAAAGCTCAAAATCCTGTGCCTAGCTTTAGTGCTAGCATTGGGTGGTTTGCTGGTTTTAAGAACTGATATGCCTCCCATAATGTGCAATTGATTTTGTGAACTTGGCTGTGCAGATGAGGAGCATACGCTGGCATTTCCTCTCGTAGTCCAACTTGTTAAAGGATATGAACCATCAGAGAAGCTCCCAAAGATCAAAGAGCATTGTGTTGCCCTTGCAAAGCAGGTTGGCTTTGAAGAAGTGGAAAGTGAGGATATCGGAGCGTTGCTTGAGTCCCACTGTGAAGTCCTCTCCACAGCTGATCTACAACAGCTTGTCGCTGAGGGCAAGTGGTAGCTGAAGATGAAAAAGATGAAATCCAGGATGCAACACCATTTCTCTTTTGTCTTCTGTCTGAGGGAAATTAAGAGGCAGGTGCAGCTCTTTGAGGACAACCAGTATAACACAGAACGCAGCTGAGTAGCAATTTGCTCAATAAGGTATCATCTGGCACCCTATGAACAGCTCCTTCAAGACAGAAGAAAAACAGCGAAGCAGCATAAGTTGGATATCTTTTATAAACCAACCCCCAAGAAACAGTCAGAAGACAATCAACCACAGCCTAGTCCTGATGAAGGGCTTTTGCCCGAAACATCGATATTCCTGCTCCTCGGATGCTGCTTGACCTGTAGTGCTTTTCCAGCATCACACTAATCAACCACAGCCATCCACTTCTGCAACTACAATTGCACATAAAGGTGGTGATGATGATGACCCTCTGTCAGTGCATTAACCATATTGTTTCAATGTAACATGTTAAATTTACTTATATTTTGTAAATAAATATGATTTAACCCTTCATTCAGTACCATACATTTTCTTAGGCTTTTAGGTGATTTTAAAGCAACTGTGAGTGATGTTTTTTGCTGGTCTGTCCTAACCTAGAAGCCATAGTCATAGGGGATTCTATTGTAAGGGGGAGTAGACAGGCGGTTCTGTGGCCATAAATGGGACTCCCGGATGGTATGTTGCCTCCCAGGTGCTCAGCTCAGGGATGTCACCCATCAGCTGCAGAGCATTCTAAAAGGGGAGGGTGAACAGCCAGTTGTCTTGGTGCATATTGGCAGCAACGATATAAGTAAAAAATGAGATGAGGTCCTGAAAGATGAATTCGTGGAGCTAGGAGAGAAGTTAAAGAGGTGGACCACAAAGGTAGTGATCTCAGGATTACTACCAGTGCCACATGCTAGCCAGCATAGAAATGAAAAAATAGGCAGGATGAACACGTGGCTTGAGAGATGGTGTAGGAGGGAGGGGTTCAGATTTGTTGGACATTGGGACCGGTTCTAGGGAAGGTGGGACTATTACAAAATGGACGGTCTACATCTAAACCAGACTGGAACCAATGTCCTTGGGGGAGTTTTTGCTACTGCTGCTGGGGAGGTTTTAAACTAATGTGGCAGGGGACTGGGTACCAGAAGAGAAAACAAGTAGGCAGCGAGGTGGAGACTGGAGACTGTAAGAATTATGAAAATAGCATTAATAAAGGGAAAAGTAGGCAGAGAACAGATGAGCGCAAAAGAACTGGTGGCCTGAAATGCATCTACTTTAATGCAAGGAGTATAACGTGTAAGGCAGATGAACTTAGGGCTTGGATTGATGCCTGGGAATATGACGTTATTGCAATCACAGGTTGAAGGAAAGGCATGATGATTGGCAACTGAATGTTCCAGAATATAGATGCTTCAGACAGGACAGGGAGGGAAGTGAGGCATTATGGGTGGAGCTGAGAAATAAGAAGGGTGCAGTTACATTGTCGGGACTGTATTACAGGCCTCCCAACAGTGAGCGTGAGGTAGAAGAATAAATAGGTAAACAGATTATGGAAAGATGTAGAGGCAATAGGGTAGTGGTGATGGGAGATTTTAACTTTCCCAACATTGACTGGGATACACTCAGCGTCAGAGATCTGGATGGAGTAGAATTTGTAAGAAGCACCCAGGAGAGCAGTATGTCAATAGTCCGACGAGGGAAGGGGCCATATTGGACCTGGTACTGGGGAACGAGTCAGGACAGGTGGTGGAAGTTGCAGTTGGGGATTTCTTTGGGAACAGTGACCACAATTCTGTAAGTTTTAGAATACTCGTAGATAAAGAAGAGAGTGGTCCTAAGGGAAAAGTACTAAACTGGGCCAAGGCCAATTATATCAAAATTAAGCAGGAGCTTGGATTGGACACAGCTATTTGAAGGGAAGTCCAATTTAATATGTGGGAGGTTTTCAAAGATAGGTTAAAGATAGTGCAGAGTAAGCCTGTCCCATTGAAGGCAAAGGATAGGAAGGGCAAGATTCGTGAACCGTGGATGACAGGAGAAATTGTACAATTAGCCAAGAGGAAAAGGGAAGCGTACATAAGGTCTAGACAGCTAAGGACAGAACAGGCCCTGGAGGAATATTGGAAGAGTCGGGCAAGTCTTAAACAAGGAATCAAATAGGCTAAAAGGGGCCATGAAATAACAGAATTAAGGAGAATCCCAAAGCATTTCATTCTAATATACGAAGCAAGCGGGAAACTACAGAAAGGATTGGTCCACTAAAGGATAATGAAGGAAGGCTGTGTGTTGAACCTGAGCGAATGAGTGAGATTCTGAATGATTACTTTGCATCAGTGTTCACTGAGGAGAGGAACATGATGAATGTTGGGATTAGAGATAGAAGTTTGATTAGTCTGGATCATGTTGACATAAGTAGGGAAGATGCGTTGGGTAGGCTAGAGGTTATTAAGGTGGACAAATCCCAAGGACCGGATGGTATCTATCCCAGGTTCCTGAATGAGGTGAGAGAGGAAATAGCTGAGGCCCTGACAGATATCTTTGTGACATCCTTAAATACAGGTGGAGGACTGGAGAGTTGCTCATGTTGTCCCCCTGTATAAGAAGGGTAGTAGGGATATTCTGGGTAACTACAAACCAGTGAGCCTGACATCGGTGGTGGTAAAGTTGCAAGAGAGGGTACTGAGGGATAGGATCTATTTATATTTAGAAAAGAATGAGCTTATCCGTGATAGGCAACATGGTTTTGTGCGGGGGAGATCGTGCCTTACCAACTTAATAGAGTTCTTCGAGGAAGTGACCAAGTTGTTAGATGAAGGAAGGGCTGTTGATGTCATATACATGGACTTTAGTAAGGCATTTGATAAAGTTCCCCATTGTAGACTAATGGAGAAAGTGAAGTCACGTGGTGTGCAGGGTGTTCTAGCTAGGTGGGTAAAGAACTGGAGACAGAGAATAGTAGTTGAAGGGAGTTTCTCAAAATGGAGAAAGGTGACCAGTGGTGTTCCACAGGGTCAGTACTGGGGCCGTTGTTGTTTGTAATATACATAAATGATCTGGAAGAGGGCACTGTTGGTTTGATCAGCAAGTTTGCAGATGACACAAAGATTGGTGGAGTACCAGAAAGCATAAGGGACTGTCAGAGCATGCAGGAGGATGTAGATAGACTGGAGAGTTGGGCGGAAAAGTGGCAGATGGTTTTCAATCCAGACAAATGTGAGGTGATGCATTTAGGCATCTAGAGTGAATTATACAATGAACAGAAGAGCCTTGGGATTAGTTGATGGGCAGTGAGATCTGGGAGTGCAGGTCCATTGTACCCTGAAGGTTGCTGCACAGGTAGATAGAGTGGTCAAGAAGACATATAGAATGCTTGCCTTCATTGGATGGCGTGTTGAGTATAAGAGCTGGCAAGTCATGTTAAAATTGTACAAGACATTGGTTCGGCCGCATTTAGAATACTGTGTACAGTTCTGGTTGTCACATTACCAAAAGGATGTGGATGCTTTGGAGAGGGTGCAGAGGAGGTTTACAAGGATGTTGCCTGGTATGGAAGGTGCTAGCTATGAAGAGAGGTCGGGTAAGTTAGGATTGTTTTCATAAAAAAAAGGAGATTGAGGGGGGACCTGATTGAGGTTTACAAAATCATGAAGGGTATAGACAGGGTGGATAGAGACAAGCTTTTTCCCAGGGTGAAGGATTCAATAACAAGAGGTCACGCTTTCAAGGTGAGAGGTGGAAAGTTTAAGGAGGATACACGTGGCAAGTACTTTATACGGAGGGTGGTGGATGTTTGGAACGCGTTGCCAGTAGAGGTGGTAGAGGCAGGCATGGTCGATTCATTTAAGATGCGTCTGGACAGATGCATGAGAAGGTGGGGAGCAGAGGGATACAGATGTTTAGGAATTAGTTGGCAGATTTAGACAGTAGATTTGGATTGGCTTCGGCTTGGAGGGCCAAAGGGCCTGTTCCTGGGCTGTAAACTTTCTTTCTTCTTTGTTCTTTAAATAAATCAATGCAAATATTCAGATGAATGTAGGTAAATCAGTCCAAATTTACACACTATCAGGAACAAATAGGAACATGCAGTACCCGAGGCAAATTGCAATATTTGGGTAAGAGCATACATTACAGACTTCAAAAATTATAAATGTCTCAGTGCTCATTGCTATTAGAACTGCAAGATCCAGGCCATTTTCTTTCCAATTCTGGACATCATATTTCATTAAGGTATTAAAGGCAGTATTGGAAAGATTTATTGGAATGGGAGCAGGGATGAGGAACATCAGTTACATGCAGAAATTGGAGAAGCTTCAACTGTTGTCCTCAGAGAAGAGAAGATTAACGTGAGATTTGTTGGATGTTCAAAAACATAGATTGGTAGAAAATGTCCTTGATGGGAGAGTCAAGAAGTGTAGAATACTAATATAAGATGAATAGCAAAAAATCTCAATGGTGACATGAAGAACAACCTCTGGTGCAGTGAGTGGTTTTAATCTGGACACAGCCCAACACTGTGGTGAATGAATGAGCTCAGTCACTGTCTTTCAAATAAAAATTGGGTAAGCAACCACAGAGGTAACCTTTACAGGCTACAGCCTAAAATGGAAAAATGTAACTAATTAAGTTCTTCTTGCAGAGTGCTGGCATGCACTTGGTAGTCCAAATGGCCTTCTTTTGTGCTGTAACTATTCTGTAATCCAAAAACTAAGCTAAAATACAAATAAAACTGAAACATTTTCTGAGTGATTACATTTGCACATACAGGATATTGGAGTGTATCAGGGAGTAATGGTGGGGATGAAGAGTATGTTACAAATTACAACACCGAAGATCTTCTTGCATGTCACCCTGAGTTAGTTGATTCACATCACAATGAAGAATGTGCATCACGGGGAAGTAAATATATGGCTTTTTAAATAATGCATGTTTTCAATTTAAAGTAAAATGGAATGATCCAGAATGGGGGCTGGTATGAAGTTATAAGAAACTCTGCACAGCCATCTGCCAATTGTCAGTTCTAAACTTTAATGTTCAAGCACAAAGGAGAAGGTAGCAGGCCCTACTGCTGCAGACTCACAGTCATCTGAGTCAGTCAGATCAAAGGAGTTGGTAAAAAGAGAACTCACATTAGGGTTGCTATGCCAAGCAAATGGAAACATTTGGGCTTTGGGTTAATCCCCAAGTGAAGAACTGGTGAGGACAGAACTCATGTTGAAGGAAACAAGGATTGTGGAATGTAAGACACCATGGAATCAACAGACCAAACATTACAATGTAGAGTCCATTCAATTATACTGAAAAGGGTTGAGCGAGGAACACTTGGTTTAAGAGGACATTGGAAATTCATCTTGGTGGGCAATGATCCTGCACATTTTAAGAGGAATTGGATGCCAAAGTTAAGACTACAGGTGTATGGAGTTTGTTCTACAATGTATAATCCCAACATAGGACTTTGAAGAAGTTAAAGAGGGGATAAGTCTTCTGTAGTTCAGTCTATTACTTACACTAAGGTAATGTTTCGTCAATGTTACATTTCATTGGTTTGTTACAGTAAACATCATAAAATGTGAAATTTTGTCATGAGTATTTGTGTCATGTCAGAAACAAATATATGTGGATTATGAAAATTGGATTTTTAACATTGATGATATTGGCAGCCTTTTCATGGCAGCAAGAGCTGTAATGGAGTCCATGGATCGGAGGTTGGCTTCTGTGATAGTCTAGTGTGCACAACAACTGTCTGTAGTTTCTTACAGGGAGGAGAAAGTGAGGATTGCAGATATTGGAGATCAGAGTTGAGAGTGTGGATGCTGGAAAAGCACAGCAGATTAGGCAGCATCCAAGGTGCAGGAGAATCAATGTTTCGGGCATAAGCCCTTCATCAGGAATGAGGCTTGTGAGTCAAGGAGGGTAGAGAGATAAATGGGAATGGGGTGGAGCTGGGGAGAAAGTAGCTGAGGGTGCAAAAGAACATCAAGGTGGGGTAATGGTGATAGGTAATGGGGTATGGGCGGCACGGTGGCACAGTGGTTAGCACTGCTGCCTCACAGTGCCAGAGACCCGGGTTCAATTCCCGCCTCAGGCGACTGACTGTGTGGTGTTTGCATGTTCTCCCCGTGTCTGCGTGGGTTTCCTCCGGGTGCTCCGGTTTCCTCCCACAGTCCAAAGATGTGCAGGTCAGGTGAATTGGCCATGCTAAATTGCCTGTAGTGTTAGGTAAGGGGTAAATGTCAGGGTATGGGTGGGTTGCGTTTCAACGGGTCGGTGTAATGTAATCTAATCTAAAAAAAAGGTCAGAGAGGAGGGAAGGTGGACAGGTTTGACAAGTCATGGCGGCAGCGGCGAGTTAGAAGTTTGGATATGGGATAAGGTGGGGGGAGGGGAAATGATGAAACTGTTGAAATCCACATTAGTCCCGTGTGGTCAGAGAGTCCCAAGGCGGAGGATGAGGCATTCTTCCTCCAAGTGTGTCGGGCGGTTAGGGTTTGGTGATGGAGGAGGCCCAGTACCTGCATGTCCTGGCAGAGTGGGAGGGGAGTTAAAGTGTTTAGCCACGGGATGGTGGAGTTGCTTCGTGCGTGTGTCCCGGAGATGTTCTCTGAAGCTTTCTGCAAGTAGGTGTCCTATCTCCCCAGTGTAGAGGAGACTGCATCAGGAGCAATGGATACAGTAAATGATATGCGTGGAAGTGCATGGTAAATCTACGATGGATGTGGAAGCTCCTTTGGGGCCTTGGACGAAGGTGAGGAGGGAGATTGAACCTGTGTTTGCAGGTTTTGCAATTCTTGCAGTGGCAGGGGAAGGTACCAGGAGGGGAGGGTGTGATGATGGGGGGGTGTGGGCCTGACGAGAGTGTTCTTTACAGAATGCAGATGGGGACGAGACTATAATTCTGGTGGTGGGGTCCGTTTGTAGGTGGCATAACTCACAAGCCTCATTCCTGATGAAGGGCTTATGCCTGAAACATCAATTCTCCTGTTCCTTGGATGCTGCCTGACCTGCTGTGCTGTTCCAGCACCACACTGTTGACTCTGTAGTTTCTTACAGTCCTGTGCAGAGATAGTGGCAGTACCAGCCCATAATCCACCCAAATAGAATGCTTTCTATGGTGCATCTGTAAAACTGGTGTGTCATAACATCTCGGCACAGGTTGATGAAAAACATCTCAGGTCTTCTCCCCCTCCCCCCCTCCCCCGTACAACATGAACTGGAGGATCCAGGTTAATCGGCTCTTTTCCCTTCCACAACTTTCCAGCTGTTTGGGGCCGGGTAACCCCAAGGACGCTCTCATTGGCTGGTGGGTGTCAACCAATCAGGAAACGGGTGTGGCCGTTGATTTGCATGTGGGGCGGAGCGATGGGGGCGTACCCCACGATGCATCTACCAATCAGAAGGTGGCGGGCGCAGAAAAGTTTGCCTAAATGGGCGGGCACCGTGCGCGAGTGGGCGAGGTGCGGTTAAGCAGCCAATCAGAGGGCGGTTGATGATTTGCATAGAGGGCGGGATTGCTGGTGATCAGCTGGAGCCTGGGGGAGACGGGGGCGGTGACTCTGACTCTGTTAAGGGGACAGGAGGGGGCGGGCAGCACTGGAGGCAGTATAACTGGCGTTTAGCCGCTACTCTGTTGGAATATGCAGCGTAGAGATGGGCGGGCGGGTTAAACCTTGGGGCCGGACACTGGAGGACGCGAGCCGGGACTCTGGTTACGGGGGCGCTGCAGACTCGGTACGCTCTTCTTCCACCAGCCTGTCACTGTGCTGTTCCCCGGCCACTCATGGAGCGGAACCCCGCGGTGTGGGCACCGGCGGCGGGGGCGCTGGCAGTAGTAGCTGCGGCTCGGTGAGCGGGACTCTGGCCGAGGAGGCCGACATGCTGGAGTGTCGGCTGCCCGAGCCCGAGGAGCTGCCCTGGGTTCTGCCGCAGCTGCAGGCGGTGCTGGGCTCGGTACAGCAGCAGCCGCTGGCCGAGTGTCCGCGGGACTCGCTGCGCCGCCTCTCCTGGCTGATCAGCCGGCCGCTCCTGCGGGTGTCGAGGGAAGCGCAGCGGCTGAGCCTGCGGTACGCCCGGTGCGGCCGGGCCGAGGTGCAGAGCGCCCTGCGGGCGGTGCTGTCCTGGCCGCTGGCCCGGGGCTGCGTGGAGGCCGGACTGTCCGCCCTCTCTCTGTACAACATGAGCAGTTGCCGCGGCTTCGGCCAGGGCAAGTCGGCCAGGTGTGGCCTCACCCTGTCGGTCGGTAGCTTCTTCAGGTGGATGGTGGAGAGCGGACTGGCCCCGCGGATCCACCAGCACGCCGCTATCTATCTGACAGCTGCCATGGAGAGTCTGCTGAAGGAGCTGCTGCTGCGGATCCTCCAGAACGGGGAGGCCAGCTCGAAAATCACCCTGGAAGCGATCGAGCAAACTGTCAACAACGACCCGGAGTTCTGGGGCATCTGCCAACCTTATCTGCACCTCCTGTGTGGCAAGAATGCACAGGGTAAGTGCCACCGTGAGAAATGGGTATCTCTCTCCTGTTACCTCAGCTAGGGTCTGCGTGTGTGTGTGTTTCTCTCTCTGTTGAATTCCTCAGTTGAAATGCAGCACTGACGTCCTCTCCATCCGTTCGTGGAATGTGGAGTGTTACTTTAAAGCCAACATTTGTTACTTATTCCTAGCTGCCCTTGAACTGGCTAGGTTGTCTCGGAGAAAATAAAAGCCAAATTAACGTGGGTTTGTCCGATATCTGAAATGAAAACAGTATCTGAAAGCATCTGTAAACAGAAAGGAACAAAGTTAACGGTTAGAATTCCGAGACCGACACATCGCTGAGTTTCTCCTGTATTTTTTTATTTCAGATTTCCAGCATCAGCAATACTTTGGCGTTTGGTTTCTCTGCAATGACCCTAATCAGTTCATGAGCAGTTAAGAACGGGTAATAAATATTGGCCATACTGTAGCAGATTGGCGCAAGGAGTTGTGCTGTCAGAACGTTGTGACGCTATGGTTCTTCCCCCCCCATATAGGCTTGGAATGTGGGCAGCTCTGGTTGATTCACCATTTATTGCCAATACGTAATTATCTTTGGTCGTGAGATAGTGAGTTTAGATTAGATTCCCTACAAGTGTGGAAACAAGCCCTTTGGCCCAAGCAGTCCACACCAACCCTCTGAAGAGTAACCCACCCAGACCCATTTCCCTCTGACTAATTCACCTAACACTATGGGCAATTTAGCATTGCCAATTCCCCTGACTTGGGTGTCTTTGGACTGTGGGAGGAAACCCACGCAGGTACAAGGGGAATGTGCAAACTCCACGCTGACAGTCACCCATGTTGTTAGGGAGGGATTTTGATCCAGCAAAGAAGGAACAGCAATATGTTTCCAAGTTTGAATGGGGGTAGCTTGGAGGGGAACTTGTTGGTGATGGTGTTCTCATATATCTGCAGCCCTTCTCTTTCCAAGTGGGAGATGTTGTGGGTTTGGAAGGTGCTGTCCAAGGAGCATGTGAATTTTTGCCATGTGACTTATAGATGGTGTACACTGCTGCTATTGAGCATTGGTAATGGAGAGAGTAAATACTTGTGGATGTGTTGCTAATCAGGTGGGCTGCTTTGTCCTCGATGCTGCCTGACCTGCTGTGCTTTTCCAGCACCACTCTAATCTTGAGTCTGATCTCCAGCATCTGCAATACCCACTTTTGCCTTGTCCTGCATAATGTCAAGCTACTTCTGGTGGTGGAGTGGCACACTTTCAGGCAAGTAGGGAGCATTCCATCACACTCCTGGCTTTTGCATTGTAGAAGCCAGGCTACTTCATGAAGTGACTTCAGAGGGTAGTTAAGAGTCCCCTTGAAAGTGGAGTCGCAGGTAGATCGGATAGTGAATAAGGAGTTTGATATGCTTTCCTTTATTGGTCAGAGTATTGAGTACAGGAGTTGGGAGGTCATGTTGCGGCTGTACAGGACATTGGTTAGGCCACTGTTGGAATATTGTGTGCAATTCTGGTCTCCTTCCTGTTGGAAAGATGTTGTGAAACTTGAAAGGGTTCAGAAAAAGATTTACAAGGATGTTGCCAGGGTTGGAGGATCTGAGCTACAGGGAGAGGCTGAACAGGCTGGGGCTATTTTTCCCTGGAGCGTCGGAGGCTGAGGGGTGACCTTCTAGAGGTTTACAAAATTGAGGGGCATAGATAGGATAAATAGACAAGTCTTTTCCATGGGGTGGGGGAGTCCAGAACTAGAGGGCATAGGTTTAGGGTGTGAGGGGAAAGATATGAGACCTAAAGGGCAACTTTTTCACACAGAGGGTGGTACGTGTAAGGAATGAACTGCCAGAGGAAGTGGTGGAGGCTGGTACAATTGCAACATTTAAGAGGCATTTGGATGGGTATATGAATAGGAAGGGTTTGGAGGGATATGGGCCGGGTGCTGGCAGGTGGGACTAGATTGAGTTGGGATATCTGGTTGGCATGGGCGGGTTGGACCGAAGGGTCTGTTTCCATGCTGTACATCTCTATGACAAGTAGGCCAGACTGTAACCACAACAGATTCCCCTCTCTGAAGGACTTGTGAACACAATCAATGATTGTTTCATGGTCACTAGCTATGGCTAGCTTTTAACACTCATTCCAGTGAGTTTACCACCCTGCCGCTATCTTCAGGTACCTGACTGTGTATCTAATCTTGCTATACAACTCTCCTGCCTGGCACCTCTGTACATCTTACTGTGTTAAAGCTGCTCAGTAAATGTAAGTTACTGTTGATAAAGTTGAAGCTCATGGGGCCCAAATGTAACTTCTGTTTTTTAAAACATGTGTTTTGAGTAACTTGGTCTCACCCCATGACCTGTGGCTTCTTACTCCGGTGCTGGGGCTACAGTGTTACGTACTGTTTACTGTCCCTTTACTGAACCTATGCAGGCTGTGGTCCAGGGTATGAATGCATTGTGATACTATCGCTTTGTGTTGTGGTTTGATTCGTATCCATCTCAACAAAAGAAGTTTTTTTATGTTCCTGTGAAGTGAATGTTGCCAGCTAAGTTTGCATTTGTTGCCTGTCTGACCCTTGAAAGTTGCGGGTAGTGAGCTGCTATCTTGAACCACTGCTGTCTGCATGGTGCAGATATAGCCACAGTGCCATTAAGGTGGATGTTCCAGGAAGCATCAGGAGAGTGGGGGGTGGGGGGGTGAGAACTCAGAGGTTGCGGTGTTTCGATGGTCTGCTGCTATTGTCCTGTTTCGACAGTAAAGTTCACAGGTTGAGAAGGTGCTTTCAAAAGAACCTGAGTCACTGGTATCATTCAGAATATTTGATCATGACTAGTAGCCAGACTTGGTGAGATGCAGCATAATCAATGTTATTTGGGGAGGATTCACTCTCTTGCTGCAGAGCTTATCACATCACATTTTTGAGTTACTTTATTAAAATAAAATGGGTGAATCAATGAATTAGGAGCAGGAGTAAGCCATTCAACCCCTCAATCCTATTCTGAAATTCAGGTAAGACCATAGCTGGTCTGATTGTGGACTCGAATCGTCAGTGCTGACCGACATCTCCAGTCTGTCTTGAGAGGTTAAAGCATTTCTTCCTGCATTGGTTTTAAATGGGCGACCCCTAATTGTTAACCTCTCTCCCTAATTCCAGTCTTTTCCATAAATCTGAGGATTGTTTTTTTTGAGGCTTGGCTGGAGAAATGCGGAAGCCCAATTTGTTCACTCTTTGCCAGGAGTCTTGTAGCAGGGAGACTATCTGTCTACAACACGGACTCCTGTCCATGGATCAGGTTGCAGTCTCGAGGCTCCTATTGTAAGTTCTGTTTCAATTTCAAGCAGGAAGGTTACATAAGCAGTTGCATATTTAAGATATCAATATGGTCATATGGAATTATGTCTTTATTTCACATACTTTAGGTCTATGAAATACAGATGTGAAGGTAATTCAAACACTTTGAGATTTTGGGGAATGATGAAACAGTAACTCTAGTAAGTGACGGAGTCTGAATGCAGACTGGCAGCATCTGCTGGCATCAGGACAGGGCCAAGCACTGGGCAGGTGTCCAGCTGCTTGGATTCCCTAAGCACTGCTATACATGAGCATTATTTCATGCATAGAACCTGTTGTCCATTTAATAATTTAACAAGTGCGTCGTAACCCCTCAACAGCAAATGTTACTGAACTTAATAATTAAAGTGGCCTTGTCACCGTCAGTGAGAACTTTGAGTGGCATTATGTCTCTCAGTGGCTATGGTCCCCTCCATGGAGTTATTGGTATTTCGGCAGTTCATGTTTACCATAATAGATACAAAGATTTGAATATCCCACTTTTCATAATATGCAATAATTAGCACTATGCTTGGTATCTCTCCTTCCCTCTCACTCACTGCCAATGACTATCCCAAGATATTTTCGAATATTGTATCCACTGCCTTTCACTGGTATAGAAAATTGGAACTGATCTATTGTGCACCTGGAATGGGAGCTCAGTGCCTTCTCCACTCATGGGCATGTGTGGGGTACTGCTGGTTTCAATATTGCTTTGGTGCTTAGCTTACTGACTTGCTCTAGTGCTAACACAGTCACACCCACTCCAATACTTAACTTCCTGCCACACTGCCTCACTTGGCTTATAGAAAATGCAGAAACATTTGAGAAAGAAGGCATTTTAATGGTTGTGTATTGTTTAAGTTGCTGAGTGTTGTGATGATCCTAATTGTTTGATGTGGGCAGCTACCTGTGGCATTTGTAGTCATGATACCACAGAGGGTGCTTCAACTGTCTGGCTAGAGGGTATATCCTGCAGTTGTGACAGACCAATCTCTAACTTTGCAGAAAGGGTCCAAATGAAAGAGGAACTGAGGGAGACATTCTTTTGTATACAGAAGAACAGACAGACATGTTGTCAAAGATTTTCCCCTTGCACTTATAGGGATAAACCTGCCAATGCTAAATTTCGAATAATCTCAACTCTTCTTATACTTGAGGAGAGAGTGCTGATTATTTGGTAGATCAATCCTAACTGGCCAAGGTGTTACCATGGAGAAAGCACCAGGGAGTGATAGGCTTCCAAGCTGCTTGGATACAAACTTGTCACTTCTAGCATGCGTAAATGAGCCACATTATAAACTCAACTGATTTTCAATTTGTTGCAATTGATGAGTGCAAATGGAATTGTTCAGCAAGTACTTTCTAGTTATGGGATTTCATCCCTTGGATGCTTTGGGGTTCACAACTTTCGTGCGATGCATTGAAAATTCTCAATGCACAGTTTGTGAACTTCTATCTGCAGCCTGACTGAATGTTTAGAATCTCTTCAGAAATGTTGTCTCCAGCGATGTAACACACCTTTTGGTTTAAAAACCCCACCAATCCTGCCTCAACTTGGAAACATATCACCGTTCCTGCAGTGCATTTGGTCAAAATCCAGGAAAGCTTTTTCCCCAACAGCACTGAGTCTCCCACCCCATGGACTGTAGCGATCAAAGCAGCAATTCACTGCCATCTTTCCCAGGGCAATTAAGGATGAGGGACAAATGCTGGCTTATCCAGCAGCATCCGTATCCTGTGATTGATTTAATCCAGGAGCAGACTTTAGGGTCTAATGTAACCGTTCGAGAGCAAGGCATTAACCTTGTTTCTCACGCCCCTGTGGCTTGGGGTACCTAGGACCAAGGGTCTGTCTCAGAATTAGGGATAGACCATTTCAGATTGAGCTGAGGAGGAATGCCTTCTTTGAAGGTGATGAATCTTTGGAATTCTCTACCCTAGACAACTCTGGAGACTCGGCCACTGAGTATATTTGATATAGAAATCTATTAAATTCTATAGTTTTTAAACATTAAAGGGTTTAGGACAATAGTGTTGAAGATCAGCCAATGATCTCATTGAAGGGCAGGGTAAGCTTAAGAGACTGAACTGCCTCCTGCTTCCTATTTCTTCAGTAATCTCAGAGTGAGCTGAGTGTTGTCAACTGAGTCAAGCTGACACCTAATCAATATTCCCAGGAAAAGATCACCTGTTACAGTCTGACAGCAGCATCTTTTGTTATTAAACAAGACCAAGCCCTTTCCAGTCGAAGGCTATTGCGAAACGTGAGATCTGTAGTAATTATATACTGATCCCTGCCTTGAGGCTGTTTTCGGAGAGTGAGGGGCGGTGGGGTGGGGGGAAACTGGAGCCCTATTGCCCGTTTATTTCCAGCAGCTCCTGAGTTTCTAGATTCTCGGTTACATTGTTGCAATCTGATTAGAAAGATTAGGGAATTCTTAATGTTCTGTCAGAGTAGGGTTGGTGATATTGAATAGTCGAAAACTCTCGGAGCGTATTCGTAACTAGCCATCAGATTAGCATTGTGCAGCTCATATGTTTGTTTGGCTTAGAAAGTGAGTGTTTAGTTTAGATTATAACGGCTGTGTTGGTTTGTTTTTATCAAGCTAATGTCACTGGGCAATGCAATCCAGTTCACAAGTGTGTTGCTGGGAGATACTGCGCTCCTCAAACCCTCACTACTGCAAATATCCAGACTTCAATGTCTGTCTCTCTCTATCTCTCTTTCGTGTCGCTGTCCCCAAGAGAAAGTGATGTCCGTACATGTGCTCTGTATCCTCCCGGGCAGGGAGAGTTTAGGTGTGTATCTGGCACTCTACAAGAGCTGGGAGTGGCCCTCAGATCTGTTGCGGAGACATGTTCCTCCTTTATTTTTACACCATGAGTTGGTGTAAAGTCAACACATTTGAGGACATTTGTAAAGGCCCATTTAGACTGAGCTAACAGGCGCTGATTGTAACGGCACCCCTGCGAGGCCCAGGGAGCTGAGCAGTTTGTCAAAGGCCGTTTGTGCCCACTATTTATTTGAATACTCAGCGAATGTTACAGCGTTGATGGATGAGGATATGTTAGGACTTTCTAAATCCAAGCTTTCAGGAGACATGCGCTGTGTCCTTCCTGCTAGTACAACATGCTGCACCCATAGTCAATTTGTTTATTGTGTTATTAGTTGGTGAGGTGATTGGATTAGAGAGGAAGGTTTGTACATGCTGTTTGGGATAGTGTCATTGGTCCGGAGAGGTAATCAACCAGGGCTCCTGTCGGGAAATGGGTTAATGGTGGATAATGTACAGTACTCGGAAAAGAAACTAATTTGAAGTGCACCCAACAGCAGTTTTAATGAAAACTTTCTTAATCTTTGTTAAAACTAAAGCTGTGACTTTGAGTGTGTTCCTTCAGGGTAAGACATGACGATTTGTGTCCCTGATTAGTGACCAGTGAACTGAACTGGAAGTGTGTGTGTGGGTTTATGGGCAGAATGCCTCATCGCCAGAACTTTCCAACAAGCACCAAGACATGGCTTGGCTGGTGGTGAGAAGGGCTCTGCCTGTGAGATCCTTTATGCACGCCCAGACTTTCAGCCGCACCGCACGCTGCCCTCGAAGTGGCTGTGGAGGAGTTGGGGGGGGGAAGGGGGGAAAGAGACTGTCACACACCTCCTTCTGGAATGTGTCCACGCAGAAGTCTGGAGAGGAATGCAGTGGTGTTTGTCAAGGTTCGTCCCGAGCAGTACAGTGACACGCGACTCTCTGCTCTACGGCCTGTTCCCCGGGACACACACAGAGACGAACATCAACTGTGCCTGGAGGATCATCAACTCTGTGAAGGACACTCTCTAGGCGGTCCGAAACCTGTTGATCTTCCAGCTGAAGGAGTTGATCCCAACTGAGCGTTGCAGCCTGGCACATTCCAAGGTCCAGGACTACGTGTTGAGGGACGCACTGAAGCTTTGGGCAGCTGCTGCCAAAACACGGTGGGGAAAGACCACTGTGTAACATCTGCCTGCCTAAAGAAGAACAGAGGGCCCACCCAGTCATTTGGGCTCTGCTGACGCCTCGGCTAAATATATGGACATATGATTGAGAAATGTACAGACCTGTATATACAAATGATAAATTCTGATCTCTGTATGTAAATGTTGACATATGTATGGCATGACCAACTGTACAGACCATCGAATTATTTTATAAATAAAGTATATTTTTGAAATTAAAAAAATGTGAAGGGGCACTAGTGGAGAAAGATCAGTCTGAGGCCTTCCTGCTGAAGTTTAAATGGCGGTCCATACAGTTATCAGACCCTCCTAGTATGTACGTAAATATAGTCTTGAACAAATAAGAAATGCCTTGGGCTTGTTTGCTGTTTGTTTCTTTCTTTCTTCATTTGCTGCTGCATGGAACCAAACGGCTTCAGTGACTATGTAAATAAAAATATTTTTATGAATAAAGTTACATGAATGAGGATTAGTTCTAGCTGGTTCTCCAACTGGCTTTAACTGTATGAACAGCTTGAGGTAGCCAAGTTTCTCTCTAGCCAGTAAGCTGCACAATTCTATATGAGGGACATTGCAAATTCCTTCTCCTATTTTGACAGCGTGGGTATAAAGAGATACAGGAGTCTGTCTGTTAATATGTTTCATTGTTGGATATTTAAATGTAGTTTTGGTGCTACTAAGCATCCATATTCACACATTCTGGAAAAAAAATCTGAAAACAAATCTCAGACATATAATTAAAAACTTTATTTCAAATATTGCAGAAATTATTTGGCAAGTCAGAAGCTTTGGAGAAACCGTCAACATTTTGGGTCGCTGGCTCTTCAGAACAGAGGATAGCCATGTGATTGTTATTGTAGTATTGATATGAGTCTTAGATTTTTGAAAAAAGCCTGAGTACTGATCTATTTACACTGAGATTTCTGAAGCACTGTTATTAATGTTACAGCGTGTTCAGCTAAATGTATTATTCAAAAGCAGGACAACAAAAGGTAGATACCACCTGATGTTAATCAAACCCAGAATGAGTTGACTCCAGCAGATTATTCACGTGAGCGGTTTGAAGAGGAATTTTACTGGGTTTTTGCATCCCTCTTCTAGGTGACTGAGATTATGTTCAATGTCCTGCCTTCTCCCAGGAGATGACACTGTTCCTGATAGGAAGTGTCTAGATTGTCTTGCACAAGACACTGCGGGTTTTTAGAACAGGTTGGGTGGCCCAGATAATATTTTGACTTCAGTCTTTTTTTTATGTGTATATAGTGTCAGATCTGACTCAATTTCTTGCACACTCACCACCTGAGTCACAAGGCTACAAGTTCAAGTCTCACCCTAGGGCTTGAGCACAAAAATAAAAAAAAACTGGAACTTCCAAAGAGGTGATTATGATTTGGTATGATTGTCATTTTGGCAAGTTTAACTCTGTTACAGATGAGCAGTTAGAAATTTTTCTGTGTGGGAGGTCCCATTCTTGCAATGTGTAGCTTTGCAATGTACTTGCATTTACTTACACATACGTTCCACAGCATTATATATCGAAGCAAATATTTTGTCTAGATTGGATGTAGTTTTAAGTTTAATTGGTTGTCAAGAAAGTTAATCTTTAGAATCTAGATTGGAAGCTGATCAACCATACGATTTGGTCTCTAAATGCTCTTATCTCTGTCAGTTCTTAGCGTTGTCAGAAAACTAATTATGTCAGAACCAGGGGTATGATCCAATCTTTAACGACAATCCTGATTATTTTTTTAAAATATAACTCTAGCTTTGTGCCATAGTGACCCACTCTGAGCATTAAAAATTTAATGAATTCTACCACGTTCAGTCATGTTGAGGAGTCCAGCTACTCTGTCCTGTGCCTCTTCTCAAACCAGGAGCTGCAACAAGTTTAGGTTTTTGTACAAGATTTAGAGCTTGCTAATGTTACAACTCCATGAGAAGGGTGAACTGATTCCTTGTTCCACTCCTCCACTGGCCACAACAAAATTTGAATTGCACGAGTGGTGACATTGTAGATACTGGGCTGCATACAATCTAAACATATCAGAAACAAATCAACCCAGTTCCTTAGATTAACTAATACTAAAGCAATTAATTGCAAATAAAAGCACTCCAGCAACAATGCAATAATGAATAAAAGGTTTACAATGGGCAATTATCCTGTGGAAAAGTTCTTTGGTAACCTTTTAAACCTGCAAAAGAAATATAAAACTCTGCATTGTAATTTGGCTAAAGAAGACTTATTCATACATTGTTCCAAATGCTGGTCTGCAGCCGAAGCCACACACTACACAAGCTGATGGCATTGGAGTTTAATCCTTGGGTTAGTTATGGCTGGTTGAACTCTCTTTACCTGGAGGCGGTAGTGTAGGTTTAGACTTGTCCTTTAACAACACTTAATTTTTAGTGATGAGGCCTCAAATATCAGATGGAGTTTAATTTTTAGATAAATGTGAGGTGCTGCATTTTGGAAAGGCAAATCAGAGCAGGACTTATACACTTAATGGGAAGGTCCTGGGGAGTGTTGCTGAACAAAGGAACCTTAGATTGCAGGTTCATTGTCCCTTGAAAGTGGAATTGCAGGTAAATGGGATAGTGAAGGAGGTATTTGGTATGCTTTCCTTTATTGGTCAGAGCATTGAGTATAGGAGTTGGGAGGTCATGTTGCATCTGTACAGGACATTAGTTAGGCCACATTTGGAATATTGCATGCAGTTCTGGCCTCCCTCTTATCGGAAAGATGTTGTGAAACTTGAAAGGGTTGGGGGGGATTTGAGCTACGGGAAGTTTGCCAGGTTGTCTATTTTCTCTGGTGCATTGGATGCTGAGGGATGACCTTATCGAGGTTTATAAAATCATGAGGGGCATGGATAGGGTAAATAGACAAATCTTTTCCCGGGGTGGGGGAATCCAGAACTAGAGGGGCATGGGTTTAGGGTGAGAGGGGAAAGATATAGAAGGGACTAAACAGCAGTTTTTTCAAGCAGAGGGTGGTACGTGTATGGAATGAGCTGCCAGAGGAAATGGTGGAGGCTGGTACAATTGCAACATTTAAGAGGCGTTTGGATGGGTATATGAATAGGAAAGGTTTAGAGAGATATGGGAAAAATGCTGGCAGGTGGGACTAGATTAGGTTAGGATATCTGGTTGGCATGGACGAGTTGGACTGAAGGATCTGTTTCTGTGCTGTACGTCTGACTCTGCGGGGGGTTTTGGTGAAAGAGGGCATCGGTTCCTGTGGCAAGTCCTGAGACACTAAACAATTTGTGGTCTTGTGACCTCTCTCTGACAATGTTGCAGACTCAGTATCTCTGTTCAAGCAGCCTGTGTTTTGTGCAGATGCAACATTTTTTCTGCTGTTGCCAGTGACGTTTGAAACGTGTTCTTTTCAAAAGGTTTCATGCGTATGTCCAGCTGATTGGTATCATTAATTAACATTTCAGGCAGTGCTGACGAGGTTGCAGATTAGTTTGTGTGTGTGTGTGTGTGTGTGTGTCTCTGTCTCTTTCTGTGTCACTATGTGAAGTGAAGACATAATTCAGAAGTGGACCTTTCCTCTTCTGAATCTCCCACTTCGACTAGCTTTCCTGCGTCAGTGATTTTTAATATACAAACACTTGCCCTATCCTGGCTCCGAGGCATACTTGCTGTGATTGGAAAGGATAGAAAAAGGAGAAAAAGCAGCAGCAGAACTGGCTCATCCCTATTCAGTTTTTCTGGTGTACAGGAAGATGGAAAGAAAACCAGTTTGGTTAACTATATTAAATTCAGGTTGGAAAGCTAGGGACTGGTGTCAACACTCTGAGCCCCCAGAAGTTGCTGGCATAGATTGTATTGTGTATAAATAGATCTGTAAATGCAGCAAAAAGCCAAAACTCTAGAGAGCTGACCCAGGATCTTTTGTACTGTAAATGTACACCGTTTGTAGACTTCAAATGTCCAGTATTCAATAAAGGAGCACTGGTGAAATCACTGCATAAGATTTCTGTAAAATCGTGTTATGTTCTTTCTTTGTGAACAAATATGCAGTTCCCGAGAATGGAGCCTCCCAAGTGGGAAGGCCTGTGCATTCCCGTAACAGAGTTAATTCTGTTGAGCTGGTAATTGGTACCAAAACGCAATCATCTCCTCAAAGTTTTCACAGAACAAGTTTGAGAGCATCTTCCCTCTGCAAACTGTGCCTGTTAAACTTGTTGGCAGTGCAGCATTTGGAGAAATAGGTTTTTTTTGTTCCTGTAACAACACTTACCCCATCCTAATGTTAAGCAAATAGTGAATAGGTGAATTGCAGCTTGACACGTTCCAAATTTAGACAAAGTAGGAAATACTTTCCATTCCACTTTTGTGTTGAAGTCTGAAAGCTCACTGAGATAAGAGGCTGTAATTTTCCAATGACTGAAGGGGTGAAGACATGACTGCTGATGTTGCAGTGTTATATGTTCCATTCGTAGTTTCAGATGAACCTTTGTTTAAATGGGCTTATACTCTGTGCTTCTGCAAAGATTTTATTGATTTGATTTTTGCGTTTTTTTGAAGATTTTACAAATGGTTGGCTGCCCTTCAGTGCTCAATGTCCTTGGAACCCACACCTCAGCGGTAGCCAATACTAGAAGATCAGGTTAAAGTTGAAGCCTGAGACTGTTATAGATGGCCCCAAAAGGGTTGCTTGTAGTAAAAACCACCAACTGATCATGGGGGACATAGTCCAAGTAAAAAAGGAGCCTGTGGAAGTAGACCTGGGTCTGGTCTGCTCCCTGCAATCTCTCCAATGATATTTGTCATATTAATATAACCTGTAAATAGTTGTGATAATGCAATAAATTCATATTATTTACACAAAATACTCTTCTAGTTAGACCAGAAAGATGAATGTTCCCATCCACACCAAATTACTTTGGGCTGAAGGAACCTACTCACAACAGATAACACCATAAGAAATAGGGACAGGAATCGGCCATTCAGCCCTTTGAGCCTGGTCTGCCATTCAATGTAATCTTGCTTGATCCAAAATTCCTCCATTTCCATTTTCCCCTGTAACCTTTGATTTTCATGACTGATCAAGAAACTGTCTGTCTATCTCCATCTTGAACATGGCGGCACAGTGGCTCAGTCGTTAGCATTGCGGCCTCACAGCACCAGCGTCCCAGGATTGATTCCAGCCTTGGGTGACTGTCTGTCTGTGTGGAGTTTGCACGTTCTCCCTGTGCCTGCATGGGTTTCCTCTGGGTGCTCTGGTTTCCTCCCACAGTCCGAAGGTGTGCCGGTCAGGCGGATTGGCCATGCTAAATTGCCCGTAGTGCGAGGTGCATTAGTCAGAGGGAAATGAGTCTGGGTGGGTTACTGTTCAGAGGGTCGGTGTGGACTGGTTGGGCTGAAGGGCCTATTTCCACACTGTAGGGAATCTAATCATGAGCAAGGACCCTGCCCCTGCAGCTCTGTGTGGCAAAACGTTTTAAAAAACTCTCAACCCTTGGGAACAATTCCTCCTTCCCTCCATTTTAAATTGGTAACACTATTGTGAGATTATGCCCTCTGAACCTATGCTCTCCCATAAGGGAAAAAGATCCTCTCTGCATTTAATGCTGTCAAGCCCGATTTAAAAATCCTACATTTTCAATGCGACCACATCTCCTTCTTCTAAACTCTGGTGAGTAGAGCCCCAACCTGTTTAGCCTTTGCTTGTAAGACAATTTCTTCATACTGTGGATTGTCCTAGTGAACCTTCTGTGAACTGCCTCCAATGACATGATATCTCCCTTCACAGAAGGGGACTTGAACTGCTCTCTATACTGCAGATGTGGTCTCACCAGCACCTTGTATTATTGTAGTAAGACTTCCCTAACTGTTATACTCCAATCCTCTTGAAATAAGGGCCATTCCTGATTACCTGCTGCTCCTGTGTGTTAGTGTTTTGTATTCTCTATCCAGGTATCCCAGAGTCCCTTTGTTTTACACTTTTCTGCCGTTTTTTCTCTCTTTAAATAATCTGTTCTTTTATTCTCTCTTCCAAAATGAACAATTTCACATTTCCCACATTATACTCCATTTGCCAACTTTTTGCCCATTGCTTAACCTATCAATATCTTCCTGCAAGTACTTTGTATCCCTCTTGTAACTTGTTTTTCCATCTATGTCTGCAAATTAGGCTACAATTCATTTGCTGCTTCCTCCCTGTCGTTAGTATATTTTGTACAGTTGTCCCAGCACTGACTCTTTGGTCATTTCTATGTTAGCAATACGTATTGCATCTTGGTTGCAATGCTGACAGTGTCATCTGATGCAGAATCTATAAACTAAATTTTACCTTCTTATAGTCCCAGAGATGTTTTCCATCAACTCTAAATGAATGGATCGGGATCTATAAATTTAGATGTAACCAAAGGAAAAACACTAGAATTGCTCCAAGGACCCAGAGGACTCAACATTTGAGTTCTCCGATTTCAAATAACCTCCCTTCCCATCCCCTCCCCCCTCCCTTCCACTTCTCCCTGCCACCAGCTGGATTCATTCCTCCCATTGACCAACCAGGTTGTACTCTCTACCCGTCTTTACCGATCCCCACTTTGCCACCCTGCACCCACCCTTAGCCCTGAAGAAGGGTTACACCCGAAGTGTTGACTTCTCCACCTCCTGATGCAGCCTGGCTTGCTGTGTTCTTCAAGCCTCCTGCTTGTCTAACAAGGACCCTTGGCAATGATTAGTGAATTCAAGAGTCTGGGATCTGGGGGCTATTTAATGTGGACAGATTGGGTCTGTATCTGTTGGAGTTTTGCCAAATGAGAATGAGAGAGAATTTTATTGAGGTAGACAATCCTGAGGGGTCCTTTTGTAGGGGAGACTAGAACAAGGGCCACAGCTTAAAAATAAAGGGTCTCCCATTAAGGGCAGGTGAGAAGAAACGCTTCTCCAAGGGTCTGCTTAGTGTTGGAATCCTGACCTTGGGGGAAGGGTCTACGTTATTGCAGATTGTTCAGGGCAGAGACTGATCAATTCCTGACTAACCAAGGAGTCTGATTTCAGCATTAGGCAGGAATGGGGAGCTGAGGTTGTGATCAGATCTACCACACTTATATGGAATGGTGTATTGCTGCTTCAGACTTGTATGTTTGTTGAGCAATTTACAGTGAGTTCTTTTATAGGAAGGATGTACTGTAGATGCTGTAGAAAGGGTGCAGAGGAGATGTACTAGGATTTTCTTTCTTTAACAGGTTGAGAGCATCGCTGGCTAGGCAGCATTAACTGTCCATCCCTAATTGCTCAGAGGGGGTTGAGAGTCAGCCACTTTGTGGGTCTGAAGTCGCGTGTAGGCCAGACCTGGTAAGGATGGTAGACTTGCTTCCCTAAAGGGTGTTAGTGAACCAGATGGGTTTTTCTGACAATTGGTAATGGATTCATAGCTGTCATTAGGTTCTTAATTGCAGATATTTATTGAATTCAAATTCCACCATCTGCTGTGGTTTAACCGTCCAGTAATAATACCATCTAAGCCATTGCCTCCCTGTCTGGATTGGAGGGCATGTCTTAGAAAAGTGTTTGAGTGAACTAGGGTTTTTCCCACTGGAGACACTAAGGAAGAGAGGTGACTTGATAGAGGTGTACAGGGGAATGAGGCATAGATAGAATAGATAGGCAGAGACCTTTTTTCCCCAGGGCAGAAATAGCTGTCACGAGGAGTCATCATTTTATGATTGGAGGAAGGTATGGGAAGATATCAGAGGTAGGTTCTTTACACAGAGAGTGGTGGGTGCATGAGATGCACTGCCAGTAGTGGTGGTAGAGTCAGACATTAGGGACATTTAAGTGACTGCTGGACAAGCACATGGTTGGCAGTAAATTGAGGGATGTGTAGGTTAGGTGATCTTGGATTAAGATAAATGCTCGGCACAACATCCATGCTCTATGTTCTCTGGCTCTGAGATTGCCACCTGCTCCCCAACTTACTCTCCCAAAGAAAAGCTTCAATAACTGCCACTTTGACAGAATTAAGGGCCATTGTTGGCTGTTTCACAGGGTGTTTCTGAGACCACCACATTGACTGGAGTCGCTTTCATAGGACTCGACTAATTTTACTTCTCTTCAGAACTCTGTCCCCAGTGTTGTATCTTGTACAGAATTCATCATTTGTGTTCTCAGCAATCCCCATTCAACTCCCAGTTCAGTATTCCATTGAAAATGATTTTTCATTTCTCAACCTATAAGCATTGTGCAGGGTATCAGTGAGACCACACTTGGAGCATCATGAGACATTTTAGTCACTTTCTTTTCTCAGGTACCATACTGTCGGGTGTTCAGGGTATTTCCCAAACTGTCAGTTCCTTCAAATTTCCAGTAGTTTTTCAGTTTCCTGCTTTTTTATCTGTACTACTCAGTCGATTGTTTAAACAGCCAGACGTCCTCCATCTGTTGCTAATATATCATGTGCTTACTCTAGACGACAATTCTGGGGTATGGCAGTTGCTTTACGAGTTTAAAAACCTTGAATAAAGGGTAGGTCAAACTTTCAGTCTGAAAGTGAGGACTGAAGATCAGAGTTGAGTGTGGTGCTGGGAAAAGCGCAGCAGGTCAGGCAGCATCTGAGGAGCAGGAGAATAGATGTTTTGGGCGAATTCCCTTCATCAGGAATGAGGCTTGTGAACCGAGGGGTGGTGAGATAAATGGGAGGGGGGGGGTGGGGCGGGGAAGGCAGCTGAGTGCGATAATTAGATGGAGGTGGGGATAATGGTATTAGGTTGGAGAGGAGAATGGAATGGAGAGGTGGGAAGGAAGATGGACAGGTCATGAAGGGTTCATTAAAACCACCACTGACTGTCTGTTTACATCAAGTCCACTTTCCTGCCACAAACTCTCATCCCTTGATTCATGTAAAGCCCAAATGCTTGTCAATCTCCACCTCCAATAAACTCATCGACTGGACTTTGGCACCTTCCTGGGGCAGAGCATTCCAAAAATTTGCAATCCTTGCGTAAGCTATTTCTTTTCCTCTTTCACTAGAGTGGCTATGACTTTATCCTCAGACTATGATCCCAAGTTGTAGTCTTTCCAGCCAGGGTACAATGTCTCTCAGAACGTGTGCTGTCAGGCCCCTTTAAACAAATCTTTAATTGAGGCGATTTCTCATTCTTGTAAAACTGTAAACAATATAGGCCCATTTTATTTGATTTTTTTTTCCCCCCATAGAACAATCTGAAATCAGTCTGTAGGGATATCTAGGGAAGGAGTTCTGGGATTTTAGTCAGGGAACAATAAAGGAATGCTGTTAGATGGTATGTGGGTCAGAATAGTGTAGATCCTGGTCCAAGAAAAACATGGACAGCAGAGGTTTGCCTGAATGTGTTTACCAAGGGAGGAAGATAAGAGGCTGGCCAGGGTGTGAAATAGATGAGCTCAGACAATGCCATTGGTCGTTCTGATATTTACTTGGCAAAAAAGGCGATTTACCTAGTACTAGGTATCAAATAAGCAGGGTCACTATTTAGAGTTGGTAGAGATATTGACAAGGATGAAGAAGTTCAGCTGGTAACCATCAGCATACGTGAGGAAACTGAGATACAGTTCTTAAATCATGTCATCAAGTAAATCAGGAAGTGATCTAAAAGAGACGAGTGGAAGGAGAGTCTGTTGCAGGTGATACTCTGGCTGTGGTTAGATACGAAAAAATAACAAAAAGGAACTTCAAATCTGTTAAGCAGCAAAGCAATTATGCATAAATCCTGCGGGCACTGATTCATAAAATCAATTACTATTAAGTGCAAAAATAACATTTGGAGACTCCCAGCACAATGACACCAGACCTTCTGTGTCCAATTACTTGCAATTGGAAATTTCCCTATTAAACCCAAAGTTGAGAGATGACAGCATAAAAAGTTATCTGTTGCTAGCTTGCCTCTTGTTTGTGTTTTGTGACTTGATTAGCCAGACAATCTCCTACATCATCACAATTCAGCTGAAGATATGACTGAGACCATGACGTATACACTCTTGAGATGTTGCTGGGAGCATCAGGAGTCCCCTCCAGCCTCATAGCTGTTTCAGGAATGGTGACAACCTTGTGGTATTATCGCCAGACTGTTACCCCAGAGACCCAGGTTCAAATGCCACCAAAGCAGACTTTGGAACTTGAATACAATAAAAATCTGGAATTAAGAGTCTAATAACCATGAACCATTGTCAATTATCGGAAAAACCCATCTGTTCCATTAATGACCTTTCGGTAAGGAAACCACCTTCCTTACCTGGTCTGGCCTACATGTGACTCCAGACCCACAGCAATGTGGTTGACTCTTAACTGTCCTCTGGACAACTAGGGATGGGCAATAAATGCTGGCCTAGCCAGCAATGCCTTCATCCTGTGACAGAATAAAAGTTCTGTTATGGAGTTTAGGAATGAAAAAAAAGTCATATGATTATACAGGGTTTTGATGAGATTGTGTCTGGAGTACTCAGTGTAATTCTGGTCTCCGTACTGAAGCAAAGATATACTGGCATTGGGGGCAGTACAGCCAAGTCAGTCCTTGGGATGAGAAGGTGGTTTAATGAGTGAGTAAATCTCCGAATTTTAAAAGAATGAAAAGTTATCTCATTGAAAGGTAGAAGATCGTTAGATGCTGAGAAGTTGTCTACTCTGGTAAAGGAACAATCTCCAGATGAGGAGTGGGTCGTTTAGACAGTAATTGCAGACTTCACAATTACTGCTCCAGCATCCAGAGAAGGAAAGTTTATGTTCAGTCACACCTTTTTAAAGATCTCAAGCCTGACTCGAACTGGCTTTACAGCCAAAGTAATGTTGATGTTGTTGCCACTGTTTTAATGCAGAATGCAAGGCAGTCAATTCATGCCCAACCAGCTCTCCCTGTTTTGGAATCAGGGTGGCCACCTCAGAGGGCAGAGTGGTCCTGAATTTAATGTCGATACTTAAAGTCAGAGATGAATGCCTGGTTTGTTGGAGACTGACTCTTTTGCTGTCTCTGTCTCTGTCTCTGTCAAGGAGGTAATGCAGGGCAGTCTCAACCTATCCAAGAAACTAATTATTGCAATGAGAAACTGCTGTATCTTCCTGCATGTACTGAGATGGGATTTGTTTTAACACCTTAAGTTAAAGGGGAAAATAAAAGCATGAGCATGTTTCTACAATAAAACCTGATTCAATGTGTAGACTCTTACACCTCTACAATATCACAGGATAGTGTCTGAAGAATAGGACTTTGAGAATTCTTACTAGCTTTGACAACTTAATCTTTGAGATCCTGTGTAATATCATCTTTAAAACTCCAATAATTCCATTAGTGCTGTGTGTAGGACACTCCCTCAGTACTTAGTGATGTGAAGCTGTGTCAATAATGATACCACAGATGGGCTATAAAACTCGCTTTCACTGTGTGTGTCACCGTGCTTGTGTTAGTTAACGTTACTATAAGGACACTATCTGGTCCACTGCCTGTTGACAATATTCTCATAGGATGATAAAGGCAAGTGATGTGTAGGTTAGGTGGGTTAGCATTGGGGAATGCAGGGTTATAGGGGTGGTGGTGTTGGGTCTGGGTGGGATACTCTTAAGAGGACCAGTGTGGACAAGATTGGCTGAAGGGCCTGTTTCCACACTTCAGGGATTCAAAAAAAAATTTGAGGGCTCAGGGTGGAGAGGAGATGGTGAAGGGACAAAGCGACATGTTGTTGAGCCCACGTGGAGTGTCAATAATAGCCTTTTAACCTAATCTGGATCACAAACCTCACTCTTCCCATGGAGTTTGGAACTCAACTGAACAATCTTTCCCTTTTTAAAGACTTTAGTGCTTTCAGCTGTGGCTCCAGGGTAGCAGTCTCTCCTGAATGTTTTTGTTTTATTTATTCACTCATGGGCTATGGACATCTCTAGCTGGACCAGTATGTATTGCCCATCCGTAGATGTCCGGAAGGCAGTTGAGTCAATTACTGTGGGTGTGGAGTCACATATAGAGCAGACAAGGTAAGGATGACCAATTTTCCTTCCCTGAAGGATACTAGTCAATCCAAGTGGGATTTTATTAAGATGCCACCATTTGCCATGGCGGGACTTCAACCCAGGTCCCCGGAACATCAGCTGAGTTTCTGGATTAAAACTCTAACAATAATACCATTAGGCCATTCCCTTCCTCGGCAGTGCTGGGATTAAGGGATTATCTTCTAAAGAAACCATGGACAGATCAGACCTATGGAGTTCAGAAGGTCACTTTGATTACAACAATAGGGTTCTGAGGTGGCAGGGTAACTGGAGGATGTTTCTCGTGTTGTGGAGACTAAAACCAAGGGGCTTAGTTTAAGACTAAGCATGTACTGCCTTTTAAAACTTGAGAGAATTTCTTGAATGTTGTTAGTGTGGAATTCTCTTCCCCCAGAAGGTAGTGGGGGCTGTCCCTTTACATAAATCCAAGACTTAAATTTTTAATGATGAGGGAATTTAAGATCAGACAGGAAATGTGAGCTGAGAGCACAAGCAGATCAGCCATGATCTTATTGAATGTTGGAGCAGGCTTGAAGGACCAAACAGATTACTCCTGAGCCAAAGTCCAGTGTTCCAGGAAACTGCTTTGTGAAAATCTGGAGCAGAATCATGGGAATTTTTATTTTAAAACTGTTTGTTTTTTTTTCTTTCTGGACTTTTTCTCTTTTGGTCTTTTTAACAAGAAGTTGGTGGTGGGAGCCTGATATGGGAGAGAGATCTATTTATCTGACAGTCTCATATCACCTTATTGGATACTGAGTACTTCCTTGATTGTAGGAAGGCAGGGCAGCACCAGGGTGACCGAGTGCTACAGGGAGGGAGGAACTCCGTGGCTATTTGCACAGTTCTGTAATTGCAGATGGCAGCACTAATGGCTTGATCGGTCTTGTCATGAAAGTCCACCTTACCCAGGAAGGGAACAGTTAAAACATCAGCTGTCAGTTCCATAGATAGGAAGCGGCTCCTCAAAATAATTTACTTTCTTTTTGTCTTTTTCACTCTGCCCTTTTTGCTCTTGTTTTATTTCGATTCTAATTTGACATTGATTCACCCACTCATCTGCTTTGTAACTCTTTCTTTCCATATCCTTCGGTATCATTGGACCTGACACTCCAGTGGTTCCCATGCGCCCTGTTGGGCTGGCTTACCCATTATGAGCTTATACATCCATCCCAACTTGCAGTGCAGAAGTTGGGGGCTGTTTTGGTGTCCCTATCTCTGAACCAGGAGGCCTGGGTTCAAGTCTCCACTGCTCCAGAGATGAAGTCTGAACGTGTTGATATAGAAAACATCTACAAAATAAAAGTAGACCAACTCAAAAGGTGAGTGGGACACCATCTACATCTGTGTTCATCACGGGGTTCCTCAAATCAGGAATTTCTGGACCCCCAAGTTGTTGCACCCGAATTGAAGTTTCTGAACCCTGGCCCCCGCTCAGGTTGTTTGGCTGACTGACTCCACTCTGGTTCTAACTGTATGATATGAGTCAGTTGTTGTAGAGCCAACACCCAGATCACTTCCCAGAAGGCAGTACTGAACATGTCTGAACAGATCCATCCAGCCACTGAACTACTCTTGTCAAAGCCAGGTGTGGGTGCCGTCATATGAGCAGCTCGCACTCTGAGCACAGTTTTTTTAATGTATGAACAAACCAGCGATGTTTCTCGTCTGAGGACTGTGTGGAGGGATTTGTCACTTTTTTTGTTTCTTTGTGAAAATGCCTCTGAAGTATGCAGTAAAGAGGAATATCCTGAGTCTGTGTGGATTGTGATTGCGAGTGTTACAGACTGTAGATCTTGAATCATTCTCTTTGGAACATTAAAGCCACATGTCGCTCAAAGCAGAGCTGCACTAGATTAATTGTATTACACAAGAGCCAAACTCAGCTTTGCACGGAACTGAGGGTTTACAGAATTATTTACTGTAGTACAATAAAATGGAAAACTATGTTCCAATATTTGGTAATGAATGTAGAACATCAGGCAGGGAATATACACAATATTTCAAATGCGATAAGTGGTTTTTGGCAAGAAATGTGTGCAAAAGGCTTTTATGCTGCATTAGATTCAGACTCTTGCAGTCCTCTTAAAAACAAAATGGGAATGGTATGATTTGTGTTTGAGAGATGCATGTATCACTGAAATGGGAGATTGCATTGGCAATTTTCTCCTTGTGCTTCAACTCTGCAGACTTGTGTTCACTGTATGAACTATGGAAAATTTATTGTAACTTTTTTGCTTATCTTTGACTTAGGTTAATGAATCCAGTACTTGCTGAATTGGGGTATTTTGCAAGCTGCTAAGTGTCGACCTTCCCTTGAACAGCATCACATTCCTGAGTGAGGCTAGAATCTGGGTTGGGTGTGACTCCCATACTTCCTTCATTCTGGGGTTTGAATCATGTCTGCAACAGCCTCTCTCTGTGGGAAATACGCTACCTGCTATTTGCTGCTTTTTGCATCTTAGATTGGAAAGTATTATGGCTCCTTCTTGATTGCGCATTTAAAGAATTTGCTATATATTCATGATTTCTGTTTGCAATGTAGATGGTTGAGGAGTAGTGGAAATAACTATGAACTAGTAATCCAGAGGCACAGGCTAATATTCTGATAATGTGGGTTCTAATCCCAACACTGCACCTGATGGAATTTAAATTCAATTAAAAAATCTAGAATCTAATGCTAGAGTCAGCGATGGTGACCTTGAAACTAACTAGTTGTAAAAACACACCTGGCTCAGTAATAGAAGGGAAATCTGCCATCCTTATCCAGTCTGATTTACACAGGACATCTGAATTACAAATTATAACAATGTAGTTGACTCTTAACTGCTCCCTGAAATGGTCAAGCAACTCGCGAAGTGCAAGGGGCAGTTGGGAATGGGAAGTAAATACTGGTCTCAGTGGTACATACTTCTCATGAAAGAGACCTCTGGAATTCAACAACTAATTTTCATCTGATCATGTACTAAGGTACTACTTTAGGGCCTGGAGACAAAATGAGACACCAAACCAGGTAAAGCAGTACCAGGGCGGATGTTTAAGTGCTGAGCCAAGGAATGGTGTTGAAGGAGATCTTGAAGCAAAAAAGGAAGAGTGGATAGAAAGAGGGAATTCCGGTGGTCAGAACCAAGGCACTTGAAGGCATGGCCACCAGTGATAGAGCGGGGGTTGCTTGACTGACCTAAATCAGGTAATCAATATCTTAGAGAGAGGTGGGCCTCTGAGATTTGAGATAATGAGGGCCTCTGTTCATTTGAAAATAAGGGTGAGAATTTTTCAAGTCAAGGCCAGTCTTAACTAGGAGGTTGGCATCCCTGAGTGAGTGTGAGGGTTTGGTGTGAGGAAAGATGCAGGCAGCGTTTCTGGATTGCCTCATGTTTACTATGGAATAAAGTTTAACACACTTCAGACTTGCCTCTCGCATTAAAATCTTCTACAGTCAAGTTTAAAGAGAGCAAAGGCATTATGGATTGTCTCCGTTGCAGTGGGAATAAGATGGGACAAAGTGGGCCGAAGCTATAGAGATGGAAGTAGGTGACCTTCGTCTAGAGCTGTGATCAGAAGCCCATCTCGGAGACAAATATGGTTGTGTATTTGAGGAAAATGAAACTCTGCCTTGGGCAGTAACTGCCCCTTCGGGCTACTTTCGAGAGAGAGAGGTTGTATGTGTATCTGAAAGGATTAATGAGTGCCATAAGGGGGGGAGGCAGAGCCCTTAGTGGTATTATTGCTAGACTATTAATCCAGAAACTCAGCTAAAGTTCAGGCGGACCTGGGTTCAAATCCTGCCATGGCAGATGGTAGAATTCAAATTCAAAAAAGGATCTGGAATTAACAATCTAATGACGACCATGAAATCATTGTCAGTTGTTGGAAAAACCTGTCTGGTTCCCTAATGTACTTTGGTGAAGGAAGTCAGTCGTCCTTACCTAGGCTGGCCTACATGTGACTCCAGACCCATGTTAAGGCCTTAACTTCCTTCTGGGCAATGAGGGATGGATAATAAATACTGGCCCAGCCAGAGATGCCCACATTGAGTGAATTGATAAAAGGCACCACCCACTATGATGTCATGTAATCTGTGGGCAGAACTGTCCAGATTCTCGAAGGATGAGACCAAACATCTGTTCCTCCTCCAAAGTCTCTGTAACAACATCTGTCATAGCAACTGGTTACAATTTTATATTGTTAATGTGCAGCAAACTAGATCATGACTACAAGAATATTCCATTTGGAGAAGGAATGGTTTTCCTTGACTGCATTAGACCAAGCCAACCTTGCAGTTTCCTCCACTTAAAAAGGATGGTGGCAGCAACTTGTACAGTAGTGTGAGCTGGCAGACCCATACAAAACAGCAAGCAATGCCATCACTAAAATAACAAGACGCTAGTTAGCCCACACAGAAGTCTGAACAGTTTTGGTCCCTGTTATCCAAGGATAGGTTCACTGGCTTTTGAGGCAAACCACAGAAGGTTCACCAGATTGATCCTGGGTTTGGAGGGATATCATAACAAGGAAACACAGTTGGTTGAGCCCATCTCCATTGAGATTTAGAGTGAGCAATGACTTTATTGAAGTATAAAGATTCTTCAGGGGGCTTGACAGGGCAGGTTATTTTCCCTTTTGGGGGAGTTCGGTACCACAGAGCTTAATCTCAGAATAAAGTGTTCACCCATTTAAGGAAGAAATGAGGAACTTCCTCTAAGGATAGACAATCTGTGGAATTCCTGAGTGCAGAGAATTATCAAAGTTGAGTTATTAACTATATTTTAAGACTGAGACAGATTTTTAATTGGTAAGGGAATCCAGGATTAAAGCAACAAAGCATGAAAACTGAGTCCAGAATAATCTGATCAATCACGGTATCACTAAATGCCTGAGCAAGCTCAGTGGACCAAATGGTCTGTGTCTGCTCCCATGTCTTATAGAGACAGATCTTCAGAATGAAGAGGTCAAGTTAGACCTCTCCATATATGAGCAGAGCATAAAACAAAAACAAAATTTGGGGAAACTCAGCAGGTCTGGCAACACCTGTGAAGAGGAAATTGATAATACAGTCATAGAGATGTGCAGCACGGAAACAGACCCTTCGGTCCAACCTGTCCATGCCAACCAGATATCCCAACCCAATCTAGTTTCACCTGCCAGAACCCGGCCCATATCCCTCCAAACCCTTCCTATTCATATACCCATCCAAATGCCTTTTTAAATGTTGCAATTGTACCAGCCTCCACCACTTCCTCTGGCAGCTCATTCCATACACATACCACCTTCTGTGTGAAAAGGTTGCCCCTAAGGTCTTTTTTATATCTTTCTCCTCTCACCCTAAACCTATGCCCTCTAGTTCTGGACTCCCCCTATCCCAGGGAAAAGATCTTGTCTATTTATCCTATCCATGTCCCTCCATAATTTTGTAAATCTGTATAAGGTTTGTAAATCTCCTCAGCCTCAGACACTCCAGGGAAAACAGCCCCAGCCTGTTTAGCATCTCCCTGTAGCTCAAATCCTCCAACCCTGGCAACATCCTTGCAAATCTTTTCTGAACCCTTTCAAGTTTCACAACATCCTTCCGATAGGAAGGAGACCAGAATTGCACGCAATATTCCAACAGTGGCCTAACCAATGTCCTCTGCAGCCGCAACATGACGTCCCAACTCCTGTACTCCATACTCTGACCAATAAAGGAAAGCATACCAAACACTTTCTTCACTATCCTATCTACCTGCGACTCCACTTTCAAGGAACTATGAACCTACACTCCAAGGTCTCTTTGTTTAGCAACACTTCCTAGTACACTGCCATTAAGTGTAGTCCTGTGAAGATTTGCTTTCCCAAAATGCAGCACCTCACATTTATGTGAATTTTACTCCATCTGCCACTTCTCAGCCCATTGGCCCATCTGATCAAGATGTAATCCTGTTGTAATCTGAGGTAACCCTCTTTGTTGTCCACTACACCTCCAATTTTGGTTTTCAATCGAGTGACCCTTCAGAACTGAGCAGAGTATAATATTTTTGAACTGTAGGAGTTGGACGTATAGTGGCTCAAGAGCAATGTCACCGCCTCTAAGAACTGGGGATGCACAACAGCAAAGAATGGCCTGGAGGTGTCTGCATGCAGAGAATTTACTTTAAAGAATTAAGTCTTCTAACACCGAACACAAGGTTTAATGGACCATCTCAGTGTGATAGTGCACAATTCTTCGAAGCAGAAGAAAAGTAAACGAGAGAGGATTATTTATAATTGGTGTTTTGTACAGGATTTCCCCCAACACCCCAGAACAAAAGTTTGAAAGTAATGAACTTGTGACCTGCTTAGACAAGGGCTTTGGAAACACAAGTTTGTGATACTGTTTTATTCCTGGAGTGAGTCAACCTGCTATTGGGGAAGGAAGGAGGAAATGATGATCAATGTCTGGCTGGTCTCTCACTGCATCAGTCTGTGGAGCTAAGCACAGGAGAGAGTGTTGTGATGAGCTGCATCGTTTGCATTACCCGTGCGTGGTCTGCTCACTGACTCTGGTACAGCTCGTGACAACATTGGCAGGGTTAGCCTGGCTCGAACCTCTATCATTGTAGTGTTTGAGAGGGTGGTGTCTCTTCACAATTTTACACCGTCATTAACATTGAACTAAGAGGCAGTGCTGAATTACATCTGAGATTGTTTTGTGTGTGTGTGTGTGCAAGTCAGAGCAAGTCCAAGTTTCGCTGTTATTTGTTTGTGAAAAGAGTCCAGTTTTGATATGGATGGAATTTAACAAATGATTAATATTGTGTAACTGAGCAAAGACCAGTTGACTGTGACTGGACTGAACTTTTTTTGTGACATCAACTATGTTAATATCAAATTTGATTTTGGCCCAGTATTTAAAAAAATTGTTTTGATTCGAGTAAACCAAATAAATAGGTATAAATATGAATTGTTTCTGGAGTGATCTCTGCAAAGTGTAATCTTGCCTTTAGTTTTGGGAAGGTGTTGGTGCTTCAGCATGAAATTAAGAACTTTATTCCAGTTCAGTCATGGATTTTACAAAGAATGGAGATATTCCTGCTTGCTAGAATGTTTCTATCCTGATGCAATAAATTACAATTTCCATAAATTGGTGCACATCACTTTGCCAACCCTACACCTTTACCCCAATTCATGGCATAACTTTTTAAATCAACTTTTTCAGAGATGTTATTGCACACCTCTGAAGTGGGTGAGACTTGAACCCAGGTCTCCTGGCTCAGAGTAGAGACACTACCACCACAGCCCCTGGGATTGACAGTGAGGTTTTCGAGAGGCAAGTCCCATGTAAATACTGGGTCTTTTGTGACCTTGGGCTGCCGGATCAATCTAACGGCCAATTTTTACCCAGCAACATGCCTCCAATCACGGATGAAAGAATTGCCCAATTAATTCTTTTGAGTAAGGCATGAAAATTGGTCCAGACAGCAGAAGAGTCATCTAGACTCAACGTTAGCTTGCTATCTCTAATTGGATGCTGTCTGACCTACTGTGATCTCCATCATTTGTTATTTTCAGTACAGATTCCAGCAACTGCAATAATTTGCTCTTACCTATACAAATCCCGCTGCTCCTTGAATTCACCTTTATTTCCACGTGACCAAGTTTTTGGTTTAATATCTGATCTGAAATATGGCTCCTCTAAACAATGCAGCACTCTCTTGACACTGCACTAAATTAGTGTTTATGTTGGGCATGGCCCTCCATTCTGATACTACCATGCTACTGTCCAGTAAAGCTGAACTAAATATTTTGATGTTTGCTGACAACTGTATACCTAAAAACACTGTGTTACAGGCTGTTTCCTTCCCTTTTTGAGCTAGAAACAGCTCTGGAGTGGTGCTGGAAAATCACAGCAGGTCAGGCAGCATCCAAGGAGCAGGAAAATCGATGTTTCGGGCAGGAACCCTTCATCAGGAATGAATGAAGGGATTCATTCCTGATAAAGGACTCCTGCCTGAAACATCGATTTTCCTACTCCTCAGACGCTGCCTGACCTGCTGTGCTTTTCCAGCACCACTCTAATCTTGACTCTAATCTCCAGCATCTGCAGTCTTCACTTTTGCCTAGAAACAACTGTCAGCCTGCAGAAAATTCTGGAAATACTCGGCAGATCAAGCAGTATCTGCAGAGCTAGAAACAGTTAACATTTCGAGGTGATGAAAACTATTCTATTTCTGACCAGGCCATTTATTTAACGGGAAGTTTTTTATTTATATAGCAAATGCAAATCCTTGGTGATTAAGCTTAATCTGTAGAAGGGATCTTCAGAGTAATGTGCAGCACTTGCTTGTTCTCTTCAGAAGTGCACGAGAGATTTGTGCTGAGACTCCCGCAGTTGGAGTTTAGATTAGATTACTTACAGTGTGGAAACAGGCCCTTCGGCCCAACAAGTCCACACCGACCCGCTGAAGAGCAACCCACCCAGATCTATTCCCCTACATTTACCCCTTCACCTAACACTAGGGGCAACTTAGCATGGCCAATTCACCTGACCTGCACATCTTTAGACTGTGGGAGGAAACCAATGCAGACACTGGGAGAATGTGCAAAGCAAACTCCACACAGACAGTTGCCCAAGGTGGGATTTGAACCCGGGTCTCTGGCGTTGTGGGGCAGCAGTGCTAACCGCTGTGCCACCGTGCCGTCCCTTTTTAAAAGGCTGTTTACAAACCACAACACTGCAATGGCCAGGAACTGAACCCGGGTCAACTGCTTGGGAGACAGCTATGCTCACCACTATACCACCATCACCCTGAGTTCTCTGCAGGGTTCCTGCAGCTTCTCTTGAATCTGTCGAACAAGGACCACTTTCACCGTGTCATTCAAAAACCTGCCCTTTGACAGAAGGGGATTTGTCATGAGAAACTAGTTGATAATTTCCCACATTGCTCAAATGGAAAATGAAACAAAATTTAGAAGTAAAATCCTTTTTTGTCAAAATGAAAATTTCAACCATGCTTCAAGTTTAACAACTTTTATTTATATAGCAACCTTTAACAAAGCTAAATGTCTCAAATTAGCATTGTTTATATTCAACACTCCACTTTTCTCCCTCTTGCCAATTCAGTGCCCCAACCAACGAATAGAATGGTTAGAAAGGCAATTTGCTGCACAATTGGAAAATACTTTGCAATTCTTCTGACTGTAGAGGATGTTACCAGGCCTGTTCAATGTTTTTTTTAATCTTAAAGATTATTAAATTAATGAAGAAAATCAGGGGACCTGATTCAGGATGTGCCACAGCATGCCTGTCAGCAAGAGGCGTTCAGTTTTTCCAGTAAACTTGGGGGCATTAACACTCCTGCCCTTGAAGAAAAGGGCTACAACTGTGCTCAGTGGGTTGAGTCTGTGTATGGGAACACTGTGGCAGTGTTGGATGATCTGGCTTTTCTGTGGCTGTGTCAGAATGTTGCAGTGAAACCGAAGCTCCCCTGGGGAATTCTTCTGACCTCCTGGAAAAATAATCCTGAGGAGTAGTGCGACAGAGTTAGTTCATGGAGCCTGGCTGCTGATGGCCAAAGCTGCAAGAGACTGCACAAAATAGGAAAATGGTCACAAGGCCAGTATTGGGGCTGTGGGCAGTGGCTGGATGTAAAAGATTGTGGACAGACAGCCCATTGCTGCTCTCGCACTCGACAAGAGGAGGGTAGGAAGTAATGATTCTCTAGTTGCTGCTGAGAGTGGGCTTCATAGATAAAGGTGTGAGCACTTTGCAGAAAAGGCAGGGATCCCCCATGATGCTGTAATTGAGCTGTGTGGTTACATTCCCCATTCTCACTTTGCAGATCCAATTTTAGTTTAAAGTGTTTTGTAGCAAGACATCTTTTTAGTGTTCAATAGATATGGGCTTTGGCTGGGCCAGCATTTATTGGCCATCCCCCTACTTGCCCCTGGAGGCGTTGATGAGTTGCCGCCTTGTACCACTGCACTCTGAGGGTTGTAGGTAGACCCATCATGTTGTTAGGAAGGGAGTTCCGGAAATCGACCCAGTGTCACTGAAAAGGGATGGTGGGTAGGATTCTGTGGCTTGGAGAGGAACTCTTAGATAGTGACTTTCCCCAGGTGTCCTTTGAGATGAAAGAGGTTGTGAATTTGGTAGGTGCTGCTGAGGATTTGGGGGTTGCTGCAGTGCAGCTGGTAAATGGTACGTGGTACACACTGCAGAGAGCTTATGCACAAAACGTCAACTCTCCACCTCCGATGCTGCCTGATTGGCTGTGCATTTCCAGCACCACACTTCTTGACCATTGTACATATTGTTACAACTGTGATGAAAGGAATGAATGTTTCAAGCAGCGGATGGAGATGTCAACTGCTTGTCCAGGCAAGCAGGGAGTATCATTTCAGACTCCTGACCTGTGCCTTTTAGAAGGTGGATAAGCTTTGGGGAGTCAGGAGGTGAATTCCTTGTTGCAGGATTCCAGACTCTGTCATGGACACAGTATTTGTATGGCTTTTTAAAAGGGGGGGATAGTGCCCACCCTAGCGACAGGGACTGCAATGCTGTATGAGAGATTGGGTTGGGCAGACCTGGCCTGGAGGTCAGTTCATACTGAGTAGCACCTTCCTTGTGAGCCAGCACTGACCCAGCCTGAGGGCCAGATTCCAGCCACTCATTCCACTCCACATGGGCACTGCCTCAGATGTCTCCTGGTGCCAAGAACTTACCTGTACAGCCGTTACTCACCAGGAGAAAGTAATTTGGAAACAATCAGCAGCAGAAGTGGATGCTGAGGACCAGAAAATGCTTCTGATTTTTACAAGCACATTGACCCATGTCTTGGTCATGATGCCTTCTTGTAGCTTTTTGATGAAAAACTGAATGTGCCAAACTCTATCCTTCCTGGGCCCTCCTCTCCTGCAGCTTACTTCTTTACTAAACAAACTGATCACTAGTATTGTAATTTGAGATCTGATTTAGTAAGTTTAATAACCGCATGTATCAGATACAATTTGATATTGTCACTGTCAGACCGGCTTTTACATCTCCAATTTGTTAAACAGTGGCCTGATGTTGCAGCCCAGATACCAAACCCTGTCTGATCTACCTTGTTGAGGGGTGTGTTACCTGACTGACTGATTGCCCCATCTTATTCATTAACTGCAACACCGTTGCCAATAAAACTGACTCCACCTTTTTAATCCGGCATGAATCTCCGCTTTTTCAGCCCTACTGCAGCTGTTCAGAATGTTGCTTGATGGAGCGACACCATCCCAGGTGAATGGGAAGTATTCCAACACAATACTGATATGTGCTTTTTACAAGCTTTGGGGAATCTGGAGTTAAGCAGCATTTCTAGCCTCTGATTGCCCTTGCAGCAACTGTATTTACATGACCAGTCCCTTTTCAGATTCACTTCAATGGTAACTCTCAGGATGTTGATTAGCAGGCCATACAACAATGAAAATGCCATTGAATGTCAAGGGCTGATGGTTAGATTGTCTGTGATCGTAGCCACAGATGTTATCCATGTACATGGACTGTTTTGGTGTCCGAGGCCAGTGATGCTGAATGTTGTGCAATCATCAACAAATATTCCCATTTCCGATCTTATGGAGGGAAGGTCATGATGAATCAGCTGAAGATGGTTGGGACTAGGATACTATCTTGAGGATATCCTGTAACTGAGATGATTTAACCTCCAGAAACCACAGCGATCTTCCTATGTACCAAGCATGACACCTACCAGTGGAGAGTTCTTCACTTGATTCCTGTTGACTCCAATTTTGCTGGGGTCTCTTCATTGCAATGCTGTACAAATGCAGCCTTGATGTCAAGGACAGTCACTCCCACCTGACCTCTGGGATTCAGTTTTTTTTTCATTTTTTTTTTCTCTTTTGTTTTCCATGGCTGTAATGAGGCCAGGAGCTGAGTGGCCTTGGCTGAACCCAAACTGGGTGTCACTGAGCAGGTTATTGCTAAGCAGGTGCTGCTTGATAGCACTGTCAGTGACCCTTTCCATCACTTTACTGATGATTGAGAGTAGGTTCATAAGATAGCTTATGTCCAGGTTAAAATTTTGTAGACAGCGCATACCTGGTCAATTTTCCACTTTTTGTCAGACAGGTGCCAGTCTTGTAACTGTACGGGAAATGCTTGGCGAGAGTTCTGCCAAGTTTCTGGAGTACTGTTGCTGGAATAGAGTCAGAGTCCCAGAGCCTTTGCAGTATGTTTTGTGATGTTGGGGAATTTGGAAGGAGACTGAGATGGATCACTTCCTCAGCACATCTAGTCTAAGGTGGCTGAAGCATTTGCAAACTTGCCTTTTAGTGCTGATGGACTGTGCTTCCCCCGTTGTTGAGAAATGAAGTAATGGTAGTGCTGCTTCCACCTGTTTTAACTGTTCACCATTTACAACAGCATGTGGTAGGACTACAGAGTCTGGGTCAGGTCGCTAGGCCATTGTAGAAGGCAAAAACAATGACTGCAGATGCTGGAAAGCAAATACTGGATTAGTGGTGCTGGAAGAGCACAGCAGTTCAGGCAGCATCTAACGAGCAGCGAAATCGACGTTTCGGGCAAAAGCCCTTCATCAGGCAGTTGAGAATCAACTGCACTGCAGTGGATCTAGAGTCACATATAGACCAGATCAGTTAAGGACAGAAGATTTCCACCCCTCCCCCCAGAATACTAGTAAACCTTTTTTGATTAACTGACTATTGTCGTGGAAAATCTTCTTTCTTTTTCTAGATTTTAATTTTTTAAGCACAGCAACTGTTTTTGGTTGAATTTGAATCCTAAACGTGTTAGCATGGGTTTCTGGAATGCTTCTGGGTTTAAACTAGCTCAGCAGGGGGATTGGAACCTGTGGTGTAGTTCTAGTGCACAGGAGGATGAGAGTAGGAAGGACATGGACAGGATTTCACGGTCACAGGAATGTGCTGACAGACAGCAAGCTGGTTTGAAGTGTGTCTACTTCAATGCCCAGGAGTATCTGGAATAAGGTAGGTGAGCTTGCAGCATGGATAGGTACCTGGGACTTCAATGTTGTGGCCATTTCGGAGACATGGATACAGCCGGGTGAGGAATGCATGTTGCAGGTTTCAGTGTTTAGATCTTTCATTAAGATCAGGGAAGTTGGTAAAAGAGGGGGGGGAGGTGTGGCTTTGTTAGTCAAGGTTTGTATAACAATGGCTGCAAGAAATTTGATGAGGACTCATCTACTGAGGTGGTATGGTCTGAGGTTAGAAACAGGAGAGGAGAGGTCACACTGCTGGGAGTTTTTATATTGGCCTCCACAAGGAGGAGAGGATTGGCAAAACTATTCTGGGTAAGAGTGAAAGGAACAGAGTGGTCATTATGGGGGCTTTAACTTTGCCCAACATTGACTGATTGGAAATGCTCTAACTCTAGTACGTCGGATGGATCAGTTTTTGTCCAATGTATGCAGGAGGGTTTCCTGACACAGTACATCAATGGGTTGACAAGGGGGGAGGCCACACTAGATTTGGTGCTTGGTAATGAACCAGGCCAGGCGTTTGATTTAATGGTAGGTGAGCACTCAGAGAGAGAGTGACCATAATTCGGTTGCGTTTAGTTTAGCGATGGAAAGGCCTGGGTACATGCTGCAAGGCAAGAGTTACAGATGGGGGAAGGGCAACTATAATGCGATTAGGCAAGACTTAGGAGGCATAGAATGGGATAGCAAAATGCAGGGGATGGGAACAGTTGAAATATGGAGCTGGTTTAAGGAACAGATATTGCATGTCCTTGATAGGTATGTCCATGTCACGCAGGGAGGAAGTAATAAAATAAGGGAAACGTGGTTTACCAAAGAAATTGTAACTCTTGTTAAACAGCAGAGAGAAGCTTATGTAACATTGAGAGGAGATGGCTCAAATGAGGCAATGGAGAGTTAGAGTAGCTAGGAAGGATTTAAAGAGAGTTAAGACCAAGGAGCAGTCTTTAGCAGGTTGAATAAAGGAGAACCCTAAAGCTCTCTATAGGTATGTGAGGAATAAAAGGATGATGAAGGTAGGAATAGGGCCAGTCAAAGATAGAAGTGGGAAGTTGTATGTGGACCCTGTGGAGGTTGGAAAGGTGCTAAATTAATATTTCCTCATCTGTTTTCACTCAGGAAAAGGAGAATATTGTAGAGGAGAAGACTGAGGTACAGCCTATTAGACTAGAAAGGATTGAGTTTAGTAAGAAGGTGATGTTATCAATTATAGAGAGTGTGAAAGTATATAAATCCCATCTGGCCCAGGGAACTTATCTGAGGATTCTCTGGGAAGCGAGGGAGGAGACAGCAGAGCCTTTTGTCTTGATTTTTGAGTCATTATTGTCTAAAGGCTTAATACCAGAGGACTGGAGGACTGCAAATGTTGTGCCCTTGTTCAAGAAGGGCGGTAGAGATGACCCAGGTAATTATAGACCAGTGAGCCTTGTGTCTATTATAGGAAAACTTTTTTTGGAAAGTATTATAAGAGAGGATTTATAATCATCTCGCAAGCAACAATTTAACTTGGAGGTAGTCAACATGGTTTCTTCGTCAAGGGCAGGTCTTGTCTCACAAACCTCATTGAGTTTTTTGAGAAGGTGACCAAGCATGTGGATGAGGTTAGGGCAGCTGACATGGTGTACATGGACTTCAGTAAAGCCTTTGATAAGGTTCCACTTGGTAAGCTTTTGGAGGAAATGCAGATATATGGAATTGAGGGTGATTAAACAGTTTGGATTAGAAACTAGCTTTCTGTAAGAAGGCAGCGACTGGTGGTTGATGGAAAATAGTCAGCCTGGCGTCCAGTTACTAGTGGTGTGCCACAAGGATCTGTTTTGGGACCACTGCTGTTTGTCATTTTTTATAAATGTCTTGGACGCAGGCATAGGCGTATGAGTTAGTAAGTTTTCAGATGACACTAAAGTTGGTGGAGAGGTGGACAGTGTGGAAGAATGTTGCAGGTTGCAGGGGGGCTTGGATAAACTGCAGAATTGGGCTGAGAAGTGGCAAATGGAGTTCAATGCAGTTAAGTGTGACATGATTCACTTTGGGGAAAAATAACAGGAAAGCAGAATACTGGGTCAATGGAAAGATTCTTGGTAGTGTGGATGTGCAGAGGGATCTTGATGACCATATACATAGATCCCTAAAAGTTACCACCCAGGTTGATAATGCTGTTAAGAAAGGCATATGGTGTGTTAGGTTTTGTTGGTAGAGGGATTGAGTTCCGGAGCTGTAATGTCATGCTGCAACTGTACAAAATGCTAGTGCAGCCTCACTTGGAACATTGTGTACAGTTCTGGTCGCCTCATTACAGGAAGGATATGGAAGGATTGGAAAAGGTGCAGAGGAGATTTACCAGGCTGTTGCCTGATCTGGAGAGAAGGTCTTATGAGGAAAGGCTAAGGGACTTGGGTCTGTTCTCATTGGAGAGAAGGCGGCTCAGAAGGGATTTAATAGAGACATACAAAGCAGGTTCTTTACTCAGAGAGTGGTAAGGGCGTGGAATGCCCTGTCTACCAATGTAGTTAACTCGGCCATATTAGGAGCATTTAAACAGTCCTTGGATAAGCAGATGGATGATGATGATGGGATAATGTAGAGGGTTGGACTTAGATTAGTTCACAGATTGGCACAACATCGAGGGCCGAAGGGCCTGTTCTGCACTGTATTGTTTTATGTTCTATGCTCAATTCTAGTTCAGCAACTGAGTGACTGCCTCCCCGTACGTCTCTATGGAAACCATAACACAATATTACACTAATGTTTCGGCTGTTCCTTTCATAGGTCACGTGATTTCTATTTTCAACTCTGTGCAGCCCTTTTCTAAGTTTCCTTTTTTACTGCTTACAAAATGTTCCCCTTTTTTTGTAAAGTTCTGGTTTCACACCTCTTTCTAATCATTCTTCCTTCCCCTTTGATATTTACCTTTTTTTGTCTCTCTTCCTGTACTTCTCCACTTTTTTTTTGGTCATCTGTTGTGCATACATAAACTGGTTTGTTTTTTTTTTGAAATTATAAACTTGCAGGTATTCTTGCCTGTGTGTGTTGGTTGCTCTAGAATAGATTCTGCAAGAGCCTGCTGCGTCTCTATCAGTCATTGTTTTGAGTTCCTTTGATGGAGTAAAGTTCGAGATTAGCAATGTTCAGCTTCTGTGTAGGGTGGATATGAAGTGCTGTTTGTGGTCAGTCTTTCTCATAGATTGTGCCATTTAATATCGTGCAACTGTGAATAAATTCCACACTTCTGGGTGTGGGGCAACTATCACTATTTCTGATTTTTAATTTTTCTGACTTTTTTTTCCCATTGCCTTTGACGATTGGCTGCTACTTGCTTTCCATTACCCTCTGCATCAGCTGGGATTTTCTTTATCAGGACCATTCCTGCTGAGGGAGCTGCTGAAGTATTGGGAGTAGTCCAAGATTCCCTGTTCCTCTTCTCCTCTCGTTTGGTAGTGGAATCTGCTATCTAGCCTGTCAAAGGCCATGTTAATAGAGGACTTTCAAATTAATTCCTTCAAGGGACATGGGTGTCACTGGCAAGGCCACTGTTTTTGCTCAGCCCCCATTGTCTTGGAGCTGAGTGGCTTGCTCGGTCACTTTAGAGGCAATGATCTTGCTGTGGGTCTGGAGTCATATGTAGGCCAGACTAGGTAAGGATGGCAGATTTCCTTCTCTAAAGGGCATGAGTGAACATAGTGGCAATCAATGGCTCTTATGGTCACTGTTACTGAGACTAGCTTTATACTCCAGCCTATCTTAATTGTATTTAAATTCCATCAACTGCTGTGAATAGTTCTGAACCTGAACATGAGCATTAGCCTAGGCTGACTAACCCAGTGATGTTACCACCACATTATTGTCTCCTTCCCCCAGACAGTGGATGAGCCTGGCAACCTTTGCAGTCACTACAATGCTCTTGGTTTTATGGTGAGGTTTAAGGTGGTATCACACTCTGTTGCTTTCCATCGCATTCAGAAACACGAGCACTACCGACTAAGGAACACCAGAGAGTTGATGAACTCCTAGTCTATGGACATTCAGCAAAATGTCACTGTAAATTGAAGGGGAAAGTGGAATTTGACTTGCTCCTAACTCCAGCACATTGTTCCTTCACCCTGCTTTCCAAACCTGTAAGTGATTCAGTTTGATCGCTGCTCACCATTGGATTTCCCTGCCAGCCACTGATGGAGAATTAATTATTTAAACCCATTTCTTCACAAACCTATATGGGAGCTGTCAGCTGTGGTGCAAGGACAAATATCACTTGCACACCATTTAATTTGCCAAAAAAAACTGAAGGGTGTTTCACATTTGAAAGGAGTAGGTCACACTGCCTGTTGGAAATTCCCAGAGGAATTCCCAGGGATTTTTTGCCAATATGTGTGGAGTGAGCTCACTGACTGTGTGGTGCTTGCAGCTCTGTCCAATCCAGTGAAATGGCAGCAGATAAACTCCAAACGCCTACATCTACCTGCTCTCTCCCAAACACAGGGCAGGAAAAGAGCAGTTCACAAGCCAAGGTGTGTGTTGCTGGAAAAGCACAGCAGGTCAGGCAGCATCCGAGGAGCAGGAGAATTGACATTTCGGGCCAGAGCCCTTCTTCGGGAATGTCGGCTCTGGCCCGAAATGTCGATTTTCCTGCTCCTCGGATGCTGCCTGACCTGCTGTGCCTTTCCAGCAACGCACTCTCAACTCTGATCTCCAGCATCTGCAGACCTCACTGTCTCCAAAGTGTGTGTTCAAGTCCCACTCTTCTCTTGACCGCAGAAATCAAGGCTGCCACTTATTCCTGATGAAGGGCTTTTGCCCGAAACGTTGATTTCACTGCTCGTTGGATGCTGTCAGAACTGCTGTGCTCTTCCAGCACCACTAATCCAGTATTTGGTTTTCAGCATCTGCAGTCATTGTTTTTACTCCAGTACAGAGGCCTACTTCACTGTTGAAATGCGCTGGCAGAAAATTTAGTTAAGTTGTCCTACTCAGAGCAGGACTATTTCCCATGGCTTGAAGTCAGTTTCCTGGCTCAAATTTATCCTCCAAGTAACATCTGTAAACTGGATTGCCAGGTTATTGTTACTTTACTATTTGTGGGAGTTTGCTGTGCCAATTGGCTGCCATGTTTCCTGCAGTCAACAGTAGAAACACTCTCTCAGGCTGCACAGCCTTTTTGAGTTGACTGGTGTTAGTGTAAAGGTCTATTCAAATACAGGATTTTTTTTTCAGCTTCAGGGTTTCCAGTTTGATGTATTTACTCGTTTCAGGCCTGGGTGTTATCTCCCTCCAAAGTCAGTAGATGAAATCTGAAACTAGATGCTCATATTTCCACTGACAATGGCCTTTATTTGCAAAGTGTAGCAGGACACATGTCTGCTTATGGGGACACAGTGGTGCAGCGGTAATACTAGTGTTCCAGAGGGGTCAGGCAAGTTCTGTAACCGAGGGTTTAAATCCCTGCATGGAAGCTGGTTGAATTTGCATTCAATTAAGTGTCATGTGGTAGTGCTCCTATCTCTAGGCCAGAAGATCCAAGTTCAAATCCCACTTCTGCAAGTGAGAGTCTTGGAGTAGTACCATATCCAGCTGGTACAATAAAAAATGAGACCGTGTTGATCCGGGGACCAAGGTGTTTTATGAACACACAAACTACGCAAGAGTACAGTCATACACCGGGCAGCATAAAGTGCATAGAAAACTGCAAAGACAGCACAATAATTCCTGACAAGGCAATAGGTACAGTGATGGACAAATTACAATGTAACGATGAATGACATGCCCAACTACATTGGGTTTTTTAAAAAACAGAACTAGTCTCAGTAATGCATCTGAGGAGCAGGAAACTCAACGTTTCAGGCAGGACTCCTTCATCAGGCTCCAGCCCAAAATGTCAATTTTCCCTGCTCCTCGGATGCTGCCTGACCTGCTGTGTTTTTCCAGCACCACTCTAATCTTGACTCTAATCTCCAGCATCTTCAGTCCTCACTTTCACATTAATGTTGATTGATTGTCATAAAACCCCATTTGGTTCCTTAATGCCCTTTAGGGGAGTAAATCAGCCATTCTTACTTCTCTGGTATAATTGTGACTCCTGATCCATAGCAATGTGCTTTTCTCTCAATTAGGAATGGACAATAAATGCCTGGTCAGAGACCCTCCCCCAAATCACACGAACCAATAGAAAGAACTCGAGTGGAGTGCTTTGTTGAACAGGTAAAAACAATGACTGCAGATGCTGGAAAGCAAATACTGGATTAGTGGTGCTGGAAGAGCACAGCAGTTCAGGCAACATCCAACGAGCAGCGAAATCGACGTTTCGGGCAAAAACCCTTCATCAGGAATAAAGCTGATTTCGCTGCTCATTGGATGCTACTTTCTTGAACACTTGGTTAAAGCTGCAGGGCCTCACTTCAGAGAGAAAGCCACAGAATAGTGGAGCAGAGTGAAATGCAGCAGTCAATTGTGGAAATAAAGTTATGCAGCCTCACAATTCGACCTGCACAGCTTCGTCAGTCAAAGTGTAAATTTAGTCCCTTTTGAGTTCTGCTTCAATGTCACTCCTTTTTGTTTTGAATGTTCTAGTCACATAGATAACCTGTCAGTTCCTCAATTTTCTGTGTTTGGTATTTGGTGCCGTTGGGCTTTGTTTCATAAGCTGAAATATTTTGAGCAATTTGAGTTTGAATTTCTAATATCCTGAAACTTTGTGTTCTCTTCTCCAAATGATAATGGCCATCTTCAATGCTGGCGTCAAATTACCAAAGCAGGTCTGTGGCAGGACTGGACAAATTACTTAGCCGAAAACAGGAATTGCTGGAGAAACTCAACAGGTCTGGCAGCATCTGTGCAGAGAAAGAAGAGTTAACATTTTTGGTTTCAGTGACCCTCTTTCTCCAGCAATTCCTGTTTTTTTTTTGTTTCAGATTTCATCCATGTTCTTTCATGTTTGTGGATGGATGAGCTGAAGGAATTCCCTTTTTAGTCTTACCACACACCACGTAGCCATACCATAACCTCGAGACTTTGGTGTCTGAGTCATTCCACACCCTTGCCATCACCCCTTTCCACCTCTAAGATGGTTTTACCAGGGCACCTACAAATGAGACTAGAAGATGGCAGTCATTGGCACTGATGCCTGAGGCACAGTTGCCAAAGTTTGTGACCTCTGGACTGTTGAAAGGGCATTGTAAGAAGCAAGTGAAAAGAATTGTTGACATAGTGGTAACATCTAGTACTGCAGAGGCCTAGATTAATTCTCTGGGGCAATGGGTTCAAATGCCTGGTGGGTTCTCTATCCATTCAGTAATAGTGACTGTGCAAATATGATGGATTTGTTCTTAAAAATCCAGAGTCTCTGCATCTTTTTGGGCATAAATGGATAGAGTTTGATAAGCAAGTGGGAGAAAAATCATTGGGAATGGATGGGAAGCACCCGAGTGGTCTACTGCTCCTTAATTGTATATCCTAATATCCTCTTGAAGGAACAAAATCTAGGGATGGGCAACAAATACCGGCCTTACAAGTGAGCCCCACATCCCAGGTCAGAACAAATAGAAATAAAAGCAGAGCAGTTCAGCAAAAAAAATGGACCAGATAAAAATGGGCAGTAAATCAGACATTACCTTACCCCACTGCCATAGTCTGCAGTAAATCTGGCAGAAAATACCAATGAGAGGCTGGGTCCTGAGCCATAGGATAAAATCCCTACAGCATGGAAACAGGCTCTTTCGCCCAACAAGTCCACACCGACCCTCTGAGTAACCCATCCAGACCTATTCCCCCCCACCCTGTTATACCCCTGCCTAATGCACCCTGAATACTATTGGTAATTTAGCATGACTAATTCATCAAATCTGCACATTTTTGGATTGTGGGTGGAAACCGGAGCACCTGGAGGAAACCCACGCAGACACTGGCTGAATGTGCAAACTCCAACACCATCGCCCTCTGCTGGAATCTAACCAGAGTCCCTGGCGCTGTGAGGCAGCAGTGCTAACTACCGAGCCACCGTACTGCCAGGGAGATGGTGTGGATTTGGCCGCATCGAAAGTTGCAACCACCTGTGCAGCCGTTTCTCCCTCTCGTCGCTGACCTATGTTGGCTGGTGTTGCTTTTTGTTAAATCCTGTTGTGACCTTTTGCCCCTACAATCCTCCCAGAAGTCTGTTCCCCCACCTGTGGCGTCTTGTGCGTGTTTCTCTTCTTCTGCCCTTCACCACTGGAACTTGGTCCCTAAATCTGCCCAGTTCCTGATAAAACACCTGACTTTTTTTCTCGACTCCATCCTGACCTGTTCCATCTGATTTGTACTCTTTGGAAGTGTTTTGGAAGGGTGTTCTGAGTTTGGTGCCCTCCAAATAACCCATAATTTTGTCTTCCTTCCTGTCTCTGTCGACCAGTGATGGTCAAACTGTCCTAAACAATTCCCCCTTGTAGTCACATACGCAAGTTTAGATTGGTTAACTAGTCTTTATCGTCCAGAATGCCCACACATTTTCAGTATCATGAGGCAACTATTATGCTGTCAGCTGTGTTTTGGACTCTCCAAGCTGCCTACATTTTACTGAAAGAGTTTGCCAAGGACTGAACCCAGACCAGAAACTGGATGTTGTTTTTTCATGTTGTGGAATAGGCAGTTCGAGAGAAAAATCTGTCACGTGTGAGCCAAGAGGCTGAGCCTGTCTTAGATGTGAAATAAGATGGTGGAAAGTGACAGCCCACTGTGGCCAGGGCTGTCAGGCTAATAGTTTCGAGCATCAGTGGGCTGTAATGGGTTTCCATGTTGATTGAGTGTTGAAATAATGAGTTAATTACACTTGGTTAACAGTGTGCTGTAACCTCACCTTTTCTGTCCTGGGAATACGCTAAGGGAGCCTTGTGTTGAAAGCACCATCCATTAATGGTTTCAAGTGACAGGGTGACTCCTCCCCCTCACAGTGCACACACCCTCAGCTCCACACACCAGCTTTTGTTCTCTTCTACAACCCGGCCAGTATCCTCAGTGAAAAGCATCCTCACCAAGTGTCTGGAGAATTGACTTGTTACCACCTTTCGTGAGAAGCACCAGCTACCCTACCAAGCAATTAAACATCGGCTTTCCAATCCAGTCATTGAAAAGGCTAAACCTGGGCTCTGTTATTCAGGAGTTGGCCACGTGGGATGAAGTGGGATTGTTCTGAGTTTAGCAGAAGTGACCATGACAAACATGTGCCATGCCCACTGCTGTGGAGGTAGGAATGAGATAGTTTGAGGTATCTTTACACACTCCCAAGGCAGGTGAAATTTGAACCCAGACCTTGTCACCCAGGTACATACACCATTACTGTGCTCCCAATAACCCCTTAAACCAGCACCAGCAACACCCATCACGGGCCTTGAACCAATGGCACTAAGATTAATAGCTCAGTTGGTATAGCATCAGTCTATCTAAGCATAGAGCTTGAAACTGGTAGGGATTGACTGGGTCCTCATATTGCAATGACCAGGGAAACTAACTCAATGAACTGGATTAACTTCTTCACCCTTTCAAGACATGTTCCAATTTGTTGCGATAGGTTCCTCCAACTGACCATTCTACCCCTTTAAAGCAGTGAAACTCTAATCAATCAGCTTTGCCTGTTCTGATAAGTCATCCATGGAAGTAATGTTTCTAAATAATGAATAAAGTGAGGACTGCAGATGCTGGAGCTTAGAGTGGTGCTGGGAAAAGTACAGCAGGTCGGGTAGCATCCGAGGAGCAGGAGAATAGACATTTCTGGGCAAGACCATTCTGGAATGAGGTTTGTGAGCTGAGGGGCTGAGTGATAAATGAGAAGGGGATGGGGCTGGGGAGGGGGGGGGGGGAAGGGGGGAGATAGCTGAGAATGCAATAAGTAGATGGAGGTCGGGGTAAAGGTGATAGGTCAGAGAGGCGGGTGGAGTGGATAGGTGGGAAGGAAGATGGACAGATTCTGAGGGCAGTGCTGAGCTGGGATAAGGTGGGGGAGTGGGGGACAATGAGAGAACTAGCAAAGTCCACATTGTCGTGTGGTTGGAGGGTCCCAAGACGGAAGATAAGGCGTTCTTCCTCCTGGCATCGGATGGTTAGGGTGTGGCAATAGAGGAGGCCCAGGACCTGCACGTCCTTGGCAGAGTTGGTAGGTGGTGGGGAGTTGGTGTTCGGCTACAGGGCGGTGGGGTTGGTGGAGATGTTCCCTGAAGCATTCTGCAAGTAGGCCTTCTGTCTCCCCAATGTAGAGGAGACCCCACCGGGAACCACTGATACAGTAAGTGACATGTGGAAGTGCAGGTAAAACTCTGGATGTGGAAGGCTCCTTTGGGGCCTTGGGCAGAAGTGAAGGGGGAGGTTGTGGACGCAGGTTTTGCAATGTGGTGACAGGGGAAGGTGTTGTGAGGGGCGGGTGAGTTTGGGGGGGTGGGGGGGTGGGGGGGGGAGGTGATGGTGGACCTGACAAGGGAGTCACAGAGGGAATGGTCTTTGTGGAAAGTGGATCGGTGGTAAGGGAAATATATCTCTAGTGATGGGGTCTGTTGGTAGGTGGCCAAAATAGCAGAGGATGATGCAACATATATGGAGGTTGGTGGCATAGAAGGTGAGGACAAGTGGGATCCTCAACTCTAAATAATGGATGTTTTTTTTTCTTAATAAAACTGCTTAACTGTAGTGGTGCTTCTATTTTCCCCAGCACCCGTGTGTGTGTGTGGTGTGTGCAGGTGTGAGACACAGTGAAAGACAACAGGTGTACAAATCTTTATTCAACTTCCACCACGAAGAAAATAAACACCTGCGTGGCCAGTGACAAGCATTGTCCTTCTCAGGGGGCAATGCTGCATGATCAAACAGTGAAGGGGAGGGCAGGGATTAAATCAAAACAGAGTTGGAGGGGGAAATAATGCACTCCACTCCCTGCAGCACCCACCTCTCCCTAAAAAGCTCAAGCGTGTTGGTGGACACCACGTGCTCCTTCTCCAGAGACACCTGGGCTCTAACATAACCGCTGAAGAGGGAATAATGGATGTTCAGTGTTAGTCCAATCAATGTTTCCACTGTCTGAGTGGGTTTTCCTAATCTTGCATGACAATTTGTTTATTCAAGGATGTGTAGTCAAACAGAACCATTCATAATCTTAAAGATCTTTATTAAATTACCACTTGGTCCCTTTTCCAAAACAAAGGGGACTCAGCCTGTCAATCTTGGTGCGATCCTCCCACATTCCCGTGACCATTCTTGTAAATCCTCACTACACAAAGAATTAGTGCTTCCAAGTCCTTTTCAAAGTAGAGCAACTGGAACTGCACCCATTATTGTTGGCAAAGATTATAGATGTCCTCACTGAGTGTGATGCTCAGTCCCACGCTGTCTGATCAATCTTGACATTGGGATTGGAATATAACCAGGTCTGTGTGTGACTCGAGCTATTGCCAATTGAAGGAAAAACTGGCAGAATATCACTGCTACTCTGCAAAATCCAGTCACTGGATTTAAGTCACAAGATTTATATTAAATATATACCTGTGTATGTAGATAGAACGTGGTTGTTACTGGCTGGGCCAACATTTATTGCCCATCACTAATTGTTCTTGGGAGGGTGGGTATTGAGCTGCCTTCTTGCATTGCTGTAGTCTTTTGGGTGCAGATACAACCACAGTGCTGTAAGGGAGGGAGTACCAGGATTCTTGACCCAATGACCGGGAAGGAGCAGTGATTTATATTTCCAGGTCAGGATGGGGCATGGCTGAGAGGAGAACTTTCTTGTCATTCTAAATAACGGAGTTTGGAAGGAGCCTTGGTGAGTTGCCACACTGCACCTTGTAAATAGAATCATAGAGATGTACAGCACGGAAACAAACCCTTCGGTCCAACTCATCCATGCTGACTAGACATCCCAACCCAATCCAGTCCCACCTGCCAGCACTTGGCCCATATCCCTCCAAACCCTTCCTATTCATATACCCATCTAGATGCCTTTTACCTGCGAGCATCTTCTCCCAATCAGCTTTTGAAAGTTCTTGCCTAATACCGTCAAAATTGGCCTTTCTCCAATTTAGAACTTCAACTTTTAGATCTGGTCTATCCTTTTCCATCACTATCTTAAAACTAATAGAACTATGGTCACTGACCCCAAAGTGTTCCCCATTGACACCTCAGTCACCTGCCCTGCCTTATTTCCCAAGAGTAGGTCACGTTTTGCACCTTCTCTAGTAGGTACATCCACATACTGAATCAGAAAAGTTTCTTGTACACACTTAACAAATTCCTCTCCATCTAAATCCTTAACACTGGCAATCCCAATCTACATTTGGAAAGTTAAAATCCCCTACCATAACCACCCTATTATTCTTATAGATAACTGAGATCTCCTTAGAAATTTGTTTCTCCATTTCCCTCTGACTATTGGTGGGGGGGGGGGGGGGGGGGTCTATAATACAATCCCATTAAGGTGATCATCCCTTTCTTATTTCTCAGTTGCAACCAAATAACTTCCCTAGATGTATTTCCAGGAATATCCTCCCTTACAGGCCTTGCCCCTTGAATGAAGGGAGTTAATATTTAGGGTGGTGGATGAGGCACACATCAAGCAGGTTGTTCTCTGTTGGGTGCTATCAGGTTCCTTGTATAATTGGAACTGCACCCATCTGGCAAGTGGAGTGTTCCTTTATACTCCTGACTTTGTGCTTTGTACTTGGTGAACAGGCTTTTGGAGAGTCAGTACGTGAATTGCACACTGCAGAATTCCCATTTTACCTAACCTAACTTCTCATAATCACAGTACTTAGATACTATCTCATCTCAGTTCAGAGACACTTATTACTCACCTTTAGAATAAGTAAGACTTGCTTAGGGACACTACCACTGCACCATGGGAGCCCAGTCATCGTGATTATATAGTTTAGTCCAGATCATTTTCTGGTTAATCGTAACCTCAGGATGTTGAAAGTGGGGTTTCGGTGACAGTAATGCCATTGATTATTTAGGGGTGATGCTTAGATTCTCTCTTGTTGAAAATGGTTATTGCCACCTTAATCTAACTGTCTGGCTGATGAAAGAATGAGCTATAGATGCCCATGTGCATATTTCCTGGGCTTCTTTCAGCTGTGGCTTACTGGATATATACTCAGGTTGTAGGTTTGTGTCCTATTCCTGTGCAATACCAAAGGAGTACTGCACAGTTTTAAAATGTCCTCTTTCATACATGCCTTATTGGATGGATGTCTTGAATGGCAAGGTACAACTTTAAAGAGCCGGGGAGTTATCCTTACTGTGCTGCACATTATTTATCCTTCAGTCATTAGTTACAAAACCAGAAGGTCAGCAGCCAGAGGGCATGACGTCATTGGGCAAGGAGCCAGAGGGAGATGAGAGGATTCATCCACACAGCGGGAAGTTATCAAATGGATTGCACTCTGAAGCAGACTCAATAACAGCTTTCAAAGGGCAAATTGAGTGCAGATTTTGCAGGGCCATGGTGAGGGGGCACTGGGGCTAATTGGATAGATCCTTCAAGTATCTGGTCCGGATGCGATGGGTTGAATGGCCGCCCCTTTTGGCTGTGTCAGTTTGATCTGCCTATTGTCACCTTGCAGTTTTTTTTGTGTGCAGTTTTTCTGTCCTGAAATTGGCTCAGGATCCCGCATGACAAGAGCGATTGCGTACTCCGCCCAAACGGCGTGGGTTATCCAAAGGGAGTGTGAAAGGAGCTACAGCAATGCAAGCTCTCTGTCCAAGCTACTGGGCAAAAGTGAACATGTTTTCACTGTGTGGATACCCACAGCAGTCGCTGAGTTTGTCTGCTGAGGTGGCGTGAAGCCGAACTGGGTGGGTCGGTATCTCGCTGTTCGTGTCCCCCTCTGTTTCACCCCTAAAGGGTCCTGACAGTCTTATGGATATTCAGCTAACACTAGCCAGGGCCATCTGCTGCACAGATGTTCTGTATGGACCCTCTGTTAGGTGAAGGGCAGCTTTAATGAGGATAAGAATCTCAGACTAAACAGTTGAGAAAGGTATGCGACCAAAGACAAGATCCCTTTACAGCAAATGCCTTTGTAGCCAAAGAAAGAAGGAAATCATGTGCCAGTGAGGCTGGAGCTTTTGACTTCATGTTGTGTCAGGGACGGGTGGGGGAGTGCAGGGGTTAATAGATGAATTGACTCCAGGGGGTGAGGAGGCTGGGGTAGACTAAGGAAGTAGGAATGTGCTTTCTGCTGTCCTGAGTTGAGAGAAGTAGTCAAATAATCTTTTTGTTTTCTGTCGGCGTGTGATGAAACAGCTGGACTCGTGTTGAACTGAGCCTTGTCTGGAATTGGTGTGGGGTGAACCATTACAGTTTGCCACTGATTGGCTGCTTCGGAGAAAAACAGAGTAAATGAGAACCACATGGGTGGTGTGCTGGTGTTACCGAGGCTGCCAGCAGTCAGCTAAGGCACAGTGTTTATACGGCTGACACTCTGTTCCAGATAAACTACGCTGCTGGAAGGAAGCGGGGGGACTCACTGGGGCTAATTGGGTAGGCGGTTCAGATAAACGGTGCTGTAGCTCAGTGGTTAGCACTGCTGCCTCACAGTAACCAGCGCACCCAGGTTTGATTCCAGCTTCGGGTATCAGTGTGGAGTTTGCATGTTCTCCTGCGTCTGAGTGGATTTCCTCCCACAATCCAAAGATATGCAGGTTAGGTGGATTGGCTGAGGCAAATTGCCTCGTCGTGTCCTAGAATGTGCAGGCTAGGTGATGCAGGGTTACATGGGGAAGGGGTATTGTGGGGGTGGCAGGAAGCTGGGTCTGGGTGGGACGCTCTTTGGAGGGTTATTTAGATTAGATTCCCTACAGTATGGAAACAGGCCCTTCAGCCCAACAAGTCCATACTGACCCTCTGACTGTATTTACCCCTGACTAATGCACCTAACACTGTGGCCAATTTAGCACGGCCAATTCACCCTAACCCGTACATCTTTGGATTACGGGAGGAAACAGGAGCACCCGGAGGAAACCCACGCAGACACGGGAAGAATGTGCAAACTCCCCACAGTCAGTTGCCCTGGTGCTGTGAGGCAGCTGTGCTAACCACTGAGACACCATGCCATCTCCTCTTTTTTTTTAGACATTTGTTGTGGACTCAGGTCTCGATCAACACTGTAGAGATTCTGTGATTCTATCCAGTATAAGCACAATGGGCTGAACAGCGCTTCCTGTGGTGTCGCTTTCTGCAGTTCGACAATTCGGCTGTTGTCACCTTCCTTTTGTGGGAGCTTTCTGTGCAGCAGTTGGCTGTCAAATTGCTACATTGTGATCAGACACAGGCCAGCCCAATACATATCTCCACCAGGCAGAGAGAGAGAGAAACCTGGTAACTCCTGCAGAGCAGTGTGTTATTAACCATCACCTTCACACTTTTCTCTGCACTTCAGTATGTCATGTTAGTGACCGTGATCTCTTGACTACTTTTAATCCAGTAACTTCACTTTCTCTGCTCAGAACCAGGAAGGAAATTGCTCACTCCTTCTATTACATTCTTTTGGCTCACCATTCTGAGGGTTAATTCACTGGAAGTTAGAAATTGGAGGGGGTGTGGGGTTGAGCCTCAGACCACAGTTTGACTCACCAAGCCTGTGGGCACTAACCCTGGCTGATTCATTGTAAGTTTGATGGTAGAGTAGAGCTTCTGAGCACTGTGCTTCTACGATCCATTTTTATTTTTTGCTGCTTTTCTTTTTTTGCCCCCCCCTTTTTATTGATGGGCCTGTTTTTATACCCATTTGAAAGGCAGTCCCCTCTGCTGAGAAATGGCACTGCAGCTGGCGTGGGGCAGTGCTTGCTGGGTACAGATCCTTCAAAGGTCTGGCATCCACTTGGCACTGACCTGGGATGTCCGTCTGGATTGTTTTGATTCTGTGCTCAGTGCTCCGAAGTGAACCTGCAGCTTCTGGCTAGGCTAGGAGAGCCCTGGCCACTGGCAAAGGCTGGCGATGTCACCCTAACACAGCCATGATGGGGAGTGTGCCAGGAGACAGACCCCTCTGTTTCTGATCCAGCTCCCTGTGTACCTTCGGTCTCTGCAACCTTGGTGACATCCCGAGCCTCAATTTAAAAACACAAACCTGAGATCGATTGTTGTTTCAACATATATCGGGAGATGTGGAAGTAAGTTGACTAAATGGAGTTGTGAACCATGAGAGGTTGAAATAGTACAGAAGGTTCTAAGGGCTGAATGTCCTCCTATTTCTGTGTGATCTGGCTGGTTTGACGCCTTTCCCTGTCGAGAGTGTGGTGCTGGAAAAGCACAGCAGGTCAGGCAGCATCCGAGGAGCAGGAGAATTGATGTTTTGGGCATAAGCTGTACATTGGACATCTTTCTCTGTTTAGGCATCAGATCAAAGCTTTACCATAGTGGCTGTGTTAGAGAAAAATTGGGATAACTCTTGGGCTTTGTCCAGGATGTGTATCACAGCCCTGTGGTACATGTGTTGGGATAGATGATGAAATAGTTATTCACCATTGGCCATCTAGTCCACCGATTGTGTTAGATGTGATCAGGTCTGGACTTGGAGTCGCTGCTCTTGGCTATTCTCAAGGTCTCGCCACAATGCATTATTGGTAATAATGTTGATTGTCCTCACCTGGGGATTTGGCCTCTCTGGTTCCACCATTTTATAAAATTCTCCTCTTTGTTTACAAGTCCCTCCAGGACCTCACTTCCTCCTACCTCAGTAATCTCCTTCAGCACCACAGCCATCTGAGATCACTGCACTCCTCCAGTCCCGGTCTCTTGTGCATCCTCCATTTTAGCCACTTTATTATTGTGGATGTCCTTCAGTTGGCCTGGACCCTGATCTTTGGAGATATCTCGTGTCTGTCTCTCACCTCTCATTACCTCATGTTCCTGATTTAAAGCACTCCCAATAACCCAGTTCTTTGACCAAAATTTGATCGTCTGCCCATGAATCTCACGTGTGACTCCATATTGCATCTTGTTGTAATGTTCCTGTGAAATGCTTCATATTTGTATGGCACCTTTAACATAATCCAAGGATACTCTAGAGGAGTAGACTATTTCGTTAATTGAACCTGTTCTGCCATTCAATACAATCTTTGGGATTACCCTCTTCCCATATCCCTTCATTCCATGAAAGATTAAACATTGATCTGTCCCAGCCTTAAATGTATTTAGCTGCTTCAGCACCAGGGACCCAAGTTCAACTCCATCCTTGGGCGACTGTGTGGAGTTTGCACGTTCACCTGTGTGTGCTTGGGTTTCCTCTGAGTGTATTAGGTGGATTGGCCATGCTAAATTGTCCATCGTGTTCAGGGTTGTGCATTAGTCAGGGGAAATATAAAGTAATAGGGTAGGGGAATGGATCTGGGTGAGATACTTTTCAGAGGGACAGTGTGGACTTGTTGGGCCAAATGGTGTGTTTCCACACTATAGATATTCTGTGATATTATGATAGACTATGATATTCTATATAATAACTCCACAACCACCCAATGGAAGTATCGAAGATTTCCAACCCTCTGAGGAAATCTTTTCTAATCTTCACTCTAAATGATGGCTCCCTTACCCTCAGACTCTGTCTGTGTTCTAGATTCTCCAAGCCATCTCTTAGCCAACACTGTTAAATCACTTAAGAATCTCTCTCTCCCTCTCTGGCTCATTCTGTTAAACTCCAGAGAATGTAGACCCAATATATTCAGCTCTCCACTATAGGAAAACCCCTCATCCCAGCAACTAACTTAGTCAACTTTAACTGCATCACCTCCAATGTAAGTATATCCTTTCTTTAAATGGGGAGACCAAAACTGCACACTGTATTCTCGATGGGGTCTCACCAAAGTACTGTACAATGGTGAAAAGACTTCACTCCTGTATGTCAATCTAATTCAGTGTCTGTGGGATAGTGTTTTGTTTGTTTTTCAATGCTTAGCTATGTTTTCACACCTGATAATAGAGATTGCAGTGCTGGGCCCATCTCCATATGCAGAGTTAAAGGAATGCTGTTTGTTACTCATGTGCACCTTGCTTCACAGACACAACGTACGTTGTATGTGTGTGTGTGTGTGTGTGTGTGTGTGTGTGTGTGTGTGTGTATTTCAAACAGCCCCCACCCTGTGTGAATCTCAATTATAGAAGGTGTCAGTATGCCCTGCTGTCTGTGTTTGGAAAGCTCCTGCTGTTCTTGGGAGATGTGGGACAGCTGGGATAAATTTGGTCAGAGCTCACAAGCTCACAGTGCTGATCATTCAGTCTTCCTCATGGCAGGAGACTTTACATGGAAAAGGGGAAGGCGTGTTATTATGCAAAGGTTAGAGGCACACCACATGACACGCAACCTTGGTAAATGTTGTGGTAACTTCATATTGCAGCTGCCCTGCAGCTAATGGTAGAAGTGTCGAAGACTGTGAATGATCTGTTAACAGAATTGAGATTGTTGCAATCTTCTAACCACCCTGCTGGTACTTTCTATTCGAGTTGGTGTTGCTGAAAGTACCCACATCTCTGATAGGATTGCGGGGAGTGGGCTGCCACAAACTCTGTCACTGTTGCTAACAGCATAAGAGACAGGAGCAGGGGTAGACCATTCATCCCCTTCAATCTGCTTCACTATTCAATTACAATCTAAAATTACAATCTAAAAGTTAAATTTCTAAATTGAAGAAAGGCCAATTTTGATGGTATTAAACAATAACTTTCGAAAGCTGATTGGGGGCTGATGTAAGAGGGAAATCAGGAGGGCAGAAAGGGGACATGAGATAGCTTTGGCAAATAGAATTAAGGAGAATCCAAAGGGTTTTTACAAATACATTAAGGACAAAAGGGTAACTCAGGAGAGAATAGGGCCCCTCAAAGATCAGCAAGGTGTCCTTTGTGTGGAGCCGCAGAAAATGGGGGAGATACTAAACAAGTATTTTGCATCAGTATCTTCCATATCCTTTTCCACAGTAAATATAGACTGTAGGGAAATAGATGGTGACATCTTGCAAAATGTCCATATTACAGAGGAGGAAGTGCTGGATGTCTTGAAACAGGTAAAGATGGATAAATCCCAGGACCTGATCAGGTGTACCCGAGAACTCTGTAGAAAACTAGAGAAGTGATTGCTGGGCCTCGTACTGAGGTATTTGTATCATCGATAGTCGCAGGTGAGGTGCTGGAAGACTGGAGGTTGGCTAATGTGGTGCCACTATTTAAGAAGGGTGGTAAAGACAAGCTAGAGAACTATAGACTAGTGAGCCTGATGTTGGTAGTGGGCAAGTTGTTGGAGGGAATCCTGAGGGACAGGATGTACATGTATTTGGAAAGGCAAGGACTGATTAGGGATAGTCAACATGACTTTGTGCATAGGAAATCATGTCTCTCAAACTTAATTGAGGTTTTTGAAGAAGTAACAAAGAGGATTGAAGAGGGCAGAGCGGTAGATGTGATCTATATGGACTTCATTAAGGCATTTGACAAGGTTCCCCGTGGGAGACTGGTTAGCAAGGTTAGATCTCACAGAATACCGGGAGAGTTAGCCATTTGGATACAGAACTGGCTCAAAGGTAGAGGGTGGTACGTGTATGGAATAAGCTGCCAGAGGAAGTGGTGGAGGCTGGTACAATTGCAACATTTGAGGCATTTGGATGGGTATATGAATAGGAAGGGTTTGGAGGGATATGGGCTGGGTGCTAGCAGGTGGGACTAGATTGAGTTGGACCGAAGGGTCTGTTTCCATGCTGTACATCTCTATGACTCTACAATCATGGCTGATCATCCCCTTCCAGCCCCCTTTCGTATCCCTTGTTTTCTTGTATTCAAAAAACTGATTATGTGTGTCTTGGCTTTAAATATATTCAACAATGGGCCCTAACACGTGGGGTTGGCAGGGCACCAGGCTCTGATATGTTCTCATTTCCCACCTCCAAATGGGAGGGAGTCAGGGTTGCTTGACAGCTCAGGGGCCAGAGACCAATGGAAACAGGGAACTGGGCAAGAGATCAATGGAGGCTGGAGGCGAAGACAAAGCCAGATCTGAGCAAAACTAAACACAAATGGAATTGAGATTGATGCTTGTTACATTCGACAGTGATGCTTAGACCTGTTTTTCCTTAAGTTAAGTTTGTTATTTCAGAGCCAAGCCCTTAGGGAGGCAGGATCTTTCTCTCCTATCTCTGGTTATTCAAAGCACTCTCTATGAATGAGCTTATTTATGAGGCAATGCTCTAAGTGGAGGGAAGACTAAACAGTATGGCAGCCTTCTGTGCCATCTCTGTGATAGACAATGCATTATAACTTGAGCCACAGACTGTACAAAGGCGCATCATTGTCTATGCTTGATTCAGATGGCTTGAAAACAAATTGGGACCAATTGTTTTGAGAGGTTTTCGACATATATTTTTTAATCCTCTGAAATGTAATTATCTGGCCTTGCTGCTTTTGGAATCTGATTCACAGCCTAAGTTCTAAAGGTTAGTCCTCATTGTTTCAGCACAATTTTATTTAATAACGAAAGACACAAAATACACCTGGTATGGGACAGATCAGTAAAACAACTCTAAAATAAATTGTGCTTTGTGGGCATGAGCCGGCATTGCAATGATCTATAAACTAGTCGAGTCCTCCAGTTCTCAGCCACATGGAGAATTTGAAACTGATTCTGGATCTGTATTGTGCTCTATAGCATTCAACTTTCTATTCTTCCTGCACTTTACCCTGTTTGGTGAAATACGTGGGGATTTTACATGATGATACTCAGTTATGATTTCCATTCAACCCCATTTCAAGGAACCTCCGTTGTGCTGATGATAAGGCATGAGACATAATTACGTTTTTTTGTGTTATTTTTCAGGAAGTTTACACAAAGAAGGTAGACTGTTTTAAATTTTTAAAAGATTAGATTCCCTACAGTGTGGAAACAGGCCATTGGCCCAACAAGTCCACACCAACCCTCTGAAGAGTAACCCATCTAGACCCATTTCCCTCTGACTAACACTATGGGCAATTTAGTATGGCCAGTTCACCTGAACTGCACATCTTTGGATTGTGGGAGGAAACCGGAGCACCCATAGGAAACCCATGGAGACACGTGGAGAATGTGCAGAGGCAGCTGCACGAGGCTGGAATTGAACCCGGGTCCCTGGCGCTGTGATTCAGCAGCACTACCCACTGAGCCACCGTGCCACCCATGTTTGAGTTTGAGACTCCTTTGTTTTTCTGATATCATAATGGAAGTCCTCTTTTTCAGTTTGTGGTTGGCCCCGACTGGTGTCTCAGTGGCACAGAGCAACTGTGAAGACATATTGGAAACTGTAAACCTCCCAGCAATGCAAGTGGTGGGATTTTGGTTATTTCTGCGACAGGGCTTCTCAATCCACAGAATTCCTGCATTCATCTGATCTGGTAGAATCTGAATTCAGTTAATTAATTCTTGAATAGAAAGATAATTTCAGTGATCGTTTCACGGTCACCATCATTGATTTACATTTAAAAAAGCCTTCAAGAAAATGAGTACTGTCCGTGTTGGAGACCTGAAATAAAAGCCCAAACAACTGGATAAATTCAGCATGTCTGACAGATTCTGTGGAGAGAGAAACCAAGTGAGCTTGGAGTCTAAATGCTTCAGAACTCTAAAGGAGAGTTTTCGGTTCTGAAGGAGAGTCATACCAGACTCCAACCATGAACTCGATTTCTCTCTGCAGATCCCTTGAGTTTCTTCAGCATTCTCTGTCATCATAACCCATTTGATTTATTTGTGTCCTTTATTGAAGGAAATCTGTCATCCTCACTGGGTCTGGCCCATGTGTGACTCCAGGTCCACAGCCATGTGGCTGATTCTCAACTGTCCCTCTGAATTGGCTGGGCAAGTTGCTCAGTTCAAGGGTGAATAGTGATAGGTAACAGATGCTGGTCTTCCCAATGATGCTCACAGCCCATCAAATAATTTCTAAGAACTGCTTTCTCTCCTCATTCTTCTCCTTGAATGGGAATCAGCAGCAATGTTAGAGATCACATTTGTGATTTGCAATCTTAGTGCTGTCAAAAAAGTAAACAAACTCCTGCCCTTTGCGGCAATCAAGTCATCATATAATGCAAGTTGGGACCAATGGATGGAGGCAAGGATGTGTGCATGTGATTATATTGGTTTTATCAAGTGTAGTTACTCTTGAGTGAGAAATCTTGAATCCTTTGCCTCCTGTTAGTACGCGTTATGGGGTAGCCTGTGACACTAACGGGAGGGTGGTTTGATGCTGTCCTCTTTAGCTTCTGTAATTACAAGAATATAGAGAGACGTTCAGAGGTGAGAGTGGTTGCTTAAACTCTTAATGTCTTTGAGAAATGGGCTTTTTGGGGATGAAACAGTGAAATTAATCTACTGCATATTAAACATTTAAAACTGGGCCTTTTCCAAAAATAAAACAGTAATTGTACCCTGAGGGGATGATCTGGCCAGCAGATGGGTTTGTGATTTGGAAATCGTCTCAGTGTTGTACGTCACTGTCTGGTGTAGGTGAGTGTTCACCTTGATCAGTCCTATAAAGGAATCTTGTCTTTAAAATGTCCTGATTTACAAAGTTCCATATGTAGACCATCTTCTTTCTGTCTCGGCTGATCATTTGCAGTAATGAGGTATGAAGAGCAGAAACTCTAGGTACTTTTGCAGCAAGTTTTCTCTTTTAAACTCCATCTGGAATGTGTTTTTCACACTGGTGCACGTGAGCACCAATGAACAGCCATGGTTGGGCTTTTCTTTCTTTAAGAGAGCCAATGATTCCTTTTCATGAGTCCCATGATGTTTCCCAAGTCATAATAACAAAGGCTGCGGGGTATCTGTGCCCTATCCCATTCTCCATTTGGCCTCTCAAGTCTTCTCCACTATTCAACAATGTTATGGCTAAATTTCTACCTTAACTCTACTTTCCTGCACTATTCCCACATGCCTTGATATCCTTTAGAGCCCAAAAGTGCTTAAATGCCTCCAGGATCTTTTGATCCCTGCTCCCATCAATTCCCAGATATTTCCTGTTGCTATCAACAAAAGATGTTGGGGTTTGGATTTTGCCACTAATGAGGCATTTTTAATTTTTTTTAAAAAACAAGATGTAGGTTTCACTGGGCTAGTAGTTACTGATGTTGGTCAACCACCTGAGCCACTGTAGGCAACGTGGTGGAGGTGCTTGTGCCTTGTGTATTTAGGATTTTTGGGAATCGCTCAAGGGGCCAGCATTTATTGCATATCTCTAAGGGTCAACCACCTTGCTTTGGGTCACGGGGAGGCCAGACTGAGTAAGGATGGCAGATTTTCCTCCCTAACAAACCTTTGGGAATGAGATGAGTTTTTACAGCAATCGATGATACTTTCAAGGCCACTATTACAGAGACTAGCTTTCAATTCCAGACTTGACTAATTTACTTTAAATTCTGCTAGCTGCCATAGTAGGATATGAGCCCATGTCCTCCAGAACATTTGTGTAGATTTGTTCACATGCAGCAAAACCTTAACAGTTATTCTCACATGGGTTGACAACTGGTAAGTAACATTAGTGCCTTCCAAGTGTTCACCAATGATCATCTCTCTCAAGAAAGAATTCAATCATCATTCCTTGACATTCAATGACATTAATGTTGCTGAATTCTCCTCAAGGGGGTTACCAAAAACCTGAAACTAAACTGGACTAGCTATATGAACACTGTGGCCTGTTCTGTCGTAACTAGAAGCTGGGGATTTTGCAATGAGGAACCAACTCCCCAAAGTCTTTCCTCTATTTACAAGACACACGTCAAAAATGTGATGGAATGCTTCCTTCCTCCTCCCCCCCCCCCCCCCAAACCACCCCAATATGGCTCTGGGTACAGGATAAAGCAGCCCACTTGAATGGCACCCCCATCCAGCACCAATCAACATTCATTTCCTTCACCACCAATGCCCAGTGACAACAGTGTGTATCATCTACAAGATGCACATCAGCAACTCACCAACACTCCTTTAACAGTACCTTCCAAAACTCTGATCTCTACCATTGAGAAGGATAAGGCCAGCAGATACTGGGAAACGCTTCCAAGGTCCCAGCCACACACTACCCCGACTTTGAAACTTCAATATATCATTTCAGCTGTGTGACACTGTAATCCTTTGCTATAAATTCGGTGTCTTATGGTCCTGCTTCAAAGCTACCTGATGAAGGAGCAGTGCTCTGAAAGCTAGTGCTCCCAAATAAACCTGTTGGACAATAACCTGGTATTGTGTGATTTCTAACTTTGTCCACCCCAGTCCAACACTGACACCGCCATATCTTGAAATATATTAGCATTCCTTCAGTGTTGCTGGGTCAAAATCCTGGAGCTACCTTCCTGCGAACCCTCTGCTCTGGAATTCCGTGTCATAGTGTCCATCTGTGCCGTTTAAGACCTACCACCATGAGCAGATGTCTTAGTACCTCCTTAACCTGGCTCAGTGTTGCTCTAGGTTTTATAAAGCTCATATGAAATGCCTCAGGAGATTTTATTCCATGAAAGACTCTATAGAAATGTACTGAGTAATCTTAGTTACTCTTGAGGTGTCCACTTGTACAGAAAAAGGGAAGGTGGTGGATGTGAATGATGAATTTGGACCAAGTTTTCGAACAGCAACTGGTGCTGCATGGATAGAATGCAAGCTGTGACATAGAAAACGGGATTGGAGTTATTTTAAAAAATGTTCTTTCCTGATAGCTGGGTGCCACTGGCAAGGTGAGTATTTGTTGTCTGTTGCTAATTGCTCTTGAAAAGGTGGTGGTGAGTCTCTGCCTCAAACCACTGAAATCCAGGTTTGACTTGACTGTGTTGGACATCGAAAACAAGTGAACTGGAGGTGGTGCTGGGTCCTCTTGGTTTTGCTCCATCCTTTTGATGGTTTAGACTGTGGCCTGGACATCCAAGCCCAGATGAGCTGATAGCGTTGGGAGAAGGCTTGTCAAACAAGGAGGACACTGTGGAAGCTTTCAGGAAAACAGACACATTTATGGAATGTGATAGAGCACTGCAAATTAGTGTGAGGCGATACATTTCTGGAGTAAAAGCAAGGAACAAGGGTGTACATTCAGGAGAAAGACATGAAAGTTGTGGATGGACAGAGGGCCATTCAGTGCAGTTTTATAATTAGAGACATACTCCACAAGTGTGGAGAAATAATAATGAATCAATACTGAGCACTAGATTATCATTCACTGTTACAGAAAGCTCACTAAAAGCACAGAGAACGGGATTCACTAGGACTGGGGATAAATATAAATTCTGAATCGGTGGTTGTTGTTAACCTAAAGTCTTGAAGGATGTGGAGTCGGGTCACACAAATCACTATCTTTAATGGGCGGCATGGTTGCTCAGTGGTTAGCACTGCTGCCTCTCAGTGCCAAGGACTCAGGTTCGATTCCAGCCTCGGGCGACTGTCTGGGTGCACATTCTCCCCGTGTTCTGTGTGGGTTTGTTCTGGTTTCCTCCCACAATCCAAAAATGTGCAGGTTAATTGAAATTGGCCGTGCTAAATTGCCCATGGTGTTCAGGGATATGTAGGTTAGATGTATTAGTCAGGGGTAAAGTGTAGAGTAATAGGGTAGAGGAATGGGTCTGGGTTGGTTACACTTCAGAGTGTCGGTATGGACATGTTGGGCCAAGAGGCCAGTTCCCACACTGAAGGGAACTGGCTACACTGAACTTGCTACACTGCTGAAAGGGCTAAGCAGCAGACTGAGAGATTGATGATTTGGAAATGCTGGTGTTGGACTGGGGTGTACAAAGTTAAAAATCACACAACACCAGGTTATAATCTAACAGGTTTATTTGGAAGCACTAGCTTTCGGAGGGCTCCTTCAGGTGGTTGTGGAGAATAAGTTTGTAAGACGCAGAATTTGTAGCAAAAGTTTGCAGTGTGATGTAACTGAAATTATATATTGAAAAAGTCCTGGATTGTTTAAGTCTCTCATTCTTACCAACATGATCATTCACTGTAAACTTTTCCTATAAAGTTTGTGTCTTACGATCTTCATCTGGTGATTGTGGAGAATGAACAGTGCTCCAAAACCTGTTGGACTATAAGCTGGTGTTGTATGATTTTTAACTGAGATATTGAGGCTATGTTCCTTTTGGAGCTGAAGTTTATCATGAAGGGGGACTGTTAGGGAGAAAGCAATTTTGTCTGGCTTGAGAATTGGAGTGAGCATTCCTAATTTAAAACTGTCATATGGGAGAATGTGAGCAAGGTCAGGAAAATGTTTTACATTGCTGGGTGAGAGTGGGATGGGTGTTGGAGTTTTGCCATTCGGGAGTAGTCTTACTGATGGGGAGTGGCTGTACTGGAGACTACCACATCTTTGGGAAAGTTCGATGAATATTTTCAACAGACACAGAAATAATGAACAGGCAAAGTGTGCAAGAAACATCACTCACAACTGGTTTCTGAGTTAACCTTTTTTAATGCAGAAAAATTGATTAATTTTTTTTTCGTAGAAAGTTTGAGCATGTGAAATATACCCTGACTAGTCAAAGGTTAGCGGAGAGGTTTAAGAACGAAGACAGAACTCTGCTAAAAAGGAACACCGTGCTTATATAATTTAGTGTAAAAATGTGGGCACCATCCTGGGTTTTATAAATTAGGCATGGGGACCATAGTGACGAGGGGGGACTGACTACTGACTTGAAGCCTCTGGGAATTGTACTGATTTCTGGTGCGTTTCTTTCTCTGGGGTTCTTGGACTGTGGGATTCTCTTTCCCCGCCCTGCTCCAGGGAGTGATGAAGGCTAAGTTATTGAGATGCGTGAGGTGCATGGGATAGACTTTGGATTAGCAAGGTAGTGGAGTTCAGGCCACAGTCACTTCAGCCACTACCTTAGAAGGGCAAAGCAGGTCCAAGGGGCTGAGTAGCCTACTCCCTATCATAGGATCATACAGCAACAGGAGGCCATTCAGTCTGCAGTGTCAGTACTAGCTCTTTGGAGGAGTCATCCAATGAATCCTAACGATTGGGCCCTCTACTTTTTGTCATTTACATAAATGATTTGGATGCAAGCATAAGAGGTACAGTTAGTTTGCAGATGACACCAAAATTGGAGGTGTAGTGGACAGTGAAGAGGGTTACCTCAGATTACAACAGGATCTGGACCAGATGGGCCAATGGGCTGAGAAGTGGCAGATGGAGTTTAATTCGGATAAATGCGAGGTGCTGCATTTTGGGAAAGCAAATCTTAGAAGGAATTATACACTTAATGGTAAGGTCCTAGGGAGTGTTGCTGAACAAAGAGACCTTGGAGTGCAGGTTCATAGCTCCTTGAAAGTGGAGTCGCAGGTAGATAGGATAGTGAAGAAGGGGTTTGGTATGCTTTCCTTTATTGGTCAGAGTATTGAGTACAGGAGTTGGGAGGTCATGTTGCGGCTGTACAGGACATTGATTAGGCCACTGTTGGAATATTGCATGCAATTCTGGTCTCCTTCCTATCGGAAAGATGTTGTGAAACTTGAAAGGGTTCAGAAAAGATTTACAAGGATGTTGCCAGGGTTGGAGGATCTGAGCTACAGCGAGAGGCTGAACAGGCTGGGGCTGTTTTCCCTGAAGCTTCGGAGGCTGAGGGGTGACCTTATAGAGCTTCACAAAATTATGAGGGGCATGGATAGGATAAATAGGCAAAGTCTTTTCCCTGGGATCAGGGAGTCCAGAACTAGAGGGCATAGGTTTAGGGTGAGAGGGGAAAGATATAAAAGAGACCTAAGGGGCGACGTTTTCACGCAGAGGGTGGCACGTGTATGGAATGAGCTGCCAGAGGATGTGGTGAAGGCTGGTACAATTGCAGTATTTAAGAGGCATTTGGATGGGTATAAGAATAGGAAGGGTTTGGAGGGATATGGGCTGGGTGCTGGCAGGTGGGACTAGTTTGGGTTGGGATATCTGGTCAGCATGGACAGGTTGGACCAAAGGGTCTGTTTCCATGCTGTACAACTCTATGACCCTATGAAAACAGGAATGGCTGGCAAAGCTGAGTGGGTCTAGCAGCCTCTGCAGAGAGAAATCAGCGTTAACATTACTGGTTGAGACACCCTTCCCTGTGTTCTTGCATCTCCCTCATGCTATTGCAGCCTCATTCCTTGTCAATCAAAAGCCACTTGAATATATTCAGAAGATCAATGACTCTCAAAGAGGAGAAATTACATCACCATTTCATCATAAGGGGAAACCCCTCAATCTTAATCAGTGCCCCCGGCCCACAAACCACAATTCTAGATTTACCCCATACAAGCACCTACCCTGTAAAACCCCCACTGATTAAGTGAAACTTTACATAGGGACATAGTTTTCCAGGAGGCAAGTCATGTGATTCTGACAGAACAGAATGTTAAATTAATTCGGGTGTCTGATTGGAAACTGCATCTCCCAAATCCGTCAGTTGAATAATGAACACAGTGCCTCAGCTGTGTGCAGTGGGATAGTAGAGGGTAGGTCCAGTGTGAAATTTGGAGGAACTCCACTTCATTACATTTCAATAGGAGCCTGGCACTAGCTTGGTGATGTCTGAAGATTTCTGGCTTCAGAGGAGGAATGAAGAGAGGCGTGTGTAGCACGCATTTGGGCATGGGGAGGTGACACCCTAGTGGCAATATTACTGAACTGTTAATTCAGAGACTCCAGTAATGCTCTGAGGAACCTGGCAGGTGACAGACGTTTAACTTCAATAAAAATCTGGAATTTGAGTCTCATGACGACTATTAAATGATTGCCGATTATTGGGAACAACCATCCGGTTCACAACTGTCCTTTTATGGGAGGAAACTGCCATCCTTTCCAGTCTTCCCTACGTGTGACTCCAGACCTTTTATAAATAGGTATAGTCTGCTTGGCTCTTTTAGGGTGAGGGGGAAGATATAAAAGGGACTTAAGGGGCAACTTTTTCGCTCAGAGGGCGGTGCATGTATGGAATGAGCTGCCAGAGGAAGTGGTGGAGGCTGGTACAATTACAGCATTTAAAAGGCATCTGAATGGGTATATGAATAGGAAGGGTTTAGAGGGCCAAGTGCTGGTAAATGGGACTAGAGTAGGTTAGGATGTCTGGTTGGCATGGACGAGTTGGGCTGAGGGGTCAATTTCCATGCTGAACACCTTTATGATGCTGCCCTCTAGGCAGTGAGGGTGAGCTGTAAATGTTGGCCCAGCCAGCAACTTCCTCATCCACTGAATGAATTTCTTTTTAAAAAGTAGCACTGAATCCACTGAAATTAAACTATTATTTTGATGCTATATTTATAGTGACTGAAATGCAGTTCTTTCCAGAGACTGTTCTATGAACAGCATTTGCTGTGCCTTTTGTTGGAATGCAAACAAGTGACATTTGTTTGACTACTGTAGATTAATTTGCTTCCTCTTTCCAAAGGATGCAAATCAATGCAGCCCCAAATAAAGTTATAAAACAAACCTGAGACCATATATCTTTTTATTTAACTCTCTCTTTCACTCCCTTCTCCTCTCTCTCTCCCCTACTCATTCTGCTCCATGTCTCTCTCTCCCCCCCCCCCCCCCCCAACAATAAACAGGGTGTGCTCAGAGTTGGGTTAAAATTGACTTTGGCAGTCTTTCATAAATTGTCTTTTGGCTCTAATACATTGACATCCAACATCTTTTAATACTGGATTTGTTCAGCAAAGAAATAAATGTGCTGCTTTTAACAAATCCTATTCCGTCTTATCCTCTCCCGATTTTTCCTTAAATGTGGTTCCCCGGAGTGATTGGCCAAACCCACTCCCACATGACACAGTCACAAAGCCTTGAATCAGTATGAATTCATTTTAACTGCATCTCATGTCATTTGCTCAAATGTAGGTCTGGTAGTTTTTTTTAACACTTAACAGCTATTTAAGCAGCCCCTGATTTGAAGATACTTACTGGCTGTCTGTTTGAATTAATTAATCTATATCGAATCTTTGGGGAGAGTTAGACCTGATAGCAGTCTCCCTGTGAGAAATTACCCAAAGAGGAATATTTTACATCCAACAAGAAACAGGAGTAGACTATTTAGCCTCTTGAGCCTGTTCCATTTGTCAATAAGATAATGGCCGATCTGATATTCCTGTGTATTTCAATGACTTTTCATACACCCCTCTTGTTTAACAAGAATTTATCCACCTCTACCTTTTAAAAGAATATTCAAATATCTGCTTCACCCCCTGTTGAGGAACAGCCGCAACCTTCTTCGAGAAAGTGACCCCTCGAATCTGTAAGAGGAAGCATCATTTTTATATTGAAATAACTCCATTGAGGCCAGTATCCCATCAACAATTCACCCTTTATTTACATGTAGAGAATCCTTGACACTGCCAGCTCTCACAATGAACAGAATCTCTGACCCTCCTGTTTTTTTTTTAAGTTTTATTTAACGATACGCAGATTACAAACAATTAACATTAAAAGTTGGATATGGAGAAACAGCAATTTACAAGGGAGCAGGGCGGCAAAGCCAGGCCCCAAGCCCTACTGTTCAAGCAGTTTTCAGAGAAATGAGGACAAACCTCAAATCCCATTTTCAGTCATCCCAAAACAGTAACCAATACATACCAGACAGTCCAATTAGATAAGAAACAGTACATAGAGTACGACTACCCTCCTGTTTATATCTGTCAGCCAGGGCTCCTTGATTGGACCAGGTTAACAGCCCCAGTTAGGGAACTCATTCTATGAGGTCCATGTGGCTGATCTTGTTACAATCACTACACACATCAATCCTGTCAAGACCCCACCATAGCTTTTATGTTTCAATCAAGTTACCTCTTACTCCTCTAATCTCCAGCAATAGGAGTCTGGCTTGGCCAATCTTTCCTCATAAAACAGTACTCTCATTCTCAGGATTAATCTGCTAAGCTGTCTCCGAAGTGCCTCCAACACATTTGTATCCTTCCTTAAATAAGGTGATCATTCAGGACACTGTACACCAGATATGGTGTATCAATGAATTTAAACCTTCCTACCTCCGTATTCAATTTCCCTTTCCTCCATACTTGCTGTATCAGCATACAAGTCTTTTGCAGCTCATGCACAACCAAATTACTTGGTATTTATGCCTATTCCTGCTTTCTATTAGCCAGTCTGTTTTCTATCTATGTCGATATCCTATCCCCTGTGCCATAAGCTTGTTTCTGTCTCCAATTGCTGCCTGATCTTTTTAGTATTTCCAACATTTTCAGTTTTTCTTCGTTAACTGGAATCCTCTCTAGTGTGCATTGTGTATTACACAAGTCCGCATTTGTGAATGCCAAACAGCTTAAACCCTAGACCAAAGTCTGAACCATCTTTGCACAACTTCACACGCCTGCTGAAAATTTGGAGTTATCTGAGTTGGCTGAGTGTCAAACTAAACAACATGAGCCTTGGACACACCCACTGGGAGAAGCCGGGAGATGAGAGCTGAGATCCAGACTGCAGCCATCCCAAACTCCGCCACATCTAATGTGGCTTTTTGATGTTGTTGACTGAGTTTTTATTTCATTTGGCACAGGGCTGTAGTTAAACCACACAATCCAAGATCTTTGATTTATTTTAATAAGTGCGGTAAAGGCTGAGTAAAGAACTTTATATTCTTTAAAGAACCTTTGTTCATTCTACTATTCACCCAGTAAAAAATAAACTAGGAGCTTCTGTGACCAATTACTCATCATGTCTTTCAATATCCACACCTTGTATCAGAAACCTTTTCATAATATGTTTCCTGATGTTTGGGACATCCCAAAGTATTTTACAGCCAATTAAAAGCATCTGAAGTGGAGTCACTGTTGTAATAAATGCATGCACTTCCTTTTAACTTTATCAGTTATGAATTCTGATGAGGATGAGGACCGATCACATCTGAATGTGCCTATATCAGCTGACTGCACTTCATCCCCAGGCTATTTTTGATTCTCCCTCTGTTATCATCAGACATTGACTAATGTTCAATGTAATGTTACACAGCTGCATTGTTTCCAGTAACTTGTGCTGATTCATCACTGAGCTTCTAATGCTTAGGTAATAGATGTTGATGCCTCATTCCTAAGGTTGTTGTAGGTCAGTGTGAGGTACATAGCAGATGAAAGATGCCTTGTTTATTGGTATCTATGTTCTGTTACACAATTAATAATCCAAATGAGTTCAAATCCCACTGTGATCATGACAATTTTAATTTGGTTACAGAAAAATCTGGAGAGATTCTGTTAGCATTTCAAATGGAAGGTCACTGAACTGAAATGTTAACTCTGTTCTTCTCTCCACAGATTCTGCCAGATGTGCTGAGTATTTTCATTATGGATTGTACAAATGTCCAACCCCTACAAGATTCAGATTTCTGTGAAGAATCTGGATTTTGGCCAAAGCTGTCCAATAGTCATAAGTTCCCAGTTTGGTTATTGATGATGCTTCAGGAAAATAAACCCACACTTCTCAGTGCTAAGCATCATCTGCCCTGTGTCTGCCCATCCCACCAACCTGTCTGTGTCCTCCTGCAATCCATCACTGTCCTCTGCACCCTACATACTACTTTTAATTTTGGTGTCATCCTGGAAATTTTGAAATTGTGCTCAGTCCTCTCAAATCTAGGTCATCAATTTCAATCAGGGAAGGTAGGTCAGGTCTTGGGAGATCTCCCAAGACCTGACCTGCCTTCCTTGATTGAAATACAAAGCCATTGTTATTCCCTGTCATTGGAGCTGAATGAAAAATGTCACTATTTCCACTGTATACTTTCATCCAGTCCTAAAAACACAACTGTTCACTACTGCTCTATCTCCTATCACTCAACCAACTTTGTATCTGTTCTGCTGCTATCCCATTGGTTCTATTACTTGGCACCTTATCGAAGTGAAGGATCAATTTCAGATTCTGATATGGCGGTGAGCTACTTGTTGCCCATCATGGAGGTTTCCTGTGAAACTGCAAGAACGATTTGGGGAAAATTTCCACAAGGGTTATTTTCGTACAGGGTGTGGTTTAACTAGAGACCAGTGTATCTCCTGATTGGAAATAAGGTATACTATATCAGCATACAAGTCTTTTGCAACCCATGCACAACCAAATCACTTGGTATTTATTCCTATTCCCTGTTTTCTGTTAGCCAGTCTATTTTCTATCTATGCCGATATCCTACCCCCTGTACCATAAGCTTGTTTCTGTCTCCAGTTGCTGCCTGATCTTTTCAGTGTTTCCAACATTTTCAGATTTTCTTAGTTAACTGGAATCCTCTCTTGTGTGGACTGTGTATTACACAAGTCCATATTTGTGAATGTGAAACAGTTTAAACTCTGAGCAGTTAAATAGGACAATGCATTTCTCGATGTAGAGAATGGACAGTGTGTTTAGTTTGATACTGGGCTACAGGGAGAGAGTGGAGCAGTGGGATTAGTTCGGTATTGAGAGAGAGTTATGAGGAGTCAGGGAATAGTGGGATTAATTTTATTTGTTTGTAAAGTTTGAACGCGGAGATATGATGGTGTGATCCTAAAGATTTATTTGGCTCTGTTTCCAGATAGGAAGAGAAGCTCAGTTCATTAAGAATAAAGGGTTAAATTGTGCTTGGACATTTGGACAATGTCAAAAAGTATTGAGAAAATTCCTGAAACGTTCTGGTTTCAGATTCTTCTTGATTCACTGGCAGGGGTAGCCCTAGAGTTTGTCTGTGTGCCTCAGCATGTTGTCATCCTGGTGTACCTGCCATCTTCCTCCATTGGGCGCCATTGTTTGGCTCTTTTCCAAACCTACATTTCAGCAACTTCAAATGTCCATTGTTTTTCACAAGTGGTGAAGCAATTTTCCCACACCATGTTGTTGGGTGAGTTGACCAAACACTCGTCAGTGCTTTCCAGTATCTGAGAATTGAGGGGTCACAGGCTACTTGGGATTGTGGGATTACATCGGGGGCATAGACTCGGGCAGAGTGTAAGAGTCCAAGGTTTACAAGTGGGAACACTGTATGCAGTAAAAATATCACTGACATAATTCTGATTAATAATCAGCAGTCATCAGTTATTGTCTATAAACACATTGAAAGATGTCTTTATAAATACAAAGCCACTGTTATTCCTGTCATTGGAGCTGAATGAAAAAAGTCATTATTTCTAAGGATTTTGGAGTTGGGACTGGGTTCAAGGCTTAATTGCAGGGATCTGCCTTTGCAAATTAATTTGGGGAGATAATCATCCATGAACTAACATCAATACTTTTCCAAAACAGGGCCCTCAGGAGCTGCTCATTTCTTAACTCCGTGAAAATGATTATTGTTGCCTCCATTCCACCATTCCTCCATTCAAATTCTATTATCTCTGTAAACACAGGCAATAAGCAGATGCTGACTTCATAGAGAAATGTTGAATTTTTTTTGTGAAGCTTGTTCTTCCATACACTATATTAACACTTTCTTAAAATGGTCTGTTTCTAACTGATGAGTCGGTGCTCTGTGTTTAAGATTTTCTCATCTCGGTTTTCCTCCAGGGATCCTGAGCCTGCCTGAGAGCCTGAACTTGAGCAAAGAGATGTGCAAGTCTGAAGGAACACCAATGTATAGTCAGTCCGAGCTCCGAGCTATTGAACAGTCCTTATTGGTCACCCGTGTGGGAAGCATTGCTGAACTCAGTAAGGAAAGAATTTAATCATTTAACCATTTCTACCTTTCCACACCACTCCTGCCCACTGTGAGACTGTAAGTGATACTTTGCTGAGATTTTAGGGGGAGACTGTACAAGTGTAATATCACTAGACTAGTAATCCAGAGGCCCAGGCTAATGGGACTCTAGGGACATGAGTTCAAACCTCACCGTAGCAGTTTATGGAGTTTAATTCATTTAATCAAATGTGGAAGTGTGTGTGTGTGTATGCGCGTGTGTGTGTCCCTAACTGTCCCTCACCTTTTGATAACTTCTATTGCCCTCAACATAAATTAATCAACTAGAAAACATAAGTACTTTATTGATAGTGTTAATAGATTGTAAAAAAGAACATTTGGTGATGGAGGAGAAACAATAGTGTGTGTTTGTGTGTGTGTGTAAGAACACTTCTGGATACAATAAAATGGTCTGGAATTGAAAACTGGAAATCAGACATGGTGATGGTTAGACTCATCTGGTTCGCTAATGTCCTTTTAAGTGAAAGAAATCTGCAAAAGAGTAAAAGTTATCTGCTGTTCTTACCTGATCTGGTCAATATGTGACTCTAAATTCACAGCAGCGTGATTGATTTTTAACTATCCTCTGAAATGCCTCGAGCATTCAACTGCCCTAGAGATGCAACTCAGAGGTTGCTGCTCAAGGCCAAATGCTAGCTGTAGAAATGACACAATCCTGCGCGTAAAGAATAAAAATAAGTGCTGGAGGAGACCTCACTGGATTAAATTGGGTTAAATTATCTTGTCTCACCGCTAAGTGCAATGGCTGAAGGGGTAACTAGAATTAAGGTCAGATCAGCAATGGCTTGTTAAGAAATTGAATTTAAATTCCTCCAGCTGTTGTGGCAGTGAAGGGATTTGAAAGGCTGAATGGCCTCCTATGAGGTAGAATGGTGTCTCTTGGGGGTGAAATTGGAACCAATACTTTGAATATACTTTAATAAAAGGCAGGAGTCACCCAAGGCCCAGGTTGGGACTAAAGCCGTAGCTAAGGCAAAACCAGTGTTTTTATTTTGACAGTGATGGCAGAGGAACTAGAATCTCGAGACTGAATGGCTGCGGCAACTAGAATCCATCTCAAGTGAACCTATCCATAGTTAGACTGCTCATTGTAGTTGTGAATCGGAACCTCTATGAGCGACTGAAGTAGAAAGTCAAGACCACGAGCTGAAGAAATGAGCAGAAAAATATGCCTTTAACTATAACTTTAGGAAGGAAATCGGGGATAGGGAAGTAGACATAATATGGTAGAATTTTGCATTCAGTTTAAGATGAAAGATTTGAATCTAAAATTAGTCTTAAACTTTTACTAAAGCAATTATAAGGATATGCAGATATATTTGGCTAAGGTAGAGTGGGAAAACATCTTAAAAGGTAAGTTGATGAAGCAATGGCAGACATTTAAGAAGATTTTTCATAACTCTCAACAAAGACAGGTTCCATTGAAATAAAAGCATACTTAAGTGGGGGATGCATAATCAGTGACTAACTAAGCAAGTTGCAAATGACATCTAATTGTAGGAAAAAAGAAAGAAACCACGCTGCAAAGATTAGTGGTAGCCAAGAAGATTGGGCACAATTTAGAAACTGGCAAAAAATTACTTTAAAACATGGAGAAATTTGAGTATGAACGAGAACTAGAAAAACAGACCATAAATACTACTTCCAAAATTATAAAAAAGGAAGAGAGTAGCTAAAATAAGTGTAGGTCTTTTTAGAGTTTGAGACTGGCAAATTAATAATGGCAAACAAAGGGATGACAAAGATTTTGAACAAGTATGTCTTCACATAGATGATGCAAGAACATCTCGAGAATAGTAGAAAATCAAGAAGCTAACGAAAGGAATTTAAAATCATGATCAGTAGAGAAAAAAAATCAGAAAAGTTAATGAGACTAAAAGCTCTCATTGGGTTCAATTATGAAGAGTAACTACAATAATTCTCATTAGAGCAGAGAGGGTGAAGAGGCAATCTGATAGACATTTTTAGGATCATGACGTGTGTCGATCAGACAATTGTTGGGGGAGGGAATGTTTTTCAATAATCGGTAAGTCTGTGACTCCATGACCTGAATATGGGACCACCACCAAGAAATGGCAGAAGAATTATTTTTAGAGGGGGTTAAAAGGGTCATGGAGTTCTTGACCAGAATAGATGTGGAAGCGGAGTCCTGAACAGTTGCTACAAGGGAAACTTGCTACATTTGTATAAAAGGTTGAAACTGAAAATACAGAGTAAGGGATTGGTACTAAGGGATATCTCTCTGGGAATGGACTAAATGGCCTCCCTCTGTGTTAGGATTTTGTGTGTATTGGGGTGGATGGGCGAAGAGATGCAGCCATTTTGCATGCATATGTTGTCCAATCAGCGATGAGGTGTGCAACCAAATAATCTGGTGACATTTGAAGGTTGATGTTGACTAGGACATCAGAGACCTCCTGCAGTCCTTCAAATTCTGTCACGGGATTTTTTTTTAGTTTCCACATCTCCCCCAGCACTCATTCTCAGAGTGAGCCTTAAAGTACAGCCCTCTAATTCAAACGTTGACGAGTCTATGATAAATCTAAACACTTCTGCCCCCGATGTCTTTCCATGACCTTCTTGAGCACAGGCTGCTGGTGAAGGTGCTGGTTGTTAGCCTGAAGCCCAATCAATATAATGTGCTGTTCTCCATACCACGTCTACACCCCACAAACTTTCACTGCCTGATGTTCTCACCACTTCCCTGACTGAAGAACAGCCATCTTACGGTTTCCTGATGATAAGTGATATGCCCAATCAATTTGTGGCCTTTTATTCCTGTTCGTGTGCTTGATGCATTTGCATAAATGAAAGCAACAGCTGGAAAGCAATAACAATGCTGTCATCCTTTTTGGCAAATTGAGCTTACTCTGTTGGAAGGAGACAAGACAAAATCATCGTTAAACCTTGGCAGATTCTAACTTCATGTAAACTCAACTGTTCCTTTCCCCTTCAGAATAGATACAAAAGGTGAGCCAAGTCCATTAATGTTATGGTTAATTATCTGGTGGCTGTCCTAGTTTTGTGTATCTATCTCTCCATCACCATGCTTCATTAATCTCTCTTTCCATTAGACAGGCCAATGTTATTTAGGATGAGGGAATTAAGTGATGTGACCAATCAGTTACACAGACCAGTTTCTTCAGGATTGAAGGGTTGTGCCTGGCATCTTGCTGCTTAGTCATCGGAGAACTGCTGAACCTAGTGGTCATGAGGCCAAGTGCAACAGATTGGCAGCATCTCAATGTTCCAAGACAGCATCCCTCCCCCCGACAGTCTGTCTTCTAGTTTCACCTGCAGTTCATTTCCCCACTCACTGGCCCAGTTCTCCTCCAACATGATTCTTCCATCCCCACCGTGGCCCAGCCCCACACCACACCACGAGGTCCTGGTTTCTAGTCCCCCTCCTCCAATGGACTCTTTCCCTGCCCCTGCACTTTGTCTGTAGTCCCTTGCCTTTTCCCCGTCTCTGAATGCTCTGTAGCACAATGCAGGCTGCCCCACCCTCCCACCCTGCCCATTCTCTGAGCTGCTGTAATGAGAACACACACAAAGAATTGGGAGAATTGCATGCTTCCCATCAGCTGTACTGTCCCAAATGTTCATGCCTGGCCCAGCAATGACTGATGATGTGAGGAACATTATGGATGATTTGCCTGCACCTTTGGTCTTGCTTCAGTCTCTGTACCTAGGGGGAAGGATATACTTCGCTTGCAGCCAGTGTTCACACTGGAGTATTGGCTGGGATGATACCTAGGTAAAAACAATAACTGCAGATGCTGAAAACCAAATACTGGATTAGTGGTGCTGGAAGAACACAGCAGTTCAGGCAGCATCCAAGGAGCAGCGAAATCGACGTTTCAGGCAAAAGCCCTTCATCAGGAATAAAGGCAGTGAGCCTGAAGCGTGGAGAGATAAGCTAGAGGAGGGTGGGGGTGGGGAGAGAGTAGCATAGAGTACAATGGGTGAGTGGGGGAGGAGATGAAGGTGATAGGTCAAGGAGGAGAGGGTGGAGTGGATAGGTGGAAAAGGAGATAGGCAGGTAGGACAAGTCCGGACAAGTCATGGGGACAATGCTGAGCTGGAAGTGTAGAACTAGGATGAGGTGGGGGAAGGGGAAATGAGGAAGCTGTTGAAGTCCACATTGATGCCCTGGGGTTGAAGTGTTCCGAGGTGGAAGATCAGGCGTTCTTCCTCCAGGCGTCTGGTGGTGATGATACCTATGTTGTCCTAGATATTTTCAAATCAATCTATTCAGAGATATTGTTACACACCTCTGGAGCAGGTGGGACTTTAACCAGGGAACTACGATAGCCCACTAACAGGAACACCACCACTGCCGCGTCCTCCTATATTGTCTTAAATTTTAATTTTTTAAAAATTTAACTTATTTTTCTTATCACCCTGTTCAGAGATGTCATTATACACCGCTGGAGCAGGTGGGAGTTGAACTCTGGCCTTTCGGTCCAGGGGTAGGGACTGCATCACAAGAGGACCCCTCTCCCCCACCCTACCCTACCCTACCCTACCCTACATTGTCCTTTTTTTAAATTTTAATCAGTATTTCTAATCGACTTGTACAGGTGATGTATTTACACACCTCTGGAACAGGTGGGACTTGAACCATGAGTCTCCTGGTCCAAGGGTAAGGACACTACCATTGTACTACAAAGGCCCCTTCCCACATTGTCTTGTATGTACACAGTGAGCAGAAAGCAGCTGTTCCCTTTAAGGAAAGGGTCAAGAACAAGGGGTTATAACCTCAAAGTGAAAGGTTTAGAAGGGATTTGAGGAAAAATGTTTTCACTCAAAGGGTGGTGGGGGCTCTGGAATGCACTGCCTGGGAAGGTAGGAGAGGTAGGAAATCTTTAAAAAACCACTTGGATCAGCACTTGAAGTGTCAGAACATTCAAGGCTATGGGCCCCGTGCAGGAAAGTGGGGCTAGTGCAGACAGTAGTACATTTTTGGCTTTGTAGAATCGATGGGCCAAAAGGACTCTTGTATGTTGTATGATTCTGTGAGAGGCTGTGTAAATTGGGGCTGTGTTCTCTGGAATGTAAGGCATTGTTGAACCATACAAGATCCTGTGTCAACTGATGAGCGTAGAACATGGCCAGGCACAGCATAATTGGTCACCCATTTGGGACTATGATGAAGAGAAATGTCTTCACTCAGAGCTATGAATCTTTGGAACACTCTAGCTCAGCTGGTTGGGGTTTGCTCAGTTTTTATGAGAATATTCAAGTGGGGGTGTGGGTTTGAAGGAACTGTGAGGGGTTGGGGGGATTGGTGCAAGAGTGGAGCTGAGGTCAAAGATCACCCACAGATATATGAAATGGTGGACAGGCTTGAAGGACCCCATAACTAGGTCAGGAAGGGAGGCCAAATTCTTTCTAGTTTGCAAAAAACTAAATGTTTACCTGTGTGCACTGAATTTTGTTGCTGTGCATGAACATTGTTGTGTTTTTATGTGTTCTTTGTTATAATTTTAATAGAGTATATCTTGCCATATTGTGTTGTCGATTTTCATTACATTGCTGCAAGCAAACGCTATCTCAGACTTAAATCGCCTCTGTTACTAGCGTCTCTGCCCTTGGCGCCTCAACCTTCCAGCTTTGCTGAACACAGCACCAAATCCTGAACACACGGTTCAGATGATCAGTGTTGGCTGGCTCATGTTTGTTTGAACTGTTGATTGAAAAAGCGTCTTGCTTTACTGAATGCCGCTAAAACTGCCAAGATGTTACTGAGAAAAATGTCTGTAAACACTTTTAACAATTGCATTTCAGAAATAGAAACCCTCTGTTTTAACTGTATTATTAAGCAATACCATACAAACAGTACCGCTTCAGAACTGGAAAGCTGCTGCTCAGTCTGTTGTAGTTATTCTACACTCCAAAGAACACAAGCCTGGTTTACGGATTTTTTTTCTCTCGTAATCTAACCATCAGAACTTTGGTCACATTCTAGTGAGTCTACAAGACCCTCCTCCTGAGGCCAATATACTGAAGCTAAGGTGCAGTATCCAGAGCTGGATACAGTTAACTCGCATTGATTTAACTGGGGCATTGCACCGCTATGATAACACATCCTTTCCTTTATAATCTCGTCCTCTACTTAGGAAGGCTATCTTTCCTTTAGCCTTAATGATTAATTTTTACCTGATTACCGCATTTAGGTCATCAGACCCTTAAATCTTTTGGCACCATTACTGTTCCTAGCTTTCCACCTTTTAAGTAATATTTAAACTTGTCATTTTTGGTCCAAAAGATTAGCTTGTAGGTAACCAGTTAGTGAAAAACAGTACTGGAGCCATTCTCCATGCTGTCTTATTTCTGGGATATTTGAGACTGTGATGAGGAGAATATCTTCACTCTGAGGGTTGTGAATCTTTTGGAACTCTGTAACCCAGAGGGTTGGGGTTTGCTCAGTTTTTATTACAAGCGTATACATCCTATATCGACCAGATAAAAACAATGACTGCAGATGCTGGAAACCACATTCTGGATTAGTGGTGCTGGAAGAGCACAGCAGTTCAGGCAGCATCCGAGGAGCAGTAAAATCGACGTTTCAGGCAAAAGCCCTTCATCGATTTCGAAGCTCCTTGGATGCTGCCTGAACTGCTGTCCTATATCAACCAGAACCCAGCTTTGGATTTTATTATTAATTTGAAATGTGGGCTAGCTAGCAGTTTTATTCTGTCCCGAGTTGCCCTTGAGAAGGCGGTGATGAACTGTTTTCTTGAACCGCTGCAGTCCGCATGACTCTCAATGCCCTGAGGGAGGGAATTCCAGCATTTGAAAAGCTCACCAACAGCAACCAAGAAGCTTGACACCACCATCCAGGACAAAGCAGCCCAGATTTGACATTCACAAGCATCTACTCCCTCTGCCATCATTGCTCAGTAGCAGCAATGTGTACCATTTACAAGGTGCACTGCAGAAATTCGCCAAAGATCCTTAGACGGCACCTTCTAAACCTAAACCACTTCCATCTAGAAGAACAAGGGCAGCAGATACATGGGGACATCACCATCTGCAAGTTCCCCTCCAAGCCACTCACCATCCTAAACTGGAATTATAATTGCTGTACCTTAAGTATTGATTATTTAAGAAAGGGGGTAAGGACAAGCCAGGGAAGTACAGACCGGTGAGCCTAATGTCGGTGGTGGGCAAGTTGTTGGAAGGAATCCTGAGAGACAGGATGTACATGTATTTGGAAAGGCAAGGACTGATTCGGGATAGTCAACATGGCTTTGTGCGTGGGAAATCATGTCTCACAAACTTGATTGAGTTTTTTGAAGAAGTAACAAAGAGGATTGATGAGGGCAGTGCAGTAGACGTGATCTATATGGAGTTCATAAAGGTGGTCGACAAAGTTCCCCATTGGAGACTGGTTAGCAAGGTTAGATCTTATGGAATACAGGGAGAACTAGCCATTTGGATACAGAACTGGCTCAAAGGTAGAAGACAGAGGGTGGTGGTGGAGGGTTGTTTTTCAGGCTGGAGGCCTGTGACCAGTGGAGTGCCACAAGGGTCGGTGCTGGGTCCACTACTTTTCATCATTTATATAAATGATTTGGATGTGAGCATGAGACGTATAGTTAGTAAGTTTGCAGATGACACCAAAATTGGAGGTGTAATGGACAGTGAAGAAGGTTACCTCCGATTACAATGGGATCTTGATCAGATGGGCTGAAGAGTGGCAGATGGAGTTTAATTTAGATAAATGCGAGGTGCTGCATTTTGGGAAAGCAAATCTTAGAGCAGGGCTTATACACTTAATGGTAAGGTTCTAGGGAGTGTTGCTGAACAAAGAGACCTTGGAGTGGGGTTCATATCTCCTTGAAAGTGGAGTCGCAGGTAGATAGGTTAGTGAAGAAGGCATTTGGTATGCTTTCCTTTATTGGTCAGAGTATTGAGTACAGGAGTTGGGAGGTCATGTTGTGGCTGTACAGGACATTGGTTAGGCCACTGTTGGGATATTGCGTGCAATTCTGGTCTCCTTCCTATCGGAAAGATGTTGTGAAACTTGAAACGGTTCAGAAAATATTTACAAGGATGTTGTCAGGTTGGACGGGGCAGTCATTGTTTTTACCCGATTTGAGCTATAAGGGGAGTTTGAATAGGCTAGTGATGTTTTCCCTGGAGGATTGGAGGCTGAGGGGTGACCTTACTGAGGTTTATAAAATCATGAGGGATCTGGAGTTGGGGAGTCCAGAACTAGAGGGCATAGGTTTAGGGTGAGAGGGGAAAGGTATAAAAGGGACCTAAAGGGGCAACTTTTTCACACAGAGGGTGGTACGTGTATGGAATGAGCTGCCAGAGGAAGTGGTGGAGGCTGGTACAATTGCAACATTTAAAAAGCATCTGGGTGGGTATATGAATAGGAAGGGTTTGGAGGGATGTGGGCCGGCTGCTGGCAGGTGGGACTAGGTTAGATTCTGATATCTAGTCGGCATGGACGAGTTGGACCGAAGGGTCTATTTCCGTGCTGTATGTCTCTATGACAGTTAAGAACAGGCAATACATGCTGGCCAGCCCTGAGGTATTCACACTCCACGAATGAATTAGTAAAGAGGCTCACCAGTCCGCTGTTTAGGAGCTGATTGGTGGGTGATGGGGGAGTTGCCTCATTGGTGGGGTGGTGTGATAGCTGCCATGCTGCGCACTCACCCACAGCCCAGCGGTGTGCAGGTTAGGTGGATTGG